>NC_052053.1:17712197-18328447 GCF_903992535.2 Arvicola amphibius
AGGCGGTAAAGAGAACTCGGGTTCATTATGTGCATGCATGCAAATGCCAGAATGAAACTCTTGGTGCTCCGGTTATAGGTGCTGTTCTAGTTAGATTTAGGTTGCTGTGGTAAAATACTGACCAAAACCAATTTGGGAAAGAAGGCTATACTGGCTTATAGGTTAGTCTATCATGTAGGGAAAACAGTGCAGGAACACAGGAAGAAACTTGGAGGCAGGAACTGAAGAAAAGGCCAAGGAGAAACACTGCTTTGCTGGTTTTCTGTCCATTGCTTGCTCAGCTAGCTTTCTTACATAACCCAGGATCCCCTGTGCTGGGTCGGCTTTCATAATGCCCACATTTGACTGGGCCTTCCCACATCAATCATCAATCAAGAAAATGCTTCTATAGATATGACCACTGGCTCAGCTGATTAAGACAGTTCCTCAGTTGATATGCTCCTGCCTCAGGTTGTGTTGACAAACATTAAGCAGCGAAGCTGACTCCTTGTCTGTTTGACACAAAAATACAACACTACTATCCATAACCTTCTCATGTCTTGTCGCCAAAATCTCATGTTAATATAACAATATAAAACATAGCCCCATTTTTTTAAAGTCCCATAGTCTTTTAAAAAGATGCAAACTCTCACTCCACACATTCAAGGTGTGGTTAGAGATGTTACTCAGTGCTAGGGATCTCTCAGCATGCACAAGGCCATGGGTTCGATTCCCGACACCACAACCCAAACAGAACTACTACATAGGAGTTCGGTCTCTTTTAGAGGATCCACGGTCTCTTAACTGTGTGTTCCTATAAAATAAAACCTTATAAAAAGTTAGAAGCTTACATTCCCAAAGAGAGGATCCAGGGCATAAACACAACCACAGTAAAATGAAACCAGAGTCCAGCAGTACAGACTTCCGTGGCTTGATATCTGATATCTGAGATTCACCATGATCTAGGCCACCAAGGGCTTGGGCAGCTAATTTGACTAAGAGTTTGCCAAACTTTTCTTTTTTTTTCTTTCAAAGAACCAACTTTATGTTCATCAATTCTTTTCTTTTTATTTAAGTTCTATTTAATTTTTTTCCATTGATGCTAGTTTTGGGTTTTTTTTTTTTTTGAGACAGGGTTTTTTTGTGTAGGTCTGACTGTCCTAGAACTCTTTCTGTGTTCTGACTTGAACTCAGAGCTCTGCCTGTATCTACTGCCAGGGTGCTGGGACTAAAGCTGTGCACCACCACCACCCAGCTCTATTTCATTTATTTCTGTCCTGATATTACAATATTCTTCTGTCTATTAGTTTTGGATTTGATTTGTTATTGTTTTTCAAAGGTCTTAACATGTATCTTTAAGTTATTAATTTGAGATCTATCTAATTTTTGTAATTTGGGCATTTAGGAACTTAAGATTTCCTCTTAGAATTGCTTTCACTGTTGTTGCTCGTGGGTTTTGATATGTGGCATTTGCATTGTCGTTTGATTCTAGGAACTTGCAGCTTTCCTTCTTGATTTCTTTGGTGATCCAGTCCTTAGTCAAGGGTAATGGTTAGTCACCGTGAGTCTATGTATCTTCTCTCGTTTCTCTTTTAGTGATTTCTAGCTTGGTTTCATTGTAGTCAGATAGAATACAGAAAATTATTTCCATTTTCCTGTCCTTGTGGAAACCAGCTTTGTGCCCCAGTATGTGAGCTATTCTAGAGTGAGTCCCTGGGTTGCTGAGAAAAATATGCATCTTGTAGCATTTGAATGAACTGCAGATGTCCATTAAATCCTTTGGATCTATGATGCCATTTAACTCTAGTGTTTCTGTATTCATTTTTCTGCCACCTTCCATGACTATGTTGGGGTTAATATATGACTTTATATATAGTAATATTTGTTTGATAAAATCAGGTATATCTATGTTTAGTATGTAAATGTTTAAAATTATAATGTTCTCTTGATAAATTATTCCCTTAATCATTATAAAGTTACCTTCTTTATTTCTTCTTACTGGTCTTGGTTGACATCCATTTTTTTCAGAGATTAAAATAGTGATTACTGCTTCTTTCCTGGTTCAATTTGTGTGAAAAACCTTTGATCATTCTCTCACCCTAAGGTAGTGTTTAACTTTGATGGTGAGATATCTATGTATCTATCAGTGATCCATCTATGTATCTATCTACGTATCTGTCTATATATGTCTATCAGTGATCTGTCCATCTGTATATCTATGTATATATGTACATATATATCCATGTATGTTTGTATTTATGTATCTATCTTTCTATCACTTATCTATCAACCCTCTAATGATAGATAACAGCTTCTATTAAACAAAGTAGGCTTCATTAGACTATAACAAGGTAGCAAGGAGAACAAGCCTTTCCCCCTAAGCTGAGCTTGATTTTGCAGTGTTGGAGAAATGGCCGGTTTATAAAGGAGTGCTTTATTGGGGGTTCGTCTGAGCTTCATGTGGTACTGAAGTGAGAATATGCTATGTACCAGGAAAAAAGAATGTAGAAACAGCATTGAAAACCACAGTGGTATTTCCCTTGTGGCAGATCCTTTTATCTCCTCCTTTTTTGCCCCTTAGTGCTTTTTGACACTAGAAAATCTATCAGTCTTCTAGAATATTCTTCCCTATGTCACACATTTCTTTGACCATTCTGCATTCCAAGGAACAAATCCTGTGTGCCTGAAACTCACGTCCAGTCTAGCACATGGCAGGCACCATGCTAACACTTATCATACAGTGATAATCGGCAATGGCTTTGCTTTGTGGACTTTGTATTTCCAAAAAAAGACATAATTAACAAGCAAATGAAATGTGTCAGATAATAATTACAAAACTATGCAATAGTACAACAGTAATACAGCAGAAAGTAAATGGATGCCACAGATTGAATGTCAATCACTGACTTAGAGATCTGAGTGAACAAGAGCAGTCCTTTCAGCATGCTGCCCCTCAGAAGCATTCAGGGACAGAGAGTGATCTCACCATGCAGTTCCTGGTCAAGTCCTAAATTTGACTGTTGTGAGTCAAGAGATGCCCTAGAGGGCTTGATGATTGGAAATAAGTTAGTATAAAAAAATGAGACAAGCCGGGCGGTGGTGGCGCACGCCTTTAATCCCAGCACTCGGGAGGCAGAGGCAGGCGGATCTCTGTGAGTTCGAGACCAGCCTGGTCTACAAGAGCTAGTTCCAGGACAGGCTCCAAAGCCACAGAGAAACCCTGTCTCGAAAAACCAAAAAAAAAAAAAAAAAAAAAAAAAAAAAATGAGACAAGACTCTGCCTAGTACTTTTAGGTATATCCAGTTCCTAGACTGTTATTTAGTCATAAATTCTCTGCAACCTTAAAAATGATTAAAAATTCGAAGAGATCTCTCTCTAAAACAGACCTATAAATAATCAATATTGTATGTGAAAAGATGTCCGATATCATTATTGATTACAGAAATGTAAGTCAACACTCAGTGAGATAGATAACCCAGTAGTATGGCTATAATAACCTTCATGATAAGGGAACAAAGAAATTTTAACACAGAGATTACCATTTGACCCAACAATTATACTCTTAAGTGTATATCCAATAAAACCAAAAACATATTAATGTATCTCCCACAATAAAAATGATTTCAGAAATTCTTTTAGCAGCGTTATATCCATATTCGGTGGAAGATGGGACGTATTCAAGGGTTTTGCAAGGGGTGAATGTACAGCATGCACACCCAGACCGCAGAATATTATCTAGTCACAACGGTGCTACTGCATGTTGCAACACAAATGAGCTTTGGGAGCAGTTAAATAAGTGAGAGAAGAAAGCCACAGATGTTCTTTTTTGTCAATGATTTAGTGTAAATAAAATATCCAGAATCAAACAAGTCTATGAAATGAGATATTAGATTAGCAATTGCTAGTTGCTTGGGCAAGGGTGAATGGAAGAAATGACAATTTTTTTTGGAATAGCGAAAGCATTTGAAAACAGATGAACATTAATGATTATACATGACTGTGAATATACTAGACCTATTAAATAACTCACTTCAACATGATATTTTTACAGTGTGCTTGTTAAATGTCAGTTAAAAAATATATTTTAAAGGGCTGTATTATTCTATTGAGGCATAGATATTATCATCATCTTCAAATTAATCAAAGAAACTTTAACAGTTAATAATGAAGACAAGTATCTACTCTAGCTTAGACATGGAATGGCACCTATTGGCCCATGAGTTACCAAGGCTTTTCCTGAAGGTTGACCTGTTAAGAGGAGATGTGGAGACTAAAAGAAATTCTTACGTCATTGTGGTGGTGGACCCGGAGTGAATTATGGGACCTTGTTTTTGCTCTTCTCTTTACTTCTGGTCATGAGGTGAGCAGTTTGCCTCTCCATTCTCCTGTACCCTAACCCGTCTTGCTAGAGGCCCAAACTCATTGACCAATAGAGCATGCATGGGACCCTCTACAGCACTAGGGCCCAATGACCCAGCGATGGCCTAAAATATTTCATTTTGGTAACGGAAAACTGACTGATACACTCTCTAAACTCACAAATTAAGTAAACAAATTTCACTGAGTATTTATTTTTTACAGAGATGTGGAAACCTAGTTCATAAGAAGAACCTGAAAATCCAGACAGTTGGCTTGGTTTTAAGGTCATCTTCTTCATCCTTGATGTTACATTAGGGGGTGCTCACAAGCTGAGGAACTAATAGATCTTCATGCTGAGGAACGAATACACTGGCGGGCTTCACTGAGGTCACTGCAGGGCAGCTGCAATGACACAGAGTTCCAAGGTCAATGTCCTGAAGGGAGTCAGGCCTTGACCAACCTTAGCACTCAACGCTGTGTGAACTTAGTTAGGAGGGTCAGCACTGAAATGAATGGGCTGTAATCAAATAAAAAGTGTGCCTACTATTTTGCTTATCCGGAGGGCTAGGGACAGGAACACAGGATAATGTGTGTGTGTGTGGGGGGGGGGGGGGGGACGGAGTGAGATGACTTGCCAGAATAGAATCCTACTTTTTTCTGGGCCTCTTTTTCAAGTCCCTGGGTGAAGTAGGATAATGGCTTCCCTATGTGCTCGAGGTTACTTTTCAGTACAAGGGGAGTGGAACTTGTTTCTAAGAAGGTGTTTCATTCGGGGTAATCCTCTGTTCCTAAGGCCACAGTGTTCATTTTGTATTATTGCTCTGCCACAGCATCACCCACTCCGTGATTTCAAACCACACACGCTGTTACTGTAGAGACCGATGGGGCAGAAGCGGGAAGCGAAGCTGTTAGCAGAGTATCTACGCTGTAGGGGACAATCAAATGGAAACTCTGAAAGCCAGATGAGCTTAGAGCAATGTATTCCACAGTCCGAAATATCATGGACGTCAGCCTGGGCCACTGTACCCAGAAAAACTATCAGCCACAGTTGAGAGGAGAAGAAGAAGAAAAAGAAGGAGAAGAGAAGGAGGAGGAGGAAGAGGAGGAGGAGGAGGAGGAGGAAGAAGAAGAAGAAGAAGAAGAAGAAGAAGAAGAAGAAGAAGAAGAAGAAGAAGAAGAAGAAGAAGAAGAAGAAGAAAAGAGATTCTACAAACGGTTTAAAAGAATTTATATCCACCAAACGAGTCCTAGCGAGAATCCTGGAAGTAATCAGGATGAAGGTAGGAATCAGCACAGCCATAAAACCCTAGAAAGAAAATGAAGTTCTATTCAATGGTGTTTTCAGATAAGCAGGGGTGTCTTTGGAATCACGTCAAAGATCCACTGCATTAGGGGATTCTGACGTACTGGTCTGCAGTGGTCCATGGGTGCGTGTGATGGTGGTGGTGGTGGGGTTGGTTCCTCAAATGTGGACCAAAAACCAAAAAGCGAAAGGAAATCTGAGTTAGCCATGAACATATTACTGCCGTGCTCTTTTGCTCTGTGGTCTTCCGGAGTTGTGCAGCTTGTTCACTTCCTGAGGAAATGCGCCCGCCCCAAGTCTTCTCAGCTCACTCTCAGGTTGTCAGCCCACAGGCTAGCCTCTGAAACCGCATCGCCTCCTGAACACAGACAGCGTCCGTCACAACACCCGTGACCACAGGCTAGCCTCTGAAACCGCATTGCCTGCTGAACACGGACAGCGTCCGTTACAACACCCGAGACCACGGGAAGGAAGCTGAGTAGGAGTGCCAGACCCGCTCTCTCCTGTCCGTCATCTTCTTCACAGCCGGTTTCTTCCTGTTTCCCACGTGGCAGAGTAAGAAAGAGTGGAACATTCTTTAGCACCATGGATTGTCAGCCTTCAGAAACAGGGACAGTCTGCATGGTGCGATGGCCCCCTTGCTGCAACTGGGCAACTTCTCCAGGACCAATCAACAGCACAGAATGAATCAATCCACATCTAAATCCTTTATCCTGGGCGAGGATTCCTGAATTTACAACAGGTGGCTTGAGGCAGGAACTTTCTGCAGCTCCATTCTTAGAGCTATTCTCACTTTAACCTGCCCAAGGCAACCAAAATGGGTTCCTTGGCCCATTCCCAGAGATTCTGATTTCACGCACATGTGAAAGTCCCTGGCATCTGTGCTTTCTGAACATCCAAGGTTATTCTAATTCAAAGCAAAGATAAAAAGCCACTGGCTGAATTGGAGCATCTTATGTGGGTACAGGTTAGGGCATGGCTAATAGTTAGAGCTGTTTTCGCACTTTTAAATGGAGAGTAGTTAGGAATTTCCAACTTTAAATTCACGGCACTCATTTAAGAGGTAATTAAGAGTTGGAAGAGATACTAGAGCCTCTGGAATGGGATTTCCTAAGAATTTGTGCTCTGGAGACCCTTTGAACGGATGTGGGTTCTTTCAGTTATTAGCTGGGAAGGAACTCTCAGCTACTTAACTTTTCTAAGCTTCAGTTTAATTTTGTCATGTGCAAAACAACCCTTAATTTAGGGGCTGTTTAAAAAAATCACATATGAGATTTATGTAAGGCATGAGCATATTGTAAGTACACTCAATATGATGTCCCTTTAAATACAGAAACAGAATTTTCGGCAAAGTCACAAAATGAGCACCAGCAACAATAACAAACGGAAACCAAACGAAACGACTTGCCCTTCTGAGCATCCTCCCTAATAGAACAGTTGACTAGCAAAACAGGGGCAAAGAGCTGTCATCGGCTAGCTGGGATCTGGCGTCCCTGCAGAATCACAATAGTGCGCCTAATAAATTATTTAGAGGCAGCAGCGTCTTTCCCATTTAAGGCTTGCTTCTGAAGGGTTATGACCCATCACAACTCAGGCGATCCTCCCTCCTGCTACTCCCTTTTAGCTATGTAATTAACAGTCAGAAGTGAAATTTACAAGGACCAGTTAGAGAATACTACGGTACACCTCTCCGTATGCCTTAGAGAAGGCAGTAAGTGCGCAATTTTGTGTGAGACACTACTGACTCTGCTTCCTCAATGGCTAGGTAGTTGAATCTGAGTGTAATTCTGAAACTAGGCTTTCCATACAATAGCCCTGGCTACATGTAGCTACTTACATGCAAATAAAAAAAAAAGATAGGAAGGAAGGAAGGAAGGAAGAAAGGAGAGAGAGAGAGAGAGAGAGAGAGAGAGAGAGAGAGAGAGAGAGAGAACTCAGGAAATACAGTTACTTGGTTTTATTGGACAGATACCAAGGGACCCCTCACATGGAGCCGCCGGCAAGTGTGTTGGGTGCCATATGGGTGTAGACACTGACTTACACGGCCATGGTCTGAAAGTATAAGATACTCTGATATGTATAAAGTGGTCTGATAGGCAGTGCAATGCTAGAGGACTCGTTTATGCTTTGATGTTTCTAATACACCTAGAATCACGAGTTGAGGTTGCTCTACTAACTGCATCAGTTGTATGTCTTGGAACGTGAACACAGGGCGGCATAGTATGGAAAGATCAGTGGAGAGGAAACATACAGGCAAAATGAGGAAACAGAGTTGTTTTGTCTGAACTGACAGTGGGCGATTGGTAGTTCAAGCAAGAATAAATCTTCCCTTAGGTAGCGAGCACGGAGCACCCCAGCTAAAGAGTTCACTCCGCTCATTTCTGGGAGGCTGGGAATGGCGCATTGTCTGATGATACACAGCTCCGGCAGCCAAGGCATCCGCTGTGCTCCCAGTAGGTTCCTGCTGGCAGTTGTCACCATGACAACACTCAAGCTGAGGCCAGACACCTGAAAGCAGCGGCTCCCATGCCATTGCCCCGGTGCCTCACATCTGTCGTGAGTAGCCCTAACAATCTCATCAGTCAGTCACCGTGAAATCTCCCACGAGCACAATTTAAGCGCGATTTATTTCAGTAAAACGTAAGATATGGAAAGAAGTTCAGACATTAAATCTAACCTGCAAATAAATTGTTAGGCCTCTTTCTGTTTTTATTTTTTTAATCAAAACATAAATTGCACCGCATTCCCATCAGTGCACTCGGTTCCTGTGGGAGCGACTGGTGCCGCTCCCGGTCATTGTCCTCTTTCCAAACATGTGGTATGGTAGGGTTACCTCTCGCCTTTGCTTTTTGTGAAAGATTAGAGTGTATTTGTAGGCGATCACTTAAAATAATAGAAATTTAAACCCAGTTCTGGGTCCGTGCGGCTGACTTTGCACATTGCTGTGCTTGAACGGAAGGGACATGTGTCACTCCCAACTAGAAACCTTGAGGGAATAACTCGTGAATGTCCGCCTCTCCCAATGTCCGTGGGTGGGTGGGGGGAGAGGGACAGCAGAGGCAAAGCCTCTGTGAACCCCAGAGTCTGAGAGGAATGAGACCTAGTCCGTTTTTGTCCATTCCGCGGAGGCCTGAAGGCAGGCCAGATCTGGTGCACTGGAGGCCATGGAAGTTCCCGCTTCCACAAAATAATCTAGAATCTTGAGACTAAAAATATAAAGTAAAACAGTATACAAAAATGAAAAACTTGAAACAAACTATTTTAAGAGTGTTGACTTAGTACAGAGTCTCCTGAAATTGAAAAGAAATCTCATAATGATGGAAACATTTCTCATGCTGACACTATTAGTTCTGCACAGTAAGATGGCTTAGTATTGATTTCTATTGCTCTGGCACTAGCAACTCACTTGATCTCCAAAGAATTCTTGATAACAAAATACACACAAAATATCAGATATTGCCAGTACAACAATAATACATTAATGGAGGCAAATATTCCAGGTTTTACTTTCAGTCACTGGCAACATGTATAACTCGATTGGGGGAAAGATAAGTGAGATACACTTGATGGATTATGTGATATTTTAATGACCTTCAGAGCAACGTGAAAGCAAGACACCCAGTTTTTATTACTTTAGATACAGCGGTTCATCTGTGCTTCAATATAGCAGATTTTCAGCGACTTGTGACGGTTACAAAATGTCAGGCACATTCTGGGAGCATTGATAGTTGTCATAATTAAAGCAATATTTCAAACAATAAATCAAGAGCTACCAAAAAAGAAAGTGGCTATTTTAAACAATGTCAACTTCCTTATTCCAGACTCCTTTGAGATAGGAGAGGAGGGGAGGGGCAGGGAGGGGAGGGAAGGGGAAGAAGAGAAAAGAGGGTGGATTAATCAGTTCTGTGGTGTATACGTGTCTCATTCACCACCCTCAGATGGCTTTGAAAATCTGTGTGATGTAACATTAAACAGTTTAAAGCACTTATTCTATAATCCTAAAACCTAGCATTTAACTCTTTACATACACAAATCAAAGAATAAAACTGATGGGTTCTATAAGTGCCACAGCTGTCGTTTTCTTTTCTTTCATTATTCAGAAAATGATAAAGTCTCCTCTAGTAAGTTGTTGTTTTAAACAGCAATTTAGAATCAACCGTGAATGCCTTCCATTTCCATTCAGAATCTGGAACTCGGGTGTTCTGCCTTTTGACCAGTAGGGGGCGCCATCACAAAGTGATTGCAGAGACCAGCCGCTTGAGAGACCTTTCTAATGTCCATCTTGTTCAGTGGGATTTCTAGGCCATTGCCCACAGCGATGTACCCTCCAGGCTCCCATCACAGCCACCGTAGGAAAAGCTGCCGCGGAGCTCAAGACTGAGCTTTTAGATTTCTTCTTTCCCAGTGCTGCACGCTGCTAAGCAAAAGCATCTATTCCCCAGGACGCTGGCTAAAGGCTCCGCTGCTAGGTCCCGCTGCTGTTCTAATTGTCTGCTTCTGCTCAGGTTTCTTTATTAACTCCTCTCACTCCTCCAATATTAAATGTAAATTACATGTTTCTTTCAAGTCCGCCTACCAGGCTTTCAGGAACAGCCATTTGTTCCCATGCACCTGGAAGTCATTCTCAGTGTGCGTGTGTGTGTGTGTGTGTGTGTGTGTGTGTGTGTGTGTGTGTGTGTGGGTGTGTGTGTGTGTGTTTCCACTGAACTGCGCTGCCCTGCCTTGCCCAGTCACCTCCCCCAACTTCCCTAGCTGCTCTTTGGTCTCTTCTACAGGACTGAGCAGACATGTTTTAGAGATAATCAAAAATAAAATAATTCAAACAACTGAGCTTCTCAGAGGTGCTGTTGTTTCCTGCATTGTTCCAGCGACCTAAAAAGCTGCAGACAGGCATCTGAGGGTGGCAACTAGCCACACATGGTTGTTTCAAGAAACGTCGATAATGGATGTTACAAACATGTTTTGGTGGCCAAACATGGACTTCCAAGGATAGGTCTCCCCTAGCAAAACGAAGCAATTATCTCAATCAGTCAAGTGAAAAGGTCCATTTATGCTTCAATTCTCTGGCTAATTCAGGCAAAAGTAAAATTTTCATCTGAATGATCTCGGTAATTGGCTTACTGCTTTGCTTTCTCGGAGAGAGCTCGACAAAGAAACAGAAGCAGTTCCGCGTGAGCAGGGTAATGGTAACCCCAGAACGCGTGCACCGGAAAGCACATGAGTGGAGACTTTGTATTGAAATTTCATCAGACAGCGCCTGGTTGGGGACAGTAATTAGTGGGGCTTTTAAATTCATCGCCTCTTGCTGTCCTTTCCCCCACCCCCCTCAGCCACCAGTCCCTCCTCCTTTAATGTTTCCGGTCAGCAGCAAGCATACCGCTGGGGACAAACGAGGTCAACCCATCTGTCATCCTTGACTCCTTCCTTTGGTCCAACCTTTATCTTTATAGTGGGACATCGGTCCCACTATAGTCCCAAGGCCATTGTTCAGAAAACCATTGGTGCTTTAGCTGGCGTTCATGCATTTGATCTGGACTTGGGGCAACCCCATGCAGGTGCAAAGCCACATAGACAGGCTTGGCTACTCACAATTGATACGTCTCACATCCAACCTCCAAACCACGTTCACCTTCCTGCAGCTTCACCCCTGAAAACACCAAGCGGTGCTCACCGCTTCGCCATGTAATAGCAAAAGCCCTAAGTATGGCTTTGAAGGACTTGGGTGAGCCAGCGCTGGCTTCATATTCCGTCTCTTTCTTGTCGCCCTCTTGCGGTCTTACATCTAATTAATTGGACATTTCCGGGGTTGCCTGTAATAGGTGCTTTGATCACAGAAGCCCCCTTCTGCCTTTACCCAGCCTTATATCTGCATTGCTTTATTTGTTTTTAATTATTAAAACTGTTCCCTGACATTAGAGCAACTTTTGTATTCCAGGGATTTCATCCCTTAATTCCACAGGGGATAATTTCGTGACCCTTTAGGTACCTACTACCCAGTGCTAAAAGTCAGTTCTTTTAACTAGTCCTCTTTTACCAGGACTTTCAGTTCCTTTCCTGTTCTTATCGCTCTCTTCAGAACACAGTCTAGTAGGTGACTCCCTCTTAAATTGCACCAATCAGAATTTAACCCCCTATTCGATGTGGGTCTGAGCATCATGAAGGGCCAACCCCCACCAGTAAATACACCCATTCAGTTTTCCAAATCCAAGTTCAAGGTTCTCCTTGCTTCTTCACTCTTACAGTGGATTTTCCTAGATTAAAATAAAGTCACGTCTTTGTTCTTTCTTTTGAGTGACAGCCAGGCGGTATCACACAGAGATATGCCAGGAATATTCCTTCCAGGATTGACATGTTAACCCTCGGAAATGGTCTCAGCTGTAGGGAAATGTCCTGCTCACGAATAAACCTTTCTTTGGCCACCCACATGCAATGATGTTTAAGGTCAGAGCTCTGTGATGATATAGCTTTGGCTTGCGGAGGAACCGCTTTCACGGCGCCAGGCATCAGCTGAACATCTGGAAATCCTAGGTCATGGTGCAACTTTTCTGCCTCCACAGTCAGTGTCACAGCAGCAGTGAAGGCCATTGAGAGGGGAACTATTTCCTTCTGGCCAAGAGAAAGAAATCCCTGGCCTCCTTAGAGATAGAGCAGGTCAATCACCTGGACAGGGAACCAGCCCTCAGGAAAGCAGGATTATCCCGAGCCATGGTAAAGACATGAGAGGGACAATTACCTCTCCAATGAGGTAAGTTACCTTTCTTCCCAGGATCCTACCCATTACTGAAGCCCCTATAAACCACCTTTAAGTTCTATTGGGTTTGTAATTACTTTTCCTCTTACTTTTTTTTTTAACTGTCTCACAAGCTGGTCACACCACAGCCTAAGCCTGCTTTCTCTAGTACTTTGGCACCCTTCCTCTTTTTCTAAAGCTCCACCCCCTGCTGTGTCCTTGCTTGCTACCACGTGGTTGACCTTTGTGCTGGCTTAACTCACCTGACGTGGGTTTTCACCTTCTCTTCTCTTTCTCCTTCCCCAGGTAGCTGCCAAGGATAGCAGCTTGCCTGCCCTTGAGTTTTTCTTTAAACCTCTAATAGCATTGTTCTTGAGCTTCTGTGTGAGTCTGTTCTTCAGTCAAGACTAAACTCCCAAGAACAGACCCGATGTCCCTGGCACCCTTTGTACAGGTGCTAGAATCAAATAAATCCCTTGCGTGTCATACTACACTTCTGAGTCTCCAGGCTTTGCCATAGAACATGTACTGCCAGAAATGGCTCTTAAACACAGTTTGGAAGGGAGTTTTTGTGACTGCATCATTCGCTCCTTGGCTAGAAATGGGGACCTCATTGCAATGGTATGCAATGCACCAGCGCTCCAGATGAGTACGGCAGGAATGTCAATCAACAGAGGACAGATGGTGGCATTTCACTGCTAAAGCTGGGCGGAGGCCACCATGGTAGTGAACCAGAGTGCCCACAAAGTGGTCCTGAGACACAGTGCATTTTGAAGGTAGCTACCAGAATCGGGCATCTCTAGAGACTGTGTCAACATGCAAACACATGGTACATGTTTGGTTATGTATGTGTGTTTACATGTGTGTATGCATGTGTGTATAAGGTTATACCAGTGGGGGTGTGGCCAATTCAGAGTTACGAGAGGGAAAGGTGAGCGTAGCACAATGACTATATATGTATGAAAATATCTTAATGAAATTTGTTATTTTGTACAATAATTTTAAAACGGGTATCTCTCAGTTAAATCCAATAGAAATTAGCATAAATAACCAAGAGCTATTTATTAACCCAGGTAACCACCCCAATAAGGTGTTGTAAACTTTTCCACCTTTCCTGGTATGATTTAGCTTTTATAACCAGAACTCACTGGCCAAAGGAAAGGCCAGTTTCCTAGGAGAAGAGACCAACTCACATCAAGCCTGCGAGTGGACACTGTGATGGTCACTTCAGTTCCTTCTAAAAGGAAGCCACAACTGTTTTCTTGGTTGACAAAGAGGGAGAGAAAAGAGAAACACTCAAATATTTTAAAAGCTGATTGACACTTGACCAATGTTGACTCTGGCTAAAGAACTTGAATCGTCACTGGGGTCATTCCATCGATAATGGGTCATGTGAGAACCAGGTGATAAACTGAGTCTTGGTCAAGGTCTAGTTTACAGCTAGTCTGTTGGGTCTTCAGACCTCTGCAGTGAACATTTCCTTCGCTACGTGTTTGAGGTTAGAATATTTCATGTATCTGTTGTCCCACATTGGACACTTCATTTGTGAGAGAAAGATCAACCACAATGAGGGGAAAGACAAGTGGAAGTTGTTCCTATCCATCACTACTACCCCAGGCAGGTTTGTAAGTACAGCTCAAGTTTGCATCCCAAAGTGATTGAGGGAAGTAAGAATATCCTTGAGGATGTAAAATTTACAGAAATAGCTGTCCCAACCAAGTCACGCTCACTACCTGTAGAAAAGAGATGCTAAAGAGAATGAAATGATTATGATTTTGTTTTTCTTATTACCTTCTTTCCATGTTTTTTTTTTTTTTTTTTTTTGCCAAATTCTTTTGTCACAGCAACGGGAAAAGTCACTGAGACAAGTGACATACTGATCTTTTGAAAAACAGCCCGCAGCACGTCACCAGGGCCTCGTGGAGATTACATGTGTGACTGTGCCTCTGGAGCCACGTAGTGCTACAGAGTCTAACGAAAACACAGAGTTGGCTAGATGGCTCAGCAGGTAAAGGCACCTGCCGCCAGGCCCAACGCCCCGAGTTCAGTCCCTGGCACTCACATGGTGGAAAGAGAATCCGCCTTCCTCATGCTGTCCTCGGACCTCCACACCAGTGACGGCATGTGCGCATCCACAGACAAACATACAAGAAACATACACCTACATGCAATAAGCAAGCAGTTTCATCACAAAAAGAAAATGCAGACCTTACAGCTCTCCATCCGCAGCTGCATCCTACAAGCCAGACGCAAGGGTCCAGCATGAACTAAGCTGTGAGGCACATGGAGAGTCAATCAGTGGGTGCAGGTTCTGTGCCTTCACCGCTTTGTGCCGGCCCCTCTTCCTCCGCATGTGCCACATCCCATACAGACAGTCTTGAATGGCCAATTGACGGAGGAGAAGCATTTGACTGCACCTCACTGAGGGACTGGCTTACAAGACGTTCTTATGCGAGTCCCCCATGTGTACCCTCCCCCCCAAATGCATAGAAGTTACATTCTAGCCTTATCCAGGAATAGTTCAGAAAAACAATGGCAAGGGAAACTCAGCCCACAGCTCTGGTGGAGCACCTGAACACCGAGGTTGTGTGGACGACGTGGGTCTTCCAGTTGAGAGTGGCCATGGGGTAAATACATCTGCATCAAATGTCAACTACGACAAGACAGTACACACTGCAGGAGATGAATCACATTCTGAGTCTGTGATATCCAACAGAGCATCCACTAGCTAACCACATGTGATGACTCCAAGCTGAAAGATATCAAAGCATCAAATGCACACTGGATTCCAAATAGTAACACGTGGATAAAACATTCTCAGAATCGTATGTTGATCAGACATTGAAAATATACACTTGTTTAGGTAAGATGTTATCAATGCTGATTTCCTTTTTCAATGTGTCTACGAGAAAATTTACAATGGTGTGCAGCCTCCTTGTAGCTCATATTACATCTGTTTTCAGTAGTACTGATATGGGCTGACTATCTTGGCTTGCTGACAGCAGCTGGCCCTGATCCTGGGCTTCCCCAGTGTTGCCATGGCAGGCTCAGGGATTGGGTGTCAGGGAAACATGAAGACACAACCTGGCCTGTGACTATGACCTACCTCTCACCAGGGAGGATAAAACTTCAGCTGCTGCCAACTGTACAGATTTCCAGACACAGCCCTGGGATGCTGTTATTTTTCTGAAGTCTGATGAGATACAAGGCGGGCAGTGGATCATGCTGGCCCTTTATATTCTAGAAGGATCAGGACTATTTGGGGTCTATTTCTAAATAATAGAAAGATAATTCGAAGCATAAATTTGTCATTCATACCTGTAAGAACTCAGAAGCTTGCTCTGATTTGATCTTCTGACATGGGAGCCCACAGAGCCTCACATTGGAACAGAACTGACTCACGGAAAAGGAGGTGTGAGAACAGAACATCCTATCATGTGATCCATCAGTCGTAAACTGGCTTCAAAGCAATTGAGTCTATAACTCGTAGTTATAGTGCAGTTGAGGTGCGAATTCAGGACAACACTCTGTAAGAACAAAGCACTATTCATTCTCTGGGTGTAGTTTGTGGACTGGGTCAAGAATCTTTGTAAAGGGGCTGGAGAGATGGCTCAGCCGTTAAGAGCATTGCCTGCTCTTCCAAAGGTCATGAGTTAAATTCCCAGCAACCACATGGTGGCTCACAACCACCTGTAATGAGGTCTGGTGCCCTCTTCCGGCCAGCATGCATACAAGCAGACAGAATACTGTATACTAAATAAATAAATGAATGAATGAATGAATGAATAAATAAATATTAAAAAAAGAATCTTTGTAAAGTAATGCAGCCAGCCTTCCGTATCTGCTCAGTTACATTCATGCATTCAACTAATTATGGATGAAAAATATCTGTCAAAAATACCTCTTACCTAGAGAAATTTTTTAGTCACTGTTTCTTGAGCAATATAGCATGCTACTATTTATACAATATTTACATTGTGTTATGTATTAGAAGTAATCTGAGGATGCTGTATGATATATGAAAAAATGCACATAGGTGGTATGCAATATCACGCCTCCATTATATGTAAGACACTTGAGTATCATATTGGTTTTAAATACGTGGGGATCTTGGGATTCCCCACAACATGGGAGCAGGAAAACAGTTCATGTAGATGCCTTTTGGGTATAGATCATGTCACCAGGTAGGTCATTAGGGCTGCAAGACATGTTAGCTGAAGACGAGAGAGAGTGGGAACTAACCATTAAAGAAAAATGTGAGTGTCAGATGTGGGTCTAGAAACAGCCAGAGCAGCAAAGGCTGTAGTTTTGCTTCCTATGCTTCTAAGTATCTCCCAGGAAGAGAGACTTACAGAGCCATGGGGGTGTGTTCCTTGAAATTTAAGATCTGGGGAATAGATGGAAAGACACAAAGCTGGGGTACAGTCCTAGGCACTCCTACAAGGATGGACCTGTCCTAGCTTCTGAGATTGCTGCCCACAAACTCCTCAGCTTTCGGCTTGTCACAGACTTGTCCTCCGCAGCAAAGTGCCACGTCACCCAAGACCCCTTTCTTACTGTTGTGCGACATTCAATGGACAGTTGTGAGGTGGTTTGAGAGGCCTAGCCATTGCAGATTATCAAGGGATGACTCCATGAACCAATTTTTCCCCTAATGCTCTACACACACACACACACACACACACACACACACACGCACGCACGCACGCACGCACGCACACACGCACCTGGCTAGAACTTGTTGGGCTCATATTGAAAGCTGACATGTCCCTCTTTTCTGAAGGGCTTCCTTCCATTTGATCCTCTTTCTCCCTCCCTCCCCCTCTTGCTTCTACCTTGTTTGAGACAGGCGGGGTTTTTTTTCTTTCTGCTCATGAATACTCCAGGGTAGGTGGCCTAGAGGCTTCTGGTGATTCTCTTGTCTCTGCCTCCTATCTCACTGTAGGAGCACTGGGATTGCAGACATATGCTACTGATCCTGGCTTTATACGATATCTGGGGATCACAAGCAGCTTCTTGAACTTGTAGGACAAGAATTTAGCCACTGACCTGTAATGATCTGTTCCTAACAGAGTCCGCTGCCTTGCACCGAAGAGATATACACAGAAGAAAAAAATCTTTCTTCCTGAAGTTTAACTCTCTCTCTCTGTCTGTCTCTCTCTGTCTGTCTCTCTCTCTGTCTCTCTCTCTCTCTCTCTCTCTCTCTCTGTGTGTGTGTGTGTGTGTTCCAAGAGATTCTGGAGGAGGGAATAAGTTTATAAACAAGTTCAATGAGACTCAAAGGTTTCCCATAAACATGTTTGTAGCCCAGCAGAGCTGGTTGTCCATGCTGAGAAGAATCAGGGTGACAATATGACAAAAGGGAGAAGACTAGAGTCTTCTGTTGACAATGAAGTAGAAGGTCATTTGAATTACACTGGCTGCCGTGATGACTGTGGGAAGCTGGGTTACATGTGCTAGCTAAGCAATCTATTTTGCGGGTCAGGGGGATCAGGACAGGCAAAGAAGTCTGATGAAGAGAAAACAGCTGGGAAGAGTTGGTTGTGTCCAAATCTCAGGATACCTTGTAAGGCATTTTAAAGAAGGTAGATTTCATTCTATTGTCAGTAAGGATGGAAGATATTTAAATAATGTGATCAAACTGGAGTTAGAGTATTTTCAAACAACTTCATATAATTTAACTCTCAAAACTATAGATCTAGTATCCAGATATGAGCCAATTCCCTGCCTTTGACAGGAGTTTAAAGAGTGAGATCTTTCTTTGTTCTGATCCTACTAAAACTGCTGTGATTATCTTGCTTGAGCTAACACCTCTAAGCAGTTAGGCATATATAAGAATCTTTGCGTGTGCATGCGCTCAACATCATATCACACCACTTTGGCAAAGCAAAAAATAAAAATTAAAGAAAAAATCCTATACAGTTGAATTAAAAGACACTTAGTTCCAAGACAGTGTGCTTGTTTTTGTAGCGACATCCTCTGATATTTCACTTACGTTGAGCTCCCTTTGGTGTTCATGTTTGTTTACACATCATTACTTGATGAATGGGTTGAGAAGCTGAGAAGGAAAAGTGTGGTAAGCATCTACACTCTGGGATCAATCATAATAAAGTTAACACATCTTTGAAATGATAACGTAATGAGCCATTTTGTAGAAACTGCCTTCTCAAACAGCTTTTTAGGAATGTTATCTGCGACACTGGCGGGGGGTGTTTGTGTGTGTGTGCTTGCACGTGTGTGTGTCAGAAGACAACCTTCACTGTCATTCTTCATTTATGCTTACTCATTTTCTAATGAAAAGATCTCTTACTGGCCCACAGCAGTGAGATGTCAAGCAGGCTCACAGTGACCCCAGAGATCCGCCTGTCGTTGCCTTTGCAGGGCTGACATGACCACCGTGGGGACCAGGCCTCGCTCTTTTATGTGGGTTCTGAGGATCAACTTGGGTCCTTTTGCTTGCACTTTACCACCGAAGCTATCTGCCCAGTGCCCAGTGTGGGTGTTCTGGTAGGCACACGAGTGTGAAGGAAGGCGGAAGACACTGACACTCAGGACACAGGAGCATCCATTTTACCCAAACAATAAAAACCCAACAGGAGCTACAACTTAGAAACCAGTTTTACTCTGTTGCAAACAAATGGACAAGCTATTGTACAATATATAATAAAAAGTACAGCACAATACAAGTGCCACTAATAAAAGAAACTTAAAGATCAGACTTGAAAATGCTTATTTGTAATATATATATATGTATATATATATATACACATACACACACTGCAACAAAAAGCCACAATAAATACAGGAATTTCCATGTCATTCATAATAAATACTGAAAATATAAATACAGAGGACTACAGCTAATATGAATAAATTATTACAACGTAAGATCCAGGATAAATTCTGTTGAATATCATTGTAGCTTATTTCATATCCCCTTTGGCATCTTTGATGTCATAACTTGCACACAAGAAAAATCAGTTTAGAAACTGTGACACACGGCATGACATCATACTGTAAAATGACTGTATGGATGGCAGTCTGATTTTCTTCCCTTTCGACCCCACAAGTCATCAGAATGCACATAACAGCAGTGAAGTAGCTAATGAAGATCTATTGGGTAAAAGCAACGATACAAGGCAGTTGAAAGAGAAACTTCAATCAACCAATGTCAAAATGTACTTTATGATTCTGTGGCTTTTCTGAGTTTTCAGTGATGCATGTCCCCCTGCTAGCTTCCAACAGGCCAAAAACCAAACACCCGAAACAAATACTCTCAATAGACTGCCTTTGTCTAAGGACTATTCCTAATGCATGGGTGCTTCAACACAGGAGGATACATGAGTCCTCGGGATCTCATGATCTCCTAACACATTCAGCTCACTACAGCTTACCAGGGTTTTCAAATGGACCAAGTTCCTATGGCAGCTTGCAAGTGGAAACACGGTTGACGTCTAAGACTATGGTCTAGACAAAGACACTACAAACGGTGACAAGCAATTGTGTACATGGGTCTTAGATGTGGAAAACGTTTTGCTGACCAATGCCAAATGACCTTCCCTATCAAATTCATATACCCTGTGACGCTGAGGGAAACACACTGAAATAACAAAGTGCCTTTTCTGCATTACCAGGCAGTCATCAGTACATAGGCGTTAATAGCTCTACCTTAGGCGATTATACCAAAATGCAATGAACTAAAGGAAAAGCAGAGAGACGTTACTAAGACACAATGAAGGCTGAGTTCTTAGGAACAGAGATGTAATCTACAGGCTCAGGTTTTTCTTTTACTATTTCTGTGCTGTACGTGTCTAGTATTTATCATACAGCATCAAACACCTTGGAAACATGTTTTACAAACGGCACCTCAGACTTCTGTTAAGGTGCCTTGAGTCAATTCCAACATCGGCCAAATTTTATTCACCATTCATTACATTAGCATTCTACAGAAACTTCTTTTTTTTTTCTTTTTTCTTTTTTTCTTGGAAACTAAAAGTGTCACTAGGTCACTTCCCCATAGTGTTACTCATGGGGACCAAGTACATCGACGTGACTGCCATTTCACACGAGCACCCAGGTGGGGAAAAGCAGCCGTATTGAGATTGGACAAGATCCACGGAAGAAGGCAACCCTGATGTCCAGGGTGGTCCTCAGCTTCCCGTTGGTGCTCTCTCTGAGTTGCAGGCAAACAGATACGCTCTGAAAGCTGCATGGAGTGTCTGGGACAATTGATGTCATCGGGATAAAGGAAAAAAAGAGAAAAAAAAAAAACCCAAACAAACCAGAAACAAAATCAAACATCACCCTTTTCCAGAATGCCTCATTTAGTTTACAAGCCTTTTCAAGAAGACAATTTTTAAAATCACTTTCCTGATTCCTGAGAATGCAAGCGGCCATTGTTTGCACAACATCCTCGCGTACACAGGCTGGGATCAAATGGCGGCTGAGTGATTCTTTGGAGACATTTGATTCCGGATCAGATTCTTCACAGACAGTCACGTGTTCTCCAGAAGGAGTAGAAAAAGTCTAGAGTCTTATTTATTACTTATGCTAAGGAACAGGTAACAAGAAGGTACTTGTTCACAAGCAAGCACATAGAAAAATGCCCCCCCCCATTTTTTTTTTTTTTTCAGAGAACTGAACAGTATAAAAGTCAAATCACTTGACCTTAGTTCTGATGCTCACTGCTGGGACCTAAACCAGTCACTCGCACGGACAGGACAGTGATTTCTAGAAAGTAAATATGAATGAATAACAGCCTTTCCAAAAGCAGGCTACATGACTAATGTTTGAGTACTGTCATTTTCTTTTAGAATTTGATTTTTGAAGACATTTGATGAGAATCGCCTTATATACTGATCATAAAATAAAAAGAGAACCCAACTTCTCCAGTCTTTCGGTACACAACCGTTGCCAGATACCTCATCCACAAAGATGGACCAAGATAGGTTCTTATCATGGGAAAACCTGAAAGAGTTGGACTGTGTTGCCTAGGAAACCGTCAAGTAGAAATGGGTATCTGTCCTGTTGGATATGCCTGAGTACCAGTTCTCCCCAGAGGTAGATGAAGGAGTCATGTGACCTCTGGCAAGCTCTCTTGGGCTCAAGCCTAAACAATCTGAATAACATAGAAGAATCTCAAATCTCCCATTACTCATGCTTAGTTGGCCTCTGTGAATATCTTGAAGAAGATTAAGCTGTCCTAAGTTGCCTGTTAGGTGTGACTAGAGCCCAACAAATCAGAGTTCAGATAGTATATCCTGGCAGTAGACTGTGATTAATGGTGCCAAAAAAAAGAAAGAAAAAGAAAAAAAGAAAACCAAGATGACTTTTCTAGCTATTAAAATTTAAAATCTATCAAGCCCAGACATCACTTGGGTACCATTTCAGAACTCAAGTATAAACACTATTTTTTTTAAGGGCAACAATTTATTCCCAAGTTTTAGGTATTTTTTTTCCTCTTTAGGGCAATTCAGATTTAAAATCGAGCATTTTCTCTTCTTCATATTTAAATACTTTCACAATTTACATAGGTCTTTGAATTTGTTTTCAATACTGATAGCATTTCTAAGAAAAGGGAAGGAAAATGGGTGTTTAACATGAAAAAGAGCAAAGCAATACTGGATAAAATGTGCTACAAATTCCCTCTTGATATCTCTCCAGCAGAGTGGTAACAATCCAACTCTTTAGGGGCACATGACTCAGACAGTAGGGTAAGGATTCTCATTTCCTACACAGTAAGGCTCGGCACAGATAGATAATCTTTAAAGAGACACCTTAAAAGTTCGGTTTTCTTCCAAGAACTCATTAATAAATAACTTTCAGGTTCATTCCAAGCCAGACCAAAAAAAAAAAAAAATTGGAAAAAGGGTTAAAAAGGAATAAGACATTTAACTGTGAAGCTAATTTAATGCTCCAACTAAAGATCAATAGTCATGTAAATCAATTTTGACAAAAGCAAGGCTGATTTCTATCCAATTTATCTCCTCCCAGACCTTTCTAATCAATATACATTATCCTTAAAAATATGTAGACGACCTTGCGCACGTGAAGAAAAGTTCAGTTTGAACTGACTTAGCGATCAGTATGCTAATGAGATAGTCCAGGGAGCTGCAGCAAGCCTGCTGAGCAGGAAGGCTGCTTAAAACGACATCGGTCATCCTCCTTGACAAGGTTGGTCCTGCCAGCTTCTGGGAAAGATGAAATAAAATAACAATAAAACTGTCTTTTCTTAAAATGTAAGCAAGCATGAAGGGTCAGATGCCAAGCAGTAGTCCTGCATAGCGAAGGCCAATGGTAAGGAAAGAAAACAGCAACCGGCAGGACGTAAACCTTCGGGTGATTTCTATTCCCATATGTAACAAATCTCTGCATGCACTAATGTTCCAGCTCTTAAAGAGAAATTTTTTTAAAATCCCGTAAACACAATGCTGACAAGGATCCCGGTTTGGGGCTCTGGAGCTCATTGCTACTCTCTCCTTGGGGTCCTCACTCTATCTGACTTTCTATGACCCCATGGCAGGCAAGAGAGCATACAGTTACACTTGCCCTACTATGGACTACCGGAACACCCAGGCAGTACCAAGCTTTCAGGTTTAAGTTTCTGGCGAGCAACAAAAGAGGAAGACACCCATGCTGCTTAGAAGACATTGGGTCTCCTAGTCTGGCTTGAGGAGTACTGGCGCGGAAGGAACTGGCAAAGCTTACGAAAGACTGATTCAGAGCCACGTTTGCTAAGGAAGAATTCTCCTTCCAAACAAACCTTACTTTTGTCAATAGCGTTAGCTGTTTAATCGTTTAACATTTAGTGTGCGTGCATGTATGTTTAGAGACTTTCTTCGGATTGCTGGAGGTAGGTGTTCTTATGTTTTAGAGAATGAACCACGACTGCTTTGGATGTTGGCCGGCAAATGGGACTACCAACTGGGCTCTGAGGTCAGCCACATCAGCAGTGACTTTGCTGGTTTTGGAGGGCCTGCCACTTATGACCCTCAAGTTCACTAACCCCCGGCCCAACTCTGCTGAGAAATATGTAATGACAGTTCTTAGCAGGCCCTGTCAGTTCCAAACTTACATTCCGTCGGAACCCCTATCCTGTCCCTTTCAAAACTGTAGTGAGCCTTCAAATGGTGGCTCTCAGTCAGTTTAATTGTCATGCCACAGAGCATGGCTGAAGAGCTGAAGAGCTGGTGGTGCAAAGCCGTGACAGCCCGGCGTCTCCAGCGCAAGCTCACAGTTCTTGGGAAAAGGATACAAGAAAATTCAGGTTCACATTAGGAGTAAAAAAGGGAGCCAGCCTTGCACTTTGGGTATTGGCCATGGCCACAATGCAACAAATAGTTACAATTTCAAATTATCGTTGTTCTGACCGTGAACGCATAAAGGTGCCTCCCATTTACACTTTCCGTCTTATAGGTTGACGACAATTACTGTAAACTGCGCTGGATTGTAGCCACAGCTGACCTCCCTCATTTTCTATCTGCTTCTAGGCAATGCTTTTGACGCAGGGTTCTACCGTTTAAATCTGTTTATAAAATGAGTCACGTCCCACACTGCTTCTAAGGTTCTCTGGGTTCTGTAGGAATCAAAACTGCTGGGACTTTACTGGCATACAGCTGACATTTCCTTAGATAGCGCTGCATCCAAGAAGCAACTCTCTGAATATCTTTTCCCTGAATCCAAATTTGCTTCCTAAGTTTCAGGAGGATGTAGTAAGTTCCATGAGTATAGGGAAAAGCAGCTCCTTTTAGAAGCAGTTTGGGCAGAATGAGAAGAGTTGGTGTCGATGTTTCCCAAGGGACACTGGAGGATTCCATGTCAAAGGATCTGGCTAGGCTTGACTACCTCATGCCACCCTCCGTTGTCCTCCACCCTTCCAAATATCCAGTTCCCCTGCTGTTTTTGTTGCCAAGTCAGCTGTTAAAACATCGGAGGTATTCAAAAAAAAAAAAAAAAAAAAAAAAGTTAAAAGAAAAAAAAACCCAGATATTTAATACATTCTGAGGATCAACACTAAGTCCTTAGGAACTTGTACAAGGTAACAATTAAAAAGAGAGGTATCAATTAGGAAATAAATTATGGTACAGATTCTTGTTTAATGAAATCTAAATCAAAATTTTGCCTAGAAGGTAATCAGTATAACCTCTGCATTCCTTAAGAATTGTGGCATGTTTCTATAACTGTTGCTGTTGTGTAGGAGCATTCTAGAGGAGATGGTACTGCTGGGTCATATGATTACATGGATTTCATCCCTTGAGGAAATGTTGGATATTGTATATGTGCTTGGCATGACATGATGAGAAAAACGTCATTCTCCCACAAAGACTGATTTTCAAAAAAGTCTACTCTTCAATCTACTAAAAGAAAAGAGACAATTGTATTTTAAATAATTGATGGGGGGGACTTAAAATGGCCTTTGATTTCTTTTTATCAATGAAAATTAAAAAAAGAAAGAAAGACAAAGGGGATGAGGTTGATTGGGCCACTTGACTCACACATCAATTTGGCCAGGAATACAGCTGGGAATCAAATCTTGAAAACAGTAGGGTCTGGAGCATTGGGCTTTGCCATTGATAGTGCATGGCCTGGGAGCTGTGCACACAAAGACTCTGATTGGTTAGAAATACCATGCAACGCAGAGTTGTAGGTCTTATCATTGTGCTTCAGTGCAAAGACTTAAGAAGCTCAACCCAGCTGCATCCAACTGCATCCTCCCCTAAGGAAACAGAAAGAACTGCAGCACTGGCCTCACACGGGGGCTGCTTTTCTCAAACAGAAGGTCTACTAATGGGAAGAATGATCCAGAAGAATCATTGTATTCTCAATTTTTACTGGGAAAGGAAGACACAGGAGATAATCCCTCACTAGTGTTATTTATAATTTTAACCCAGTATTTTCTATCGATTGCTTTCAAATTTTTCTTCTGTATTTTTATATAAACTGCAACCTGATTGTACTGTAGTTTGTAGGAACAAACTATCCAGTATTCCTTACTAGCTACTGGCTGAAGTCTGTCCCACTCTAGGGTATGGGACATGTGTATTCTGTGTTTGTGTGTGTGCAGCACAGATAAAGTATGTCGGGTTTTAGTTGTTGTTAAAATAGGTAACCTGTACCTATTATGATTTGCAAGAGATGTCAGTGGATGACGTAGGTATGTGAAAAATTGGAATGGCGGCTCTCATGCTTAGAAAGGTAATTATCCTTAGCAGAGTGAGACTTTCTATCCGAAATGAATAGAGAGAGAGGAAGAAAGCTCTGTGTTTGAAGTGTCCTTTTGGGGAAAATAAAGCTGCAGAAGAGAAACCCAGCCAAATACACAAAGGCAGGACTCAAGACTTGTAAAAAACAAAGCTGGACTGAAATAAGTATATCTAAGGGTTCAGGGATTGGACTGCCATGACCCCCTTCAACTCCACCCTAGTCAGGGTTGCCCTGTGCCTCCCCGCTCTGTCCTAAGAACAGCCCGAGAGTGCCTCACCAGTCAATACTTCCAGAGTTGGAATGGTCAAGCACACAAGGAACATGGAGTTCCTTCCTTTGCTTGAACGAAGAACAATAGCCTATTGTCATTCCCTCCGAGTCCCTGCTCTTTAGATTGCTTAGGCAGAGGCCAGGGAGGCTGGAGATCAAACACTGCAAAAGGCAACACTACAGATAATTCTGGTCATACTAGCACAGTCAGAGCATGCGTCCATCACAGCAGCCCCACCAGTCCAACACGAGGAGCCGCCTGCCCCCACTACGACTTTCCAATGTTAGTAATAATTGGTGTTGCTTTGGCCTTGAGGTGTTGGAGAGGTGGGGCAGGAACCAACTCCAGAAGCAAACACCCTTTCACCATATCAAGTTTAAAGAGAAACTTCTCACGGGAGGACTCCGAAGCCCATTGAACATTTGGTCAAATGAAATAAGTTGTGAGGAACTAAAATCTGTTAAGATATTAAAATGCCCAAGTCTAGGAGGCATGGAAAACATTAGGGTTGCAGCTACTACATAGCAGGGCGTGTCTCCATCTTAAATAGTACATAGCAGGGCGTGTCTCCATCTTAAATAGTCGTAAAACACGTAAAATGATGCAGCAATAGGATGTCAAAGCCGGGAAATGGACTCAGCATAACCACTGCGTTGGGGGAAAACGCTAGCGCTTGTGCTATAGTTATGTAAGCTTACAGGAAAAGAGGTTGCTCAGAGTCCTCCCGGGCACCAAGTAGGCAATGCAGCGGAAGGCGGGGCATGTGTCCTTTGTCTTTACTAAGCAGGAGAACGTGAGTGTAAATGTTTCTTTTCTATGCTTTCTCTTTACTAAACAAGAGAACGCGAGGTTGCTGCCTTTGCAATGCGTTGTGGGCTGTGGGACTAACTGTCCTCAGCAAGACCAATAAAAACGCTTCAGGAAAGTCAGGCCTCATGAGTGCAGGAGCGCAGGCCTGCCTTCGATCAGCTAGCGGCTAAGTGGAAGTCTCATGACATGGTTTTGCTTTTGTAGAGATGGGTTGATCACGGTGTAGAACAGATTGGTTGCTGAGGCTGTGCTCGTCTGTTTTTTTTTTTTTCCCCCGGCCTCCTCTGTGTTACGGAGTTAGGTCCTCGGAGCGGTGAAGAAAAACAGGCCATTTTCCTTCACGCAACTGGAAGAATCCTCTACCTCTAATTGTATGAACCTCACAATAGTCGACCTTTTTTTTTATAAGAAAAAAGTTTTGATTTCAGAGCGGTCTGAGACCCCACCCCATGCGAGGTACCGGGAAGGGGCACTAAAGTGCATTTTGACGGAGGGGGTGGAGTTTAAAGGTGCAGTCAAAGCTAATAAACAAGATGACACTGTTTAAAAAAGAAAGGCAATTCCATCAATCTCGGCCGAGGGGAGGGCAGTGAACTGGACCCTCACCAGAGGATTGTCCTGACTCTGAACTTTTGAGAGAACTGCGTAAGGACCTGCACATATATATATAGACTCATTTGTCCCACATAGCAAAAATAGGCCTATTTCATCCTTAAGAAAGTATCTGCAAATCTGCTTAGTCAGGATCATAAAAACGTGGGCGGATTCCAGGTGCACTCCTCATGGGCATGCTCTGTGGTGCTAGCTAACGCAACGGCAGCTTCAGTGAGCACGCTGTTCATTTTCTTCAAAGCATGACTTCTAAACTACCGGAAAGAAAATACACAAGAAACGATTCAATCTTTTTTTTTCTGACAATCATTACTTTTACATTAAAAAGTCACCACCATCTTCAGATATATCGAAAATTAGGTCTCTAAATCTGATTATTTTTCTAGTCTTAGTTAACAATCTTGCACAGGCCCGACAATCTAAGACGTGGAGCTATGATCTGCACAGCTTGGCAGGTTTCGCCCAGTTTGACAGGTAGGCAACTGTGAGATATGCATTTTTTTTTAAATTTAGCATTTTTTTTTATCAAAAACAGTTCAAAATCGTTTAAAATCCCCATAGCGACTGTGTTTTATTTGTGTCACGCCATAGTTGGGAAGCTAGAAAGGAGGGAAAGAAATCCTGTCTGGAAGTCATCACAGTCCACATTTTCTTGGTCTTCCAGTTAAACCAGGGTGAGCCCAGCAAATGCAATACAGTGCCTTAACTAGAAGACTTGGTACTCTAATAGAATAATCTAGGCAACTAAACAGGGACCGTCTCCACCACGGGGGACTTAATGCACTCCTCGTGCAGGCGGCTCTTTTCGGCAAGGCTCAGAGAATTCTCCGCTGGATGCTCGGAAATGTGGCCTTCGCCGCCGTTCAACGCGGAGACGAACCCTTCCTGGGAAGGGCCTTTCAAGTATGAGTGAAATTCCACTTGGGGAAGACTGGGCCTGTGTTCAGGGTATAAGGTGTTACAGGGCACCCCACTATCATTTTCAGAAGTGGGGCAGCAAACAATGACAGAAGGGTTGGCAGCTGGGTAGTGGGAGGCCCCGTAGGCCTCTTCCGCTTGTCTGGCATAGTCAACAAATCGCTCTGGGGTCATGGCGTAAGGCACCAGCGACAGGGCACCGTTTTTGACAGTATCTCTTTCCGAATAGCTGTCAGAGATCTGGCTAGGAGTTCCTGGGATGTGGCTATCTATTTGGTAGTACAGGGTTGAAGAGCTAGCATAAAACGAAGCATTCTTTGTGTGGCTCTCATGAACTGCGGTGCCATCCGAGTAACAAAGAACAGAAGGAAGAGGGACGACTTCGGCATGGGCTCCCAGCCCTTCTACAAAGCTGTCTCCCTTGTCCTCATCGTCATCTTCTTCCTCCTCTTCTTCCTCCTCCTCCTCCTCTTCCTCCTCATCCGACTCACTGGGGGCCAGGCTTTGTGTGCTGGAGTCGGTGACTCCGCTGCAGAAGCTGCTTCCATCCTCCTCCTCTTCCTCCTCCTCTCCCTGGCCATCCAGTTCCTCCTGCAGGTGAAGCACGGCAGCCTGGGGTTCCGTGTCAATCTCGAAATTGTCTGCGATGGCGTATTCTACCGAGTGAGCGACGGGGCCCATGGAAGTACCGTGGGGGCTTATCTCACCGTGGCAGCCGTTCAGCGTGGGGATTTGCTGCTCGCGATTTTTCTCCAGTTCAAGTTTCATGATTGTGTGCAAAAAATGAGTCCGGACACGGATAGGATTAAATTCAATTCTACCTGCTGTGTTGCTACAGCCTTCTTTAGTGCAGCCGCATGGGAAAGACATACGATCCACCTTGGGAGGAAGAACACGGATTAGCGCCATGGAATTATTACAGACCAAATAAAATCACGGGCTTTCTAACAACTCCTCTGAATTAGGTAATGCACTCGAGCTCTGCTTGTGCCACAGCCGATGATGAATAAGCTGCAAGCAAAGAATGAGCAGGGAGAGTGAAGACTTTTCAATGAGCGGCTCTTAAATGCGTATGTAAAAAGAGCGGTGGGTTGAGGATAGAAGTGAGAATTTAAATTTCATTGTGTCCTCCAGGGCTTGCTTATTTTGCACTCTCTCCTTTTCCTTCTCTTTCACATTTGATTTTATTTCCATTTCACAACCCTGGTTCCCTTCTGTTGCATGCCAACGCGTCCACCCACTTTTAAGTCACACATAGACGGCTCTTCTTTAGGCTGCTAGTCTAATTTAACATCCATGACAGGACTGCCACGCCACTATGTTCTTTCCTTTGAATCTAACGAGATGACCTTCCCTACTCCAGGTATCTGGGATGAC
The DNA here is from genome assembly GCF_903992535.2 of Arvicola amphibius. Lineage (NCBI taxonomy): Eukaryota > Metazoa > Chordata > Mammalia > Rodentia > Cricetidae > Arvicola > Arvicola amphibius. Next base: position 17,741,761 of record NC_052053.1, read on the forward strand.
ACTACCCGGGGCCACACAATGCCACCCCGCCATAGTCTCAATGCTTTGTCTTATCAACGGGTCCTTGGGTTGCAGAATATTTGTACACTGTGGGGAAGATGTGCTGCTGTGAATGGTGTAATAAAAAGCCAAATGGTCAATAGCTAGGCAGGAGAGGATAGGCAGGACTGCCAAGGAGAGAGAGGAAGAAGAGGAGGAATCTATGTGTGCGGGATTTGCCAGCGAACTTGGAGCAAGTTGGAGCAAGAGCGGTAAAGTAGACTACACGGCAGAATGTAGATTTAAAAATATGGGTTAGTTAAGTTAGAAGAACTAGGTGGAAAAGCCAAAGCTAAGGCCAAGATTTCATAATGAATAATAAATCTCCGTGATGTTATCTGTGAGCTAGAGGCCCAAAGGAAAGTCAGACTACACCCTTGACACATGGATGCAGGTCCCTTGACCTGCTTCCCACTTAAGACTAGAAGCCCAACTCAGATGGACTTACCTTGTGCCAACAAGTGCAACAGCAGGGACTCAGAAGGCCTGTAAGCTGAAGACCAGCACAGGCAACTTAGTAAAACCCTTCCTTAAAAGAATATAGTTTTCAAACATGTGCTTAGTGGGGGTAGAGCACTTGCCTATTGTGTCTGCGAGGCACCATCCTCAACAGAGAAAGGAAATGGAGGGAGGGAATGGAACGGGAAAATGTGTTTTCATCAGCTGAGGGGAAGAGAACTGTCCTTTGCTCTCAGCCGCTTAAGTGACTTTCTCCTTTTAAAGGAATAAAGTTATTCCTGCATAAAATAAGAGCAAGTACCCAATCACAGGGCTCTGCTGAAATGTAGGTGGACAGGAGCAGAGAATCACCTTGACCAGGAGTTGGTAAGCTATTGCTTTTCTTTTTCATCAGGCTGAACTTTGAGGTTTTAAAAAGTGTAATCACCAGGTGAGGCTCGTGAGGCTGTTTCCCACTGTTGTTCACATAAAAGTCAAGTCTGAAGCTCTGTGGAACAAGACAGGCTTTTCACTGTTCAGGAGGATATTCCCAGAGAGCAAAAGTCCTCTCTTACTCACTTCTTTCTCACATTCCGCAAGCCAATCTTGTGTCTACAATAAGACAGACACCTGTTCTTATTAAGGAAACCTTAGCGGTCCTGAGTAAATGCTGTACATGGTAGCTTTGATTTATTTTTCATTGAATAAGCATGAGACCATTTGGGGTTTTGCAGTTCTGTCGTCTCAGTGCTTTGAAGACTGAAACTGATCACAAGTAATGGATAAACACAGGGCTGGGCCCCAGTAAACCTTGTTGACAAAAACGTGTCTGGTGAGATTCCACTGTGAGTTCGACAGCATCTCAACCTGTTCGCTGTAGAAATGACATGGAGCGCAGGGTTTCCCCGGAAACCCTACTCCAGACAAGGTAAGCCTGCAGTTTAGTCTTTTAAGGTCTGCCTGACTAGGGACTTCTCCAGTAGTCCATATCACTGGTGATGAATTATTATTTTATATCCCATGGATGGACCAGAAAGTATGCACTCAAGTGCAACAGATGGTGTCCTCTCCTATGTAAGAAAAGAGCTAAAATAAGCTGATGTAACGACAGAATCTGGGAGGAAATGTCTCAACAAACTCAGCTGCAGTTTGAGTTTCCATTTACACTATACACAGTATGCATGAGCGTTTTATGAATGCTCTTGAATTGGGGTTTCTTTGTCCTTGAATTATGTGTCTTTCCTTTCCAGCCCAATTCTTCTCCTAAATAATAATAATTAAAAAAAAACAACCTAAATATACCCAACATGACTGCTTCTTTCTGGGGTGACATGGGACATCACTTCTTCAGATGCTCTGAAATGCCAATCCTTACCTGACACTTGATGCCTGCCAGGCTGCAGGTACATGTTTCTGGATCACAGAACACTCTGCAGTCGCAGCCACAGTCTTCCCGGGACAGGCGGATGGCTCGCAGTTCGTGTTTTTCTTCCACGTCGATCTTCTTCACTCCAGAGGCACGCAGCAGGGCTCTCCGTTTTTTTGTGGGCAGGGGTTGTAGGAAGAAGTATTCGTCTACTTCTGTGTTGTCTAAATCAATATCATCGTCGGAAATGTCATCGACTGTCAGAGTGCTCGCTTCTTCAGACTCCACTGTGCCATTTTTAGTCATCTGGAGACAGAAGGAAGTAAACAAGGATGTCATTTGGGCAGAGGCCAAAATCCCCACTTCAGTGTGGGTGAGGATGAGCTGAGCTGTCGCACGCCGAGTCTACAACCACAGAAAGTCAGAGGAAAGGGAACAGGGATGTCAAAACAGTTGGCTTTTTAAAAAGCTCTGCTCACAGACAATGGCTGAATGCAACTCTTCATATCCTCACATCAGTGACTGCAGTTACAGCTTGAGAGGCCAGAGTGTGAACCCATCAGAGGTTACAAGACAGCCCTGCCCAAAAGCTGTTTTTATACTCAGCTCATGGTGACATCTCCGATGTCAGAGAAAATATGCCCTGGATCAGGTGACAGCATCTCAGTGGGAGCCATGACTACCTTACTCAGCAAACATCATGTCCTTGAAATAATATGTCTGTCTTCCAGGCCCCAGCAAAGTGCGCATTCAGGACCCAGGGTTGCACTGTGCTGCCTGGGTCACAAACACTGGTTATTACCCAGAACACTCCAAGAAGAGACGCTTGACAGACGTAATGACCCAGGTCAGCATGCTCTCAGTTAAACAAGGACATAGATTAGTGCTGGCAAGGTCTCATCAGTCCGCCACTGAGACAATGGACCGGGTTCTCACAGGAGTGCATGCAAACCTCAGACCAAAGGTTTGCAATCCGCGCAACAGCTCTTGTGCACGCTCATTCCTTGGCTACTCATGATGGCTGTGCCTATTTATATTTCTTTTCTATATTAATCTCATCCATCAGTAAGCTCTGGGTATGTATTTCATTTGCGATTATTATAAAAACACTGATTGTTTCCTACATACAAAACATTTAGAAGTTTTCCTCACTCATGAGCAAGATATTGTGTGTTTGTGTGTGAGGGTGGGGGTGGGCAGCCCAGTAACAAAGGCAGAAACTTCATAAGAAATAAACCATGAGAGTTCTAAATATGGAGAGTATTTTAATTATTTAATTTATTGCCTTCCAAATTTCATTAATTATGGCTATTACTATGCCTGATGATCTTGACAACTCATCCATTAGACAGTGAAAATACTCTAGAGACATAAGGCATTATGCTTTCATCTTTATAGAAGGAGTCCATATTTAGGGAGGAATATTTACAATTGGACCCCAGACTTGAATTGTCCAACTCTGAGTGTACCGCAGAGCAACGCTAAAAAAATGAGTGTGCCCCAAGATACACTGCAAAGGGTCCCCGTGGCGTGTTTTCTTAAGCTATTTTTATGTATTGTATTTTAGCTCTTGAGCCTGTGATCCCTCAAAGGTCTTATTATTGGGCATTGTTTCTTAGTAGGATCCATTATTCCCTCCCCTGGCATTTGTGAGAAAGTGTGCATATGGTGACATGTTTGTGCAGGGTGCCTGTGTGTGTGAGTCAGGGATTGGATGTTTGTGCAGGGTGCCTCTGTGTGTGAGTCAGGGATTGGATGATCTTACTCTACCTCTCAACCATCTTAGTTTTCGCGGGTCTCTCACTGAAACTGGAGAGTTCCCCATTCCAATTAGACTGAGTGGATAATGTACCCCCAGGATCTGTCTGCCTCAACTCCCTGTCTCTGCTCACTATACCCAGGCCATTTCTGTAGGAGCTGGGGATCTAAACTCAGGTCCTTAGGCTTGTGCCACAGGGACCTCCTGACAGGGCCTTCTCCCAAGCCTGGCATCCCTTAGGTATGTACTGGTTAAACTGTGACGCCCAACACCAAGGTGTTACCTTGGATGCGGTTAGCATTTCTGTGCATCCTCACTTACTAGCAAGCTGCATGTTCTCATGTATGAAGATCTGAGTTCTCTAAGAAATTCAAACGCATAGCTACCTGGCACACTGGGTCTTTGCTGAGTGAACCTTCATGAGAGCTGGAATGCTCCCTTTCCCTTCCTGTTCCTCAGTGGCACGGAGATCTCTTTTAGTTACTCCCTGGCTTGCCCTATGTGAATCTCAGAAAGCTTCTGACTGCAGAGTATATGTAGATACTCACTCCAGTATATTATTTCCATGTCATCTCCATGTTTTAGCATTATATATATATATATAATGTTTAGCATTATACATATATATATATATATACACACACTTTATATTATACTATAATGCTACTTTACATGGATGGATAGATAGATGATAGGTAAGTAGATAGGTAGATAGATAGATGGATCTATCTATCTATCTCTCTTTATCTATCATCCATGTATTATCTATCTATCATCTATTTATCTATCCATGCATCCTCTATCTATCTATCTATCTATCTATCTATCTATCTATCTTCCATGTATTATCTATCTATCATCTATCTCTATATAAATGACACAAAAGCAGAAGACGGGCTTTTTGAAAAAATGAAGGACACCAGAAAGGGCAACGATGAGAGGCAGATAATCAAAGCTCGATGATAAACATGTATGGAAATGTTATGGTGAAACCTACTATGTTTACACTAACTGAAAAGAAATCATTAAAAAAAAAAAAGGCCAGGCGTGGTACACACCTATAATTCCAGTATCTGGGGAGTAAAAGCAAGGTGATTGTAGACTTGAGGTCAGCCCCAGATATATATAAAATAACCTGTTTCAAAAACCAAGGGGTAGAGACGTACCTTAGTGACAGAGCATTTAACTAGCAACACACACACACACACACACACACACACACATGCACTCACGGGTGCACACAAATGCACACACAAAAGTTTAAGATTTAAGCACTATCAAGGATCTTGGCCTTTATTTCTCTGGTTTGCATGTAAAAGAAAGAGAAATTAGCAGTGGAGGTGAAAGAGCAGTGGTATTGCAGAGCAAGCTGTGGGATCTGCAGGTCAGAAGCTTAGCCATGCCTTTCACCTGCATTAGCGCATTCAGCATCACAAAGCCTCAGAATGCAGACATTATCGCTAGATCTGTTTACCTCATAAGAAAACTGAGGCACAGGAATGATAGATAATTTGCCCAAGATCACAAGGGCCCTAGGTCATGATCCTAAATGTCTAACTACATACAACTTGCATATAGGCACACATTTTGCATAATTAATAATTTCAGGACAGGCATGTCCCACTAAGTCATTGTGTATGCTGGCACATAACCCAATCACATTAGACTGGAATAAACAGACAAGGAATCTAATACTTTTTAATTCCATTCAGAAGGATTTCTGAGCAAGGGTTAGCACAACACCCGAGAACACACAGTAGACACATGTAGGCGGGGGGTGAGGGGGGGGGGGTCCTGGCACAGTTGTGAAAAATGAAAATTGTCAGGTGTGTAATAATTTAATGGCAGAAGGCTTGGTGGGTTGGAGCCAAGGGGCGCCACAAAGTCACACCATGCAACAGGGCTCATATTAGAGGTTTATTGGGGAGGAGGAGGGATGCAGAGGTGACCTCTGAGCTAGAGCAGAAGGAAGAGAGAACTGGGAGGGAAGGTGCTTGCTTTCTAAAAGGGGGTATAGCACATGCGCATAGTGAGAGTAAGCGACCCATGGGTCGTCACATTGCCACATCTTATGCAGAAACTCCACCCACTCAGCAATAGTGCTTTCCAAAGACTGAGACAGAATTGAAGGTGATGCCTCTGTTAACTTGTATGCTCTCCAGATGATTGGACTTGTGGAATCGCTCCTATTCTTGGTTTGGGAGCAATGAAAACATGGAAATAAACGTCAGTCTTTAAACAGAAGCTTCTATTCTGCCTCGGCTGATGAGTAATTTATTTGTGATTTGATACCATTGTTTTAGTTTTATACTCTTCTTCTACGTCTATGCATTTGTGTGTTTCATGCTGTTTGTACTGTAAAATGTGGCCCTGAGTTCTGTCACTGACAAGTGTGAGCATAAGACTTTCCTCTTGAGCAACTGTGTAAATGTGTTCACACTCACTGTGGGAATAAAAGCACTACACCTGCCTTAGAATGATAGAATCCAAGCATTTTAGTTTTACAAGTGTGGACCCACTGACTGGTATCAGTAAGTCATTTCAGGAGGGCATTCTGCACATTGAGACACACCAGAGACACAGTAGCGGGAGAATCAGAGGGTGGTTTTGCAATCTTTGAGTCAAATCAGAGTGCTCAAAGGAAAAAATAACATTCAGTTTCTTTTCTTCTTCCATCTTAAATGTTGATTTAAATTTTCGTTTCCTCACAGCTTACTTTGTTTTTATTATTGAGAGTTTCATATTGATGATTTGAAATTATTGATATTTCCATGTATATAATAGGTTTTGAACATATCCATCCCCATCCTTGCCCCACCAACTCCTTCTCTATCTCAAGACCTTTCCCTTTCCAACTTCATGTAATTCTTCTGCCTTTTTCTCTTAAACCCACTAAGCCCATTTACTTCAGCATGTACATGCACGGGTGTACAATCATGCATGGGTGTACAATTACCAGCAGCCTTTCAACTTTACTTCACCTCATTCCAAAAGCAGATATATTCTACTGTCAATGCATTTTATAGTCCAGGCAGTATGATGCAGATACATACATACAAATTAAAAAAATATATAATGTAAAAGAAAAATCATCGTATCAAATTACAGGTCAATTACTCATCACATCAAAGGCAGTAGGGAAATCTCTACCTTTAATTGCCATTTATTTCCATTCAACTTCATTGTTTATAACCAAGACAAAGGTTGAGTCCACGATTCCAATAATCTGGACAATATGTAGGCTAATGAATGCACTGGGCTCTAGGAAATGTAGAGTTAAAATTATTGGTGTCAGTGAGCACACCAAACAACCAATTCAATGCAAAATGGGTATGGTGAGAAGAAATGATGAAAATATGGATGAATTCAAATGTTGAAAAAACTGAAAATAAGATCACTTCAATAAAGCGCTTAAATGGTTTGTCTAGCAATAGAATGTTCTCATCCTTAGAAAACTACTAACACATATAAAGATTACAGCGGGAATATGACTGGAAACTCCTTCTGTTCTAAAGCACCAATTGCCGTCCAGCACATTAAGGATGCTGTTCCTGGGACTGAGCTGAGCTGCTGCATGTTCAGCATCAAATATGGAATTCCATAATTATCTCAATTCATGGACAACAAAAGTAATTATTTTAGAGCTGGGACAATCAGGTGCTTGTAAAAGGTGGTTTGTCTGAGTCTAGCTGAATGACTGATGTTATTCACAACCAACCTGGGGGGTTATTCGACCCCAAAATCTTTCCAGATCGTCAAGACTAGGTTAGAGAGAAAATCTTTTAGAGTAATGGTAGAAAATGTTTACAGCAGAGTTTAAAAACAAACTAAACTAAACTAACTAACTAACTAACTAACTAACAACAACAACAACAAAAACCAAGCAGGCATGAGATCACTGGCTAAGAGCTATGATCCAAGAGCTGACCTCAGTACAAGAGTGAGGCAGGAGACAAAACATGGTCCGTGCTTCCATCAGATAAGCTCCTTCAGAAAAACAGGGTATGCACCAGACAGAGAGAACAAAGAATACAGAAGAAAACAAAGCTTGGGAGGGGGGAGGGAGGGTATCTGTATCTTTTGCATGTGGAGGTGGTCTTTCTGATGTGGGTGTTATTAGGAGAAACTGGCCAAAGGTGGGTGACCTAACGTGGTCGGTCCTGATTTTCTCAACTTCGTCATTTATTCTGGGTTGCCTCTAACCAATGCAGTCTGTTCCCTAATGTAGTCATACTACATTAGTTTTGCTGGTTGATGTCATATATGTGTCTCCTATCATACTATGTATACATAGTGAGCAAAGCCTCTGTCTTCATCTCCTCTACTCCTGGCACCTTGATAACGCGCCGTCTCATATAATTGGTTAATAAACTTGTTTTAATAAATGAATAGATTTTTTTTAATCGCTATGCTATTGTTACCAGTTCCTTCAGTCAATGTGGCGGCGTTAGAATGGACAGAAGTTTTTTCATCTAAAAACCTCCGAGTCAGCTGGGGGAAAAGAATGTAATAAACATGATACAGCATAATAGATGCACTAAAACAGACATGCACACGGTCGAAGTAAAAGGGAAACGGAAGGACAGGATGAAAGGAAGGTGAGATATAAAGCAGAATTATTTACTTGTGTTCCTGAATTCATAATGTCCTAGCAGAGAGTGATGCTCAAGCCAGGAATGGGAGAGCAGACATGCCAGGAAGGATTTGCACAAATAGGAGGGAGCGGCGCCGTGGAAGAGCGCTCAGTGGCTTTGTGTGCCAATCCCCAGGCCCAGACAATTTATGCCTCATGGTAATGAAAAAGCCTAAGTTATGATTGCTCATTCTAACATCTGTGAGAACTCATGGGGGAAGAAATTAAATGATGATCAAAATGGGAATGAATTGTTTTTTTTTAAAAAAATGCTAATTCTGGAAAACAATATTCTAAAAAGGATGATTTAAACAGATGGTCTCAGTAGAAGGGATAAATGAGAGCGTTGAATACTAAACTACTGACAGAGTTCCTGAGAGAGAAAACCAATATAGAGTTCATGTTTCAAATGAGCTCTATGCAAAAGCACACTGTAGGAAAGCTAAAGAGCGAGGTACACCAAGGCCTTGGTCCTCTGCTCTGCTGGCCCCTGTTCCCACAACCCACACAGCACAGCTGGGAAGCCCAGTGCTATTGTCTTGGGAATTCGCTGTTCTTGTACAGTCCTAAGAACTCATCTGGAGGCTCAGAGAAGGTTCCACACACACTCTTCACAGGAAACAGCACTATCTCTTTAGTGAGTGTGGTCGGAGAGTGAACGCAGCTCTGCAAATGGGGACCCCGCTTCTGTTGCACCTTCAGTGTGTCCAGGGATGAGTCTGGCATCGTTTACGCCCATCAGTGACAGTGGCTCTTCCTGGCAAGGATTACTGGTGGGAATAGTGGGCATCGTGGGGCGATGCTGAAGCCATTCCCCCAATCCTCCTAAGGATCACTGCTCTGACAGGATTTCCCAAACTTAGCTCAGCCTTGCAAAACACAGTTTTCAAATCAAGACCTGGATAAGGGCAGGAATGATTGTTAAAATAACAACCAAACCCTGCCAATCCCTTTATGTCTGGCATTAAAGAGCACTCTATACCTGGAGATACTAAAACCTTGTATTTTTTTGTTTATATCATGATGCATGTTTGATTTTAAAAAGTTGTTTGCTTGTTTATCTCTCCTTTTACTGTCTTCTTTGTTCTATTTACTTAATATGAACAGACCAATCAAGATTCCCCAAAGCTAATGCCATCTTCATGTGCATCTGGGGACACATGTGAGCTGAGAGTGGATAACGCAGCATACTCCTGCACACTGGATGGATCTGTCCACTGGGACATCTGCTGTATGGGTACTCATAAACAGGATTGTATGGGGTGGGGAATCCAGGGCAAAAATGTCCCTGCCCCAGAATCCTCAGTGGGAAGAATTGGGAATGTTGAACACTATAGAGCAGAAATACATCTACATAGATGCCATAAAGTATGTTCAGGTATGTGTATGTCTACAAGTACTGTTTTTATTCATTAGGAGTTCAGAAAATAAATACATTTGTGTTCTACAGTGCAGATGTGGGGTGGAGGGTATGGAATAGGGTAGTAGGTTTCTCCGTGGAAGGAAGAGCTCCCCCTTAAAGCTGTAAAGATGGAATACACTATTTTAACGAAGTAATGTACTCTGGGTAACCAGAGATAGGTAATTTAGTTTGGCATGTACAAGACATGCATTGAATAAAAGAATTCCTGGTTGTGTGGTCTGAATTAAGAAGGATGACCCAGTTTATAAGGTCTTTGGCAAACTGAAGAAAACATTCATAGCACAGGTCTTATTTACTATGACCTTCAGGTGGCAAATTAAAACCAATTTAATCACTTCAATGAGCGCTTATGCCACATAATGAAGCCTTCCTGGTCAATAAATAAGTCATCTAAAATTATAAGATGTCTTTGGGATCCACATTACCATGAAAATCACCAGAAAGAATAGTGTTAACATACAAAACATATCTTTTCTAAAATGCTTCATTCCTTCTGGGTTAGGTCAATATTGTCTCTTCCAGTGGCAAATCATAGGCCAAGATGCATCCAGCAGCACGCTGGTAAATACTTAAGCATTTGACACTGTCAAGACATAGTTATCATTGCTCGTGGTTAACAAGTTCTGGGGCTTCACTATTCCTTCCTAGCTAATTCTGAGACACAGTGGGGAAGAATGAAAACAGAATTTATTCCAGTGAGCAACATCATTGAGTGTACCCCACAAAAATTTTTCCTAGATCCAAAAAGTAACATTTCTTGCACAGGAAAAATGTAAAGATTTGATTACATATGCTTAATTGTTCCCTGTCAGCTAAAATACTACAATATTTTGAAAGAACATATTCTTAAATACATTACACACACACCGGGTAGAAACCCACCCTGTCAGTCTCTATCACTTTGCTTAGGTAAATTTTCCTGTCCTTGTCAAAATAGGCTGTGTATATGTGCACAAGACAGAGCAGGTACTTGGCACGGCAATGTTTTCCATTTGGTGCTGAAACTTGCCTCTGTTTAAGATGCATTATAAGAGCTTTGCTACTTAGAATGTTCTGAAGCAGAGTTTAACAGGGAGGTTCTGTACAGTAATTAGCTCTCAGCAGCACCATGACCAACACAATATGCTATATCTAAAGACAAGCTGCAGCATAAGGAAGAAAATTAAAACCAAAGCTAAAAATGTTGAAATTATGGGGTTTGAGAGATATTTCACCCATCCCTTCCAAGTGAATGTATTTCATGTATTTCTAAGAACATTTAAATTCTTTCCCTGGATCATTAATCCCAAGGCTGTTGAAGAGATGTAGAGAGCTGACCTGGAGGTGATGGAGAAGGTTGACCAGAGTACTCAGCACTTAGAGATTTTGAGTGAAGAAGATTGCTGTAGATATTTTTTTTAGGGGCTTCATAATTAAAAGCTAGCTGCTCTCTTTGCTTCAAGTTCGGAAAGAGGAGCCAGTAACCAAGCACGACCCATGAAGACACAGAAGAAACTGAGATGGGTATGTAACTCAGGAGAGCAGCTAGAGATGGTAACCAAATGTGGAAGACTGGAACTTTGACCCCCGGGAAGTAAAGGAAGGACGATTTGATTGTAGAAACACTGGTGAAGAGAGGGAGGTCACATCTGCACAAGCTACACTCGGTTTCTCAGAACAATGCAGTAGAATCCTCTAGGATGAAAAGAGAGGCAGCTAGGACAACAAGTCTCCGTGGAACCGGCAAACAGCTGCTGAATGTGTTGCCCAGAAACAAGAGAGATGGGAAGAAAGGCCAATGCAATTGTTCTACCGCGTGCTGCAGATTACTAAATCTAAGCACTTAATTTGCAAAGGAGCATAGTATTACAATGACTGTATTGATTACCACGAAGTGTGTGACATCTGAATGGGTTTGACAGGAAAGGGAATACTGTACTCTGTAATTTAGAAGCCTAAAGCTACTTATTTCTTCTAGAAACACGCGTTTTATCCAATTAGTTTTCTCCATTACTTATTTATAGTCGATGTGTGAAACATCCTTGGTGCCAACAAGAAAGATATACTTGAAATCCTCCAATAAATTAGATTTGTTCTACAAGTCTGTGTCTATATCTATATAATTGATTGACATCTATATAACTCATAACACAGGAAATGAATGACCAAATAAATTAAAAGCAATTTTATAGTCAAAACCTAAATTTCCACTCTTGATTTACTTCCAATTTGTAATTTTAAGGAAATCTCTAGAAGCTTGTATAACTAGAACCTCTGTTCGGAACTCAGCAGATGCCCTGGGAAAATCAGAGGCATTGTGTATGAGGACTTTAATCAATGCTGCATGAGGTCACTGCCTTTTCAAATAAGGAGAGTGAGAGCCCAGTGTGTTACTGTGACTCCAACATGAGGGTTTGGGGAAGGTTCATAGTGCCAGACGCTGTCTGTCGCTACTCTGCAGGGAGTTTACTGACACTCCCAGAAAACCATCTCAGGAAAAAATCCATTTGGACTCCGTTTCTCTCTCTCCTCCTCTCCCTGCCCGACTCCTGTCTCAACAAGGCTTTATTAATAGCCCTACTCCACTTGGAGCCGACAAGCCTGCTTCTGCCTCTGGAGTGCCAGGAACACGGGTGTGTGTCACCGTGTCCAGCAGCAAAGCTTATCATTAACAATTCTTTCTCTCCTCTCTGGACCGCCCTTCTGCAGCAAGGTTTCTCTGATGCTCCCACCCAACGCCACTGAGACAATTTTGCCACATTTCCCCCACAAGGGAATTTATACTTGGAAACAAATATATTTAAAAGAAAGATTCCTAGTATGAGTGAAATTTTTGGCACAGATATCATTCTGGGCTAGTTAATTCGAGTTTGGGGATAATTAAACCTTAGACAAAGCCGGGCGGTGGTGGCGCACGCCTTTAATCCCAGCACTCGGGAGGCAGAGGCAGGAGGATCTCTGTGAGTTCGAGACCAGCCTGGTCTACAAGAGCTAGCTCCAGGATAGGCTCTAAAGCTGCAGAGAAACCCTGCCTCGAGAGAAAAAAAAAAAAAAACCTTAGACAAAGTATAATTCATGACTTTTTTTAAATGTAAAAACTAATGCTAGAAAAACTTCAGTGGAAACACACAAACTTTCCCTCTCATATATTTTATAAAATCACTCTAGTGAATATATGTGCTGTCAGGTTTTAGCTTCACGTAACCTGTGTTTCTGAGTACATAGTACTAAGTCCAGAGAGGCTATGCTCAGATCACTGTGGAATCCCCTTAGCTTCACCTTCATTTGGAAGAGGGGATGATAACCAAATGCCATATGTTTACAACCAAAGGAAAGGCTACATGTTTTCACAGGAGAATGAAACCCTAAGCACGACACCTGCTGGCTTGTCCAAACCTTCCCCTAAGCACAATTTTACTAACGAGTCACCAATGGCGCTTTTCTCACTTCTATTTTTTTTTTTTTTTTTTTTTTTGCTGTTCTGCTTGCCAGAAAGTAGTGTGAAAAGATGCAGTGGGAGCCCTTTCAGCCAATAGCCTTTAAGATACCAGCCCACTTGGGCGTGGTCTCTTGCACTATAAATGCATATATAAAGACTGCACAGAGCTCCACAGGGCTCTCTCTCTCTCTCTCTCTCTCTCTCTCTCCTCTCTCTCTCTCTCTCTCCCACTCTCTGGATTTGGTTCCTGTTTTCTGCTCGTGCAGAGGACTGTGATCTGAGAATCTACTCCTGAATAAAGAACCCTTTATTATACTCCATTCTGAGCCAATGTGGGACTACTTTATCGTGTTCATCTACAGAAAGAGGTGTAGGAATTACAGCATGAGAGTAGCTCTCTGTCTCACAAGGGGAAGGCTGCTGTGGCGTGCGGTTCCTTCAAAGAAATGCGCGCACGGCCATCATTGAAAGTCGTCTGGCTCTCAGATGGTTTACAGTCGCTTAGCTGTTAGAATCTATTGCACACATCACCAAGACCTGAAAAAGAACAGAGTGTCTTCCCTGATCCTATACTGGGTAATCAATTAATTTAATACTAAGAACCAAAATAATATCAACCAGTTTCCTACTTGGTGAGTGTTTTTCTGCTGCCTGTGGACTTTTTTTTTTTAAATCTCAGCTATGTTCTGATGATTTTATCCCATTGGGTCTTTGTGAGGATTCATTCGATCACATGTATAAAATGCTTAGCAAATAAAAATCACCTAGTGATTGACAGCCATTACCACTGACTTACTAATATTTGAACTTGGAGAACGATGTCATCTCTGGGGAGGAAGGGGAGTTAGTTTTCAAAGAAAGGCTGGAATTCAGAAGCAAAGTTAAAAATCATTGCCGAATTAGGTACACAAAAATCAGTCAGAAAGACAAAAACAACCATGAGAAGAAACTGTCAATGAAACTTGCCAAAGATATCGACAAAAGGAATGTGAAACTTCATGGAGACTGAGTTATGTCCAGCTCAGTTTAACTTACTGTCTTCACACGCAACTGGGAATGAACATATAAACGAACACCGAACTAGAGAAAAGAAGATATTTTGAAGCACATGCCACATCTCTGCTGACTGATTTCAATAAATTGAAGGTAAAGGTAACAAAGATTCTTATAGTGGTTCAGGAATTTAATGAGAGGGTGTATGGGGACTCCTCCCAAAGTATTCTCTTTGTCATTAGATATCAATGGGAGAATGTTTCTAGACATTAATAAGTGGTAGGTCAAGGCATTTTCTGCATTTTGTTTTTCTCCAACTTAGATGCTGTCCCCATACCTCTTGACCACATAAAAGTCCTCCAACCCCCATAATGGAAGTCTACCCTCACCACAACACGTAGCTTTTCCTATGCTTTTTGGCCATGTCATAGCAAGCAAGCAAGCAAGCAAGCAAGCAAGCAAGCAAGCAAGCAAGCAATAGTATACCACCTACAGTCACTCATCCTACAGCAGACCCCCATGGTTTCCAACTATCTCTCTGTCCTCGTAAATTCAGCTCCCTACCCAGCACTGCCCATCTTCTCTCCTAAGTTCCTGTCTCCTCTTTTACATTTCTTTTCCTCTTCTTATATTCAGTCCGATTTACCCTACACTCACCTCTCCCCGGGCCAGCTCTAAGAGCCCCTTCCCTGGTCTGACAGGACACCGCTTCTCTTTTCCCGTGGCCTTCTACACCCTCAAACTCTTATCACATAAAATACATGACGGTCCTAACAGTTCCAACCTGTGCTTAAGATTTAGGATAACTTTTGAGTCCCTGAGGATGAAGAGAGACAAACACTTTAACGTGGCACCCCAGCCTCCTTCATGTAACTCCCCTGCCTCAGGTTCAGCAGACACCCCATGGCATCTTATGGGCCTAGTTGCTATCTCAGATCTTCCTGTCCCTTCTCTCAGGCACATTTCTTGACTTCCTGTCCACATCTGTTTCCCGTCAAAGATTTCCATAACAGCTTACAACTTTCTTGCATAGCCCTGAATGAAATTTCGATTCAATTTCCTTTTGACCACTTGATTGATATTTTTCTCTCCTACTGAAAGGCAAGTTCCTATAGACAGGAAACCATAACCGTGTTTAGTTTCCTGCTGGCCCTAGCCCAAGTACACTCTTATAAAGGTGTGTACGATGTAGCAATAGCCAATAGGTAAGTATTTGTAGAATGGATGAATAATGTCGGATAAGCACCCCATGAATACAGTATACTTACTGCTTTATAAAAAGAAGAAAGAAAAGAATGGAAACAGAAGAAAAAGACCCCGTGGACATGCAAAACACAGTCTGGCCTGTGAATAAAATGGTTAGCTCAGATGATGTGAGAATATAAGATTTTTGCAAAAAATGAACTGAAGTTTCACCTTTAGCTTTAGAGAGTTGAGCTTCTCCTCCCTGAGGTGTTCTCTCAGCATCTCTCGGTGCAGCCGTTCCTGCTCCCTCGCAAACTCGCCCAGGGTGTACTGGCGCACGCTGTTGTGACGACTGGACATGCCCAGAGTGCTGCCCCCCTGGCTGGGCACGCTGGTGAAGCCCTGTCTCCTGGTGAAGTAGTACACGGTAACACAGCTGAAATGCACGTTCTTCGTCCTCAGCCGTTTCTCTCTTTTGAGGATGGAAGAAGCTGGAAGGGAAAGAAGCAGGTCAGTGAAGCCCAGGGCAGCAGTGCCCAGTGATACTAAGAACACATCCTGGATCCTGTATGTTGACGACCAGAATGTTTGGAGCCTTGCCGGCTAGAAAAATACTGAATCCCAGAGTTGGCAAAAGGGCCTTTTGATTTCCTTTCTTACATTCATTTTTTTTTTCTAGGCACAGTAGAGTAGATTTTAAATGTTTCTGTAATGGCTGTTGAAGCAAACTTCTGGAGAGTTGCCAGTTATTTTTGGAATTAGCAGCAGAATTTAATTCCTCATTTCCTTGAATCCCTTGAGCTTTGGTTTCCTGGATTTCACACAGGTACTGTTATATTATGATCAGAAAAGTCCGAACATGTAACCTTCCATACCTTGGGTTTCATTTTTAAGAGTATGTCTTAAATTTTAAAAAAAAAATCAACTATCAAATAAATGAAAAGAACACTTATTGTGCAGAAAATAAAGGTGGTTAAAGGGCAGAAAAACGTATTTAATATTTTATAAAGAATAAAAATAAAGGCACTAAAGGGTTCCAAACCAAAAAAAATGACAAATACTTATGGAAATGCTATTTATAGTCAATGGATAATTGCATCCTATGTAGATATATGTATCAAAAGAGCTGGCTGTGCACTGTGGGTATATACAATTGTCAAATGTCAGAGAAATGCATTGCTCATAACACTGAAAAGATAAACTAACCCAAAGTAATCAAAAATCCATGAAAAATAGCTTATTGACACTGTATAGAGATTTTAACTTAAATCTAACATAGCTTTCATTAGGTAAAGTAGTATTCCCTTTTAAAACATTGTATTAAAATCCAAATACTGAGATAACTAAAAATCCCATAGAATATGTCAGGGCCACTTTCTTTTCATATAAATTTTTATTTAACAAAATCTGCATGCTTTCATATACAACAGGGATGTTATATCATGGAATTGCCAGATCAAAATAATTAATGTATGCATATCCTTACCTATTTTTATATGTTGAAGATTAGAAACCCTATTATTAGCTGTGGAGACAGAAGAATGGGCTGAGCCATGAGGAAAGCTTATACACACACTGAGACTGAGCACAAAAGAGTCATATGCTATCTTCAGGACCTCCCACTGCTGGATGACAGGATAGACTATCTGCCTGAATTCTTTTATTCCACGGGAGAAAAGCCAGGCTTACGGAGTCCAAGTGACTATGTTGAATGTAATTAATGTACAAAGTAAGCTTAAACCTAAAAACCCCAAATTTTATGTCATCTGATAAGTTGGCTTATGATCTGGAAGGGAAGAACATCACTCAGAGGAAACACATTCATTCTGTTCCAGGTCTGACATCTATGCCCTTCCCATTCAGATCTGTTGAAGTCCTTTAGAATATAATCCTTTTGGAAACAGGATCCTTACAGATATAGTCAGATGAAAATGGAATCATTAGTCCCCCTAACCTAGTAGGACAAGTGGCCTTACCAAAAGGTGAAATCAGGATACAGATTTAGAAAGAAGGGAGACAGTGAAGAGACACAGAAAGGAAGGTGGACACAGACTCTGAGTTACACCTCCACCTCCAACAGTCAAAGATGCCACCAGAAGTAGGAATATGCAATGAAGAACTCCTGCTTGTGAGTTTCAGAGGGACTGCCATCCAGCCAGCAATTTGACCTCCAGAATCGTAAGAAAAGAGATCTGAGTGGTTCTCAGTCACGAGATCTGTGTGGTTCTCAGTCACCCTCTTCATGGGGCATTTTTATGGGAGCTGCGGGAAAGCATGGATGCTCATGAAGAATAGCAGATGGGAAGTGAGAAGGCCTCAGACAGCAAGATTACATCGGTGCACATTTACAGGAAGCCTGGTAGGATGCTTCTCATCGTGTAGGTTTATTTCCATAATGAATTTATGATAGAGCTATGAATAATTTGCATTGGTATGGACTTTAAGGTCAATTTTGTTATATGTATATGTATTTCTGCTCTTGATTAAGGTATTGTGATTGTGTAGTTCATTTAAAAATATAGTGTATAATTAAAAAATATAGGTTAATAGATAATCATCGATAATAGTCAAGCTTGTAGTCATGTTAGTTAGATTTTCTAGATATATAGAGATATTTTAGTTAAATAGGCATTCTTCATATCTTTCAAAGACTACAGAATATGGCATTTAATGTTTTAATAACTTAGGGCTTTTCATGACAATGAGACACGTCTGCTCCTGGCAGAACCAATCTACTTCGAGAGGAAGATGGGCATCGAAGAGGCTCCTTATGGAGTTTGATAGCCATTTGGGCAAGAAACTGCTCTTGCCTGGACTGTTGCATAAACTGGACACACAGAACCCACAGAGAGAGGACTGCTGAACTTGCCTAAAGGTGAGATGATCCTTCGGGATTCCTGACTCATGAAAGAGTCTGCAAGACATTCTGCAGGACACAGCAGAAAGTCACTGAACTGCCTTTGAAATTTCCTGCTTCATGGAAATGTCTGCTGGGTACTATGGGCCTGTAGGCCAAAGATGGATGCCCCAACAGTACAAAAGAACTTCGGGTGACTGTTCAGGCAGCGAGATGTCTAGAGTTTTGGAAGTTGCTTATTTCTTGTTTACTTAGGTAGTATATCCTTCTGGAGTCTTTGATGGAGTTGAAGTATAAATAGTTATAGTTTTCCTAGTTATTATAAAAGATAAAGTAGATTTAAATATTGTAACTGTAATTCTTGCTTGATAACTGTTTTGCTATATGTAATTTTACTATGTTAAAGTGGAAGCCTTTCTTTTTTGTTAAAATGGAAAAAGGGGAAATGATGGAGGAGAGTCATCTGTCTATGTGTTACTTTCATTGGTTAATAAAGAAACTGCCTTGTCCCTTTAATAGGACAGAAAATTAGGTAGGCGGAATAGACAGAACAGAATGCTGGGAAGAAGGCAGTGAGGCAGACATCATAGCTCTCCTCTCCAAGATGGACGCAGGCTAAGATCCTTCCTGGTAAGACACCACCTCGTGGTGCTACACAGATTACTAAATATGGGTTAAAGCAAGATATGAGAATTAGCCAATAAGAGGCTACAGATAACGGGCCAGGCAGTGTTTAAATGAATACAGTTTCCGTGTGATTATTTTGGGTAAAGCTAGCCGGGTGGCGGGGAGCGGCCCGCCGTTCCTTCTACAAATTTAGACAGAGGGCCTACAATGTACCAGCACTTTCTAGATAGGATACACCTGTGGACAAACCTTGGCCACGAGGCAACAAAGAGACTCAAAGTTTAGACAGTACGTGAATGGTTTTGCTGTGAAAATTCAACTTTCCTACCTACTCTCTTTTCTTTAAAACAACAACAACAAAAACCATTTTATTAATTTTGTGGGGTGGACAGCTGACAGGCTTTTGTCAGGCTGGTGGCAAGGTTCTCGTGCTCCTTCCTTCTTTTCTTTTATTTCACCTTCTCAGAGAAAATTTCCAGAAAGTCAATGCCTTCACACGTGTATGTAACTTAAATACTTATTTGTATATCCTTGCAAATTATTTACTGCAACTTCCTTGTATGCCTGGCAGTGGAGACAGTTTGTAACTTTGATTGAAAGATGTTGCTCTGCTTCATAACTCTAAGCTTAAACCATCTCAAAACAGAGAAGACTGTCGAGATGTAAGAGATCCCCATATAAAGCAAAATTCTGTCTCCAGATCAGAAGCCCTCATCTGTCACTTACTGACAGCAGGTGAAGCAGGACCCTCTGGAGTTATCATTAAAACAATACCCTTAAGACATTATCCTTAGGAGCCATAATTGTAGCGGCCAGGGGGAAGTGTTTAATGTACTCATTGGGGTTATTACCATAAATACTTCTGACAATTTGTGGCTTATGTGTTTAGAAAACCAGTGGCTCTTTAGACAAATTGTTTTTTAGCATGGTGTTCTTAACCCATTTGGATGAACCTATTTTGTTACCCTTTCCCCAAAGCTAAATTAACGACTCTGTTTGGAGATGGCTGTGAGACTGGCAATGTGGGAGAGGGCAGACACTCTCCAGCTGTGACCTGGGTAGGACTAACACCATAAAAATGTGCAGTAGGACAGGTGCTGCCCACAGCACATAAGGGGTGACAACGCACACCTGTGCTGTTGATTGCTTTAATATCATAAACAGCACTGTAAAGAGAACGATCGAAAAGCTGAGGATATCAAAGGCTTTGAAACACTCAAAATTCAGTCTAATGGAGATTTCCGTGGGTTTCTCGAATGTTAGGAGACATCCAGGACCCTCTCCTGATGATTAAATCAGAGCCCCAGCATGGGCCATCAGGAGACATCACTTGCCTCCAGGCTTCACTGTGACACACTTCACAAGATGGAATCATTAAAAAAGAAAGTATCTGTGTTCTTCATGCCTGGAAAAAGAGACTAGACTCACTCAGCACACCTCCCTTAGGGACTCTGCACATCCCTGATAGACCTATATACTCATTTGTGCCCTTTACACAATGAATGAACACCACTTTGCGTGTCTACCGTGGTCGTGTAAGCTTTACTGCCGTGAGGTCAAGAGCAAGAAAAAGAAAGATGAGAATGTGGCTTTCAATACTGCTTTTAAAAACGGTAGTTTTCATATTCCACACCAATGTGAAGCATCTTTCCATTTATTTCCTTTTATCCAACCTCAATTCCTACCCCAATACAAAAGCATCAAAGCACAATGATGCCACATCTACCTCTCAGGAAACAGATCTTGGGAGCACCAGGGCCTGTGTGACAGAGTGAGAACTCTCAAAACCAAACCAATGAAACCCCAAAGGCTGGAAAATGGTTGAACTCATAACATCAAGCTAAGAATACAGATAAGTAACGGAATCTACAATGTGCTATATAAAGGAAGAATTCATAAATGCGGTGAATTGAAAATGTAAACCGAAACCTAAGAATTAGATCACAATTGACCGTGTTTAAAAGAAGCAAATGCCCTGAAAAATATTCTCCATTTTCTGATTGCATAAAAAATATGAGTTAAAGCAAACAAACAAACAAACACTAGGCTTTATGGAACATACCGGTAATCCCAGCACTTAAGAGATAGAGATAGTAGCAAAAGTTCAAGGCTACCCTGCTTTATATAGTGAGTTCCAGGCCAGAATGAGATCCTGCCTCAAAGAAAAAGGACCAGGGACATGTGAAAAAAAAAAGAAAGAAAGAAAGAAAGAAAGAGAGAGGGGGGGAATAGGGAGAGAGGGGGAAGGGAGGGAGGGTAGGAGGGAGGAAGGAAGGAAAGAAAGGAAAAGAAGGAAGGAAGGAAGGAAGGAAGGAAGGAAGGAAGGAAGGAAGGAAGGAAGGAAGGAAGGAAGGAAGGAAAAAAGAAAAATTGTCTGTAGTCATACTAGAAATACATAATTTTGTCAGAAGATGAGTGAATCAATGTATGAAAGTTAGTAAATCAATCAAATTGATAGAAAGTGAATCAAATTAGGCTCTAAGAAATTTCAACAGATTTTGTTCAACTCCGTGAGTTGTGTGAGGGCAGACCACATAGTTGGGTGGGGAACCTGGGGGAGGATCTATAAGGCATTGGGAAGAAAGATAATATGATCCCTGTATGAAATTCTCAAAAAAATTCATCAAGACCTTACTTTCAAAAAAGTCAAAACCACTCGTACTTCTATACTGGCATACGGCCTCAAGACTACAAGAGTTTTTACCTGCTTAGTTTTATTTTTTCCTGATTAATTTGATTTATAATTAATCAATTTGTCAACACCACTAGCATGTGTCCTTCCACGGGTGATTTCTGCACACACCTCTGGACCCACCACAGACAGCTATACGAAGCAAATGCTCTTAAAGTAAGGTGGCACTATCATCAGACTCTCCTTCTGGTGTCAACAACCACCAACGATGTCTTGCTGGAGGCGGAAACAGGAAGTGGAGCTGTGTAGTTTGACATTAAATTTGGTGCATGGAAGTTGAAAGCTTGCAATCCAGTCTTATGTTAAACAAAGGGGAAATTTAATTGTATCTTTTAGGTACAATGTCAACAATACAATTTTATCTCCTATGCTGGATACTCAAAAGAAACATACCATTGAATTTGCTAAGTCCACACGTTGGGTTTATTTTTGGGTTTTGGACAAATCTAGTAGAAAAAAAAATCATCTTGTTTGTTTGTTGTTGTTATTAGAAAAATCAAGACAATGAAATGTGTGTGTGTGTGTGTGTGTGTGTGTGTGTGTGTGTGTGTTTAAATCACACAGGTAAAATTAGTGCGGGATACTAATGTGTAAACATTGGTTTTTACCTTTTGAAGGGAAGACTCAATATCTAGCTGGGAAGCTTAGCTTACAGAAAATCCAATTTCACCAGAAACAATTTCATGTAGAAATTAACAGATTAGGTAATGGATAAAATGTTCAATAAAGTTCAGATTAACTTGGTCTTTATGAATAACACCTGCAGATTCCCTGCGATCACATATTCTTTTGATGGAGGAGAGTTATCTGTCTATGTTTCTTTCATTGGTTAATTAATAAAGAAAACTGCCTTGGCCCTTTAAGAACAGAAAATTAGGTAGGTGGAGTAGACAGAACAGAATTGTGGGAACAAGGAAGTAGAGTTGGAGAGACGCTTCAGGCAGTGACCATAGTGAGACTCCATGCTGCTCCTCTCCGAGATGGACGCAGGTTAAGATCTCTCCTGGTAAGCCACACCTCGTGGTGCTACCCAGATTATTAAATATGGGTTAAAGGAAGATGTGAGAATTAGCCAATAAGAGGCTGAAACTATGGGCCAGGCAGTATTTAAAAGAATACAGTTTCCGTGTAATTATTTCGGGTGTAAAGCTAGCCGGGGGCCGGGTGGCGGGACACAGCCCCGCCGCTTCACACTACATTCTTTCTCTCCAACCTAGAATGATTATTAGAACTGAGCTGTTGGTCAGGATGTCCATACATGGCCTCAGTCTTAACCGCAAGTGAGGAATGGAAACAGGTCCAGTAACCAAGACAGACTTATTCCCCTGAAAGTGAGGCCCAATTATGATATGGGATGCCCTTCTGTATGCTGTGAATATGTTGGGTGGTTGTTTGTTTGTTTGTTTGTTTAACCACTGGTTAATAAAGAAACTGCTTTGGCCTATGGTAGGGCCATATATATAGGTAGGCAGAAAAACTAAACTAAATGTAAGGAGAAAGAAGGCAGAGTCAGCTGCTAAAGGAGAAAGATGCCAGAATTATACTGGTAAACCACAGCCTTGTGCTGATACACAGATTAATAAAAATGGGTTAATGGAAGATGTAAGATCTAGTTAGAAATATGCCTAAGCTATTGGCCAAACAATGTTGCAACTAATATAGTTTCTGTGTGATTATTCAGGTCTAAGCAGTCAGAAAATGAAAGTACAGTCTCTGCACATTTAGTATCAAAAAGCAATGCTTCCTTGTTCTACGTGCCCCCTTTATTCCCCTGGATCACATTTGAAGCTTCCCTAACATATGGGCTCCAGTCATATTTTCAAATTTGTTTAGCTCAGTATTCAGGGCAATTCCAAAGGGCTAGTACTACTGAGGAAGCACCAAGAAGTTTGGCTGCACGAAAGGTAATGTGAAAGCAAAGACTAATTGAGAATATTTTCTCTAGAATCATCAGTGAAGTTCAAATCCCTTAAAGATGAGACCACGTACCAATATAAAAACACCCACAAAGCACTTAGCATTTTAATGCCAGTTCATTGCAGGACAAGGTTTAGAGTTAAAACATGGGACTAGGTACGACTCTTGGCCATAAGGTCGGTTTGCCTCCCGCCCCATGCTAAATACTAAGTTAAAAATATTCACATATGATTTAACTCTAATGCTTGCAAGATAAAAAGCTGCTGAATTGTAGCTTCTAAGTCAAACCATTCAAGATGAGATTCTTGTTTGATCCGTTTACCTGAAGGATAAAAATAACCTGCTTCTATAAGACCGTATGAAAAAGACAAGTGCCCTTTAAGGCCGGCAAAGGCACTGCATATACATGCAAACACACACACACACACACACACACACACACACAAAAGTGGCAGGAACAGAAATTATATGGAAAGCTGACCCTTGAGGCTGCCTGACAGAACCTTTGTTTAAGATCATGAGCATGCACGTCACGTCCTCATCCATTCACCCTGCCAGCTCCATCCGCACGGGCTGCCAGGAGATCTGCATGCAGGGGCCAGCTTGCCTCCGTCTCTCTGGACAGGCAGAGCCCAGGGTGTTCGGCACTCTGTAAACTGCGTTTTCCTTTACGCAGCAACGGAGCTGTCATCTATTGATATTCTCAGCTTGGTACCAAAGACAGCGTTCCTGCCCGGGATTCTGATGGAAACCCCAAACACTCCAGGTAACAAGCAAATGTCAAGTTGACCTTCCAGCCTCCATGCCGCACATAATTAAAACGATTAACCCACAAGAGGCGGTGACATTTCAGCAGCTAATTTTCATCCACACACTTCTTTTATTAAAGATACCACTTCCTTGCTTCATAATCCTTACGAATATTCATAAAAGTGAGGCATATTTTGATCATCCTTGCTGGGACAAAAGCAACATACGCACTTTAAGGTTATTAAGTGGAGATTAAAAGAGCAAAAGGTTGAATAAAAATCCAAATTTCTCCCTTTTATCTCATATTTAAATATAATTAGGCCGAAATAGAGAAGCACCTTAATATAGATTCGATTTCACCATGGGTGTGGTATGAGTGCCAAATGCCCTACCATTAAAATATTATTAATATTGGAGACTCAAATTAATAACATAAAGCAAGTTTCAATTGTGCCACCAACAGTGGTGTACAGCCTCTTGTTCTCACTTAGAGGCATGCTTTTCCTTTCGCATCAATTTATTTACCTAGTCTCTAGTCCAAAGCACCCGGAATTTTGACACTCCAATTCTCTTACTTCTGCTCTGGTTTTATTATTGCACCATAAATCACTTAAGTGCAGTTTATATTTTAAAATAGTCAAGCAAAATAGTTGATGCCCAGTATACTATTAAAGTCACTAGCAAAGTCCGGCCGTGCCATTCTGCTCAGAATTGCCCAAAGCTAACCGGAGGTTGGGAATTTGTTATTATTTTTTTCCTATTTCATATACTCAACTAGTCACATGATATTATTTCCATTGAGAATCATTTTTTTTTTACAGAATCTTAGTCGCTGCTCTTAGTTTTTTCTACTCTCTATTTATTGAGAAGACACAATCAATTTCTAGGGAATCAACATTTCTCAGAGCAATACTAACAATCACACACGGAACACATGCCATCGATGGATCCATTTGCCTTCTGTTTGTAAAGGATGCTTCCTTATTGTAAGCAAGCCGCACCAGAAATAAATGTGAAGAGGCATCCCTTTCCTAATATCTGCAAACTCATATATGGTCAAACGATTCAGTCAATGAGATGAAATCGGAGTTATACTAGCTGCGATGACGTACTGCATGACTTGTATTAATGGGCACCAGCATTCTTCAGTTCCTTCATTAATACATTATCAGAATTACATTCATCTACCTCACAGGACTATTATGAGACATAATTACTTTCTTGAGAAACCCGAATCACAGATGGAAAATATTGCATCTGCCCAGCACTATCTCAGTGATGCTCTTCTTTATTACCAGGGAGAAAGCAAGCAAGTACCACCTCTTCCCCAGCTGGCTTCCTTAATCTCTCACACGTGCAATTAAGCATTAAAACTTCGTGCCCAGGAAACACATTTTGCAGCCACTAAAGGAACAGTGATTTTTTTTTTTTCAAAACACATAAACCTCTGGCTCTAGCTTCATTAGAACCTCAACATGCATAAACTCGAGATCACATCGCGTCTTACTGGGAAAGGGTAGGCCTTACTGCACATAAATAATCACAGCTCTGGCTGCAGTCCAAGGTGCAAGTACTTTCCTCTGCTGTCTCAGCAATTCTCCTGATGTCAAAGACACATTAAAATAAATGGAAACCATATGTCTCCTCAGCAGAACACCGGCGCTCTTACAACCAAGAGGGCAATGCAATTCATTACCACTACTGGAGAAATATTTGGGGGACACGGACTATCTCAGTGTAAAATGAATGCACGAGGCGTTCTCCCACAATGAACGAAGGAGGCATTTGCTATTCTGCAGCTCTGCTAACCTGCTATACTGTGTTTTACATTTTTTTCAATACCACCATAAGCCGCTCCGGTTAGAAGGATTAAACAGCATTTCCCACCTGCTCAATGACTTCCTGAACAGGTTCTCATCTGCTCCAACAATATAGCCCTGTCAAGCCCTAGACATCATAATAATCCAGGTCCTAACAGTGCTTAAAAGCAACGAACACAGCACAACAAATCTCCACTGCAATAAAAGAAAGAAAATTCTTCTGAGATCACTTGGAATTTATTCTGGAGTGCCAGACCGCCGAGTCAAAGACCAGACCCCCGAGCTTTGAACTCTGTCAGGAATGATGAAAAATGAAAACAGGATTCAAAAATAAAAAATCTCCTCAGACCTAAAAGAGCCCTTGCTACATGTACTCCAAATTAAAATGGAAATCACTTTCAAGAGCATAATAGAAGGATACTAATCAGTGGGATTCTGCTGGCTACATATGTCACGAAATTCTGAAGGATGCTGAGAAGCTGAAGAGTTAAAGCTCGGAGTACAAGGGCAGCTGGGGGGACAGCTGGGGCGGCTGGCCTACCTTCTGCTTCCTGGTTGGCAGCGAGGGATGGGGGCCAGGTTTCAAACATCCAAAACAACAACATTGACTTTTCTATAAGAGTGTGTGTGTGTGTGTGTGTGTGTGTGTGTGTGTATGTGTTATTGAGCTTGTGGTTCCAGTTTTCATAATTCCCCATAACTATTATGGTTGAATGTTTACGTTGTTCAAAAGTTCACTTCTTGAAACCCTAACATTTAGCGTTACAGTATTCTGTGATGTGAATGAGAGATGTGCCAGGGGCTCAAATGTTAGGATACCTGTCCCCATCTGAAAGTGCTGTTTTGAAAGGTGGGTACTGTGGAATCTTCAGTGGGCGGGGTCTTACTGGTTGGTGTCAGGCACTCTGGGTAGGCTTTGGGATTTGATAATCAGGGCCCAGTTCCTGCTGTCCTCTGCTTGTTGTTCCATCAAGATGTGAGGAAGTGAGAAGACTCAGCTTCAGAGCCCTGCCACCATGGAGTCCCTGCCACCATCCCTTAGCCTCTGTGATGAAGTACACTCTCCACTGCAAGTTATAATACCCTCCTCCTGAGTCTCTATCACTAGGCATTTTCTCAGCAACAAGCAAAGAGTGTGTGTGTGTGTGTGTGTGTGTGTGTGTGTGTGAAAAAGGGTGAGATGGTCACCTTTGCAAGGTCAGCAGGTAGGTGTGTCTCCCTAACTAGCAAGATTAGTGCTCTTCTAGAAAAAAACCAAGCGAGACCCTTGCTCCTAGCACAGTATCTTCATAGCAAAAAGGTGGCAACTATGAAACCCTCACGGGACACCATATCTGCTGATAGTATGCCAGCTTCTCAGTTCCTACACCTGGGAGGAATAAATTTCTGTAACCCAAGTCACAATGTTTTGTTACAGCAAGGACAAAGACTCACCCTTTAAAGCCAGGAGTGAAAGAATTTATTGAGCATGGGGTTTGACACAGAGTTTTACCATCCAATAGCAAAAACAAAACAAAAACACAAACAAACAAACACCTCATAAACAGCAGCGAAAAACAAAGCCTGTGCCCCTCCTTTGGCCATTACGGACAAGAACATAAGGCGGTGGGAGGCACCTCACTCAGTGTGGGACCTGTGGAAACAGCAGAGGGCGGGGCAAGAGGGAGCACTTGGTAAGTACAACTTTTAAACTACACTACAGGAACAGATGACAGCACAATGAACAAAATCACCAGCACCAGAATCCTCTAAACCGCTTCGCCTTACTTTCAGACAAAAATGAGCTCCACCAGCTCTGAATGGGGTCCTCGTGGCCAACGTCTTCCTTCCTCATTAATCTCCAGCCGGTTTACCTACTTCCCAGCGTAATTTGCCAAAGGGAGAAAAAGCCTGTGTTGAAGAGAGGACGCATTGTCCTCATGGCTCCAGGGCACACATAACTTTACATTAACAACCCATTTGAAAGATGCTATATTTTACATATCAGAAGATCAAACATAACAAAACCAACCTGGGCTCTAAACAATCCATCGGTAATGAGCTTGCAAGTCCATCTCTCTGAAGCAAGGAGCTGGTAGCATGGAGAGTTACTTGAATGGAAATGATTTTGAAAGCAAAACCCTGCAGATAACATATCACTAATTGGTATTGACCTCCAGCAAAAACATGACTGACGTTCCTGCCTTTAGCAGTCCATTAGCGATGGGGTTTTTTGAAATGATTTTTGCCTCTTGCTATTTAAATTGTCATCTGTGTCTTAGAGCAGAGACTGCCATGTTAAAAAAAAAATCATGCTGCTTAAAAATATGCTAATGCCCTATGAAATTTTAGGAGATTAAGACATATGTTTTCTTGTTTATGAGACAAACATGAGACCTAGTACTTGAGACAGAGCAGATAAATAAGCAGTGTGAAATGGTTTGAGAGCATCATCCAATGAAGCAGTGTAGTCAAGAATGGAAGTTGAGGGTCGGTGGTTTTTTGTTTTATTTTTTTTTTCTGGGACTGACTTTATTCTACAACTAAAACATTGTCTGAGACTGGAAAATAGGACAGGGGAAAAGGGCTCTCTTAGCATTCCTGAGGCCCTGGGTTCAATGCCTAGCATCATCATAAATATCCTATTAATATTTAAAGGATAAGGATCAAAAATCAAGATTCCTGGCTCAAGAACAAAGGGCCACATTACAGGAGCACCTTGGGATCCTTGTTTCTCCCACTCCAGCACCAGAAGTTCTACTTGGCAGGGGCCAAATAGATTCTAGATAGACAGCAGGTTTGAAGTGAATCACAGGTGCAGCAAGCTTAGGGGCTGGCATAACAAGCAGTGAGCAAGCCTGTTCTGTCTTAATGGAAGGCAGGACCTCAGACCTCAGGGTTGTTTAGAACAATCCTGATGTGGAAATTTGAAGGAGGTCAGGAAAGTATAGGTATTTTATTTTCAGAAAGACATATAAAAGTGCAAAAAAACCGAGGCTCTCTGGTCAGAGGAACACAGGCTTTTCCTGCAGAACATCTGAGTTTGATTCCCAGCCCAAATTTACAACGCTAACTCCACCTACATGGCAGAGAGCATCTGTAACACCAATTCCAAGGGATC
The DNA here is from genome assembly GCF_903992535.2 of Arvicola amphibius. Classification (NCBI taxonomy): domain Eukaryota; kingdom Metazoa; phylum Chordata; class Mammalia; order Rodentia; family Cricetidae; genus Arvicola; species Arvicola amphibius. The sequence goes on from NC_052053.1 coordinate 17,770,778, forward strand.
CAATGCTGTCTTTTGGCCTCTTCTGGCACCACATTTATGCATGGTACATATATACACATAGAAGACTCCATCACATCAAAAATAAAAAAGGAAAAGCTCTAAAAAGAACTTTTCAAAAATGTAAGAAACTCATAAGAAAGTATGTCCCAGCACTATTTTGATTATTTTATCCATTCAGACACCCCAAACATTTAAAATAAGGTTTGCATTCAGGAGATATTTAATGTATATTTGTTGACTCAATGGATGACATTAAAACACTTTTAAAAATTACTTCATAATAGAAGATCAGAATAATAAATAATAGAACAATCTGAAATTTCTGTGGAATCTCTCTCTTTAATCCTACCCTCTCTTTTTCTCTAGCATGCAACAAATTTCACAGAGAACAAATTTGAAGAATAAACTTCCTTGTCGTATTATTCATATTCTCAAAGAGATGCATGATGGTTTTTAGATTTCCTAGAAAATTAAGAAGGAATGAAACTTTCCTGAGTCACATTATTCTCCCCCAAATCAAATGCCTGCTGGAATTTCCAAAGCTAGCACCATTTGAGAACATGACTCAATGCATACTGAGACTGCAGTTTTAAGGCCACTTTCTCTACTGCTCACTACTACAATTCTCACAGAATGACGATTACAGAAGCACATCTCGAATGCAGCCATCAAGGAGCTTCTGATGTGAAAGAAGTATTCGGAGTACGTAAAGAAACAATCTTCCCGGCGGGGCAGAAAATCTACCGACTACAAACTCTCCCAAAGAATGCTTAACGAAGTGTTTTATGCTGATGAACTGCAGGGTTTCCCCCTATAGTCTTTAAAAGGTGCCCAGATGTTTTGCTTTGCACTCATACTGAAGGGGATCAGTCCCAAAGACCTCTACAATGACTTCTGCAGCTCCACAGAGCTGAATTACCCACAGCTCTGCTCTTATATCTAAGAGGTCATAGGCCACTTATCAAATACCACTTGATGCACAGAAGCCATCTCAGAGGCTCTAGGATGGCTGTCTATGCTATTTGCCATGTCATATGGAGTATCAGTCAGAAGAACACATTTTTTTCTCAAAGCTAAATGTAACTTCAAGCTTTGTCTAAAAAGAAATAAGAAATAAAGAAAAAAAGAAAGGAAGGAAAAGGAAAGAAAGAAAGAAAGAAAGAAAGAAAGAAAGAAAGAAGGAAGGAAGGAAGGAAGGAAGATAAAAGAAAAGTGGAGTTGAAAGATGTTTCCTTCTACATGTTAGGAGTTTATGTTACTTGGAACAGAAGTAAGAAAACGGGCAGATAACGACAGGCACATTTCATAAAGCATGATTCAACCTTTGTATTTTTAAATAGCATCAGTTCCAAACAATTTTCTTTCTCCTTTAATCATTTGACACAGCTGAACTTCCACACTGGTTTTCAGCAGTCTGGTTCCCAGTTCCTCCACGTTCCTCTTAGGAGCATGGTCTAGGGCCCATCAGCAGTGACTATAGGAGCAGCACTTTCTTGCCTGAGACCCACTCACTAACCAAAGGCCACTTGGACTCAAGACTTGGGCAAAAGAGAAACGGGAGAAGTGAAATGAATGTAGGCTGACCTGCCTTGGTCCTCAGGCTATTGGTCTTTGATTCTCAGCAAAAACAATGTTCATTTTTTAAAAATATTTAATATGTGAGTAATCCTGGGGAAATGCAAGGATCATTACTGTTCGTAGAGATGATGCATTTCATTATGTCATTCAAAAGGGGTTCTTCTTGGTGTTTAGTAAGATGCTGGAATTGAGGATGGCTGGCAGATCCTTGGAGCTCAAGAACTCTTCCCAGATGAGGGAAAGTCTGAGTGATGACAATCCAGGGTACCAGGATAACTCACCGATACTCGGGAACGACTCACAGTGTCAATACCGTGTGATATGGCTTATACCCCTGTGCAGCTCCTCACCCAATGCTTTTTTTTTATACCGTATACATCACATCAAGACGCTGTGTGATGGCCAGGCACTGTAATGATGGAGGCATGCAGCAGCAGGAATGTGGAGTGCAGAGGAGGTAACAGTGGGGGAAGGGAAAGTTAGCATGGGCTTAAGTATTGGCCTAGCAATCTTTTCCTTGGGTGCTTGCCACAGGCCTGAGTCGACTCTGCACTTCATTAGAATGAACTCATTGAGTTCTAGGCAATGTGATCATCGTTTAAACAGGAAGGACAGGATGGGGATAACAACTTTATAAAGGAAACTAAGGTTCAGTAAGGTGAAGTCAAATTACCAAATCGGCACCACAGCCTCCTTGTTTAAGCACACTAGTCCTTTGCTGACGTCGTGGATGTTGACTCGCTGGCTTGGTTCTGGGATGATCTAATGTTCTTTCCTCTTGCTTGTACCTCATGAATGTGAGAGCCCCCCCTACACCCACATTCTAGAACTACGGAATGATCATCATGCTAAATAATTACGAAAACAATAGACAAAGCAAGCTGCCTGATTCTTAGAGGTGTAAGTTGAAAGCCACTGGGAGCTTCTGCTGAGTTATCAGACCCCTGGAGGCCTGAGCTATAAAGCCAAATGACCCAGACTCTGAATCAGAAACAGGTTCGCTGTGACCTTAGCTCAGTTCCTTCAGGCCTAGTCCTTTTGTGAACTCTGCTAGGCCTTCTAGGAGGATGGAATGGTGATAGACGTGGACTTTAGAACAAAACCATTTAGCTCATATCCTGAATATAGTATTTACTTACTGAATGGTGTCGAACACACTGCTTAATTCATTCACAGCTTTTATAATACCATAAAATGCAGTTACAAGGAAGAAACTCATATCTGTAAAGCATTGGACCATGTTTGGCACATAGTAAGTACTGTGAAAGTATCTGTTAAATAAAAACAAAGAAGTCCATAAGCTGTTTATGTAATTTAAAGCTGCAGCATTCCTGACTCTAAACCGTCAATATGTTAATTATGTATTGGTAGTAATTAGCCTTGCAGGACAGTGACTTGGTAATTAAAATGCTTTATTTGGTGGTTTTATTTTTAACATTTTTTCGTAGTATATATTAATGAATTTCATTATGACGTCTCCACATGTGTCCATAAGTGCATTGTAATAAGTATAACTTTGTTTTCTCCCTCCGCTCCCACAAATCCCTTCCTCTTCTTTGCTGGCTCTCTTCCTCCTAGTTTCTTTTCTTTTTTCTTTTTGTAACCAATTAATTTCCCTAGGGTTGCTTACAATAGCATGGAAGAGTTTGTTTACGCCAGTGTGGGCACTTTACCAATCAATGCCTATGCTACTACAGAAAATGTCTCAGCTTTCTCTGTTAACCCTTGATGTATACATCCTCATGGAGGGGTGGGGTCCATGAGTCCCTCCCCTGCTTCCATGATGTGGTGTTGATAGATCATATCCCGTATTTGGTCCTTTTGAAACATGTGATATCCTGGAATTTAAAAACACTTCTTTTAACTCTTTTTTTAAATGATATATTATTATTTTTATTGTGCAATGTTGGTGTTTTGTCTATGTGTATTTCTATGTGAGACTGTCAGATCCCTTGGAACTGGAGTGACAGACTGTTGTGAGCTGCCATGTGGATGCTAGCAATTGAACCAGAGTCCTCTGGAAGAGCAGTCAGTGCTATTAACTGCCCCAATCCTCTTTTAGTTCTTTTATTTGGTCTTGTTTTTTGTTTCTTTTCTGGTTTTTTTTTTTTTTTTTTTTTTTTTTTTTTTGAGACAGAGTTTCTCTGTGTATCAGCCCTAGATGTCCTGGAACGAGTTCTCTAGATCAGGCTGGACTCGAACTCACATTGATCTGCCTGCTTCTGCCTCCCAAGTACTGGGATTAAAGGCATGCGCCACTATTGCCCTTATATAAGACATAATGGAGACTAAGTAACGGATGTGCGGACAAGAACAGCAGCACCTCCGTATCTGGGGATGAATTTTAAGATACTCATCAGATGCCTGAACCTACCCGTACGGATTGCTGTGGCCAAACACCCAACAAGACCAATGTAAGGGAAGCAGCATATAGTTAGGCTCACAGTTCAAGAGGCTTCCCTCCGTCATGCCAGAGAAGTTCAAGCAGTTGTGGAGGTAGAAGCATCCAACTGGCTGGAACCCTAACACTGAGGCTGTAAGGGAGAAGAAAGCAGGGAAGCAGGTACTCAGCCGGCTGTACCTTTCTGATTCAGTCTGAGACCCCAGTCATTGATGGAGCTGCCTATATTCAGGTCAGGTCCCTCCTCCTCATTTAAGCTTTACTGGAAACAGCCTCAAAGACACACCTGCTTACGTGTTTCACAGATGACGAAAAGCCAGTCAAGCTGACAGGGAAGGCAAGCCATGGCTTCAGTACCGAACCTTCGAGGTGCCTTTTAGCCTGGCCACATGCTAACAAAATTAATCTGCCCTCCGATGGGTTATGCCGCCGTGTCTCTCCTGCTTCATTCCTCTAGGGGCTTAGATGAACAAACACACTGCAATCTATGACAGACAAACTGATGACCATGCTGGTTACTAAGTGCCTGACTAGCAGGTGCATAGACAGCAGGGGCACACTGGGAAAACTGGATCATTAATGCCCCAGGCAAGCCAGCAGGATGGTGAGAGGCTCTATCACGCTTGGCCGAATGATGTACGGTTTAAAACTTATAAAGCTCGGTTTTGGAATTTTGCATTTTAGTATTTTGGGGGGCCCTTTTTGAGCTCAGGCCATTGAAATTGCAAAGGTCAAATCATGGATAAAGGAGACCACTATGTAAAATTATCAAAGAAGAGAATTAATAAAAATTATATATAAAAAGGGTGTGTAGAGTCCTTCAGAGTGATGTTCATAACTGACTTTCGTGGTTGTTACGAAGTTGCATTTGTTTGCTGAACTGTCCATATTTTAAGGTAGTCAGCTCACTGTGCAGTCATTATCCACCTAAGGGAGGAAAAGGGCACCTAAATCCTTGTGATGGTGTTTGAGGAGATCTGTGTCATTCCAGCTGGCCTCTTATCTTTTCCATCTATTTGAGGATTTTAATTTGTTTTTAAGTATGAGCTGATACACTTCAAAGTGTTAAAAGGGAAGAAGTGAAGGAGGGAGAGGAAGGAAGAGAAGAGATGCTACTATAATTGACAAACATATGTAAGAACCAAGCCATGTTCTCAGACTGTATCTATGAATAGCAGACAAAAGAGACATTTGGTCTAAGAAAGCAATGTCTCTGTGGGGGAGGAAATGGAGCCAGAGCGGGTCTTGTCTAAAGTCACACACCAGGCTAGTAAGACAGGTTCAGCATCACCCAGCGTCACAGCTGTGCCCTCCCATCTCCCTGTTGACTGCTGCTTCTTAGGTGCCAGTCAGGACGTCAGCATTCTCGGATTTGTGCTTTTATTGCTGCAGGCTGTAGTGACTCTTGCTTAATAATTTAGAACGATAGTACTTATGGGACTTTTATTTTGATTTATCCTTTTAAAACGACTAGACTTACATTCATGCGTCAATCTAACCACCCAACCATCCATCCACCTATCCACCCACCCATCTACCCACCTATTCATCCACCCATCCATCCACCCATCCATCCACCCCTCCATCCACCTATCTAGCCATCCATCCCTCCCTCCTTCTGTGTCTTCTCTCACCTGTGTACCTCACCATTCATTCTGGGGCCACATCATACATCTATGAAGACAGCAAATTCCCCTCTCATAGATGCACACATTCTCGCTCTCCTATGTGTGGATTATTATTTTAACTAGGCAAAGATGTGTTACATTTGTGTATGCTGTGGAATATTACTCTAACTGTGTAAAGGTGTGTGACTTCTACTTATGCTGCATTCCTTTAATTATGTAAAGGTGTGTTTCATCTTGCCTGCCTAAGGAACTTCACTGATCTAATAGAAAATTGAATGACCAATAGGTAGTCAAGAAAAGGGTAGGCAGTGAGAGGGAACAAATGGCAGGAGATATCTAGGCTCCAGCGGAGGAATGAGAAGAGAAGGAGGCGGAGAGAATGAGGGAGATGCCCGGGGCCTGAAGGCAGGCAGCCATCAGCCAGCCAGACATGAAAAGAAGCGAAAGAAAGACACACAGAAGGAAAGAAAAGCAAAAGGCCCCGAGGCAAAGGGTAGAAAAAGAGAAACAGGATAATTTAAGTTCAAAGAGCTAGCCAGAAATGAACTTAAGACCGGTCAAGCATTCAAAACTAATAATAAGCCTCCATGTCAGGATTTGGAAGCTGGTTAGTGTCCTAAAAGAAAAACCCTGGTACATACTTACAGTGAATCCTGTCCGTTCTTAGTGCCATACACCTTGAATCCTGTGCCTTTCATTTGTGTGTCTGAGATACTGTGTAGCTCTGTTTGGCCTAGCAGAACGCACTACATAATACACTGACCTTAAACTCACAGAAATCTGCCTTCTAAGTGCTGGGATTAAAGGTGCACACCATGCCTAGCAGAGCTTCCTTACTTTTATTTGGTGTGTGTGAATGATGCTTTGCCTGCATGTGTGTTTGTGTAGTAGATGTATGCTTGTTACACTCATCTATCAGGTGACAGCATCAGATCTCCCAGAACTGGAGTTACGGATGTGAGCCTCCATGTGGAAGCTGGGAACCACACCTGGGTCCTCTGGAAGAGCGACATTATACTTAACTGCTGAACCATCTTTGTGGTTTTTTTTGTTGGTAACTGTGCTATCTAAAAAAAATAAATAAATAAATACCCCAAAATACATAAGGAAGTGCTAACCCTACTTTATTCTTAAAAGCAGAAGGCTGTGTTTAGATACTGTATTAGATTACAAATATGCAGGCAGGTTTCAGTATTGTTGCCGTTCATTTTAGTGTTCACTGGTAGACACCAGACATTTGAACAAGGCAAAGAAGCAAAATGACTGAGAGATGAAAGTGTTAGGACCAGAGGCTCACGGGACCTGAATTCTTAGATTACATAGAAAAAAATAGCTCGTTATTTGATAATTCATTATTTGCTGGGTATTTACAGAACGTGGCCACCAAGAAAGAATGGCGATTGTGGTGGTTTGAATGAGAAATGTCCCTCACAGACTCCAGTATTTGAGCACTTGGTGCCCAGTTGGTGGCACTGTTGAAGGAGGTTTAAGAGGCATGGACTTATTGCAGAAAGTATGGCAAAGGAGGTGTACTCTGAGAGCAAAGCCTCAAGTCGTTTTCATTCACTTCCTATGTTTCATGCCTGTGTTCAGATGTGAGCTCTCAGCTTTTTCCCCTGCCGCCATGCCTCTTTCCTGCTGTCATGCTTCCAACCCAGAACGGACTTTTATCCATAAGCCAAAAAAGCTCTTTCCTAAGTCACCTTGGTTACAGTTGTCACAACAACCGAAAAGTAACTGACAACCGAAAAGTAACTGATACACTGACAGTAAATTTCTTCCCCTGAACATCAGATATTTTTGCTAGAGGTAAAAATATACGGATGAGCCAAGTTCATGAATAGAAAGCTGATTAGGAGTATACAGAGGTGTTAGATGCTTACAAGGAATTGCTGAACTTCATGAGAAATGAACGTTATTAAGAAATCAAGTGTGGTGACTCACACGTGTAATTTCAGTACGTGAGAGGTAGAGACAAGAGAATTATAAAATAATTAAAATAATGACGAAAGAGAGCTTTCTCCCTTATAACTAGAAAATAATAAAAATAAATTAATAAAAATAATACAATAAATAAATTAATAATAAAATATAAATAATAAAAAATGCATTTATCACCAGTTGTGGCATGAACATAGAGGAGTCTGTTGCTGCATTACTAATTGGTATATTATTGTTACTATAAGAAATATTTTCTGTCTTTACCATTAACCTTAGCAATTTTTATCTGTTTTAAAGAAATAGTTCTAACCTAAGAATTAATATTCATAAAAAATGTAAATTTTATATGTAAATATGTTCATTATTTGTCTGTGCCCAATAATGGCAAATTAGAAACCATCTAAATAATCACTGCTACAGAAATATGTGTGTGGATATGTGTATCTGCTTAACACATAGAGATTTTTTTTTGCAGCCTATAAAACCAATAAGACTTTGCAGATGTTATAACCATATTATTAAAAGAATCTTCTCTCATGTTCAGTCAAAACAAAGGGCAAATGAGAAAAAGTGTTGAATAATACATAACAATTATATAATAATGCATATTTTAAAATTCAAAGACAATAAATTTTAATGTTAATGTTGCTTGTCTTGGAGTGATACAGTCATACTTTCAAAACAGTCTGTTCCATTGTATCGTACCAACTTTCCAAGCAGTGAATATCACAAAATGCAAATTTACCAAGCCTTCATTTCTCTAGTTTGTATGTTAAGAAAGACTTCTGTAGTTTTGGGGATTGCGAACAATACAGTTTAATGCACTCATGAAATGGCAGGACGACAAATGAGTCATCTGATACCCAGACACTCGTGACCATATGCTTTACGTTTTCAAAATCCCATTAAGCATAAGCACCGGCACTTACTCATGGAATCCATCAGCTATTCTCAAGAACGGAAACCACTTAATAATAGTTATGAAAGTGCCATTGCCTTCCTGTCCCAATCACAGCCAGTCGTGAGCACTAATCTCCCCTAATTCCGAGCCAAGAAGAATGAGCCTGGAGAAGAATGAGTGCCAGCTCAAGTCTGTTGGCAGCGGCCAGGCGAACAGTGGCCTGCTCCTTCACACCAGGGCTGTGCTCACACCCACGGGACCACAGTATTTCCTCCACCCGGCTCTGTGAGGACCAGCAGTTCAGGGCCTCGACTGGAGTCCAAGATTTACACTTTATTTCTTTCTGAGATGCCAAGTTCTCATAATCAGAACCCTAGTCTTCTAAAGCTCATTTCTGTTATTCAGGATTTAGGTTTGCTTCTTTATTTTTTAATGTATCACTAACATGGCCTCATTGGGTCAACCCATAATCGCAGCTCTCTGAGATGCTGACCCAGTCTAGCAATATTTTCTGCCATACTTAGCACTATCGTGTTAGATATGGAGCCTTAAAAAATAAAAACAAAACAGAAAGCGGCAACAAGGGGAACTTGGCCTGGTTCTGAGTTGAGTCCACAGTGCTGTTCCCGTGAACGGGTCTGCTGGGTTTTTCTTCCTCAAGCCCGTGTTCATAACCCCAAACTGTGGCATGCTCCATCACGGAGAAAGACTCAGAGTCTTTTGTCTAACGAATTGATGAATATTTAATAATCTACTTAGAAAGCAAAACAAATGCAGCAAGATGAAATTTTGCAATTGGTGGAAAGTATTTTTTTCTTCTGAGTTAAAGTATGCACGTAACTATATCACATGTATAAATATTATCATGATTACAGTTTCCATCTGCGGATGATAAACATGGGGTTGATTTTATAATTCGGTTCTGATAAAGCCAAAGTTATATGTGAGAATGCATTTCTCACGTTGATGCGGTTGGTAATGAGAACTGAGAAAAGATGGATCAGAATGAACCATTCGTATTACCAGAAAGAGCTATTCTCATGTGCAGAATCTGAAAACACTGACAGTCGTCCTGGGTTACAAAATCCCAACAGTTCCTCACCTATCCACTACTAATCCACCCATTCATTCCTGCATCCAATTAAGCATACAAGGGTTCTTATTCATTTGCTCATGAAGAGAGTATATTAAGTACCTTTGGTTCAAGCATTTCATTTTTTATGATCTAGTTTGACTTTGAACTATGTGTACACATATGTGTCTATGGTGGACAGAGACAGGTATACGCACTATTAATGCAACTGAGAGGCCAGAAGGTGTTGGGTACCCCCAGGAGATGGAATTACAGGCAGTTACGTGCAACATGTGCAGGTACTAGGGACAGAGCCCAGATCGGCCAGGAGGGCAGTGTGCTGTTAAACCAGAGTCCTGTCTCCTGCCCGCTTAGGCAATTTCCAAGAAGTGTCTGAAGACGTTGCCAATCTCTTTACAAAGGAGTCTGCCGTTGGCCATAGCTTGTAAGAGCAAGGATGTTCACGTCAGTCCTTTGTTTCTCTTTATGGTGATAAGAAGACTTTTGGAGCCCTTATATATATTTGTGTAAGTTTGGAAAATTGGTTTGTGAAATTGAATAGACTTCTTTACTCTTGGTCAACAAATCACCACCCTATGTTTAGCTACCGAAGCTTATGACCTGTGGGGTTTTACATGATGGAGTGGGATAGATTCGCAACAATGGGAGAGAAATTCAGGAGGGAGAGAAACAAAGAAATAGCGTGAGTAGATGAGCAGATGCAGAAAGGCTGCCCACTTAGCATGCAATGACCACTATGACTACAGCACAGAGCTTCAAGTCTTAGCAATCTCAATCGGCAGCAGCTTTGTGTTCACAGAGAGTCTGCACTGCTCCTACCTGAATAAAATCATGTTGACTGTTATTCCCCCTTGCTATTTCCTGATGCCAGCCTTTCTGAGACAGTGCTTGACCATCTCGGTCTGAGGTGTGCTTCTGAGGATGCTGCAAAGGCAGGCCACTTACATTTAAAATGCTTTCTTTTCGGGGGAGGAAGATGGAAGCAGGCAGTTGTCTTTAGTACGGCTAGACTCAAATTATTCTGGATGGTGTTTGGTACAGTTTTTAAAAGACAGCAAGGGAAAAAAATGAGTTGGTCCAGATTGCACCGTCATCTCCAGGAGGATGGCAGCAACCATTTCAACAGATCAGAAGATACAACTGCACAGGCACCCCAGGGGCCCAGCCTGGCTACTAGGCTTTGGCAGCTCTCCCACTCAGGATGCTGCGGGGCTGCTCAGTATGTACAGCAATTCACAGGGGGAGGGCAATCAGCTAGCTCAGCTGAGGGCTTCAAGACAGGAGCTGCAGGGCGGCTGCTCTCCCAGCTGCAGAGTAAGTCTGGGAGGACTCTCGGGACAGTGCTGGTTGAATTCAGCAGCCTGCTGAGCCTTCTGTGCTCAGTGACTGTTAGACACTCTGGGAGTGCCCGCATGAACAGAGCATACGGTCACAATGGTGCAAGGAACACAGAAGCAGAAGAAAACTTGCAAGGCAACCAGACCGATGCTAAATGTCTTCCATCTGTGGGTTATTCCAGAGCTTGCCGTTGAGTGCAACTGCTGGCGCCTTCACGTGGGTTGCGAGTACGGAATGTGCTTCCCATCTTTCTGTGTTCGTAAGCATAACACAGGGTCTAGGCAACGTCCTCCTGTAAATCAGGACCTTACCCACGTCTTTTACCCTGAGAGGCCTCCCCTAACATCTCTGTTTCCACTGGACAGCCTCTCCACCGTTCATTCTCTCGTTCTTTTCCTTCCCTTACATTTTGAAGAGTACAGTCTCACGTCATATCAGACAGTGATCTGTGTATCAGGCACCCTGTCCAGAGGACAAGCTTTGAGAGAGCAAGGCCCTTGGCATTCTGGCGTTATAACCTAAGTGCTAAAATCCATACACTGCAGAAAGAAATAGATGACCCACGTATTCACTCAGGTAATATTTAATAAAATTAATAGGTTGGTCAAACAGTGTAACCGATTCGGGTAATGCTATAAATTCTTGTAAAGAAATTAAGCATAAAAAAAAAAGAAATTAAGCATAGCTACTGAAGGTTTGGGAGAGGTTTTATACAGCGTGGTCTTGTATAGGAATGATTTTGACAGCTCTGGAAAATTCCCAGAGGCCGTAAATAACAGAACACACAAAGAAAGCAGCATGCAGTAGGGGCTGAGGGCATTCTTCCTACACTTAAGTTACTAGTTTCTGGTAACATTTGCCAGGCATACGCTGTGCCAGGAAATGAACAACAAAATAAGCACAGTTGAGGCACTGAAAAGGTAACAAGTTAGCCTGGATTCAAGCTTAAACGCTGGTATCAAGAGGTAGGATTTTATTCTATGCTCAGTGGGGAGGCTTAAAAGAGTCCTCTTTCTTTTCGTAATTAAGAAGTACCTAAGTATTTTTGCTATAGGCTTTTAAACAAATCCTAACAAAACACAACAGATAAAAATATCACTAATGACCGTGTTTGGCTTCACAATAGGCCATCACATTACTTTTTTTTTAAATCGTGGAGACCTCAGACTTAATGATTCCAAGAGGCTAATGAGCCATGACCCAACCTTGTTCCCAGTGAAGACAGAAAAAGAAACCCTAGCGCTGATCTTGGCTGTCTTCTTAGACACCGGGATGATTACATTATCAGGTCCCATTTGAATAGGCTGTACTATTGGGTCACTTGACTTGGTATTGTCCCTAATACCGGGGTGAATCCTCTAGGAGCTGTTCAACAAGCCTTGACTGCCTAACCACTGCTGCTGCACTTTGCTAAGGGGTTGGTTTGTTTGATTGATTGCTTGCTTCTTTTTTGCTTTTGCCATGGTTATAGAGAAAGAAATATGTGCGTCAAGTGCAAAATGGAAAAAAAAATTTAAATATCACAAAGGAAAAGATACTTTTCACATCTATTCTAGTACTGAATATTTTCAGGTTATATTATTTCATGCCTTAATAAGGTTACAAGAGGTTTCTCCTCTGCAGGTGAGAAATGCAAAGTCTGGGAAGGCATGTAGCACGTGTTATATTAGCTAAACTTTATCATACAGAGTTATGACTTCCAAAAAAGGGGTACAATGACCACAGGGGTGAGTCATGGGGCAGGGCACACTTAGTGGAGACATGCTGTGGAAAAACATTCATTTAATCTGTTTTTATGAACTGAAGTAAAATTACTGACAGAGAATATACTTCAACACAAATGATAAAATGTTGATTTCTATTTTGGTTTTGCCTTGAATGGTAAGTCTAAAGTTCACTTGCAAGATGTGTGGTCAAGTAGATAGACTGATTTTTGTTACCTTCTTTTTTAAAGGACATTTATTTCGGGGCTGGAGAGATGGCTCAGAGGTTAAGAGCATTGCCTGCTCTTCCAAAGGTCCTGAGTTCAATTCCCAGCAACCACATGGTGGCTCATAACCATCTGTAATGGGGTCTGCTGCCCCTTTCTGGCCTGCAGGCATACACACAGACAGAATATTGTATACATAATAAATAAATAAATATTTTTTTAAAAAGGGCATTTATTTCTATTTTAAGTGTATGGATGTTACACCTGCATGTATGTCTGTGCATCATGTGTGTGCCTGGTACCCACAGAGGCCAGAAGAGAGGATGAGGCAATTGTGAGCTGCCATGTGGGTGCTGAGAATCAAACCCAGGACCTCTGGATGAGCAGCAAGGCTCTAACCACTGAGTCACCATCTATCTCACCAGCTCCCTTGATTTTGTTTCTTAATAAGAAGGCAACTGTATGGCACAGAAGAAAATTTTAAATTAGTTTTTTTTTCTCTTCAAATTCAGGTTTAACATGTTGGCTGTATAAATTCTATGATAGAAAACACTCAGTGCTTCTGTTCACGGATGCTGATGATCATATCCTGACTTGGGGTCTGGCCATGCTGCAGTGAAATCATGAAGACACCGGGCCTGAGTGTACACTTGATGCTTTACGTGGCAGTCATATTTTAAGTCATCTATTAAGGCAGGTTAGTACATATTTTAATGTACAACCAACTAGTCTTTTTAATAGGCCAGATATGAAGCATTTTGCCTTTGTGGGCTGTCCAATTTCCTGTCACTGCAGAGCAAAAACAGTCACAGACAATATGTAAATGAATAAGGTTGATTGAGACTCAATAAAATTTTACTTATGAAGAACTAATGACAGAAAGGGTTTGGCTTACCTCAGACTATAGTTTGATAAACTATGATTTATAGACTGGATAATAGCTATGGAAATATAATTGAAGCATAATGACGTATCTCGATTGTCTAGTTATTGGTTCACATAACTTATCTCTTTCTGCTCCTGCCTCTTCTGCTAGATTTAAGTCTCCTGATGTATACGGTTTAGCTTTCCTTCTCTTGGAGAGGGTGTTTTGGGGACTAAACTCAGCACCTCGCACGTGTTATATCAGTGGGCCACATTTCTAGCCAGTCCCTCGTGGTTTTTCTTTCTTAATTTTTCTAATACTTATAGGTGGACAGACTGAGTGACAGGCAAGGGCTGCTTTCCATGAGGCCATGCGTAAGGGATTACAGAATATCAACGCAACAAACTGAATATATGTGTCAATGAAGTCGGATTTCTATAGAAGACGGGCACGCTGTAAACTGGTCTTGTTTTAACCAGAGGCAGAAGCTCCCAAGGGTGAAAATATAAAAAGCCCTTCCAGTCAACTCTCACCCGTGCTGACAGGCTAGTTGTGGATACACCAAGCTGCCCTTTTCAGTGTACAGGCGGAGCCAATTTAGTCTACGCATGCACGGTTCCCAGTCCCCAGCGAACTGCTTGAAACTGCAGTCACTGGGGGCAGAAAACACTGATGCTGCAGGAAGCATGGAGGAACCATTGCTCATCGGGGACGACTGACTGATTTTATCACTTCAATGTAAAACCCTCTGATACGTTGTCTCGGAAGTTATCTGCTTCAGAAAGTGTCATAGCAAGGCAATTATGATCAAGTTTTAATGTCCTATAATGTTTCATGCAGGTAATACATCTCTCACTTTGAACATAATGAAACGGGTATACATATAATTGAAAACCACGGCCCCAATAAGAAAACATTGAGCAAATAATTAGCCTCCCTAGGGCATTCATATATCCTTTCTGTGTGTCTCTTGGGAGCCTTCCAGTCAACATTGGTTGGATATGTAAAGGCAATAGGCTTTCGCTCTACTGGCCCTGAAGAATCAATGGGCTGACTTCAGAAACGTTGAATATCATCAACTTCGTGATATGAGAAATAGAAGAATTTCTGCTAAAAAATTTTCTACTAGTTGATAGCTATAGAAGGGCAATGTTTATTAAAACAGCACTTAAATTCATTTTGAAAGAGAGCTGTGTGAGCCTTTCATTTGAGGAAGAAGGACAGAAAACGTAGCAGAGTGGATCTGGAGAGGCTCCTATGGACCCGGGCTCTGGGTCATTATTGGCTTGCTACAGCCACTGAAATCCAGCATAGTTCTAATGGGTGTCAATATGTCTACCACTGACTGCAGCTAATGCCACAGGGAACTGGCGCAACAAACAGGAAATACAGAGTATATTTCAAAGTGATCAAAGAGAAAGCACTACAAATAGATAGCCCCAAAAGGTAAAGAGGGGCAATAAAGTACTGGGAATAAATAAAAACCTGGAAGAAAAAGAATCAGATTTAAGCATAGAAGGGGGGAAAAAAACGAAATTCTAAAGGCCACCTTTGTAAAAAATGAAAAGAGCGATTCCAAAGACACACATGGGCTTCAGGATTAATGCATTGTTCACCAAGAACACTAGAGTTTAATTTTTCAGAGCAGAAAAGAGGCAACAAAGAAGATTTCTATTTCTTCAAAAATCAAAGAACTGACACCCTAAGATGGTGCCTAGGCCTTATTTAAGTCTATATACAGACACAGTGATGAAGCTTTTGTAGGATTTCTTGAGTCTTTGAAAGGGAGCTTGTTTTAAACAATCAGATTCACCAAGCACAAAAGGAAAAGCTGCAACCTTTCTTTCAAGTGGTCAGAGCTGAACCACAGGAAGTCAGCTTGGGGTCCTCTAGATCTGAGGGAAGGCATGGCTTGATGAATTCCACAGGCAGGGTGGCCAGAAATAAAAGAGAGTCAATGGAAGGGAACGTGCAAAAGGAAGATAAAGATGAAGTTTTCAAATGGGGAGAAAGACAGGATTAGGAGGGAGGAATTAATGTCGGGGTGTTATTTTAGGTAGTCAGTGGCCCTGGATCTTAAAATTTACTAATGTGATTTCTGCAGCAAACATGCCTGGGTACCTTCACTGCTCACTTGGTAGACTGTTTCCATAAAACATGCTGAATGAACTCTCTCTCGACTTGGAAACTAGTGACCCTGGACTAGTTACACACTCAGAGTGCATCAGTGGCTTTACAGAACAGGAAGGTCAACCCCAGGTGTGCTCCAGAGCCCTTAGCACTGGAGAGAAGATCATGGACACTTGTTCTGTGTGTGAGATGCCCCAAGGATACAGGAGAGCATGAGCACTGAGAGGGAAATGGATGTCTGTGGACTCCAGAGCTGTTCCGTACTATTGCTATAGCCTAAAAGCTCGAGAGCAGGAGAGCCATGAGCGCACACACTTCTCTGTCCCACAGCCTGAAATGTGAAGGAGGGGAGGATATTGAGGCAGTGTGGCAGAAGCCCGAGGAGTCAGAACATAGACTATTTCACTAGAACAGGTGGGGTGCTAGAAATGACTTATGAAAATGTTCTCAAACTTTCTATCAGAATCGATTGGCAGTGGTCCTGGGCTAGAGAACGTCTCTCAGAACAGAAAGTTCTGGTTCGTCGTGTTTGCCAATTTCTGTGGTGTAAATATTCCCAATTCGACCAATTTGAAGCTACCAACATAGAATCGCTGAATGCAGATTTGAGGAAGATATAAGGAGCCTGGGACCAGCTGGTCCCAATATAATACCACCTGGAGACGTGTTAAAGGCACAGGTTTTTGGGCGCCATCCCCAGCTTTCTGATTGGTAGTTCTCACATGGCTGATGGATCTATTTCAGGGAACACATTCTGAGAACCATAGCCTACGAGGAGAAACTCTAGAGATAGTGAGGACAGAAAGAAATTGAAAAGCAGTGGCACTGTGATCAGTTAGCAGGGTCAAGAACATAGAAAATGTGTGTGTGTGTGTGTGTGTGTGTGTGTGTGTGTGTGTGTGTGTGTGTAACGCGCACGCACGCCCATACAAAGCTATCAGGACAATAACCTGAAGGAAGAATGTTAGTTGTGATGCATTGGTCTCTGGAGAACTCCCTCCCAACCAGGTGCATTCATTCTAAGTGACAACACCCAAAACAAGTATAAGAAATCAAGAATAACCCACTGAGACAGTGTGCCTGTTCTAATGGGAGCTCACCAAATCCAGTGGGACCAGGTCTGAATGAGCATGCGATCAAATCGGACTCTCTGAATGTGGCTGAAAATGGGGGGTTGACTGAGAAGCCATTGATAAAAGCACCGAGACTTGTTTCTACTGCATCTACTGTCTTTTTGGGACGGTAGTCTCTTTGTCTATTTGGATGCAAAGCTTCCTAGGACTGGATGGGGAGGGAGGCTTGGACTTCCCACAGGGTAGGATTCCCTGCCCTCTCTTAAGGATGGAGGGAGGAGGGAGAGTGGGGGAGTGGGAGGGGAATGGTAGGAGAGGAGGAAGTGTAAATTTCTTTAATGGAAAAATAAAAAAAAAAAAAGAAATCAAGGATAGGTCTGATTTTGGTTTGGTTAAAAAAATGGTAACATAGTTAATTAGATAACTTCATAGTAATTCTGCCAAGCAAGGAGAGGTTAAAACCTGCCCATTTGTTTCCAAAATACATTACTAGCATTCAGGGACCGTTTTTATTTGCCTTTTGAACTCTTGGAAATACTCATTCATGGCCTAGTATGAATCAGGCTGATGTAAGAGAGCGGCCTCGTAGTCTTGATGACAGGGCCTTGCAGTAGCTCTTCCTTCATAATGGAGCTGGTGGGAGAGAGTGTGACCTGTGAACTCTGCAAGGTGCAGCCCTTGGTTCTTGAATGAAAAAATGGTGCCCCCTGACTGTGTCCCTGTGTGGCAAGGAGCAAGGAAGGACATCAGTGTGAACACAGCTACTAATGGGCATGGGAGACTTGTGTGAAAAAGAGAGATCATGTAGCAGAAGCAGAAACTGTTCATCACTGGGCAGAGACTTCTTTTTAGCTGGAGAGTGATTATCAGTCATATAAGAGGAAAGCAAAACGGGGACAATGTCAAGGGTGAAGATGAAGGAATGGCTATTCCTTGCGGGCTGCTTGTCACACATGATTTCTCAGGTAAAGGCCTAGAGTGGGAAAGACAATCACAGACATTCAACCCATGTGTGCTAGGTAGTTTCACGTCCGTTTGACACCAGCTAACATCACTGCAGGGGAGGGAGTCTCAACTGAGACAATGCCTCCATAAGATCAGGCTATAGGGGCAGGCCTGTAGGGCCTTAATTAGTAATTGATGGGGGAACACCCTGACTATTGTGGGTGGAACCAGCCTTGGGCAGGTTGTCCTGGGTTCTACAGAAATCAGGATGAGCCAGCCATGGGGAGAAAGCCAGCAAACAGCACCCCTCCATGGCCTCTGCATCAGCTCCTACCTTCGGGTTTCTCCCTTGTTTCAGTTCCTGTCCTGATTTCCTCCAAGGATGAACAGTGATGTGGAAGTGTAAGCCAAATAAACCCCTTCCGCCCCAGTTTGGTTTTGGTCATGGTGTTTCATCGCAGCAATAGCGACCCTGACTGAGACACCATGGCTCTAGCAGAGAGCAGTGAATATGAAAGTCCTCCCGGAAGACACTGGGAACGGGCTTCGGGAAATGGGAAGAGAACAGAATGAAAATAAACCAGCCAGCATGGACAGTGCAGGCTTTCGGGAGACAGAAAGACATTGAACCTGCTCAAGAAAGGAGACAGGAGGATATACTTGACACATAGAAGTCTTCTCAGGCTGAAGGAGGATGTGGCAAATAGAGAGGAGATGCAACAGCTATGTTAAATACATGCACACATGTTCACTAAACAGTTGAATATTGGGCAAAAAATGATCCATTGATAAGAACATTCAAGGTAAATTGCTATCCTGGGGAGATGACTCAGTCATTAAGAGAGCTTCTGGTACTGAAGAGCACATGAATGCCATTCCCAGGAACCATGACAGGTGATTCACAACAACCTGTCTATCACTCTAGCACCCAGGGATTTGATACTCTTGTCTGGTCTCCATAGACCCTTGTACACACATGGTATATACCCACAGACATACATGCAAGTATTGATTTTAAAATTAAAATATTGAATTTAAAAAGATCAGTAGCAGAGTCTAAAGGAATCCAGTCAGCAGGAGTCTGAAGAAGTTTCACAAGAAAAGGAGATGACTTTCTATGAGAAATAAAACATGAAACGAGAGTACACGCCACACGCTGTGTCACAGAACAGAAGGGACAGAGCAGCACATGTGCCACCATGGGGAGGGACACACTAGAGAGAGGAAGAAGATCATTGTGTCTGTGGAGATTTGGGACACATGGGAAGGTGTGGAAAATAAAGGTCAACATGTAGATCCTCCCTAATTCAGAAAGAACATAAATAATCCCAGGCAGAAAGCATGAAACATTTAAGACCATATGACCACTGGGTACAAAGGACAGCGAAGTGAAATGTGACAACAGACAATCTGAGCTGACTTGCTTACAGGACAGCAAATGAAATTCCCATGGTAACAGTGCATTAATGTGGAAGGTTTAGATGTGCTTAGTCTTTTGCATGCTTACCCTACTGGGGTAGTTTGAACTTAATTGGCCCCATAAGCTCTTACAGAATGGTCCTACTAGGATGTGTGGCTTTGCTGGTATAGGTGTGGCTTTGTTGAAGGAAGCATGTCACTGTGGAGGTGGGCTTTGAGGCCTCATGTATGCTCAAGCAACACCCAGTGTCTCGGTTCACTTCCTGTTGCCTGCAGGTCCAAATGTAGAACTCTCAGCTCTTTCTCCAGTACCATGTCTGCCTACATACTGCCATGTCCCACCATGATGACAATAGACTTACCCTCTGAGCCGTAAGTCACCCAGTAAAATGATTTCCTTTGTAAGAGGTGTCACGGTCATGGTCTCTTCACGGCAACAGAAACTCTAACTAAGACACCTATGCTTTGGAGAAAGAAATACTGAGTGTGAACAGTGTTTTGATGGGGAAAGATGTTTGCCTACTGCAATACCCTGTTTAGTAGCCATGTAAAGAAGTAACATGACTGTTTATAGGCTTTGAATTGGTTACTATTAAGTACAACACGGGGCCTCAGCACCTCTCCTAATCCTTGGAATCCCTGCTGTCTACATGGTTGCTCCTTTACTCCTTTACTCTACCTGCCCTGCTTATGTTTTTTCAGGTTGGACAGTTTCAATTCCTCCTTTCTTCCCTTCTTTTCTCACACTTTCATTTTTCCTCAGAGCACCTGGAAGATCACGACTTAAGTATTTATGCCCCTTCCTCCAATAAAACAGTGGCTCCTTGAAAACAGGGATGTGTTGCCTTATCCCTTGTCATAACCGTGATTGTCCCTGACCCACGGGAGGGACTTGGCAACTCCATCTGGCCCCATATGTACTGGGCTGGCAACACTGCACAGACGCAGGAACGATGTCAGACTTGAGTGACTTGCCTAGGACACAACTCAGATGATGGATCAAGACACAGATTTGGATCTTTTAGGCCGCCCCAGTGTTTGAGCTGCTTTCTGTCACTTCTCTACAGACACAGTGTGTGACAAGAATGTCTGAAGAGCAGGGTGACATGCTGCTGGCTTCAGAGAGTCAGGCTGGGATTTCCGTCTTGGCTCAGCGACTTTTTAGAGCCCCTCCTTCCGCAGCCTTCGCAACCTCTACAGGCCATTCCGTCTTCGTGAAATGAGAATTACTGCTGGACAGGCTAACCAGGACAACTTCCACGTCTAGGAGAACCCTCGTGAATGACGGAGAGACTGCTGGGTAGAGGAACAAAAGAATGAAGTAACAGGAAGGAGGAAGGAGGGGGGTGCCCGGAAGGAAAGCTGACAACCTCTCTGGGTTTTGCGTTCCTCGTAGACTGTATAAGAAAGACATTTTTCTTAGTTAGGGGTAGAGGTGGAGGCAACAACCAGCTTTTGTGAGTAAGGAGGACTCATCAAGGGACATTAATGAGGCGTGTGTTTTAACAATGGAGGAGAGCAGCTGGCCAGAAAGGGCCTGGGAAGGTACTCTGCTACCTAGAAATGAACAAACCTGGGGTAATGTAGTGGTTTAAATACCCGAGAGTGAGGAGATTGTGAGCCTACATCAAAGGAAATAAAGCATAAACTTTGGAGAAAGAGGAAGAAGGACTGACCAGAAACAGTCATCTCCCTTTCCATCACCCTGTGAAGCCATGGTGGGGACACATATTCAGAACCTAAAGTCTGTAGCTACCATATAATAAGGATTATTTTACCATTAGCTCCTGGCTAATATATTTTTTTATTTTTTTAAAAAAAATCAATAAAATATTTAATAATATTTATTAAATAAAACTACCAAATTACAAATGCTTTCTGCACCAATGGATTCTTGCATGCTTCACCAAGACCTTTTTTTGGAACCAAGATTAAAGAAGAAACAAAATAGCTGGGCTGGAATAACAACAGCTCATGGAAGCTGGGACCCTGCGTCCCCAGCTTGTCAGAGTGGGAAGCATTAAGGGAAAGCACCATAGAAACTAAAGGAACGCAGCAGTGGGACCAGTGAGCAGACAGTAGGCTTTCTGGACAAAGGCAGCAGAAAAGAAAGGGGAAGAGAAGTGAGTCAGAAAAGGGAATGCTGGGAAACAAAGAGCCCCAAACAGCCACCTTTATGGAACCCATGTCTCTGCAGCGGGCAGTCCTGAAGGGACATAAAGATCACCACTATGTACCATCAAAACATCTTATGGTGAAAAACTTCACTTCAAAGGGACTTTCAAAACAAACAATAAATTCAAGGCCAGCCTGGTCTACAAGTGCTAGTTCCTGGACAGCTAGAACTGTTACACAGAGAAACCCCGTCTCGGAAAACCAAAAATCAAAGACTACACCAAAATAAAACAAACAAATATAAACAGAGCGTTCTCAAAAGATGAAACACAAATGGCTGAGAAACACTCAAAGAAATGTTCAACAGCCTTAGTCTTCAGAGAACTTCAGAACTGCTTTGAAGTTTCATCTTACATCTGTCAGAATGGCCAAGATCATTAACACAAGTGACAACTCATGCTACTTAGGATATTGGGTAAGGGACACACTCTTCCATCGCTGGTTGGAATGCAAACTAGTACAAGTTCTATAGAAATCAGTGTGGGGGGCTGGAGAGATGGCTCAGCGGTTAAGAGCATTACCTGCTCTTCCAAAGGTCCTGAGTTCAATTCCCAGCAACCACATGGTGGCTCACAACCATCTGTAATGGGGTCTGGTGCCCTCTTATGGCCTGCAGGCATACACACAGATAGAATACTGTATACATAATAAATAAAAAATATAAAAAAAAAGAAAGAAATCAGTGTGGTAGTTCCTCAGAAAGCCAACTATAGCACTCTTGGGCATATACCCAAAGTACTCTACACCCCACTAGAGAGACATCTGCTCATCCATGTTCATTGTACCACTATTCATATGAGTCAAAAGTTAGAAAATGCATAAACTCTATCCATGGAAGAGCGGATAAAGAAAAGGTGACACATTTACACAATGGAACACTACTCAACTGTTAAAATAACAAAACCATGAAATTCACAGGTAAATGAATGGAGCTAGAAAAAAAAATCATCCCGAGTGAGGTAACCTAGACTCAAAAAGGCAAATATAGAATATATCTGCTTATATGTGAATGTTAGCTTTTAAGTCTTTGATAAGCAGGTTATACTCCATATAATCATAGGGAATGAGGGCTGGAAAGGGAAGATTCTCCTCAGAAAAGGGAAATAAAATATAGATAGTTATAGATGAACAGGGGTGGATGACTGAACAGGAGGATTAAATGGAGAAGGGCTGGGAAGACAGGGGTAGTGGTGGCGGTAAGCGAGGGACATCTAAAGCAGGGATATTTTAGGGGTCATGTAGAAACCTAATGTAATGGAAGCTTCTTAAAATATATACACATATGACAGAAATCGAAACGGAATCACTAAATAATGGAGAAGACAAGGTCCCAACTAGACATCTCTTGCCACCAGATGAAAACTCCAGTATCAGTAATGGCTTACATTTAACTGAATTGTTGGTCAAAAAGTGTCCATTGAAAACTCCTAAGCAACCCAGGCTATTGCTAAGACTGCTCTCAATAAACTGATGGTAAGCCCCTGTTGCTGAAGCCAACACCTTCATAACTTATTGAACATGAAGAAGTCAAGCTGGTATCTACCTAGAGCCTTAACTCCTACTAACTAGTACCTGAAGGTACTCTGCATGCTACGAGAGGAGAAAGGTAAACACCAACCTAGCTACAAAGTCTTTGATCTACAGTGGTGACCTATCTTCGTGCTATACTGGTGCAACAGTAGCACAGATGTTGTGTAACCAACCACTATCTGCTTGAATTTAAGGCTCACTCCATGAGTTGGAAACCATGCCTTACACTACTTAGGTGGACAAGAACCTAAGACTAGATAGGCTACGAACCTAGGAGAAAATGAAACGCTACCGTTCTTCTAAAGTAACAGCAATACAATATCCTTTAACATTTTTGCTATACTCACAGATCAGTGTCTTGTTCAGTCATTATCGGAGAAGCTTCCTCCTGCTATAAGTGGGAACAAATACAGAGACTCACAAGTAGAGAATGTGCAGAGAGTGAGAGACCCAGTTGATGTGTGCTGTGATTACGATTAATAAATAAAGAAACTGCTTTGGACCTATAGCAAGGCAGAACTTAGGTAGGCAGGGAGAGCTAGGCTGAATGCTGGGAGAAAGAAGGGTGGAGTCAGGGAGCCACCATGGAGCCACCACCAGAGTCAGACATGCTGAAACTTTGCTTGTAGGTCACAACCTCATGGTGATACACAGATTAATAAAAATGGGTTAAATTAAAATATAAGAGTGAGCCAATAAGAAGCTAGTGGGCAAAGCAGTGGTTTAATTAATACAGTTTCCATGTGATTATTTCGGGTCTAAGCTAGCCAGGTGGCCGGGAACCAACAAGCAGCCCCCTCCTCCAACACCCAGTCCTAAATGAGATGTCTCTATCAGATCCCTCCCATTAGGGCTCAGGGAACTTTGCAGATGAGTAGGCAGAAAGAGTATAAAAGCCAGGAAGGACGGAAAACACCAAGGAAATAAGGCCTTTTGATACAATAGGGCAGAACTGATGCACATGTGGTGTGGGAGGTCCTTCTGTCTGTGTGTTGCTTTTATTGGTTAATGAATAAAGAACTGGCTTGGCCTATAGCATGGAAGGAGAAGGGAGGAGTCGGGGAGATGCCATGGAGCCGCTTGCGGAGACAGACATGCTAAAACTTTGCTGATAGGCCACGGACCCGTGGTAATATACAGATGAATAGAAATGGGTTAAACTAATGTAAGAATTCGCCAATAAGAAGCTACAACTAATAGGTCTAGTAGTGTTTTAATTAATACAGTTTTTGTGTGATTATTTGAGGGCTGAGCAGCCGGTAACGACCAAGAGGCCTTCTCACAACACATATGAGCTCAAAGACTGTGGCAGCGTGCACAGGGCCTACACGTGAGGTCTAAGCAGATGGAGTTCCAGCACAGTGAAGAGAAGCAGGCACAAGCCCTCGCTAATCCAGCGGCTATCTCCAACTGACAACCACTCACAAAAGACAAGTTATTTTTTTTTCCCCAAAGAAGCCTCACTGGGTATACAAACCACACTTAAGGGAGCAATAGGCATTCAACATGAAATGTACTCAACGGTCCTTTTGAAAGGTTTTTTTTTTTTTTTTTTTTTTTTTTTTTTGGTTTTGTTTGCTTTTGTTTTGTTTGTCACATAAAGCCTTGTCCTGGCCCTTTCTTATCTTACAGGTCTTTTCCTTATATGATTTCTGATTTTATGTTTTTATTGGATTTCAGTTTGTGTGTGTGTATCTGCGTTTCTTGTGCCTTTTGTGTGTCTCTTTACTATTTGTTTTGTCTTATTCTGGTTTGTTTGTTTAGTCGCTTGTTTGTTTTCTAAAGAAATAGAGGAAGAAAGGGTGAGGATTTGGGTGGGCCAGGAGGGGGAGGAAGTCAGGGAGGAGGAACTGTGGTCAGAATATATTGTCTGAAAAAAAAAACTATTTTCAATTTAAAAATCAAGATTAAAAATCATTATGTAAATGTATTTATTATACTTCGCTAGCTATTTCAAAAGCCTGAGTGAATAATCTCTTCACAAAGGCTAAAAGAGCCCTGAAAGGAGCTTGGCTGGTTGGGAGTTGGCAGAAAAGCTCGGCACATTCAAGGGTTCAGGGTCATAGCATTCAGATCCCCAGACCCTCACTTACTTTATGGCTATGTAATTTTCTGCTAACCCCTCACACTCCTTTGCAGGGAAGAAAGATCATGTGACCATCTCCTGCCCGGTGGATGTCAATAAAAAAAAAAAAAATCACATAGCAACGTCCAGGGCTTGTTTAGAAAGTCACGGTTCTCTTAATTGCCTCCATCTTCCCCACCTGCCCTGGAGATAGGAACGTGGGAGGAGCTCACTTAGCCACAGTCCAACTCAGGAGGTGGATGGGGAGAAAAGTAATGGAGGTTCCCAAAAGAAGACTGCTTATGACTTGCCTTCTACATCTAGAGACGAAAACTGCAGCTTGGCTTAATTCACCTACACCTCCACATGCATAGTCCACTCACACAAACATACATCCCTTAATATAGTTAAAACTACCACTGTTCTGCTATTACACCCAAAGTAAAAAACTATGAAAATGTATGCTTATCTTTATTATGTATATTGCCTGCAATTTTATACATGTTAATTAAATTATAGGCATCACCTTTCCCCTTCCCTTTTCTTATGTTCAGCCTTGCCCACATCTCCTTCCTCCAACTCTTGTTTGTTTATTTTATTTTGTGAGCATATGCACACGTCCTCCTGGATGTATGTGCACTGCCTGCATGTCTAGTACCCTCAGAAACCAGGAGAAGGCATCAGAGCTCCCGAAATTGGAGTCCTGCACTATTCAGGGAACTGAACTCAGGTCGTTTGAGAACAGTAGGTGTTCTTCATTGCTGAGCCATCTCTGGAGCACCTTTTTAATACTTTTATGTAGTTCTTGAAACTTTCATCCATTTATGTAATGTAAATAATTTTGATTTGCCTCAAACTCTCTCTAGTCCCTCCCTAACCTATCTCCCTCTCAACATGAATAATCTGACTCATAAAAATGTATGTGCCTAGAATCAACATACCAAAAGACAAATGAGAATTAGGGAGTGTTGCAGCTTGGATCTTAAATGCCTCACAATAGCTCATGATGGAGCTGTGGAAACAACAGAACATTAAGAGGTCAGGGTCTAGATGGCAGGAGTAAGGAATGGGATAAACTTGGAGAATATACCAGTCCCTGCCCATGCCCCCGCGTGTGTGTGCCTGTCTGCTGTCTGTCTCTGTCTCTCTCTTTCTTTCTACTTTTTGGTTACCGTGAGATAAATAGATCCCCTCTGTCACGTGTTCCACACCCTGATGCCTCACTCCAGGAGCCAGGTGACCATGAACTGAATCTCTGACCTTGTGAGCCAAAACAAATCTTTCCACCAGTTCTCTACTCTGGGCATTTTGTCTCAGCAAAGAAAACTCACTCATACAACAGGCCCAGGTACATAATAATATGATGGGACAACTTGGTGATATAACATTTACCAAAGAAGAAATACAAACAGCTAAAATTAAAAATATTTATCCATAAGGCAGAAGATTTTAATTTCATTTGAGGGATACTTTTTTTTTAATTGACTTAGTAACTCAGAAATCACGGTGTCTTAAAAGTAGAGAAAATATGCAGAACCACGTGTAGTGGAAAGGAAACATCTCAAGACAGAAGAGCACAAAGAGAAAGGCCTGTCTGCCTTTCAAAGGTGGCGAGAGGAGCAGCACCAGGTAAACGACCTGTAGAGGATTCTCCAAGGGAGAAAGCTGAAGGCTCTAAGAGCAAAGCAAACATTCTCCTCTTAGAAACACTGAAGAGCACACACAGGGAGAGAGATCAAGTGGGAATCGAAACAGGAGGCAGGACGCAAGGCTCAGGCAGGCAGGGAGAACTAGGAATGCTTAAGTGCTGGAGAGGTGTGTGTGTGCGCCTGTGTGTCTCTGTGTGTGTGCGTGTGTGTGTCTATGTGCTTGTACATGCACAGGTGTGCACATAAATCTAAGCATAGATTAAAATATAAGACTATTTAAAATCCACTGTGTTAAAAAAATAATAATAAAATCCACTGTGTTTTTCTCTAGGATAAATTTATCAAGAACCGTAAGACAACAAGGCAACGAGAACCTGAACTAAATTCTTTCGTGCTATTTAACTATAACATAAATATATGTCTCTCTAAGTAGTATTTCCATTTTTAAAGCTATATCATTTTTTGCGATTGACCAAGAACAAAAGCACTCCAAATCCCCATCTGTAAGTCCACACCCCCTAAACAACCTAACTGCTCTTTCGTGCATTTTTCTTTGTCTGCTGACTTATTTTTATGCTGTGTTAGAAAGGCGATGTTTGTCTCCATTTCCGTTCAATAAAACTGGGAGTTCCTTTAAGGGCCAGGCTGCTTTATTTCCTTGAGCTCCCACCTTCGCTTGCCAAATAGAAAAATAGATACAATTGTCCCTGCTGGGAGAAGAATGAGAAGAAAAGAGGAATCGGCAGCAGTGGCTTTAAGGAAGAGAAAGACCGAGGCAGAAAGCAGAATGCAAACAATATCTTGGGAGGATGCCTGCAGGAAACCCTGCCAAGGACAGCTGTGAGAAACCACAACACAGCGCCCAGACTGCGGTGATGCGGGCGTGCTTATCTTCACCAGGGACTGTCCCTGCTGTAGTTTGTGTCTTAAGCTTAAGCCACACCACAGCGGGATCATCTCATGCCCTTTTACAACGAAGACACTGGGAAGAGGTGAGAAGCAGACTAGAAAGGCGTCTGATGGACAACTAGTTACACATTCAAGGTTGGATAGCAAAATATATGAGAATCTGTTGCACAAAGAGACACGTTACCAATAGCGGTGTACTATTAGTATTAGCCCTGCACTATAGGACTGCTTTTTTTTTTTTTTTTTTTTTTCACAGAAGCAAAAAGAAAACCTTCTTCAGAGCAGAGCGATAGAGCAGGGTACAGGGGGAGACACTGCCAAGATGGACAGTGGGCCATACGAGTGAGAATACTCGAGGCCCTACACGGAGGCTAAGAGGAAAACAAGCTGATTTCATTGTTACGAGTATAACCATACTCGATCGATGGATTGGATCATTTGTTCTTTTTTCCTTCCTATAACGCTTCCGATTGTTTTAAACATCATTCCTTATTGATGGTTTGGGAATTTCACATCATGCACCTCAATCCCACTTACCTCCCAGTCCTTTCGTATCTGCCTCTCACTTTATGATCCCCGAAAGACCCCCCCCCCAATTAATTAAAAACAAAAGAGGCAAACAAAAAGGTCACATCACTCCATCTTTCCAACACCTCTTCCTGCAGCCTAGTGGCAAGAGGAGCTGTGATGAGTTACACAGTGCATCCTTTTGTCCAATCGGCCCTACCTGCTCAACGTTCATGGCGATGAATCACTGGTCTAGTTCAAGACTTCTGGCACACCATCACCATGGGGCCCTCACCTAAATGCCCCATGGAGATCCTGCTGTTACTGTTGGCAGAACCAGTCCCTTCATGAAATCTAGCCACTAGGAGAAGGGATAGATTTTAGGGTGGACCAACCCAATGCCCAGAATGAGGGACTGGGTGGTAGCTTAGCTGGTCAGTCTGGGCCCCGGGGACAGATCTCCGAGGACCATGACACTGAGGCCAGCTGGATGTCGCCACGACCCAGATGGCAACATAAACCACACGGATCAGTATGGCCCCAGTGAAGCAAGGCCCTGGGACATCAACATGGTCTTGGGTGGTTGTCGAGGCTCTGGGCATCTGCCCAGGAACCTGTGGCAATAGGAACAGCAGGTTCCATGGCAGCAGCCTGGGCCTGGATGACGCCATGACCTCCTGTGGCAGCACAGGCCAGCCGGATCACCATGGCCTGGTGGTGGCATAGAACTCCAGCATCCATGTGGCCTTCGGTGGTACCATGGATGTGGACATCAACACAGAACCTGGCTGTGGTAGGAGCATGGGCCCCAGATATGGTCCTTGGTAGCAGCTTGGGCTTGGATGTCACAATGGCCCAGGTGGCAGCACAGGCCACTCAGATAGGCATAGCTCCATCAGCAACATGGTCCTCAGACACCTACATGGCCCCAGGTGGTGGCCCAGACCCCTGGCATCAGCATGACATTTGATGGTATCAGGAGCAACAGAAATCAACACAGACCCTGGCTGTTGTGGGGTCATGAACGCAGACATGGCCATCAGCTGCAGTCTGGGGCTGGACATCACCCTGGCACCTTGTGGCAGTGCATAGGTAGGGTATTTTAATCCTGTCCTCTATGGCTTTGCATTGTAGACTAAAATGGAAAATCAGCTATAATGTATCAAAAGAGGTGATTCTGTGATATTTAACAAATAGTGTTAAAGGAATCTTTTTTATCCTATTAACCTTGTAAAAATTCTTAGACCAAAAACTTACATACTGTTGATTATTAAAAATTCAGCTGAGTGTTAGAGTATATGAGATTCCAGTGACAGCGGATGTCTATGTGATTGGGTTTGATAGATTTATTCTTATTTCTGAATAACTAATATTCTAATGCTCTGGTTTTCTCTGTTGTGGCTGTGACAAAACAATGACCAAAACCAACTTGCAGTAGAAGGGGTTTACTTCAACGTCTATTTTCCAGTCTGGCACAGAGGAAAGCCAAGGCCTGACTGAACACAAGGCAAGAGACTGGCGCTGATCACATGGAGGAATGCTGCTCACTGGCTCACTCCCTCTAGCTTCTTCAGCTACTGCTCTGAAAACAGCTCTTTTCTTAAGTCAAATGCCTAAGGATGCTGACACTCACAGTGTGCAGGGCCCTCCAACATTGGTCAGCAATCAAGAAAATGTCCTGTAGACATGCCCACAGACCAGTCTGATGGAGGCAATTTTCTTTTTCTTTTTTTTTTTTAAAAAAGAGTTATTTATTTATTATGTATACAACATTCTGCCTCCATGTATGCCCACACATCAGAAGAAGGCGCCAGATCTCATTACAGATGGTTGTGAGCCACCATGTGGTTTTGGGGAATTGAACTCACGACCTCTGGAAGAGCAGTCAGTGCTCTTAATTTAATGTAATTTAATTTAATTTAACCCACATCATCCTTGAACATAAAACAACGGCTTGTACAAACCAGCACAGCCTACTCCACTACACTCCTGGTCTATCAGACTGGGCATGCTAGTGGCATGTTTTAAAAGAATGGCTCAAAGTATAAAACCAACAAAATAAACATAAAGACAAGAAGAAAAGGCTATTTGAGATATTTAAGTAATATTTTTAGAAGTTGATTGACTTGATAGTTCTAAAATGCTTAAATTCAAATGTCCTCAAGCCTCTGATAAAAAGACTTTATGTCCTCAAGTTTTATTAGTATGCTTTGAGTTACTATAACATAACGCCTGAAATAAACAACTTAATCCTGGAAAATGTTTTGTCTCATAGCTCCTGAGGTTTCTCTCACCAATCTTATGGCACTGTGACTTTGGCCATTGGGGCAGTGGTTGCACAGTGTTTCCTTTGGGAACACGTGGGGGAAGACCCTGCTCATCTCATGTC
Source organism: Arvicola amphibius (assembly GCF_903992535.2). NCBI lineage: Eukaryota > Metazoa > Chordata > Mammalia > Rodentia > Cricetidae > Arvicola > Arvicola amphibius. The sequence continues at coordinate 17,801,244 of NC_052053.1, forward strand.
AACCAAAGAGGAAAAAAAGGGGAGAGGGAAAAGAAGAGGAGATTAGAATCATGGGTGCCTATATGTCCTTCAAGAGCTTGTCGATGACTTGACTTCCTAACAGAAGGCCCTGCTCTTTCAAAGGTTCCATTCCTCCCACTTGCGCTACAGGCTCTAACCAAATGTTTAACTCACAGGGCTCGGGGGAAACCTATCCAAGCCACAGAGGCTCTGTTTGTTCACGTGTATACAGTTCTGCTCTTTGAGAGCTACAAGGCAAATTTATAGCTACTCTACTCAATGTACAGTTTTGAAAACGGTGGGATACTAGGCCGTTGCCAAGAATAGCTGGTGTGGAAGTCCTTTTATGTGTTGCTTTTATTGGTTGGTGAATAAATCTGTTTTGGCCAGTGGCTTAGGAGAGTAGAACTAGGTGGGGAAAACTAAAAAGAATGCTGGGAGAAAGAAGGTAGAGTCATAGAGAAGCCATGTAGCCACCTGCAGGAGACAGAGGCCTCTGCTGGAGCCTGCCAGAACCTTGCCAGTAAGCCACAGCCACGTGGAAATACACAGATTAATGGAGATGGATTAATTTAGAATATAAGAGCTAGTGAGAAATATGCTTACACTATTAGCCAATGAGTATTACAAATAATATAGTTTCTGTGTGATTATTTTGTGTCTGGGCAGCTGGGAATGAATGAACAGCCTCCACCAACAAATAAACACAGTAAATAATGTCCTAAGGGGACTGCTCAGTGTGGTAAAAAGTTTTTTATTATTGTGGCATGTATTTTATTGTGGATTTACATATTATCTTCACTAAAGAATGCTAAATTGTTGTTGGAAGCTGCTTGTTCATTTCCCGACTGCCCAGCAGCTCATTAAATCTCTCCTTGGCCCATTAGCTCTAGTATCTTACTGGCTAACTCTTACATATAAATTTAACCCATTTCTATTAATCTGTGTATTGCCATGAGGCTGTGGCTTACCGGGTAAAGTTTCAGGGTGTCTGTCTCCAGTGGGACTACATAGCTTCTCTCTCACTCCACCTTCTTTCTCCCAGCATTCAGTTTAGTTTCCCCCACCTAGTTAAGTTCTACCCTATCAGGTCAAGCCAGTTTCTTTATTCATTAACCAATACAAAACCACATAGGCAGAAGGACCGCCCACAACAATAAATCTTTATAGAAAAGTCAGTCTTTGTTTTTTTTTGTTTGTTTGTTTTGTTTGTTTTTGTTTTTCAAGACAGGGTTTCTGTGTAACAGTCCTGGCTGCCCTGGAACTTGCTATGTAGACTAGACTGGCCTTGAACTCACTGAGATCTACTTGCCTCTCCTTCTCAAAATGCTGGGATTAAAGGCATGCTCTGCCACCGCCCAGATGAAAAGTAAGCCTTTAAAACAAATTGAAGGTAAGAGCTAATGTGTTGAAGTATGTGTTTTTATTTTCTGGCAACATAAATAAAATCTGTGTAATAGCAACTCTCTTGAATTTTGTAATTCAATAATTATTTTATTTTATATTTAAAAATTAAATCATGCCTACATAGAATTCTGCAACTGTTAAAATAGTACCTCAATAAGAAATATCATATCAGTAAACAAATAAAGGGTCCAACTGACCAACTATTTTGAAGATGAATAGTGCAAATGCTAAGTGAAGATGGGTAGGACGTCAACCTGGCTCCACAGTTTACCAACAGAAGGGTGCGGAGAAAGCACTAACAACCTAACTTCTTGAAATCCCAGTTTTAGCATCTGCAAAATCAGTACCCATGTCATAGTGCTGGAGTAGTAATTAAACATATTAAGGCATGTAAAAGATAAGCATATACATATTTCTTATTACCATTTTATCATTATAAGATAAAAGGCCATCCTGCTTGTGAGTTGAAATGAAGAGATCTTGTCTTCATGCTGGAGCTTGGGAGCTGCTAACAGCAACAGCAGCAGCTAGCTTCAGCACTCCATTCCTCAGTCATCACCCCCTCCTCCTGGGCTGTGTGTGTGCTGTGCCGGAGCCAAGCAGGACTCCCTCCCTTGTCTTCTTATCCCTTATCCTTTCCCAATCTCCTATTTTTGAGTATTTTAAGTACACACATTTTTTTTGTCCGAGCAACTCTATCATCTTCACTCTCCCTCCTTTCATCTTTGATTTTCTGGGCATCGATTTCTTCCAGCAAACCTCACTGGATAAGTATTACGGGAAAAAAAAAAAGAAATAACCTGGGCCACCACTTACTTCTCTGTCCTGGCATCTTCTGAAAAGTCACATTTTATTGATACTCAGATGTGTCGAGAATTCAGGGAACCGAGTCTAAATGACACCAAGCAAACACTTGCTGTGACTGTCTCCCATAAACCGTGCCTTGGAGAGCGCTCTTCAGCCCTCCCAGGTGCCCATTAAGAACCCTGCACAAGCGCTAATAAACACATAGCTAGTTTCAAAGCCTGATGCAGTCAATCAAGAGGGAGGCAGTTGCCAAAGCACCCTTGCTTCAGCATCCCTGGAGCACTTCTAACAAGGAGACAGGGCCAGCTCAGGGTTTCCCAAAGCCCAGGCTTCTCTGCCCAGTCACTCACGACAGTATCCACAATCCTTCCTTTAAATAATGCTTCCTTTAAATAATGCTTTAAAAACAGAGTTTCAGCTTCAGGACCATCCAAGAAGTCAAAACTCATCTACGTTCTATGAGACACAGTCCGGGAATACAGACATTCAGGAGGCTGATACCAGCAGATTTCAAACAGCCAGTGAGCAAATACAGAACATTCCATTTGAATGCAGTTCGTGGAATACCTGTTGGATGTCTCATTGAGAATGGAATCTGTGGGTCACTTTATTAATAGTAGACTATACTATATTTTGGGAATTGGGGCTAAAACACCAAGAGATGTTTCTGAAGTTTGAAACTTAATGCTAGATGAAGAATGAGCAATACAGTTATTTCCAGTCATCACTGTGGGAAGCGATGTAAGAATATTAAAACCGGGATTCAGTCAGATGTGTGCAGGACGAAAAGCCAGACAAGTTGCTCACTGTTGCTGGAACTCTGTGAGGATGCTTAACTGTCTTAATATACCCACAGAAGTGCTAAGATGATGCACATAAGATGTCTGCATAGAACCTCTTTAAAAGCTTTTACTACTGTGATTATTGTACAAATTAATGATTTTTTAAAAGACGAAAGCCAGCAAAAGTAGAAAGAGCACACTCTGGAGATATATATTTCTGCTGCTGCTTGGTGTATTCCATCTTATCCCACCTGACTCACATTCTAACAGGATCTCCTTGTACTCAGGGGCATTTGCATTGAGCTCTTGACCCAGGTCTTTTCCCAGGCTTCTCTCTCACTGCACAAAAAGCCAAAAGAAACAGGCAGAAAAAAAAAAAAAACATGTGTCTTAACTAAATATTTACTCTCTCTTAAGTTAGTTTTTCATATTAACTACTAACAAAATTCTTGTTGCCCTTCACATAGACATTATCACCATCACCACTGCTGTTATCACCATAGCAACTTTTTGGGGTGTTACTGAATATATGTACCGCTTAATCCATTTTACTTTAACCTTTTGGTGTGTTACTGAATATAGGTACCGTTTAAGCCATTTTAACTTAATTATTTTAGCTTATGACAAAGGCACCAATCCTTATTAGTATTTACAGATGAACAAACCTAGGGTCATAGGTGTTATAATTCTTGTGTCTAAGTAGACAATCTTTCATTAGAATTTGTGCAACATGACACAACATTTTGAATGACAGGATACTTTATGTGTGAGTATTAACACTCATCATACAGCAGGGTTATCCCACGTGGGTTATATTAATGGTAAGATTCTCAGTCATGTGACCAAGGGTTCTTTATGACCCTTAAAACTCTGAAAAATATGCTGGTTAAATGCCTATATGTTGGGCTGACACATTTAATTGAGAAATATTCAGACACAATTAGTACGTAAACAACACATCTGTTTCCATGGGACATGCCCACTTGGGTCTAGGAACAGACCCAGAGCCTTGCACTTGGCAGGCAAGCACCTCTGACCTAGACCGCAAACATCCATTTGATTTTCCAAGTGATGTTTCATTTCTTCTAGTTCTTCATTCTTTTGTGACTTCTCTTCGGGAATTTTAATTAACATATTACTTTGTTGTCAGTTAATGCCCCATCATGATTTCAGGCAGCCTTGAAGACAGCTGAGAAATCATTGAGAACATGCTGACTATTCCATTCAATTAGCAGAACATTGCTTGCAGTGGTCTAACAAACAGTTCCAGCTCCTTGTTCCAACCAGCTCCCCTTAATTTGGTCCAGATTCATATTAAACTCTTCTGCTCTGTTCTAATGCACCACACTTGAAGTCCATAGCTGTTTATACTAAGGCAGCTCAAAACAAAATCCACTACAATATTTATATGATTCTTACTACAATATTTATATGATTCTTACTACAATATTTATATGATTCTTACTTTTAGTGGAGTCTACAAGCTGAAAGCAAAAGGAAATGATCACTAAAACTTCAGTACATGCAAATAATACCCACAGGCACACAGAAATAAACACCGAACGCATACATTTTCCCTCAAATATCGTACTACAAATAATTCAGATATGAGAAATGAACAGTGTACTATAGTTGGTGGGAAAGGGCATTAGCGGGCTCCTGTACTAACTTCAAGATCAACCTAGTCTTACATCTTGTAAGCAAAATATGTGAAACCGTTTCATCACTATAAAGATTAATCTTAACAAATCGAAGGCTAAAATTTTAACTCTAGCCACAGAGCAAAAACTACAGTCTTCACTTGTGGATTTTCTCCATTATGTCAAATTAAATGAATATACAGCAGAATGTCATTCTCTCAAGTTCAACTGACATCCCGGGGAAACAACACTGCAGCAAAGCTATGTAATGGTTCTCAAGAGACTGCTAGTTTTCAGACAATGCTCCAAGGAAGCAATATTCTGTTTTAATCACTGAAGGTGGTGGGGGAGACCAGATTGCATGTATGTACTGCAGATACGATACGGCAGTGTGTGGTGTATTTCAGAAGCACAGTAGCAATGCCCACTGGGGACTTTTACAAATGGCTGTGAGGGCAAAGGTCTAACACTGCAACACGTTTAGTATCGCTACAGTTGGGGGAACATCTGACAATATCACTGGGAGTAAATGTGTGACAGGTTAATTCTGACGAATGATGAGTGTGGCTTAGAGGATTGTGTCATTGGGTATAATTCTCTCTACCTTCCTATAATGGGAATAAAGGATTGTATCATTGGGTATAGGTACCTCGACCTTCCTATAATGTCAATAGAGGATTGTATAATTGGGTTATATGGGTCCCTCAACCTTCCTATAATGTCAATAGAGGATTGTATAATTGGGTTATATAGGTCCCTCAACCTTCCTATAATGGTAATAGAGGATTGTATCATTGGGTATAGGTACCTCTACCTTCCGACAATGGCCATAAAAGTGTAAACAAGACACAACTTGAAAGTAGCCAATACAGTATAAAATATCAAACTATACACTGTGAAGAAACAACGGGAAAGTTACTGAAAGAGAAAATAAACAGAAACCAAAAGTGGTGGGCTAATCTTTGGACATCCCCTCCAAGAAATGCAAAAAATCTTTGTAAAAGATACAGAAAGTCTTTTAAAATTATATAATAGGATCGAACTTTAGATTTTAAACGCACAAATTTGCTAAGTTGTACATAAAATAAAAATCACTTAATAACCGCATTTTATAAATGTTCATGCTTGCCCTCCTTACTTCAAGTTGGTTCATTTCGAATGAAAGAGAATTTTACTCAAGGAACGGAAGTGGGAAAGCACAACCAGACACCTAGCCCAACCTTCTCCACTTTAGTGTCCACGGTTTGCCATCCTCTGTTCTCAAGCACGGTTTTAACTCTGTGAAGCCCACTGTTCCTCTCGGTGCTTCACCTACACACACAGGTCATCAGGAAGCCGTGTCTCCAGCCTTCTCGTAAGTACAGTGTGTCAGCGGTCTTTACAGTCTGCTAAGGTGACAGTATCATATATGAAAAATGGCACTGCGTTCAATTTTAATTTCACCAGTTTCCTAACATACTTGCTAAAATTGGATTAGCATTTATGTGTGTTATACAGATAGTCCATAACAGCGTTAGTTTTTCCTTTGTTTTGAAGATGAGCTTCTGTCATCCAAATACCAGTTCTTCACCAGTTAGTAACTTGCAAATATCTCCTTCTAATACACAGCTCTTCCCTTGGCTTTCTTGAAGGTAGATTTAATCATATAACTGTGTTTTGATGTACTCACATAGAAAACATTCTTTCATACTTTCCTCCTCTTATTCTACTATAAAAAGACATTCCTTTTTTCAAATCTTAAAGTTTTTAAATTTATACATTTAGTTCTTCACTGCACTGATAACTTATTTTCCTATATGGAAATGAGGTGGGAATCTGTTATCTTTTAATTAAAAAGCGATGTATTGCTGTAGCCATTTCTTTCCCAATTCATCCACAGTCTTTCTCCAGTCACATATGACTCTGTCATTTAAATGTGCGGTTTTCTCTTAGCTCTCCGTTTGTTCCATGGACAGACTTGGGCTAATCCAGCATTTTAAACCATCTTTGGATTTTAATTGTCAAGCTCAGCTATGGAACGTATAGCCCTCCCTTTCACTCTTTTTAAAATTTGTGCTTGGCCTTTCTTAAAACCCTTTTTATGTGTAGGAATTTTATAACAAGCTGTGCCCACATATGTACTTTATATGTTATAGAATGTTAAGTCATGCAAAATGCAGAGAACAGTATAATAAACGTACAGTCTCAAGGCTTCTATTTTTCAGTATCATTTCTTTCTTTTTTTTTTTTCCTTTTTGCTGGACTACCTGAAAGAATTTCCAAGACAGCCATCACTTTTTAACCATGCTTGCAAGAGATGAGGACAGTGGATCTGTAGCCTTCAGATGGGCTGACCCTGAAGCTCAAATATAAAATAAAAGATCACATAAAAATTTTAAAAATCAAGCCAGGCGGTGGTGGCGCACGCCTTTAATCCCAGCACTCGGGAGGCAGAGGCAGGCGGATCTCTGTGAGTTCCAGGCCAGCCTGGTCTACAAGAGCTAGTTCCAGGACAGGCTCTAGAAACTACAGGGAAACCCTGTCTCGAAAAACAAAAACAAAAACAAAAACAAAAAAAAATTTAAAAATCAATAAAAAACAAAGATAGATAAAAACTGAAAATTTCACTAATTTCATAAAAAACTAAAATAAAATCAATAAAATATACTTTTTTAAAAAAATCAGAGTACAAAATAATAAGGCTTCTTTTCTGTTTAAAGAAGTGACTGAAGATCATTGTGGCTGGAGTTAGGGGGTGACGGGAAAGCAAGAGTGTAGATGCCATCAATGGGTGCTATTGGAGGCCACGGAGCCTGCAGAGTTTGAATGACCGTTTCTAGGGAAGAGTGGAGGCTGGCACAGGTGAGAGAGTCCGGAAGGGTTGTACAGGAGGGCACAGAGATGACACCTATGTGGGATTTGGTAGTGGAACAACAAGGGATGTAAATGGGAGTAGCTGAAGTACATTAGTATAGAATATGACTGTGAAAAAGAAGCCATTATCCAGGACAGAAAGAATGTAGTTCTCTCTCTCTCTCTCTCTCTCTCTCTCTCTCTCTCTCTCTCTCTCTCTCTCTCTCTCTCCAAATAAATCTTAGCAGCCTGAGATAAAACGCTAAATCTAATGTCACTATTTATTGAGGCTAAATGTTTGCTCCCCATCCCGAATTTCAAAGGAACGGAATAAAAACTAAATTAACTGTATTTATAGGATGCCAGTGATCTGACTTTGTAATGCCTTTTCCCCAGCTGACTGAAAGCTGGTGGAGGTGAAAGTAACATGCATTCCCTCCCATGTGTTGCACTGCTACTGCATAAACAGCTGCTCAGCCGCCAATTAAGCAGAGATGCTTCTGCTCGGGAAAGCTATATATAAGCAAACGAAACGGGGAAGGTACATGCTGTGAATACATAATTATTGTGGAATCCTTTTTAAAGCACAGCTCAGTACTACGTGCATATTTGAATATGGTAACTGATAAACCAGGCTCTTGATACTTTGCAACCACATCCATCGAATCATAAATTACTAATAACATGTGAATTCACGTGCATTTTCACCAATGTCCATGCCACTATTAGGTCCTAAATTAATGCATCATTCTTTTATGATTTAGTGCTACTGGAAAAAAAAACTGATATAAAATAGAATGGTATTTATCAAGAACTGAATCAGAACCAATAAAAATAGCAACAATAATAAACAGTAAAGTTCTTTAAATATCTAAAAAAGATGAGCCATTTGCACCAATAGCAATGATGTAAAAAACAGAATACATTGTGTTGAAAAGATGTTAAAGTGACATTGAATGGGAATTCCTCACAGAGCAGATTATGTCCTACTTGCTTTTATATTGCTACCTCCTCCTGGTACCGAAGTGAACATCAGATAGGTATGCCCAGTCAGTTGTCCATATACTCACCAAACCGTACAAATATTTAAGTGTTCACTGGCTGCTGGTCACACGGGACCTTGCTCCTTCTTTGCCTGAGCATGCACACATTCCTTAAAACCTCATAAGAGATACCCTTCTTACTAATGGAAGGACACACAGTGGAAGACAGATGTCGAGGACGGTTGCAGGAAGATGAGGAGGCAAGGAGAGATGCTATGTGTGAAGGGAGAGTGGAGGGAGGAGGAGGTGGGAGAACGATAAACACAGATTTAAGAAAGAAAATTGCCTCTAGACACCTAGAAAGATGGCTATAATGCACTAATGAGAAACTGATTTGGAAAATGTTATTTTTTTATTTTCTCAAAAATACTGAAAAATTTCAGGTGTTCCAAATGAAAAAAACTGGTATGGGATCAGGACCATCTAATGAGCCCCAATGAAAGAGTAGATGGACGTAAGGGAGCCAAGGACAGAGTATGGAAAGATTACTAAACGCTATGGGCCTGGGTACAGCTTGATGGTTTACTTGCTTCCTAGAAGGTGTGAAGAGGGTGTGAGACCCTGGTTTAACCACAGGACTAAAAAGGAAAGAGCCAAGTGATGGGCACAATGCTCTATGGGAAACCAAGAGACTGAGGTTATACAGAGGCAAGCTGAATAAAGGGGCTACAGTCTATGTTTGGAGTACAGGAATTTTATATTCCAGGGGTTTCCAGAGGAGCTCTCTGGGTGCTAAATGGGGGTCAGGAAAGCAACAGAAGTAAAGGGGTCATGATGGAAGACTGCAAGCCATCAGTGAACCATTGCACGTTGCAGACATCATGGCTGCCTGCCAGTATACACAGAGCAGAAGGAGAGACAATCCCATTGCTAACGCTTTTAAATTTACTCAAACGCCAGTATGGTCCAAGTAAGTGGTAAAAGGGAAGACTAGGGTGAGACGTGGTGGGGAAATATTTTATAGGAGCCTTTTAGCAAATAGAGAACTTAAATAATTTCAGAGTGGAAGACAACAGGACACACATTTCAGCCTGGATATAATCTAAGTTGCCAGAGGACATAGTATGGGTAGCTATTTCTAACACACAATTGATTTTCACAGCCTCTCTCAGGCATGCAATATCAGTTCGCCCGCACCAATCAATAAGCCTTACAGAATACTCAAGTTAATATTTTCTAAATAACTGCTCGTTCATATTATCTTCCTCCTCTCATCTATCTGCACGCTTTAACCATCTCACTTCTGACAACTAAACCAAACATCAAAGGACTCGGCTGGTCTATCACACAGCCAGATGTGTATGTGACCTGGCAGGGATCTTCATGATGCCAGAGGTAGCCTACTGCTGGCTTCCGGTCTGTTCTCACAAGCTCATGTTAACTGGTTATTTTCCCAAAATATGGGGGGGAGGGAACCTCTTAATATAACAGTAACATTTCAGGAGCGACTTTATCCTGCTTATATTTTGCTATTTTATTAAATGTAGAACTAGCTTAGAATCTTGTTTTTAGGGTCAGTATCACAGAGTAGGAAGGGTATTTTTAGTATCACTGAGTCTCACCTCCTGCTCATTCATATATATATATATATATATATATATATATATATATATATATATATATATGAAATCAAGGGCTAGACAGCTGCAACTACCTTTGCAAAATGAGCCTTCAAAATATCGTAAGGTGGTAATAACACCCGTGCTATTTACTGCAGAACAGTTACTCTCTGGAGTCATCACTCACATGTGGCTGCGAGCACAGAGCCTGTGACATGAATTCTATTACATTCTTTGAAGTGAAATCCAAGTCTTTAGTGTACTTTAACTGCTTAATAAAGATTAAATGGCAGACGTGTCCCAGCTGTACTTCCAGGAAAGCCTGGCATTGAAGGCCACTTTCTACTGATTCTCCGTATTAAACCCTATTGTGAAACGGGGAACGAGGGAGAGGAGAACTGGATGAAAGCTCTGACTCACGTGTTTATGCACGGAGGATTCAGAGGAAAAGGTGGGCCGTGGGACGAGGGAGGGAAGGAGGAAGAAAGACAACCTTCTCAGCTCTTGGGAAAAGCCTACACACATCGTGATAATTAATTTCCACTTGCTACGGCTATAATAACTCCTAATTGCACACCAGTTGTTGGATGTGAAAAGAACTCAACAGTGTGGAAGCCTTCTGTGACTTGGAAACGTCAGCACGGTGAAAGACAGCCACTCCCGGCTCCTGTGTGCAGCTTAGGACGGCCATCCCTTGACCTTGTCACAATTTGCGGCCTGTATGGTACGCACTCATTTGTTGGAACACGGCTGCAGGAGAAATGATGTGCTCCTTTAGGAGCTTCTCGTTGCTGATGCAAAGTGCCAAGAACCTTGAGAGGGCATAAAAAAAGGCCGTGCTTCTCTTTTCCCTGAAGCTCTCTTCTCGACAGGATGACTGGCGAAGAGTCACCGGGATTTGGTGGAACAAAGGGTTCCTCGGGCCTATGGAGTCTGCTGCTTCTGTTCCGAGGAGAGTACAAAATACGACCTTGGTTGATCACTGCAAAGTGTGCTAGTTGCCTAGCAAAATTTAGAAGTTCAAGGAAAAAGCCAACACATTCTCCCTAATTTGCATTTTGAAGCTGTCATTATCATAATGCGGTATGCTACAAATTGAGTGCTTTAACAGGAGGCTGAGAATAGGGTGGCGTTTGCACTACCTCGGCGGCTGACATGGACCGACCAATCCTATTTTCATTTCTGTATTTGAGAAAACAACAAAACACTGTAGTGTATGTACAGTGAGCTCCTGAGCAAGCATTGCAGAGCACACCGCTCATTTCAACTGGAAGGAGGAAGCCACGATGCCTGAAATTTAAAGAAGGGTAACCACATTTTCACAATCTCAGTGCGAATCCAAATGTTTCATATTGCTGCACAGGTTTAATAGTCTTAAATTTTCCTAGCCGGGCAGGGGTGGGACTGCATTTAATCACTACCTCAGGAAGCACAGGTAGGTGGATCTCTCTGAGTTCGAGGCCAGCTCTGGTCTACAAGAGCTAGTTTCAGGACAGGTTCCAAAGCTAAAGAGAAACCCTGTCTCAAAAAACAAAACAGAGCAAAATAATCCTTCCTTATTTCAAGACAAGATGCCGTCTTCATTTTTGAATTTTTGATGGTAGAATAGCAAGGTAGGAGAATAGGACTCCAAAGGGTTACAGTCATAGATTCCCATCAAGAAGATACTGCTAATACGCTTTTGTCTAATCTAGTTGAAATAGTAAAGAAAATATTTTCTAAAACGTTACACATTGATTTCCAGGAGTCGCAAATAATTGTAAACATTAATTTTTCTTTGAGTCAAAGTCTTATTATGTAGCCCTGGCTGGCCTAGAACTCATTATAGAGACCAATCTGGCTTAAAACTCATCAGGATCCAACTGCCTATGTTTACCAAGGACTTGGATGAAAAGTGTGTGTTACTACAACAGCACCAAAATCCATTTAAAAAGAAAGAAACAAAAACTTTCCCTGCTGTTCTCACACTGGCTGAAAAGCTCTTAGCCTACGTATTTTGGGTAGAAGTCTGTCATTTGATTCTACGCTATTTCTACCAGCTCATCTCCCACCCCTCATAATATAAAAGCAGGAAGCAAAACAGACTATCTGGAAAGAGTGTTGTCAACAAATTAATAACTGCACTGCCTTTAAGAATTAGAATCTGTAAAGCCGGAATAATGCCTCAGTAATTAGGAGAATCTGCAGCTCTTCCAGAGGATCCAACAATGGTTCGCAGCACCCACCTGGGGCAGCTCACAACTACCTTTGACACCAGCTTCAGATGATCAGAGGCCTTATTTGGTGTCCCAGGCACCTGAACATGAGTGGTATGCACGTGCGCGACATTTTCACTTACAGAATTTTCTGTTGCTTTTGAGGTTTCCCCCTTCACATGTATTCGCTGAATACGGAATCAGGAATATCTGCATGGATCTTCTACGGAGAAAGTACTTTCTGAATTTCACAGACATTAACAGCAACATGTACACCTACAGTGTATACCGCAGCTTCTGCCAGCATTTCGGTATTAGCATTTTCTATTACAGGAAGGAATACTAGCTTCACAGCGGTGAAATCTTTATTATTTCATATTAATAAAATATATACTCTTTTAATCTACGTTTTATTACTATGATTGCTAAATGCTCTACTGTAGGAGGTGACTGTATTTTCTACTATGGATTACCACTGAGGTATGCCTTAGTTGGTGGCTCTTGTGAGGGCAGGGGTGTGTCACAGTTGGTAGAGGGCTTGCCTAGCATACACAAAGCTCTGGGTTCAATCCCTACCATAACGTAGACAGGGCATGGAGACACAGGCCTCTAATTATGGCATTTGAAAGTAAAGGCAGAGGAGCAGAACCTGAATTTCAAGAAGACTATTTTCTTCTGCTACATGACAAATTGGGGGCCAGCTTTGGATACATTAGAAACTGTCCCTCCAAAAAGTATTTATACATGTGTTTTTATACACTAGAGAATAATTGTATCCATTATTAAATACACATTTCTAATATAAGCTGTTTCTTTTTTACTTTGATATTTTATAGCAAATATGCTTGATATTCAATATCGTTAAATATGTTAAATGTGTACCAATGTGAATTCTTCCTATTCCTTCAAAACACACAGCAATCCTACCAAATGTTTTATAGATGCAAATTCATGATTCATTATCATTCAATTTTTTATTTAGCCAATATGGAGCACACTTTGTCATAGCATGAGAAGAGAGCTTATATTGCTTCATTTTAAAAATTGTTAATTGGGGCTGGAGAGATGGCTCAGTGGTTAAGAGCATAGCATTTCCTGCTCTTCCAAAGGTCCTGAGTTCAATTCCCAACAACCACATGGTGGCTCACAACCATCTGTAACGAGGTCTGGTGCCCTCTTCTGGCCTGCAGGCATATACACAGACAGAACATTGTATACATAATAAATAAATAAATAAATAAATAAATAAATAAATAAATATTGTTAATTGTATGAACATTTATTAAAATCCTCCTCCTTAGCATTTGATATCAGTTATTTTCTTTATATTAATTTCTTGCATCTACAAAGCCAGAATTCTCTATACTTTGCTAGATAAAACATCATAGGAAAAAACCCAACTCTATTGCTATGATAATTGGATATCTGGAATGGGTTTTCAACATTAGGTCTTCTCTTTATTTGTGTTCATTACAATGAGTCATTGGTCTGGTTTGAGGCCTCTGGTTTCTGTCACACTGTCAATCCTGGGCTATGCCTTCTTTTTAAAAAATATCCTCTTATAATTAACTTATTTCTCAATATATCTTTTTTGTTTTCTTTTTGAGACAGGGTTTCTCAGTAATTTCCTGGCTGTCCTGAAATTCACTCTGTAGACCAGGCTGGCCTCGAACTCAGAGACCCACCAGCCCCCACATCAGTGCTGGGTTAAAGGTGTGCGCCACCACCGCCTGGCTCATTTCAGCTCTTAAAACAACCTACTTGACGGTTAATCGGGACTTGAACTCTGTTATCATAAACCAATCCAGAGGGCATATATAACTTTATATACAAAGATATAATAGGCATCTTGATTAAACCTTTTGTAATACACAATCAATACTATTTTTAAAGATGACATTTGTAATATTGTATAGTGAAGGAGCTGAGAGAGATAACGGGAAAGATAGAAACTATGCCATGAGACGCGTGCAAACAGCTAAGCTCAAGTCGTGGACTCTCTTAGCTCCGTCTCCAGTACCGTGACCACGTCTCCAGCAAAGGTTAGGTAATATCAGAATCCATGACACAGCACATGCATGATATGAACACCTCACCTGCCGTGTTTGATGGAGCTGATGCTGCCCTCGTCACTGATCTCAAAGCCAAAAGGTCCACATACCTCTTTCACATCTGAAGCACAAGCTCACCTCGTAACCTCACAATATATACAAACCATGTGTGCTGTCCCCACGGTTTATTGCTTTTCTGCTTTAACAGTTGTAACATCTTTTCTGACTTTCCATTTATTTCAGATTGCTCGGAGGAATAGTGCCGATTACAGCATGTACACCTCAGGCTCAATGTTTATGGAGCTCTTTATGGTCTCTTTTGAAAGTTTGAATCATTGGTTTTTTTTCTAATGGAGGTTGCCACCATTCAAAAAGCAAGATGTTTGAGATTCATATATTAATAAAATCAGCTAATAAAACAATCCAGGGCTGGCAAGATGGCTTAGTGGGTAAAGGTGCAAAGCGCCAAGCATGAGGACCTGAATTTGACCCCTGAAATCCACAGGGTGAAAGGTGAGAACCAACTCCCACAAATTGTTCTCTGTCCTCCACCTGTGCAAGGCTTCACGCACACGCTGCCCCCTCACTGTATACAGAGCCAGTAATACATACATGTAATAACCAAAAAAATGCAGCTTAACAAAACAAAAACCAAAAGGCCATGCATTTGAAAGAGAACAAGGAGGAGTTCATGGGAAGTTTGGAGGGAGGAAAAGGAAGAGGGAAATGATGTAATTATATTGTAATCTCAGAAAACAGTTTTACAAAAGCCCAGCTGTCTATCATATTGTTTTGTTGTTGTTTTGGTTTGGTTGGTTTTTCGAGACAGGGTTTCTCTGTAGCTTTGGAGCCTGTCCTGGAACTAGCTCTGTAGACCAGTTTGGCCTTGAACTCAGAGATCTGCCTGCCTCTGCCCCCCACCCCGTGCTGGGATTAAAGGCGTGTGCCACCACAGCCTGGCTCACATGGAAATCTCTTTGTTTTAGAAACATAAGTCCCTTGCTTATGTAGCTATTCCATGTCAGTTTCTTGTGCTTAGATTGCAAGAGCTTCCCAATTTTTTTTCACAGCTCTTCTTTAAACCTCACATTACTGTGGCTGGCGAGAGTGGCTAACGCGACAGCCTTGCGGAGAAAGGAAAGGACAGCACAGCACACATTCTTATTTTCACCTCGGTGGACTCTGTAACACACTGGGTGGCCAGAGAAGAACCTGGAAAGGGGCTGCAGCTAGGGAGAACTTGGAGCCTCTCATGCTTCAGTGTGTGGCCAATCAAACTGTTTCCTATCACTGCCAACACTTTCCACGAGCAAACGCAAAACGCAGCCTTTCCTTTCCTCCCAGATCATTTCAGCTACAGGGCTTCCCTACGGTCAGTTCATGCCTTACTCCATATTTCCCATCTGTGCCCTGTGTACTATAAGCTTCCTTGAAGCACTGGAGGAATAAAATGCCTACTTTTGCCAACTCAGTGGGCTAACAGGACCGAAAAAAAAACACTGCTAACTCTGCTTACATACTGGGATCCACTGAGGTGTCTCAAAACTATCTCGTTTTTATTTGATTTTTCTATTTCACTGATGATTGAAATTTAAAAACACATGGCTAGCCATAAAGGTAAAGATGAAAATGACCAATACTACAAATGATTTCCTCCCCAGCCCCCGCCGCCCCGCCCCCTCGGCAGACCCTGATAGCGGCTCCGGATGCGTTTCCGGTACTCAGGGTACCCACGGTACTCACGGGTGAAGTGATTAGAGGTGGACGGGTTGACACTGTCCCCGCTGTCAGCGCTCTCACTGCTGGAGACTTCGTCATCTGATTCCCGGGCAGAGGAGCAGGGCGAGGAGGCGTCCACATCTTCAAACTTCCTCTTTAAGATTCCACTCATAGCTGCGGCGTTGTCACATGTACCTGGAGCGGGAAGGAGCAGCCAAGCATTGAAATGTGACTGTGGCAATCTGACTGCGGACTGTGGGGCCAACGTTTCCCATAACTTACTCATGTGACTTGGATACATGAGCTGAGCTGTAGCTGTCCCATGAAAGTATCACGAAGCAGATTTCTTTTTTTTATTTCAAGTTAACAAAATACAGAATGAAAATTAATAGGAGTCCTTGACACTTCAGTTAGTCCAACATTTCAATGGTTTTCTAATGCCTTTAAGAAATAGTTCAGGCAGGCAGCAGTGGCGCACCCAGCACTCGGGAGGCAGAGGCAGACGGATCTCTGTGAGTTTGAGGCCAGCCTGGTCTCCAAAGCTACGGAGAAACCATATCTTGAAAAAAAAGAAAGAAACAAGAAAGAACGAAAGAGTTCAGCTTAACGCAGTACCATTTGTCTTTTTGTTCGCAAAATAAGAAAATCAACTTGAGTTCATGGAATTCTGCTATAAAAAAAAAATAAATAAATAAAATGGCAATGCCCCCAAAGTCAGAAATGATTACCGTGCTGTGCAAAATTCATCTAGGAGAAACACTGAAAGTAGGATGCAAATTTTTATATTTAGAAAATTTCAAATTCAAGGATCTTAGTTAGCAAAGCATAAGGAAGCATATGAAATCATTTCTGAATTTTAGATGGTTTCCATTTTAACGCTGCTGCAAGATGAACTTTGTCCCCATGCTACCTGATTGTTGAAGCTGCTGTTACCTTTCCAGAAATTTCCTGAGGCTCTGAGGCTGGCGAATGAACAGAGTGGAGCCAAAGAGTGACCAGCAGACATGTCTTCTTCTAAATCATTTGCTTCGCATGAAAGAATTTTCTCTTTTCCGGGTGCCTGCTTAGTCCTCATCATACCTGTTTTACCCTGACAACCAGTTAAAGGACACCAACTTCCTTCTCAATATAGTGATAGTTTAGGAAATATATTAGCTCAGGTATTTCAGTACGATCTCCCTTTGAGATATTAAGACTTAACTTAGCCCAAAATATTGCAAGCTGATTTGAGACATTTGAACTCTGGGGTAAGTTCTCCCCACCACACACAGCCATCAGTCAGTCTGGTAGATCAAGAGGGAACGAGTCCCTTAAAATTATTTAAAAACCACTCAGTTACGTGATCTCAGAATTTCTCTCAGAAATCTCGGAAAACCACGCTTCGCCTGTGCAGATCACAGCATAAGCGCCTGCTCAAATCCCCTGGTCTGGTCCGGCTCTCGTCAGTCAGATCTGAGGCTCGCGTCAGTCAGATCTGCGGCTCGCGTCAGTCAGATCTGTGTTCTCAAAGCGCTCTAGCTGAATCAGTAGCAGCAGTGCAACCTGGGAAAGAGGCGCTTAACAATGCATCTTTCAATGTCCGAGCCAGATCTACCAGCTCAGAAAGACGCAGGCATTAGAGTCTTTTGGGAAGCAACAGGCGGGCATCTCTGAGACATCCCCAAACAGAGAAACCCTTGCCAAATGTTCACTTTGCGTTCCGGCATCTTCCTTCTTAGATTTTTCTCTCCATGAATGTGTTGGACACAACTCGGTGCCCAATTTCAGGTCAATTCTCTGGCCAGCTCTGGGGTGACTTTTAAGAAGATCAAACATTGACGTTAGATGCATCATGTCTTTTTTTCTTAATTTCAATTTAATCCTTCTAGGAAAGTGCTGAGTAGCTGATATATTTATATTGAGTGGAGCAATGGATTTTTTAAAAAAGTTAAATGCAAGCTACCTGCCATCAGAGCTAGGGACTGCTCTGATTGTCTTCCTCAAGTAACAAAACACCTCAAAATTAGTTAACAGCTTTATTAAATGTTCAGATGCCTGACTGAATTAGCTAGGGAGATAGCTGATAGCCACAGGAAAATCTATCTCTGTCCATTCTCCTGAGAATAAAATCTCTTTTCTTCTCTCATTTTAGCACTATTCAGATTAGCCTATTATTTTCTTCATCTTAAAGGGTGTGAAAGCATAAAATGTTCATGCGTATCTGAGCCAGCGAAGACAGGGGGGGGAGAGGATATTTTAAGTGGAGTCTTGAAATAAAAGTAGGACAGGATATAAATTTTAAAATGACTTCACTTCAAGCAAGATGCAAAGCAATTCATGAGGGAGAGACTCCAAGACACAAAATAATATGAGATGGAAAGCTACGGTCAAGACACACATTTCTGTGACAAGATACAGCAATGGAAGCCATTACAGCATCACTGCTGAGTTTTACTCCCGTCACCCCCAGCTTCTTAATCAGGATGGATTTCCCAAAGTCTAGGAGCAGGAAATCTCTCAACAGGGAGCAGGGCGCAAGCGTCACCTAGGTTGGCCCTTGGCGCTCAGCTCTCCTATCTCAGTCCCTCAAGCAGGAATTGTTGGTAAGATGAAGATCTCCAGTTTTGTCTTTCTTTGTTAGTTCATTTCAGACAAGCCCCGCAGTGATGGAGTTAAGTTAAGGGCTGGATGCAGTTTCTGTCTAGAGTCTGGGAACCGGAAGGGCCCCTGCTGAACAAAACACAGAGGACATGGGCAACAGGTGGCTTAGTGGGGCAGCATCTTCATTACACAGACCTGTGAAGCTGGTTGAGGGCCCAGTCCCGCTGTGCAACAACGAGGTGGGATATCTCTCTTCTCTCACTATATGGGCACATCAGACTATGAAAATGAGATGGGAAGGACAGGAATCGTCCACTCCTTTCTAGTGTATAAGCTCTGACATATTTAATAGAGTGGAAAAGGGGGATGCAGTCACCTCCTTTTTCACTCTCTGATCTTACTAGAAGGGAGAGTACACGAATTTAGGGAGGTGATATTGTTAGCATGTGTTATCTGCCAACTTGTTATCTCCCAGATGGCCCATCTCAGAACAATGCGTGGCTGCACAGGCACAGATTCAGGTGAATACAATGGATGTTCATCCTACCCCTATCATTGCTCCCTAAAAGCACATACTCTACGTTTTCCTTAAAAGATGAGACACAAAACAGGAAAGGATGGACATTTTAAGTAGGTTTTACACAGAAGGAAATGCCAAAGAACAGCTGGGCAGACACTGATTTATTCTGAACATAAGACCGTGGGAAGCTAGAGTAGCTGTCTTTCTCAGCTATCTCTGTCCAGTTCAGGAGACATGCCAGTCTCAGGCACTATCGCTACACTTGGACTAGGGAAAATGTCCATCATCCTCCTCTCCTTTGAGAGTTTTCTTTGCATTTGAGATGTTTTCCTAGCAAAAACCATCATCATACCAGTCTGAGGCTTAAAACTCTAAAACGACTTCAGGTCATCTTACAAGTTCAAATCCCCCCAGTGCCTTTAAAAACTCAACCTTCGGGCTGGAGAGATGGCTCAGTGGTTAAGAGCATTGCCTGCTCTTCCAAAGGTCCTGAGTTCAATTCCCAGCAACCACATGGTGGCCCACAACCATCTACAATGAGGACTGGTGCCCTCTTCTGGCCTGCAGACAAACACACAGACAGAATATTGTATACATAATAAATAAATAAAAAAAAAAAAAAAACTCAACCTTCTAGCTTGACCAGCTGTGTCAGTGATTTGGGGGCCTCTGCTTCACTGATATTTCAGTTCTAAGGATGTTTCAATGCCTTAAACCTTGTACTTCTCTGTCTTCTAAGTTACTTTGGATAATTGTCCTCTTAACTACATTTTCGTCTTTTTCTTCAGCATTTACTACTTCTCCAAATCTCTAACTGGTATCTATGTGTCTCTACATATGTTAGCATCGTAGCCTCTGATAACAGAGAGAAGGGGAGGATCCTTGGCTTCCTTACTGATGTTCCAAGGTTAGAAGAGTACCTTCTATGTGACAGGTGCACAGTGGATACATGGTCAGAGTCTGAATGAAATTCCTCACTTCTAAGCCTTAATTACATCATCTCTGTTTACCCTTCTAGACAGAAAACTCCAGGAAGGGAAAACAGGTATTCACCCAATTCATGGCTCCATGTCCTGTAACAACACACCTGCAATATTTGATTAAATGCATATCAAAATGAGATGAAACCAACATTAAAATGCCCCCCTTTATGAAGCCAATTATAAGCGGGAATGCGCAAAAGATACTTTCAAATCTCCCGGACCAGTGGTAAGATGACCAATGCAAGATGAGATGCGGAAAAGGGAAACTTGCGATCAGAGCATGACCAGACTCGGGGCTACAGAAAGTCTTTGATACCTTGGCTAAGCTTTGCGGTCACCATGACTAGGGTCCAGTAACTTGTCTGCAGGTCTCGTAGCTTGAATTCAATGTGCTAAAAGCTGATTTATTTTGGGGATCTCCTGGGTCAGGGATGTTGCCCTCTAATCAGACAATTTCTTGATCAGCTGGCAGAAAGGGGATGGATACTAATCCAGGAGCTCTCACTGTGGAAGGCAACTCCGACTGAAAGCCAGTGTTCTGCTATCTGATACTTCTTTTCACTTACCCTATTTTTTTTTAATTTATCATCATAAGCCTGAAATTTAGCTGACTAGATTCTTAACCTATATCTCTATTCTCTATTTGTAAAACTTCTTATCTTTGACACGGTCTCACTCTATAGCCCTGGCTGACCTCGAACTCTTTTACCCAGCTAACTCAGAACTCAACAGATCCGCTTGCTTCTGCCTCCCAAGTGCTGTGGGTTAAAGTCTCATGCAATCACATCCAGCAACAACCCCTTATTTTGCTCCCAAATCTAATTAAGAACTGCTTTATGTTAAAACATTAACAAACATGTTTACTAGCATACTGTTCTTAAGTTATATAAGCTATTTATTTCACATTGTATTCGATATAAGCACTGTTCAGACTTCTATGAACACATTGATGAAAACACACTCTGAAATAATAATGAAGAAAAAATAAACGTTATTACCCTTAACATATTTCTAACTTACTTACATAAGAAAGAGCGTGGGGAGATCAGAGGGGAAAAAAAAAAAACCCAGAAGATATACCTTAACAATAAATAAATCAACCCCATTCTAATGAGGACCAGGCTATCTAATCTGCAAATGTGGCACTCTAGAATTTAAAATTGCCAGATTTAATAAGCAAAGATGTATTACGCCCAGTTTTACTTGAATTTCAAAAAAGGAAAATGGACGGCATTTCAAACACACTTTTGCCTAAATTATTTTTGTTCATTTGAAATTCATCTTAACTGAACCTTCTGCATTTTAATCTGACAATCCTAATTGTTCCTGGTAAGGAAGCAAACAATGTGTAACCAACCAAAATTATCTATGTAGGAAACATGAGCTGAGGCATGGAACCCTTTACAGCAACACTGTCCTCCTGTCTTCCACAAACAAGGACAGAATCCATCAGGAAAAAAAAGGTAAAGGCATTAGGGTGAATCACCAATCTATAAACGATGGGGGAAGTGACGAGGAGAATGTTGGTTCTCAGCGTAGGGCAGGCCTGCCTGTCACTGCAGCAGGAACAAATGAACTGTGACCTAACAGAGGCCTGGCCTGGGTTTCTTTATCACCGCGGTCCTCAACCTTCCCGAGGCTGCCACCCTTTTATACCCTTCCTGGTGCTGTGGTGACCCCCACCTCTAAAATTAATCCGTTGCTACTTCATAACTGTACTTTTGCTACTATTATGAATTGTATGTAAGAAGAGCTGATAGGTAAACCCTGTGAAAGGTTGGTTCGACCCCGCATGTTGAAAGCTGCGGCTGTTGAGAAGACTGAGCGGTCTCTCGCCTGTCCTGATGGACGGAGGGGCAGGACAAGGAGGAACAGATTCATCTGATGGAGTCAGTCTTTGTTCTATGAAAGGGTTAAGAACATGGTTAATATTTAGGGAACACTTTATCAGGAACAATGGCCGTCATTTAGAAACCTTTGTTCATGTTTACCTGGGGGAGTGTTGGAATCTCTGCACTGCTAATTTTGCAAACAATTGAAAGAAGAAAGTAACCTTTAATCACAAAGATTAATAACAAAAATCCATTTTCTTTCTTCTGCAGCAGCAATGACAGAACCAGTCAGAGGACCTGCATTGCAGTGTGTAAATAAGGGCTTTATTTTATTTTATTTTATTTTATTTTATTTTATTTGGGGGGTTGGGTCAGGACTAGTCAAAGAACAAATCAAATTTTTTTCATTGCATTCTTTTAACAAATTCTTTGACAAATACAAAATGCTTAGACACTACAACCAAGTTCTCGTTCAACGAACTTGGTCAGGAGAGGGTACTTGCTCTAGTTTCCGTGGGGTTCAGAAAACAGGGCCTGGATGAAGTTACAGTTCAAGATTCTGTTCTTTAACATGACCCAGGATGATAGTGATGTTAATGTTTCTTCTGGTTGCCTCAGCCAGTTCGAAGGATGGGGTGAGAGACACCACAAACACGGTGAGTGATGCTCACACGGTGGAGAGGCTCCTTTGTCACAGAAAGAGGGACAACTCGAGTAAGAAGTAAACAAGCAGTGAGCCACCAGGACACACGAGCAACCAGACTGTCCACGGGACCCCATTGACAGTGGTTCACTCAATTCTCCGTGTGAAGGTTTTACTGTAACATTACTCTTTGAGGTAATCGCTGCATTTCACCAAATGGTCCTAAATGTGTGGATAACTTTTTAACTGCTGGTTTGTACCAAATCCTTTTCACACCTAATCTTTAGAACTATAATTAATTTCTGATGTTTTCCCCTTATGTGATCCTATTAATCAAAAATGACTAAAGTCCTCAGTTTCTGTCAAATAAGATCATCATTATTTAATCTAAAAAGAAATTATTTTTTGTCAAAAATCATAATAGCTGGAAATGTTTTTTTCTCCTTCTTTTTCAAAGTCTTTCATTTGGTTCTAAAATATTTTCTTTGGATCTTAAAAATTAATTTTTCTCATCTCTTTCTTTTCCTTGTTCACTGGGTTTTCACGGTCTTGTATTAGTGGTCTGCAGATCTGAGATCAGTACAAAGCAGAAACCACTGCTTCAGTACCAAGAATTTGGTGGCGCCACCCTTCTCTACCATCACTCAAATGCTGGGGATTTGAAGACCTTCTCATGGGCACCATTTCCCAGCCTCAATGCTTCACCTTCTCATGGGCACCATTTCCCAGCCTCAATGCTTCACCTTCTCATGGGCACCATTTCCCAGCCTCAATGCTTCACCTTCTCATGGGCACCATTTCCCAGCCTCAATGCTTCACCTTCTCATGGGCACCATATCCCAGCCTCAATGCTTCCCCTACAGACGCGTCTACACTGTGGCTGAAGGCATTGATAAACCCAGTAGAGAAGTGTTGGTGGGGGCGCTGGCTTTATTTATTTTTGTGTCTACTGTTTAGCGATATTTCTTCCCGTCATATTTATGTTTCTCTTTTAGAAGTACAAAACCTGTAAGTTAGGGGGAAAACGTAAGGCACAACAGTTGCATGAAGGAATAGGGAAAGATGAAGACAATTTGAATTTCTTGACTGTGCCATGCGACCCCAAATTAGTTACTTTTTGAGGATGCTCAACCATCTGGGATTAGAACTCAGTGTATGTCTGCACCGTGCTCTTTCTTGCTTTTCCAAACATCCATGTGTTGACTACCGTGAATCAGCATTTATTAAAAGAAAGAAAGCACATGTGTGCACAGAGGATGCTTCTTCAGAAACAACATTTAGGTTTCGTGTGTCGTCATTCTAGGCTACTCTGTCAGTGATAACTATAAGAGCATGAGGATGCCTTAGACACGTATCACTCTATACATTTTGAGAAAATATCTGTGCCTTCCTAAGAAAGTAGAATTATTTTCCGCTCTGATCCAAGGGCCATTTCTGTCTGAGCCCATTTGGCAAGAAAACAGCTTATGTGTTGCCAAGAGGAGCAGGCTTTGGCAGCACTTTGCTAAGGTAAAACCCTGTAGGTGTTTCTGTGGGGGCACTACCAATGTGAAAAATGCTGCTGGTGAGTTGCCAGCGTGAGCAACACAAGTCAGCCAACACCTCTCTTGCCCAGGTGTCTGTGTAAGCCAAGAACTCTGGCAACACTCCTGCCTAATAAATATTTTTGCTAGAGAAACGATTGTGGGGTTCCCCAGTTATGTAGGAACCCCCGAGCCAGAGTTGTCTGTGACTTTGAGTTCAAGATTTTAGTTCTTATGCTGATCGACATCTTTACATCAACATTTTTGCCATCTGATAATGTGAAGTTAAAGAATGTAAAGGAAGCAATGGGCCCTACTTTCGGAGGAAAAGTGCATAGAAGCACAAACATGCATGACATCTATTCATGGGTTCCCAGGTTAGCAAGCTGTGCTATGGTTATTAACCCTCTTTCCGTCTACTTTGATGAATAATAAACTTGGAGAAATGAACACATTGGCTCACAGAGTCAAAAGAAGTTTGAGAATCCTTTGTCCCCATTTGCTTTGCCAGGTTAGTGAGTTATTCAATCTGTGGGACAAGCTCTGGGCAGCTCCCTCAAGTTGCTGTGCTCTGGAGGGGGAGCTGGGGATCAAAGCCAGTGCTTCATGTGAACTAAGCAAGTGTTCTACCACTGAACCATAGCCTAGCACTACAGCCTTATATCATAGCTCCTGGCATGCATGGAAAGAGCCTGCTATATCTCCCAGAATATTCCTTGGATTTCATTATTGTCTCATCGGCCCACAGCATTCTTAACCAACCACCCCCAGACCGGTGTTTATACATTTATGAGTCTATAAATTTTTGGTTTAGGGATAAGAATGTTCTAGATTGGGGGCTGGAGAGATGGCTCAGAGGTTAAGAGCATTGCCTGCTCTTCCAAAGGTCCTGAGTTCAATTCCCGGCAACCACATGGTGGCTCAGAACCATCTATAATGACATCTGGTGCCCTCTTCTGGCCTGCAGACATACACGCAGACAGAATACTGTATACATAATAAATAAAATATTTTTTAAAAAAAGAATGTTCTAGATTGAAGTATTATTCCCCAAACATCTGCCTTTCCTAAGAGATGGTTATGCTTATGTTGTCTCGTTCCACATAAAATAATTCCAGTCGGAATTCATTGCACATCTACCATAAACCAAACGGACTATTTGTATGCCTCTTCCATAGCCTTCCTTCCAACTCCACTAGGTAGTTTTAATAACGGACACCAAGTTTTCAGACATCTCTATAGATCATTTGCTCAAAATTTTAGAACAGAGTCTGTTGTTCTCAGAAAAAACAAAACAAAACAAAACATTCCTTAGTCAGTAGCAAACTGAGTTGAAGGGACTTCTTTGTGCTGCCAGGACCTGAGCAGGACGAACACTGTTATAACTGCTGCTCACCTGACACCAGATCACACCTGAATTACAAGCTGCTGTGGACTAATATGTACTCCGGTGCTCTCAGCATGTGGACTATCATATCTGGGTCAACTGTTAACAAGTGGCATAATTTTGAGTGTTACTTGTCAAGTGTAGTTAACAGTTCTATCAAAAATAAAGGGCATGGTGGGACTAGGAAGAGGTTCTGAGACAGTCACTTCCACGGCTTAGGCCTAAATGACAAAGGCTGTGGCCTCCAAGGAAGAGCTGGTGTCTAACTCTTCACATTGCCTTTCTTTTCAATGAGCAGAACAAATGTCTCATTGACTTGTTTCCTTGACTGTGCCTGGAACACTTGTCTAAGAAGCTCCCCATGTTACCTGCCTTTGTGTGCCACTGAGGTTGCTGGCCTTCCAGACCACGGTTTTTCAAGGCTTTTCCCTCAAGATTTGACCATCCGTTCTTTAGGAAATTAGTTTAGTTGATCAGATGCTGGTCTAAGAGTCAAAACTCTTTCTCCAAAGCCAACCTTTTAAAAAGTGTTTGACGTTTTAGTTAGCAAGGGCAGAGAGAACCAACCAAGAAAATGAGAGGCTTTTAAAACTGTTGAAAAATGTTCATCTGCCTGTTGTCAGCTAATTTTTCCATTCTAACAGCAAACGTATCAAGTGAAGTCAATAAAAAATTGATTTTCAATGCTTGCTATTAGGACCAAGGACCAGTACTCAGCCTAATGTCTTGAGCAACTGTGAAGACTAAGAATATTAAGAAGAAAAAATAAATTACCACACAGGCATGGCGTAATTTAGAATTATTATTATCTTGGCACTGAAATCCAACTCTACTTTTCCTACTTAGCATTTGAAAATTTCCCTCAGTTTTTAGAAAGTTTCTAACAGAATAATAAAATAGATGAACCTGTGTAG
Source organism: Arvicola amphibius (assembly GCF_903992535.2). Lineage (NCBI taxonomy): Eukaryota > Metazoa > Chordata > Mammalia > Rodentia > Cricetidae > Arvicola > Arvicola amphibius. The sequence goes on from NC_052053.1 coordinate 17,827,661, forward strand.
ATAAAGAGTACCTAAGAGCTCTGAAAGTGTTTTCTTTCAGAAGAATTATCAGACAAGTATGAAAGAACAGAATTTAAAATCAACACCGTTTTCCTCAGAATCTAAAATAGGTCTGAGAAACAGACAAGGCCGGGCTTCAGGGTCACACCCATCCATGCCCTGGTAATGGATCAGCAAGACTACACAGAAAAGAAAGGGAATTTCAAACATCCGGATAAGAGAAAGGACTCTGGCCAGTCTTTAAAGTGACTCACCACCTCAGGTGAGATAGGGATCTTTGCTCTCTACCAAGGAACAACTGGCTTTCAGCCCTAAGCTGCAAATGTCCGGCCTATTTTCATTCTTAAATATTTGTTTCCACAGTAAGCTCACAGCATCCATGTTCTTTCAGATTCACACATTTCTGGAGGGTGTATTTACATATCTAGAAAAAGAGTAGTAAATAACATAACCCATATTCCGGTTCAGCTGTATTAACTTTTAAATGGCTTGTCGTCAGCTGTTCCTTCAGACTAGAACAAAGTGAGCCTCAACAGGTTCAAGGGCAACTCAATGTATGGATGGATTCCTAAGCTTGCATGGAGGTCGCCAAGCAACCTCCTCCATCCCATTGGTGAGATGTCTGTGAATATGTCACCAGACTTGGAAAACGCAGCTCCAAAAACTGGTAACAGAGGTACATCTGGCTCTAATAACGAGTCAATGGCAATAAAAATTGGTCTTTATGTTTTTATTATGTACTTAAGAGCACTCATTCCCTGTTAGATATAAAATACTGTCGAGTTATTGTCAATAGTCTAATATGACAGCCTTCTATAACGACAGGAGTAGCTTCTCATTTATTAAAAAATTACCCCGAGAACAAAATAAAAACAAATTTGCTTATTCTCTATATTCTGTGCCTATTATACTGTGTGTGTGCATATAAGTGTGTGTGTACATTTGTGTGAGTATGTTTGTGTAGGAATATCAGTACATGGGATATGGGACATGGGAGTATGGTGAGATGTTAATTTCCTTTCCTTACTCAACAAAGTCTCTACACTTGAGAACTTAGTGTAAAACCACAAAGAAATTGACCACAGGGCTCATTTTTGAATGGTTGCCTTGTGGAATAATTATTATGTTTAAAATAAAAATTAACCTGGTACAGGGACAATACAATTCACAAGAGTATCAAAATATGAATGTAAGAGTATACTGCTAGGAAGCAACTTGGTGCTGGAGGACAATCAGGCTGCAGTTTTGTGTTTCAGAGCAGGTGAATAGATAAAGGCTATGAACTAATTGTCCTGATATCAGGAGGAAAAGTTCAGACTTATTTTTATTTTGCTCAACAAGCAGAATGATGTGTATTGTGTTTGTTTCCACAAAAGCTATTAGTGCTGGAAAGAAAAAAAAACAAAAAAACAGACCCTGAGAGTTATGAACTCCTGTTATTTGGAAAATAGTCTCATTTCCATCTACATAAGATGTCTCTGTAATATTGCTATGGTTCTAATAAGACCCTTAAAATCCTTATATAATTGCATTGAGCTTATATTTTTCAACAAAATGATTCAATTTTATTTAAATTCTAAAAGAGGCAATCAAAAGGCAATCTCTTGTTTTGATTGCTTCTTAAGAACTGCCATGTTAAAATAATGTGGTTGCTTTGAACACTCAGTAATGATGTTGAATACTTCCCTATGGGTGCTAAGTCACTTTGTTCTTTCCATTTCAAAGACGGCAGTTCAAGGACTGGACAAACACGGGGATCATAAAACTGAACACCTACACACCCGATTTTGAGAGACAACAGCTATTTGTAGATTCTTAGGCTCTGCTCCATGCTCCTAGACTGAGCACATGTTTGCCCTAAAACCTTTTACAATACGGTCTCTAGTTTCAATGACAAAGACAGACTTGGGGTCAGAAATCAGGAAAAAAAAATCTGTTTTTTGGAAAAAAAAAATCTTTAAAGATTCCTTTGAAGTTGGATATGACATTGCTTCGTCACACACACTACCTATCTACCCCCAAGGGTTTGTGTTTAGACTCCTCTCTTTACTCATCTACTTCTCAAGTTTAATCTGAATTGTATTTACATAAATACATTTTTCTATATACATTTAGAAGCCTAGACCGTGAGCATACTACATGCAAGCTGCTGGGATCAATATGGAAGTAGGATGGATTAGCCAATGCAAAAAGACTTCAAAGTTTAGAGCGAATTTGCATTGAGACATAAATTACCCAGGATATTCAAAGCCATAAATTAGCTGCAGGACATAAATAGCTCTCTCGTGGCTCACAGAAGCACAACAATTCTCTTTAATCCTCATATATCTATTATCATGTTTTCTCGAAGACGCTTCATGGGCTCTGTTTCTTTGCCCACACTGTATTTTTATTTCTATAGTCAAAATATGCTCACTGGTAACTGCTACAGGCCCAAAGTTAAAGGCATTTCACTGCCTATATTAATATTAACCTTATTTCTTTCCTTCTTTCCTCTGCCTATAACACACACAGGGTGTGTAGGCACCAAACTACTGGCACTATCTAAATTAACAAAATTTTTTAAATTGTCCGTCAAGTATGCCTAAACTTTCTGAAAGATTCTGTTTAGCTTCTTCATTAGGTAATATATATATATATATATACACACACACACACACAAAATGATACAAGTAATAGATATATGTGTACTATAGTGCATAGAATCCATACATGTATACATGCAGTGTTTAGTAATTTTCATAAACATCTGTAAATGATGTTGAGATCAGAGGTCAGCATATTCTGGTCAATGGAAAAAAGGAAGTAATTTACTTAAAATGTATTTCCTGTAGCTTAAGCTATCGAAAAGTTTCACAATAAGAAGTATTCAGGAGAAAAAAAGAACCTGCAATTTTTGCACTTTTAAAAATGAAAACGTGAATTCCATTTCATAAACTTAACTAAGTGTCCTGGACAAATGTCACACTGTCCCCAGTGAGTGATAAAGGGTGAGAATCTGGCAATGAATAATCACTACACTGTGAATTTCATAAATATTTGAAATAACTGTCCTTCACTGATTAAATGTCCATACATCCTGCTTGTGTGCTCCACTCAAACCTCTCTTAATTTTAGTTGGAAGGTGCTGTTATCAAACTACCCCATTTCAATCTTTACAATAAAACTAACTCCCTATTCTAGGTATAAGAACAATAATTGTCTTTCTAAATATGTACTAGTTCCTTAGAGGTAAGCAGTATAAATTTCATCTTAAAACTTTTTACATAAATGTGGATGTGTAATGTGTAAAGCAGTAGTTTCATGGCTAAATGCCTATTTTGTACCTTCATATACCCAGCATGCACAATGCATGCATGCATGCATGTGTGTGCGCGCACACACACACACGCACACACACAATGTAATAAATAGACCTGTAATAGAGACAGACGCGCAGTCAACACAAATGAAAATAACATACTTTCCTCATCAACATTGCAGCTATTGAACCGATACATGTATATTTTTTTAACGAAGTGAATGAGCATAGTTGGATTGTGCTGTTTTAAATTTACTTTAAAATATGGTGTGAAAATTAAAGAGCAGTGTGAACAAGGAATGTGACTACACACTTGTTTGGTGTGGGGCAGATTTACTATGATGTAATCACACATTCTACAAAAGTGTGATATTAGTGGAGGGGAGGCGGGATTCATCCTGCTATGACACTCATGAGGATCCCCTTAGGATCCTGATTTAACTAAAAGGCAAAGTCATAGGCAGTGGAATGTGTTAAATATAAGCAACATTGTCTGAAAAGTCCAAAGAAATCTAATAACAATTAAAAAATGAAAAGGATCACGGGAACTTAAACCAAAAATTAGTAATCACTTCTCTAGTAATATTTTTAACAATGCAACAGAGTAAAGATTCTTAAAACCAAACCCTGTATTAAAATTAAAACATAACTTCTTAAATTATCCTCATGGTGTTTTGCAGCTATGAACAAAAGAACTTCATTATTTAATTCCACATACCTCACAAAAATCTTAGGCTGGAGCTCAGTTCTTATTTAAAATATATTTCCTTAAAATTAAAAAAATCCACTGAAAGTTTTAAGCGTTATTATGTATCTAGATATTTCAACCAGCTAGCTCTCCAAAATTAACACATACCCAAAAGGCAGATTATTTAGAAACCCAAGCCTGTTTCTCTCATGAAATAGTCTATCAGAACAAAAAACCCCCAAATTGAGAAACACTAGGAGGAAAAAAAAACAATAATGATAATAAAAAGAAGGAACTAGCAAGGGTGCCTGAAAACCAGCAACATCCTGCCAACTGCCACAGAGAATTTAAATAACCAATCACCATCAGTGTCTTTAAAAGAAATAAAATCAGGCGCATCACGAAATGTCACCGTACCTGCATGTACTTTAAATGACTACGGCACACGCTGTAAAATCTTCAGAAATAAAGCGCACTTCCTTTAACAGCTGCAAAACACGGCTGCAGAAGCCCAGGATCATTTTTTTTTTTTTTTTTTTTTTTTTTTTTCCGGGCAACTGATCCAGCTTTCAGCCAGCCCCGTGACCTTTGAACTCCCTTCTGCCCCCACCTCTTCTGCAGTCAAAGCCTGCGCTGGTCTCATTTGCATAAGGCTCCAGCAATGCTCCAGCAGCCAGAGCGGAATGCTGGGTAAGGAATTGTGGAGCTGCGGTTCAGCCAGGGTACCTGCATCCCCGAGCACCGGGACCCGCAATTGGGAGTGGGCATGCTTCACCAGGCTGTCAACATCACAGCCCCTAGGTCCATTAATGGATGAAAGATTTTAGTGGTTGTTTCTGTCTTATGCTACTTGTTTACCGTCTCCCCACCATAAGCTGTCTGCAGCGACTCTGGTAACCAAGGAAACCCAAATAGTCAAATACTTCATTTAAATACGTGTAGTGGGCCAATTTTAAATTGTCATTAACTTCGCTTGTTTTGGAGACATGGCTCTTTTTTTTTTTTAAGTGTAATATGTATCGCATGCATAATCCGGCATATGGGGCGGTTTTTTTTTTGTTGTTGTTGTTGTGGTTTAAACAACATTTACAGACATCAATTTACTATATACACATAGATGCAGTCACTTTAGTAATTCGGAAAAATGTTAAATGTGCCTAAGTGCGTTAGAGATCATCAGCCTAAATGGAACCCAAATATTAATTGTAAGGAATTTAGGTCCCAGGATGCCTTTAAACGACACAGCGGTAAAAACGTAGGACAAAGTTAAACTGCATATTTCAGCTCGAAGAGTCACCTCAAGGTATGGCTGGTCTTTTCCAGTGATTTTGAGTGGTGAGCTGTTATCTGCTAGAGTTTACTCCTGGCCTCAAATTCATACACAGAGCAATCTGTCTATTTGAAATACAAACTTCTTAATTACTCATAAACCCAAGATCTAGTTATTCTCCAGATAAACATTATGTGTGCAGATATTTTATAAATACCCACAAAGGCATAGATTTCCTTTTCTGAAATGGTGAATCAATGGAAATACTGATAATCAAATGATTAATTCAATCCTGTTTTTAAAATTAAGTTAATTTGCTTTTCTTCACATATTTATAACTAATATCTATTATATAAAAGATTTTTAATATATAAAAGGTTTTAGAAAAAGCAAATATTAGTGTGGATATATTACTAAGGTATAAATATCTTTAAATAACATTTGCAATTTTTTCTTTTAAAATTTTTATTTAAAAAATTATACATTTTATATAAATATCATGCAGTATATTGAAAAACACTAGCAAATTCTGAATGATTCGTCTTCTACAATAAATATAAACTACGGCAATAAGGAATTTTTAACATGAAAAAGTGAAGCTTTTTTATAGCAGCTATGTATTAGCCATTCTGTTTTATATATTTCTGCATCCCTAAAGTATTAGAAATTATTAAATGAAAATTTTCTAACCTATCAATCTTTAAATAGAATAACTCTTCAGTTCAATATAATAATATCAGCATTTCTGTTATATTTGACTTCATCAAAAATTCAGTCTTGCTGGATCAGTTCAAGTGCATCCCTCCTATTACACATTGCAAATACCTTGTAAAGTTGCTGTTTAAGGCAGAACACACATCAGCCCAACCTAATTTAAATGCAATCACATACAAGAGAGGGGGAGAGGGGAGGATTTATAAAAGTCACCGACCTGTTCAAACAGCCGTAGTCGAGCGAGTCCTGGCACTCTCTATTCATTAGAATCCAAATAAATCGATTATCATTTTATAGTACGTGTCAGCATCACAGAAGGCATCGCTCTTCCTGGTTCAGTGGAATCTTCTTACATTTCCCAGCCCCGTGTTTTATTGCCGGTACCATATGCTTTATTGTTCCGAGACAAGAGCTTTGCTCGCACAAAGACCCATTACCTCCTGCTGCACGCTCGGCCTCAGCCTCGGTGAGGCTGCCTAGATGTGATCACATGGAGTTCTTTCTGCCTGAGAAAGCCAGGCTTGCCACTGACTTCACTGTGCCTATGGATATTTTTATCAGCTGACTCGACTAGGAGGAAGAAATAACAGATTAGGGAACTGCCCTAAGACATTCATGCAGCACAATTTAGGGAAATCCCTACACGACATTTTATTAGTATTGAAAATTATTCGCCAGCCATTAAAAAAGGGGGGGGGGGGCTAGATTTTATGCTAATTGGAGGTTGAGTAAGAGTTTATGGGAAGCAAACTTGCTCAAGCCTTTTCCTACCTTCCGTTTCTGAGAATACTGTTGCATTAATATTACTGAAGAGTCCTGTTCTAAAGAACCAAGTTACAGTACAGTTTAACCCTTTAATAGCAACCATTTCTTTTCTTGGTCCCACAACCCCCACTAAAAGGCTGGACGCTGGTTCCCTGAGAATTTCTTTTAGTAAAATCCCCATCTCTAAACGATATTATATGTGAATAAAAATAGATGCCAATTCTTTTTGATAAGGAAGATGAGAGGGTTAGGGTCTTTTTATTGAAGGATATAAATGAGGTAGGTAATTAATTTATCTTCGCAAAAGATGACACATCCCTAGAACAGCTGACTACAACGAACAATGAAGATCTCAAGTCAAAGAACAGATGGTTCATACTAATTCTTAAGATGGCAGTAACTTATTTTAGACAGCTTACCTCCATAAAGCATATGGTTTACCTTTTCTGATTTTAGTGCTAACGAGTACTTCTGGAGAGGATGGCTCAGCATTTACAGGAACCTTTAGCGGCTCCGATGTTGTTTTAATGCGTGTATACTGTGTATGTCTGCACACAATCACACTAGCTTCCCAAAAATAAATTCTCAAAACTTGAAAATCAATTACAGATCTTCAAACAAACAAACAAAAGCCTGCTTAGTTGACAGGATTTGATTAAACATTCCACACATTTATGAGACAGTTTATTGGTAGTCTGTCTAACTTGAATTGATATTTGAAAGCTTTTCAGTCACAAATGTCAGTGATTATCTTATGGCAAATACATGAAAATTCAATGAAGATCACAGAAGGAAATGCCAGAAGCACCATAAAATAATCATAAAAAGTTTCCTGCACCAGTATATGGATATACAGGGCATTGTCATGACCCTAATAAAAATGTCAGCCTTGAATCTTAAAAAGAATGAAGGTACACACATGCATATGTTCATATGTTTATCAATATACACACATTCACATTAACTTCAATCAATAGACTCTTAGGTCCTAAGAGAAGAACATTGCAGTGTGAACATTCTGTCAGCTAATTAAAAAAAAAAAAAAACAATGCAGAATAAGTAGGGTGGTTAAAAATTAGTACTTAAGTAAAACAATTTTTAACATTTTTTATATTATTTGAAGGGTGATTACTGATCTGGAATGTCTCATGGCTTAAGTAATAGGTTGTTCTTAGCATGAAAGAAACACTCAAGTGCCACCATTTTCAAGGATTTGTCCCAGATCACCCATGTTCATCTTCCTGTGTACAACAAGAGCAACACTAAACATACAGAACCTGGGGTCATAAGCAAAAATGCAAACAAAAGGCTCCTGTGGCATCATATGAACACCTTTAATGGCGTCATGTGGACGTACAAGGAAATAAACAAAAGGCAGCCATTTCTTCTTTTACTGCATCACTTCAAAACAGTGCGATAAAATGGTTGCTAAGTGCAATGAGAGAACCTGTTTAAAAAAATCAAATTACCTCAGAGTTCCTTCGGTGTTCCCCGGGGCGGGGGGGGGGGGGGGGGGTCTGAGGGTGAGAAGGAGGAGGGAAAAAAATCTGTCTGTGTCTGAATTTAGTGTACAGGTAATGAAAAGAAATAATTTAATGTGAGAACTAAAAATAAGAGAAATCAATATAAAAATAGCTACAAATAAATTCCTAGGGAAAAAAGAAGACTCGCTGGGAGGAAGACTATCAACACAATATGTTAAATGTAAAAATGTAAAATATGTTAAATGTGAAAAATAAAAAAATAAGAAAATTAAAGGTAGATGCCAGAGCCACGGAGATCTAGAAAGAGGAAGACTGGCTCACACAATAGTAATAACCCAGGTTGCTATTGTCTTAAATGGCCTTGGTAAGTTACTGAAGCTCTTGGACCCAATTTTCAAGTCTAGAAAGCAGGAAAAAGCACCTTTTTGGTGAGCGAGTTTTGAAATATACAGTAATACTTCTATGTTTCAACTCTCTAAGTTGGATTTAAGCAAGCACTGGTTAAATATTAATAATAAGAAAACATAGGTCATAAAATTTTAACAACTGATTGCAATAATTACAATAAATTATTTTTACATCAAGTACAAAGGGGACTTTTGGAAGAAGAGATCATCCTTTGTCTAATGTATAAAAAAAATGGGAGACATTTAAGAGGTAATTTGGAACCTCAGAAACTTGCCTCATGATTAAAACAAGTCACAAACCAAGCATATCATTACAATCAAAACTCTGGAATTCTCTGTCTGCAGCATGGCAAGAGACCTGCAGCAGAGATGCTCACATCACACAATCAACAACGGCGCTTCTGCTTGTGTAACGCTTCCACCAGCCAAGAGTTCTTCAGATTTGAAATTGACAGAGAAACACAAGCTCACAGCTTAAAACAGTACACTGCATCCAAGATTAAAGGGGTGTCTTAATTCATGATATTGAAAGTTGTGGACTGGAAAAGAGAGTTCAACTCTTGCTATTAATTCTTACTAGGTTCATTTTCCTCTGGGGGCAAATCGAAATCATAGAATCAATTGGTTTCATACTTTTTCCTTCAAAATCGGCAGAGGTTATCAATGGAAATCTAAGACGCTTGTTTCTGGCTTCCAATGTAACACAGGCGTCAAGTTCTGCTAAAAGGATCATCCGCTGAGAAGGAAGGTTATCTCCCCAAGTGTCTGGGTTTCGAGGCTGCATTACCCTGGCATCTACCCCAACACCTCCTGTTGATTTCTCCCTTGATGCAGTTGCCCTGTGTCTCCTCCCAGTCTGTTCTGGGAAGTCAGTAAGTTCACCATATCAACTTAAAAATCCAGGAATAAGTGAGTTCAATTCGACAAACATTTATTGGAAGGCACCATGTCTCACACTCTGAGACAGTTGCTAGGCATATGAAAATGAACTATTAACTGTTCTCCAGAAGATCAGAGTCTTTCTATCTTTAAAAAAAAAGTCAATAAGAAAATTGCTGTAGAGAATATGATAGGCTGAGACACAGGAACACTATTTCAATTCCAAACATCTTATCAATTCAATATGTACTTTATGTCAAATCAGTATAATTTATGTATGTAGATACTCTTATTAAAATCAGAAAAACATTGATGCAATATAAAATAATTTATTGAGTAATCTATTGAAAATTTCCCTTTCGGATATCATAATCTAAAAGAGAAAGCAAATCTTTCATAATAAAATTGTGTATGTGTATGATGGTTGCAAATTTTTTGCTATTCTTTAGTGAATAAGTACAGCGTAACTCCCTCCCCTTCCCTTGTGGCTGCCTCTACTGAATTCCTTTCCATCAGTCTGAACATTGTAAGGATAGATCTTCAAAAACCCCTGGCTTCAATTGGAAACACTTAACTCCCAAGTTCTCTGAGCTACTATGTACAGGGATTGCTTACCCCAAGTCTACCATTAGGATGATTAGGAAGCCACCCAGAGGCCCTATAGGGGAAAAGGAATTACAACATAAATGTCACCTTGGAGAATACACAGAGACAAGGGCACAGCTTTATAAACTATAATACAAGGAAATTGGAGATGACTTGGTGAGATAGGAGATGCAGGCACGTGTTCAAAAGTTAAAACCAAAGAAGCAAGGGGGTGGCCCCTCTGAGCAGCATGAAGCTTGAGAGGAGGGTATTTCTGGTGTGTACACGCCGATGTGAGGTGAGCAGAGGAGGAGAGAGAGGTAAGTTCAGAGCGACAGGCAAAGAAGACGGCTTGCCATTGGGTAGCTCGATGGAGTACTGGACCAGCAACCAAGTCTTGGAAGACATGGGCAGAAACAGTGAGCTTGAACTAAAGGTGCTACCTGAGGCAAGAGTCTAGCACAGTGGAATCTTAAACCTGGTAAGATAAACTGGCCTTGACCTCACTGATGGCTCCAAAGGCTAAGGGTTCAAAGGCTAAGCTACAGGTCGTAACCAGACTAGAGAACATTAATTAAGCTAACTTTATCATGTTCGGTAATTTTGCACGTATTTTGATTTGTACTGCCCTCAGAGGGTCAACTTTCAAATAATCTGAAAATATTTCATGTCAAATATTACTATCGTGTTTGGGAGGCCAAAACAACCTTCTTTGAATAAAAACTGCACAGAATAGTATTTACATTAATTTTTTTATGTCTGATTCTATCACCCAGGGAGAGGCTAAGGGAGGGAAAAGAATACATTCTGGCTCGGCAGAAAAGAAAAATGTAATGTTGATAATGTAGCGTTAGGGTTAACATATTCTCAGAAATACCGGCTAACACACACTCCACCCACTGCTACCTGTCAAAGCAAAGAAACGTAGAGTTTATCCTTGTAGCTTTGCCTTCTGTTTGGACATTAGACTATGAAAGCAGCAGATGTTGAATTTAGCAGTCAGTGAATGGACGCTCTGAAGGGCATAGGTTAAATGGCTGGAACTGCTCTATAGCTCCAACCACAGCAGCTACAATACGAACATAAATCATCCGAACCTGGCTGCAAGGAAATCCGTATGCAAAGTGGCGCAAAGAATGAAGTGTCCAGATTTGCTCTGATCCTTCCTTCTACTCTCGCAAAGGCATTAGAAAACAACATTTGTTAAGAGAAAAGACCAAATGAAGCAAACCTCCCAGGAACACAAAGGATACACTTATGTCGTAGTGGCATCAGCAAGGGTAATAGCAATCTCTTCTCAGGCTGATTTACATATCTAACTTGGGACAAAACAAAATATGGAATTAAATGGGACAACCTAAAATCAACCACGAACTGAACAGTTCAGAGAAAACAAAAGGAAGAACGGAATAGAATGGATGAATTTTTCAAGTCGATGAGGTCATTATATTCCGTAACTAAAGATACCCCAGACTGCTTTGGAGACAAGACTAAGAGAAAGATGGTTTTTGTTGTTGTTATTTTGGTTTTCTTTAACACAAACCCACAAATACCTGACCAATCAAATAAATTGTTTTTGTATATAAAATGAGTACATACAGAAACAGCCTTGGATTATTATTTATATGGAATCATTAATGCAAGTACATAAGCAGATGTAGATTTGATGGCAGCATCTATTTTATATTTACTGACTATCAATGTTTGGAACGAGTTTTATTTTCTGGCATGTTAAGAGAGATAAACAGTGTAGCCAGTGACCCAGTGATTTTTCCATCTACGTACAGAACCAGATACGAAGGATCAGTAGACGGACGATGGAGACATTTTATAACTGAAGAACGCATGAGAACATAAAGACAAGAGTGGACAACAGTATCCAAATTCACCTAATTTGCATAGTTAACAAATAATGACTGTTTTATGACTAATAATTAATTCACATAAATCATTGAAACAAGTCTACGATAGGGTTTTCTTGATCTCTCTTTTTTATAGATGACATGACTGGGTCTCAGGCTAGGTAAGTAGCACAGTCAGTCCAGGAAGCCTAACTTGAGTTTCAATCCAGCCTGGCTCGGGGCACGGTACCCTGTTGTGATGACAGGCTTTGCAGAAGACGTAACAAAATCATGAGGAATGACTGATACACCTGTGGAGAACACTGGGGAAGGCAGTCCAAGGATGGTCGGGCTGGCGGGACCAAGCCTTTGCCATCGGGATTCTTAGAGCCCCTCTTCGCACAGATCTGCACCATACAAGATAGCGAAGGGGGCTTGGTTACATCTGTTTTTACGAGGCTCTGGAAACTCTTCAAAGAATGAATTATAGAAAGGACCTGAGAGATTGTTAAATTATTTCAGAAAAAAAAGATATAAAGCTCTGAATGAATAGGGTGGTAGTCTTGGGGTAGAGAAGAAGACTAGGCAATGAACTTGGCAGACAAACTGGGCGGAAGGAAAGAAAACTCAATGAGCAGGGTTTTTAATTTAGGGAAAAGAAAGATGGTAACATGAACCAAGGCTAAAAATACAAGACACTTAGATGGAGACATATTCAATGCTATTCTTAAGTCATTTTCATGCATCAGGCAAGGACAGGCTTATAAGGAATAGAAGACACCATTTTTGTCTCTCAGTGCACAGGCACAGCAGAGGAAGCCTGCAGAGAAAAATCTATTACTTAGACACCAAGTGGCTCCATCACAACTAACTTTTAAGAATACAGACTTTCTCTTAGTGACTTTATTAAGGATTAAAAAATGAACAAAGCAAGGCTGCCTTTTCCACAACACTTCACATCTAGAATGTCATCAACTAAATGCAACTGGGATGAGTATATAAGACACCATTATATAAGAGTAGCTCAGGCAGATTAAAACCATACTCCTGATCAAGAAATCCATCTCCATGCTTTACGTTAACATACAAGCTGAATAAATGCAAGAAGTAAATTAGATTTCTCCTTTAGGCAAATGTACTAATGAGCTTGCCTCCGTGGCTGCGCTAGTGGCAGGCTGCTTGGTATGAAGCATGCTCTTTCTTTCTTCTTCATAAAGTCAGGTTCCTATTTAGTATTCATTATTCATGTCTATTTTTATCAGAGAGCACCATTACATGAAACCACAATCCAAGCATATTTGGCTCTCGGTTTTATTTATGGGGGGAAGAAATTATGCATCCTTCTGATACTGGGGTGTGTCTGTTAGAGTCACAAATATGCTACATATGGGTAAAGGAATATGTCTGCTCCTTAAGGTTGGATCGTGTAGTGTTTAATTTAGGAAATCTGTCTAAACCACAGATTTCTTTTTTCACTTGTATTAATTTGGGAAACCAGCAAGACATTGAAGAAAAATAACCTTATAAACAAACTGATAAAATGTATTCATTTTAACAATAAATACTGGTGAAGATGTTGGCAAGAGGGAGCCCTCATATATTACTAACGAAAATGCAAACCAGTCCAGCTCTTTGGGTACTCAGTATAGAGGGCCCTCAGAAATGCAAAAGAAAAAAATAGATCTACTATATGACATGCCTCTAGCACTCCTGGATATTTACCTGAAGGATTCCACATCAGCATATCACAAATATCACAGTACATCACATCAATGCTATTACTACAGCACTATTCACAGAAGCTGAGTCACGGGACCAGCCTAGGGGGTCCAAGAGGAATGGTTAGAAAACAAATGTGCTAGATACTCAATAGATTATTTTTGCCATAAAGACAAAATTATATTGGCTGTTGGAAAACGGAAGCCACTCGAGATAATCTTGGTGACTAAACTGAGCCAGCCATAGAGAGACAATTATCCCATGTCTTCACTCATGTGCGGTTCCTAGAGTATATATGGAAATACAGAGTCACATGTGTAGACCATGAAAGCAGAAGAGAAACTTCCTAGAGGACTATGTTGTACTAGAATATTATGACCTCGGTAAATTTAGCTGACCACTGTTTGTTGGCCATCTTTACCTCTTTAATTCCTGATGGCTATCTATGGAACATGTAATAAAAATGGGTAAGATAATATTAGGCTTAACAATTGCTACTGTTCATGGCCACTCACAGTTTAACAAATTTGTTATATTCATACATATGTCTTCGACCTGTGGAAGCTTATGCTTACATATATCAGTCCAATTATGACAGTTTAGAAATCTGGAATCATGGGACAGCAAGATATAATGGACAAAAAGAATGTAGTTTTGAATACAAAGGTATTTGAATACAGCACATTTATAATAGCTAAAAATTGGAAGCATGCAAATATATTTAAAATATAGTCTCCATACTGTAGACTATCAGATAGCCATTAAAACCACAGCTATGAGGATGCAAATATAATAAAAATGTTTATAGAATAAAATTAATGTCAAAATAAATACAGTAGATGTAATTGCAACTAGTGTGCATAAAAGAAAACTGGAGAGAAACATAAAAGAATTAGTGATTATGAATGAGAATAAAACAATATACACACTGTGGTCATAGTACAATTGGCTCTCTGTATTCACTGGTTCCCAATTACAGACGCCTTCCAAACACAGAAACACTTAGGAAAAAACTCATTTGTACTAAACTTGGACAGATTCTTTTTTTCCATAATTGCTCCCTAAATACTATGTGCATAGCATTACATTGTGTTGGGTATTATAAGAAATCTAGAAATGATCGAGTATATCATAGGAGGAAGGCTCTGTGCAAATACAGCACCATTTTATTAGTGGCAAGGTTCTACAGCATCCCACATCCTGCTGTCCCAAGTGTGGTCCCAGAATCTTCATTCCATTAACACCGAGAGACTGCTGTGTTTTAAATATATAACCATAAACTAAATGAAAAAATCCAATAAAATCATTTTTTAAAACAACAGCAATCTCTTGGAATGAGGTGATGGATGGTTTTGGTGTTTCTTACCTGTACCTTTTCTATATTTTCCTAGCTTTACTGCTAGTGATGCAATATAAGATGAAACAGTATTCAAATTGTTATTGTGTTGAAGTTAGTTATACTAAAATTATCTTAGCAAGAGAAGCATTTAAAAATCAGAATGTTTTAATCCCAGCACTCGGGAGGCAGAGGCAGGCGGATCTCTGTGAGTTCGAGGCCAGCCTGGTCTACAAGAGCTAGTTCCAGGACAGGCTCTAGAAACAGGGAAACCCTGTCTCAAAAAACCAAAAAAAAAAAAAAAAAAATCAGAATGTGCCTTTAAACAGTTTCAATGGCTATGAATTTAAGCTTTTAGAAATGAAAGGAATTAATTCCTGACGCCAACACTCTACCCTTGGGCTAGATCGGAAGCTTACTATAGCTGTCTGCTAGGCTCCCTAAGGACCAGATTGCTTTTGATTGATGAGTACTCCTCTTCAACATTTTCTACAAGGAACCAAACACCAGTGTGTCTCACTAAGGTCCCCTCACAGGGGCTGCAGAGCAGGTTAGCGCCCACTCCTCCTTCCTGGAGTTGCAAGGAATGAAAAGGGTGACCCGATATGGCATACAAAAAACTCAGTGAGTGGCACTTCTGACGGCTATGGGGCCACAATATCATAATAAAGCAGTTTATCTGCCTGAGTTAAGAAGGAGAAAGGTTGAACTCGCCAAAAAAATGTTGGGGGAAATGGTCAGGGCACCTGGGGGGGTATGATACTTATTTAAGGGAGAAGGAGAGCTTGAGAATGTAGAGAATTAATTAGATAATTTAGATAATCTACAGCTGGATATTTTAAAGTTCCAGTTAAAATTTAACAGCTGAAAAAAAAAAAAGACCCGGGGTAAAAGTGCCTAATTGGGGAAAAAAAAGTGTCTTCCTGCCAAGGCTCCATTGTGCTTGGAGAGTGCCCTGGAGGCTGAGGTTCCTCGGGTCAGCTTTTCCTTTCTGTCTAGTCCGGGGAGATCTGATGCTGAAGATTTCTGAAGCTGAACGTGATGAGCAGTGAGTTCAGTTACGGTTACTAATTGATACTGAAAAAAGAACCAATCGTTGCTGCGTAGTTGGGGGCTGTTTCCCAGGCAACAGCATGAGAGACATTTTTAGATTAGCATTGCTCAATCAATCTTCGGCTATAACTAAGAGGGAGACCCCTAGAAGTGCCATGTCAGGGGGCAGCACAGTGGTAACAGTACTATAAGATGTATGATCATCTGATTTCCTGCACTTACTGGTCCTATTTCTCATGGTTTCTTCTTTCGTTCATTGAACTCTTCCTTTGCACAATATGCAAATGATTTCATATTTCTAGAAACACTCAGAAACAGGGGTGTCTATGTCAAGGGACCTGCCTGACTCTGTATTCGCAGACACAGAAACCATCTTGAGACTTGCCGGTTAAAGGTGCTGAAAACTAAGTAGTAAGTTCTTGGGAGCTTCTATTTTGAAACAAACAAAAGGCATACAACAACATGGAGACAGATGTCTTTAGGATATTAGATACTGCTGGCAGAAAGCTTCAGGTTGTTAAGAGGACAGAACTGTTTCACACTGACTCCCTGTTCAGTGTATCCCACACTTGTCTAAAGAAAACACACGGAATGCTGGAGACATTGCAAACCCTTGTTTCTTCCAAAGGACAGGGTTACAAGAATTGCATTGCGGTTTTTTTTCTTCCTACAGCCATGCTGCAGCTGGTAACAGCAAAAACATTTTCCTACTGACAATATGTCTTGGGCACCAGTCATCACCACCAATCTGACTGTCAACATTTTTCCCCTTCCTTTTTTTTTCTTTTCTTTTCTTTTTCAAATAAGGAAAAGATGTGTTTCAACCTGCTCTCAATTCCGTGAACAGTCCCTGTGACTTTGCGCACATCACTCCCTGACAAGCTCTTTGGAGTCACTGGGTATTGAGTGGAGGTATGCACACATCGTGGGGTGTTCCGGCTTTTCTAACAAGCCTTCCGCACTGTAGAGCAACACGCCTGCCAATACGCAAGTCACTCAGAACATTGGTAGTTCTGTCAATGGAGGTGTCCTTTAAGTTTATGGCATGCGTTAAATAAAACTGTTGGTGACTCCTACGCGGAGAAAAGCAATATTTCAGACGCACTTGGAATCAGTTTCCATGGAGTTTACTGGTATTTAATATCACCGAGACATTGCTTAACAATGAGAATCCCCTCCTCAAGCATATCTGCAAGAGCTGGATCAGAAAAGCAGGAGAAGAAAGGACTTTATAAAATAGAAGTTTTTGTTTCTGTAATTCATGCTGTTGATTCTTTTCTCCGGAAGCAAAGGACAGGGTGTACTATATAGACTATATTAAGTCGTTCAGCGCTAGAGAAAATTGTCTTGAACAACAGACATTCCACTGTGGCATGAATTACAATAATTTTGTAAACATTGGCCTTGCGCTCCTAGAAGATAATGTGTAGGAGTAAATGTGATTTGAGGGTATCTGCAAGGAGAGTGAAATCTAAATGAACAGTCTATCTTGGACCCAGTGAACCAACAGCTAAAGTTGAAATGACATTTGAAGAATATCTAGAACATAAAAAAAAATGGTTACAGAATTGGAGAAGTAAAAGTTATTTCTGGAGAGAATTTAGGAAAAAAAAAGAGTTGCCCACCACGGTCTCTATGAGTCCCATTTCACGCAGTGTTTTACAGGGTGTGTGCTTCCTAACACGAATTGCCCCATCTTTCAATGGATCCCCACTTTTCCTTGAGATTTAAACATTTACTCTGTCCTTAAGTAGTCCTACAGGGTAGAAGAGCCACTCTTAAGTGTATTGGGCTTTCACAGCTGGAAGTGAGGTACTGGGATTACATGTGACCAATTCCCTGATGCAACTAATGCTCTTTTAATCTGGGTAGACTTTCTTCTTAACAAGTACAGGAAACAAAGTTTCTTTCAATACAGAATCTGACAGATAAAAATCCTCACCAGGAAAAGGAATCACAGTACTCGCTTTATGAGAGACACATATACAGTACTTAAAGGCATGTTTCCTGTCCCTAAATATAGTACGCGCAACTGGATGACAACTCTACCTAAATAAAAGAACTATAGCACCATGTGCCTTTCTAATGGCTCCTCGTGAATACTATTGAAATAAACATCCCAAAGATTAAAAACAATGGGCCCAGACAGTTGGCTTGGCAGTTAAGAGCACTTGTTGCTATTGCAGAAGACCAGGGTTTGGTTCCCAGCACCCACATGTCAGTTAACAACCATCTGAAAACTTCAGTTCCAGGGGATCTAACACCTTCTTCTGACCTTATGGACACCAGGATGTACATGGCTCAAATACATACATGTAAGCGAAGCATCCATACACATAAAAATAAAATAAATAAATCTGATTTTTTGAAAGAGTAAAGACAAATGATTAAAGAAGTAACTGTTTAGCCAAGTACAGAAGGAGAAGAAAAAGACGGATCAACTACGGGATGGAGTAATTTATGATGTTATACAAAGATATCTGACCCGCTTTCTGATATACCTACTTCTGTGTTTCTTTCTTTCTCAATGAAAGTCACAAGGATTTGAAATAGAAAGCTCTGTTGGGTACCAAATGCTACATAATTGTAGTTGTGCTTTCTGTAGTCTTGGTGGATGCCATCTGGGATGGAAAGAGACAGAAGCGCTCAGGATGAGCCAAGTGGCTTCCAGGCAGACAGAGACTGGTGTACAGCTTGGCTGAGCTGCAGAACATTACAGGACAAAGCACAGGAAAGGTGATGGACAGAGAAGTAGCCCTTGGTGTTCAGAACACAGTGGTTGACTTGAATTCTGGTGGGAAAAAAATAATTGTTCCATCCTACATTACAGAGGCCAGCAGCAGGCTGGTTCAATGTTGCTTTAGAAACAAGAGTGTGCAATTTTTTTTTTCTGCTGGAGTAAACCTTGCAATAACCCATTTACATCTATAGTCCTACTTTGGAGTAGTTTAAGGAGAAAGCTCCATTACTGCACTGTGGAGGTGAGGGAAATTTATGTGTAAAATAATAAGAGAGTTTATGAGATTCTGAAGACAAGTAATAGAAAACCCCTCTGGGCCTTTGACCTTGGGTTGGTTTTAAAAAGTAAACTGTCCATTTTAAATATTACTACAGTTTTTGCCACACGATGCAACAAGCAGAACATAAAGAGGATATAAGTAAAGAACTAATACAATTTTAATTTAGATTATATAAATTTTTAGTTATAATTATTATCTCTCTCTCCTTCCCATCCTTCTTCCCTTCTCCCCTGTCTAACACATTTCTTTACTGCAAGATCTTGTTATACTGTAGAAGAGACAGAGGAGTTTGTGGATTACAAACTTAACCTATGGATTACAGGCTAAGACGTGGAGGTGTGGAAATGTGCCTGGTTACTATTATGTAGTATGCTGGGCTACTATTATAGACTATTTAGACACATTATCTGCCACAAGGAAGTGAAACTCTAATCAGTCACTTCAGATCAGTGGTTCTCAACCTTCCAAATGCTGCGGCCTTTTAATACAGCTCCCAACCATAAAATTATTTCTGTTGCTACTTCACAACTGTAATTTTGTTACTGTTATGAATCGTAATGCAAACACTTTTGAAGATGGAAGTTTGCCAAAGGGTCATGGTCCACAGGTTGAGAATCACTGCTCTAGAGGCTTTCCTTTCGGCAATCTAAGTCTACAAGCAGATTAGTGTTGAAGATAGGTGTGCTAAGATGAATGCCATTATAGGTCATCCAGGGCCAACTCCCTCGGAGATAAAAAGATTTACTGGGGAGAATGATGGACATCAAATAAAGGAGTGTGAAATTAATGAGCAAATTCACCATAAGACTGAGCAATACTTAAATCACTGGCACCTTCGGGTGAATACAGAATGCTTTCGTTTCAGGGAACTAAGCATTGTGGTTGTCAGGAAACTGGGGTGAACATATCCATATCCACATAATTTAGTGTTTGTATCTTACAAACTCAATCATTTTATGTGGACACTTCCCCTTTGTTAAACAATGAAATGATTGGTTTCTTTCCTGGATAGTGTTTACTGTGAACATCCATTTCTAAATGGGTATTTGAAGACATAATCATTCCTGGAGGCAGAAGAAATGGTTTGATGGCTGTGTAAAGCCTTTTGAGAAGCTGTGTACCGAGACCCAAGGTGAGTCTCAAGCAGGTCATTCAGAGTCCCGGTGACACTTTTAGATAAGGCAATAGCTACTTTTAAGATCCAGACTGGTAATAGATTAACATGGGAGAGTAAGACACTGATTAGTGCTTCAGAGAATGAGCAAATGCAATCCCTTAATGAACACCTTAAGAGTGAATTCTATGTGGCCCAAAAAAAGAGTTTTTCTCGTCCCTCCTGCTCTGTACCAGGTTTTTTTTTTTTTTTTTTTTTTGCTCCCCTCTTAAGCTTGCAACTCTCCTTGTGCCGATTTATTTACATCGTCAGTGATCTTTAAAGAGAATCTGCACTAATGCTTTCTATTTTGATATCACCTGCTTCCTAAACTCTTGATGACTTACAAAACCATTTATACTGAAAAAAATGGTCAATTTTAATAAGAATATTAACTCTCTGTGACTATATTGACTCCATTTAGTGAAAGGAAACTTAACTATATAAGAAGCCAGCTTCCATTTTCTTTACTCCTCTAAACATAACATCAAACTTTAATAAATGTGAACCTAGCTAATAAGAGAATTCAATACAAGGCCCTAAGGGCAGAGGTTTCTAGGAATGTGCTTATAATAGAGCTTCACCTGGGATTCAATTAAATATTTAGCGAGAGTGGCTGAAAGGAAGTCCGTGTGTTGAAGGCTGTGGGAAGGCAGGGAAGAACAGGAGCGTTTTTGTCCTCTAGAAGGACATGATCAACGACAGCTCAACACCTCAACTTGGGTGGGGGAGGGGCCCTCCTCATCCTTCTCCTCCAGCACCTATAAACCTGCCTGGGTACCTACAATCTCATCAGCCTTTCCTCTGGCTTCCTAGGCTGAAGCATCCTCTGCAATCACAGCTAAGCTTCCCTTGCACACCTTTGGTACCACCTCCGTCTGTTTTCTGGAACCACCCCTCCCTCTCCTTTCACAGGTGTTGTATTGTAATAAGACAGATAGGTAACAGTTTAGACTTTTAAAAGGCATACAGCAGTTGTTGTGACCACCTAATTCTGGGGTAATGCCAAAGTAGGTATATGTAAACAAATGTACAAATATGCAGATTATGTATATAAATGGATACGACCAGCTTCGAGTAAACTTTCATGTAAACACAATAAAATTCGAATTTCATTCAAATTTCATTTGTCATGAAATGTCCTCTGTTTTGTTTTAAAAACCATTTCATTTTGACTAAACATACAAAAGCATAGGGAAGACACATTTGGGCCACACACCAGAGCTGCTGATCCTTGCTTTAAAAGGTCGTCATGTTTCCCTAGGTTTTCTACTGTTCTTTGCTAGCCTACTCTCTCTCAAGGTATGCAGTAACATTTAACAATGACTGAACACTGACCAGGAAGTGGATGCTAATTACGAAGAACAGAAAAAGCGGTCAATGCAACTGCATTTTTAGGAATCCGGTCACTGGGAGCAGCCAGGGGACTGTCTCAGTGCATCCACAGCAGATCTGTTCGTCTTGTTTGGAAGGGAAAACAAAGCTCTCCTTATGTGGCTATCTCAGCATTGCTCTGTTCTTTACTCTGCACATCCCACGTTCCTGAGACTTGTGATGTCCTGTCTCCTATTCATTACACAATGACTCCAACACAATTCCTTTGACTCTGACGTTCCCAGAGTACATACTGTGTCTTTCTATTGTTTCTGAAGACCTCGTCTTGATATTTCATTCCCGTCCCTCATTCACTTAAATTCCCTTAGTTGTCTTCTATTTTTCCAGCTTTTCATTCTTGGTTGCTTTGGTGAGTCTGGACTCACTCCTTCCTATTCCAGGAATACTCCTTTCTGCTGCTCTTTAGATTTGCAGACTTCTTTTTACCAACCTGGGTTTCCCTAGGGCATCTCAAAGTCAGCATTCAAAACAGTGACCTGAAGTCATTCCAGATGACTGGTTGTAGCACCCCATCCTGGTCCAGCAATATCACCCCTATTTTCTGATCCTAAGATACTGGTAGCCACTCCCAGCATTGTCCAGCCCTGGCTCTAGTTAGACTTATTTACTGTCCATCATCACTTTTCCTCCAAATGTTTCTCACTTGTACATGTCTCACAGAATGCCTAGTCCAGCCTGCTTTGCTTAACTGGATCAGGGCCCTGGTTGAGTCCTTGATCAACATTCACAGTGTGTGGCGATGAGATCTAAAGCTAATCTCAACCAGAGAGAAGCCTTCTTTGAGTAGTTAGCATAGTCACACAGCCCTCTACGATACTGCCTCCATTTCTGGCCTCGGTCTTACCATTGTAGAACCTATTCCCAAGTGATAGAGAACTAAAGAGTCAACAGTAGACTTCCATGGTACCACACATGCTATTCCGACTACCTAAAAAGGCAATCTCCTTTGTCTGACTAATGTCTAACCCTCTATTAAGAGTCTCCCTCAGTCAGGTGCATGCCTTTAATCCCAGCACTCAGGAGGCAGAGGCAAGTGGAGCTCGGTGAGTTCAAGGCCAGCCTGGTCTATAAGAGCTAGTTCCAGGACAGCTAGGACAGAGAAACCCTATCTCGGTGATGTGGGAGTTCCATCTATGTGCTGTGATTACCATTAATGAATAAAGAAGCTGCCTTGGCCTGTTGATAGGGCAGAACTTAGGTAGGCAGGGAGAATTAGACTGAATGCTGGAAGAAAGAAAGCTGGAGCCTCTTGCGGCCATCGCTGGATCGCAGCCGCCAAAATGAAGTTCAATCCCTTTGTGACTTCTGACCGGAGCAAGAACCGCAAACGGCATTTCAATGCGCCTTCTCACATTCGGAGGAAGATCATGTCTTCCCCCCTTTCCAAAGAGCTGAGACAGAAGTACAATGTTCGCTCGATGCCCATTCGAAAGGATGACGAAGTTCAGGTTGTCCGGGGACACTACAAAGGCCAGCAGATTGGCAAAGTGGTCCAGGTGTACAGGAAGAAATACGTCATCTACATTGAACGGGTGCAGAGAGAAAAGGCTAATGGCACAACTGTCCACGTGGGCATCCACCCCAGCAAGGTGGTGATTACCAGGCTAAAGCTGGACAAAGACCGAAAGAAGATTCTGGAAAGGAAAGCCAAGTCTCGACAAGTAGGAAAGGAGAAAGGCAAATACAAGGAAGAAACAATTGAGAAGATGCAGGAGTAGGGGCATCTCATACAGTTTTCATTAAAGACTGCTTGAGTAAAAAAAATTAAATAAATAAAAAAAGAAAGAAAGCTGGAGTCAGAGAGACGCCATGGAGCCACCAGAGTCAGACATGTCGAAACTTTGCCTGTAAGCCACTGCCATGTGGCGATACATAGATTAATAGAAATGGGTTAAATTCAGATGTAAGAGTTAGCCAATAAGATGCTAGAGCGAATGGGCCAAGCAGTGATTTAAATAATACAGTTCCTGTGTGATTACTTTGGGTGTAAGCTAGCTGGGTGGCCGGGAAGAACAAGTGACCCCCTCCTTCCAACATCTCAGGGGAGAATAAAACAGAATCTCCCTCTGATTTTATGAAATGAGGAGAAGAGCCCACTGTTTTCCAGTTGCATTGGAAAATAACCCTTTGCTCTTTGAAAACCACTAGAATTTCGCCAATAGTAATAGTGTTAGGTAGGTTGAGTCATTTATGCTGCAGATCCTGGACCACTAAACTGACAAGCATGAATGGGTGGAGATACTTGGCAAGTCATGGGGGTTTTGGGAGAGAAGAGGCTGAACAGGGAGCTCAGAAGTGACGTTGCCCACTTAGCATCCCAGAAGTACAGCTTATTGATGCATGATTTGGACCATATGCTTTGTAATCTACTTCCCTATGTGTGAAAAGGAATTGCCATTCATTTATTAAATTATTCATTCATTGATTTCTTAATTATTAATTCATTTATTAAAAATGAATTCAATACATATATGTATGCATATATGTGTGTGTATTAGGCACTCGTTGTGCACAGAATTTGTTTTGCATATTTCCAAGGGGTGTGCATTCCAACGGAAGTAGCAGAAGGAATGAATAGAGTAAACAAATAGGTCCTAAAACCTGCCGACTATTATTTTAAGTCTATTGCTTAAGAGAAAGTGCATGGGGACTGGAGGTGGTGCCCGGGGACTTGGAATGGAGCATGGAGACACAAGAAACATCCAGCAAATTTGAAACAGCACGAGCATGGGTAGAGCTATTTAACAATGCCCTGATGGCAATGAGGAAGTATGTCACAAGAATAGCTCGAGTGAGGAGTATTTCAGAAAGAAGGGACAGCAAGTGCAGAAGCATGAGGCATCTCCAGGAATAAAGAGGACACAACAGCGAGGAAGAGCTGGTGCGTGGACAGTGAGAGGAGAGGTGAGCAGCTGTGGGCAGGGACAGGCACGGCAGAGGCTGCTGGAACCGAAGGACCTTAGACGGAGTGAAGCGGCCACCGGAGATAGCAGTAAACGATCTGAATGGGGCTAAAGACAGCCATTGTTGTTCCAGACACACAGGAGGAGCAAGTAGAGAAGCCAGAAGTGTCGGGAGGCAATTATAATCATTCAGAGAAAGATAGTGCTGACTTGGATCGCACTACGGCCAAACAAATAGTTTGTCACAAAACTGAAAAAATAAAGTCAAAACCATTTGAGGAGTGTTAAGTGAGCAGGAAGAGAGACGTAAACACTTGAGGCCCAAGGTCTAGTCATCTGTGCACGTATGGGGTAGGTGATTAGC
Source organism: Arvicola amphibius (assembly GCF_903992535.2). Classification (NCBI taxonomy): domain Eukaryota; kingdom Metazoa; phylum Chordata; class Mammalia; order Rodentia; family Cricetidae; genus Arvicola; species Arvicola amphibius. The sequence goes on from NC_052053.1 coordinate 17,852,538, forward strand.
ACTCGGTGCTAGAAAAAGCTGCCAAGGCTTTCTGAGCAGTAGGTAAGATGAAGGATCCAGGTTAGAGCACACTGAGTTCATTCATCTATGATGTACTCAACTGAAGACATCAAATAGGGAATTGTGTCCAACTCATTATATGCATGGCATAGGGTTCATGCCAGGATTAAACAAAGATTAAAAGTTTTCCATGAAGGGACCATATTTAAAGTCTCTAGACTAGAGGAGTCTGCTTGCTATCACACAATCTTTGTGTGTGTGTGTGTGTGTGTGTGTGTGTGTGTGTGTGTGTGTGTGTCATGTAGAACAGACTGGCTTCACGCTCATAATGTAGGAGAAATAATAAGAGGGCTAACGCCCATTGAAGCAGCAGCAGAGAAAAATGAGAAGAGACAGAAAATCGGAAAGGAAGAAGACCAGGAGATGTTGTTGGCTCACAGCAAAATAGATTTTTTTGAGCAAGGAAGAAAAAAGCATGGCCATCGAGCAATCTCAGAAGCTACTGATGGGTCAAATGAGGAAAAGACGGAATTTACAATTAACTCTAAAATCACAGAGGGCACTGTGACCTTGGCAAGCAGTTCTGATGAAGTGGAAGGGGAACAGAAAAGCTTTCTAGTGGCCTTGCCAAGCAAATCAAATTGGAGCTGTGGACAGAAGGTACATGGGGAAGTGTAGATGAGAGGGGGCAAGACTTGCCATGTTTAAGTGAAAAACAGCATACTTATATGCTGGCAGAAATAATATGACAAAGGAAAGCCTGATGACCCAGGAGAGGGGAGAATCTGAAGAGCGGAGTCTTTGGGGAGATGAAAAGGAATGAGACCTACTGCGCAGGCCTAGCAGGCAGCGTTGGAGGGAATGACGTGAATTAATAATGGGAAGAGGAAAGTCGAGGCTGGAGGCGGAGGGCAGCAAGGTTCTATCTTGCTTTTATTTTTCTCCTATTATAAGCTCGTATATAGGGGGAGCATGCTGGAACAGGTACTGGAAAAGCCTTTAAATGGGGAGGAACCAAGACGATCTAGCTAACAAGGTTCATGATTACAGGGTGGGCTGAAATTTTGGTTATTAACGAATGGAAATGGATTAGCAAAGCTGTGTCCTTTTCTGCACTGTTGTCTAGTCCTAAGGAAATAAGCGGACAATGTGCAGAGGGCATGACTCACACTGGGTGGAGTCATGCTGTGCAGGCATTATAAACAAGACAAAGGAGCAAAGAGAATTCAGTGATTTGAAGGATGTTCTTGAGATGATGGACCACAGACCCTAACTGAGGTTAGACAGGGAGGGAAGGTGTAAGCAGAAAGGTCTTGGGATCAATGCACGTGCCCAATGGGCTTGAAGAATAACATGAACTGGGTAGTTAGTAACAGGGCGCTAGCAAAGTATGGAGTCGCTGGGAAGGAATAGGCTGCTTGAGAGTGAGATCACAGCAGAGCTACAGTAATGGTGTGGAAAGAAATGGAAGTTGTATGCACAAGAAGAAAGCGAGAGAGAACAAAACTCCCACACGAAGGACCATCGTCAGGGGCACCGCATTAGCGGGAATTCACGAAGACCAGATGTAAGACCGGGACAGGAGCTGGAACTAAAGTCTCCAGAATAGTGGATCTGCCAGGTACTAGAGAGCAGATAGCAATACTTGCTGCCTTTCAGGGTGGTGGAGATCAAAGTGAATATAGGGTGATTGCTGATCTCCGAGTTCATAATGAAACCTTGAAAAATTAGCTTTCCTTTGCTCTCCAAGCTCACAGCTGACAATCATTGACTTCTGCCTACACAAAGATTGCCTTACCTTGCGGACTGAGGAGGAGCTTTGTGCTGGAAGGGAAGGCTAGTTTCTCTTCGGATCAATAAGTGAGATTGCTGTGGGGCTTTGGACACTATGGGGTTAAGAACACCAAAAAGTAAGCTTTGAATGAAGCTATTTTAGTATAGGGTAAACTTAAACTAGTCAAATTGCAATAAATGATTTACCTATTTATGCAAAAAAGATGAATAGCTTTGTCTTTCTTTTTAAATTATATTTACATGGGAGCCCCTTTGCTCAACACGCTTCTGCATGAAAGCTGTAAGGAAATGGAAGTGGTCCTGGATTTTCTGTCTGAAGGTGGCTGGTCAGCTCTCCATGTTTGGGGAACAGGGCTCTTCATAAAGTCTTTTCGGAGCAGCAAGATGGGGCCTCAGGTTGCATCATGCCCTACGATTGATAGGCTAGGGTTCTTAGAAATATCTTCCACCCTTTCCATATTTATTGAATTTCTCTATTTCTTCAGCTACTTTAAAAATGCTCTTGGCGGGTTTGTCGCTGTTGTGGTTGCTGCTTTCCTACTGATCTGACTCATTTGACAGCAAACTGACACCGCGGTCTATATTTGCATGAAGTTTTTTAGCCGTTCTCTTTGGAATAGCCCACTGTACCCTTCCTGCTGCCAGAGGCAGGGCGGTAATCCAGCACTTCCTGGTCAGGCTGCACAGTTTGCAAATCAACATGCAAGGGAACGTGCTTTTTACTTTGTTATGAAGTGCCACCGCTTAGATACCCCAGGGAATACACCCTTGCTCTGTTCCTGGCTGTCTATTTTAGCAATGAACAGCTAGAATTAGAAAGGAAGAGCTATTATCAAGATCTGCAGGGGGCTTGAAGCTGCCTCCTGCTGCCGCTGGAGACACAGAGGACACGCGGGAGAGTTTTTGATGGGAAATTCCTCCATCTCTGCTTGTTGTTTAGCACCAAGAATTGGGGTAGGGTTGGGTAGGGGGACTGCAGTAGATAGAAAGGCAGAGGTCCTAGTATCCACTTGAGTATCCAGGGAAAAGTAAAAAAAATACGGAACTAGATAAGACCCCATGGAAAGAATTATTCTCTAAGTGGGGACTTATAAGGATTTCAGTTCCGACATTCTTATAGAGTTTATACTGGGGTGGAGAAAATGTGTAGCAGAATGTGTAGCTTAGGGGTGGGAAAGAGGCAGTGAGGAGGACATTTAACAGGCAGGAACTTATCTTCAACACACGTGGGAAGGAGTTTGGAATGAAACTATAGGCCGAGGCAGATTTGGATTCAAAGAACGAGAGTCTAACAATGGGCGGTAATAGGTGTCCAGACTATTGTGGGGAATGGTGGATGTGAGAGAGTTGGCTTCAGATGTGAAAGTGGAGGGGAGGTGGAGGAGACAGGGAGATTAAACAATGAAGCAAAGAATTCAAGTCTGCTGAAGGAAAAGCTGACCTCCCTTTTTCTAGTAAGTGGCTGCTCTTGGTAGGCTCGGGAAGCATTTCCTACCTAAGCAGTAGTGTGGTGGCCTCCTTCTGGGAGGGTCAGGGAACATGTGCAAAAAGCAGGGGCAGAAAGTAGGGCAGAAAGATGGGCACCATTCAGCACAGACCGGGCCAAATTGATCCCGTGGAAAAACTATCTCCATCCGCCTAAAAATAGAACCGCACGAGAATCTGTGCCTTGACAGTGTTCTAAGAGGCAGGAGAAATGAATGACTGGCTCTTCCTTTCTACTCTAAAACGAAGGCGGTCTGGGTTTGCTCTGTTGTCAGCATGAACAATGTAAGCACATTTTAGTCCACAGTTATGCGAAACGTAAAGCAAATTCCAGCAGCTAGAATTTATTTGTCCCAGGAAGACAATGACTCAGCTAATTCTAAACTATTGGCACTTAATTGAGCCGTTAATACAATTCCCAATCTATTCAAAATAAATTGTCCACTCTGTTCCCCTTGATTTTCCCGTCTCCCACAGGACCACATCATAATTCATCCACGGGCTCACTGGGAAATTGAATTCTCTCTAAACCAGGGTTTTATTACAAAAATCTATAAAGTAACATTTTCCCTGCTTTCTTTCGGCATCTGCTTCTTGCCCCCTTCTTGCTTCCTTTCCTTATTTCTTGTCTTTTGCACGCGATGCCATATTTAAAATGTGATAATTTCTATTAACGTCCTTGCTCTTCACCCTCAGTCATTATCAGTGAGCAAACCAGATCCTGGAAGAATGTTTATCGTTTCCCTTCATCTTAAATCCCTGCCGAAGACAGGGCCTTCCAGACAAATTTCAGAAGACCCAAGGTCCCACACATATAATGGCTATTTAATTGATGATTGTTTTTAAGCTTCCTGTACTGAAATGCTAAGGTTCTTTAGCGAGCAGAGGCAGACGAGAGGAAAACTGGGACCTTGAGAGCTTTTCTCTCCATCCACATCTCCAAGGTCACTCTGACGATTATCTCTAGACATCAATAGAAATGTGAAAGGGCACAGCATCAGTACCACACGGAAGCCTCTTCAGACACCTTACAATGAATCATTTTATTCTAGAACCTGGGTGGACTTGCTGGGGCTTTTATGGCAAAAAGAAAAAGGAAAAATAGAATAAGAAAAAGGGGAGGGGGTCCTCTAGCTTTCTGTCATGCGGAATTGTGCTGTATTTCTGACCTCCTCAGTTCTCCCAGTTTGAGATGTGTGTCTCAGCAGTTCTGTGAAGATATAAATGGACGAAGATAAAAGAAACCCTTGCAGCTCAGGGAAACCCCAACTGTCATGTGCAATTGAGAGCTGTTACATTTCGGTTAAAATCAGGGTCGGGTTACACCTGGGATATATTTCTTAAGTCAACTGAAACAATAACAAAAATATTACGTTTTCACTGCGGAGGGAGCCAAGTTCACTGACTATGGATCTGAACTTTCAAAGCGGTCTCTTTGAATTTGGAACACGTTACTTGTACATTCTCATGATAAATAGGTTTCAGTTGTGAATCTCAGAGAAGCAAGCATATTTTCATACTAGAAAAAAAAATGAAGCATTCCAGTATGTACCAGATTTCATAGAACTCTGAGGTTTAGATGTCCTACCTATGCCGTCTCCACGTAGATTAGAAATAAAGTCAGGTTGACAAGATGAGCCGCCCCCTTGAATCCCGCCTTCAGGGTTTCCAGGGAAAATTCAGTCATAAGTAGATGAAGTAGTCAGATTTAAAACCTTCAGGACAGCAATTCAAAAGCAGGTTCTTGTGGGCTATCATTCTCTTTACTTAAAAAAAAATTACCCTAGGAAAACAATGAGAGAGTGGTAGCTGGAGCCGATAGTAAGATAATGAGTCTTTTAAAATGTTAATTCCCTTTCTGAGCAGCTCAGAATAGAAAGCCCTAGCATAACAGTTCTGAAGACTCAATGAATATGGATTGTGTTCATTTTTGACACAATTCAGACTAACCCCTTCATTCCAACACCATCCTGTCCGCAACAGAGTTGACAGAAAGACCACAGTATCTGAGATTAAATACCGCCCTTTTATGTCACTTAAAAAATTAATCAAGATGACCCTGGTGTGTTTCGTGCTCATTCTTATTTATAGCTATGTATCTCTTGATAGGACTGTAAAAATGACATTATTTCCTGCATTAATCTAGCTATAAGATGCCAGAGGCAACGGCAATGCTTCATGCTGCTACGCTCAGGAGCCTAAGGTCCCCCTAGAGTTTGGGGAACCAGGACACAGGCCAAACCAGTATTCGGATCTTCAATGCAAAAAGGAATTTGAGGAACAACTGATTTATGATTAAACAGAGTTGGAGATTTTATCAGAGACATTTTGATGTAGGTTTAACCATGAGGGTTAAGGAACGGAGTGTAGTACCCAGTAAAAAGACACAGTGCCATGTGCGTATGCTGTTCCCCAAAGAAGACGGAAGAAAGTAAGACACACTCAAGTATGGGGATAGACTCAGCAGGGAGCACAGGCATTAACTATATGAATCATTAAATGTTTATAAATTGTTTTATTTTTGCACATGTGTAGGCTTGCACACATCACTGTACCAATGTGGCTACAGGGACAGCTTGCAGGAGTTGGTTTCCTCTCTCCACCATGTGCGTCACTAGGATCGAACTCAGGTTCTCGGGGTTGAGGGCAAGCAGCTTTATCTGCTGAGCTGCCTCTTGGGCCCCATATATTCCATTTAGGGAAGATTGCTGAGAAAAGATGGTTGATTGCTGGTGTTTTTTTATTTTTATTTTTTGTTGTTGTTGCTATAATTTGTTTTCTTTTTTTTTCCTTTTGATAAGAGAGAGGTAAGTGAGGTGGGTGGCTCTGGAGATGCCTTGGGTGGGATTAGACGCTTACAGGGTAAAACCAGGAGCCCCTGAGGTTGCTCTAAAGTATGTGCCTCTCTGTAAGTGGGGTTTCTGATGAGATTTGTCGTGGACAGAAAAACGGCAGGTTGACAGCTGGAAAGGAGAAGGGAGCTCTCGAGTGGTTGTGGATAATTCTGGATTTCTTCTCTATTGCCGAGATGCTTCAGCTGAATTCTAAGGGCCTCCTTTTAATTTACCTGTGCCCAGAATTTCCCTGCCTTTCTCTCCTGCCTCATAATTTAGATACAGTTGCCTGTATCCAGATAACTGGAGATAACCTATATTCAAGTTAACCCATGATCAGTTAAGACTTTATTTACTATTAGCAAATGACAGAAGATGAGAACCCTATCATGCTGAGTCCCCCAGCTATGTCCTAACCATGATAACTTTAGCAAAAGCAAAACTTGATTCACATTCTTCCTGACACAGATTTCAAGAGACTTTCCACCTGGTTATTCCTTACGTTGTCCTTCCAAATGAGAGGTTCTCAACCAATGGGTCATGACACCGCCTTGGGGTTGAAAGACCCTTTCACCTTTCACAGGGGTTGCCTATCAGGTACCGTGCACAACAGATATTTACATTACAATTCATAACAGTAACAAAATTACAGTTATGAAGTAGCAACAAAACAATGTTACGGTTGGGGGGGCGTCACGACAAGAGGAATTGTATTCAAGGGTAGAAGCATGAGGAAGGTGGAGAACCAACTGCTCTACATGCTTCTGCCATACTCAAATACGAGACAGTTTTTGTGGAAGTAACAGCAAGCACACCATAAATCGGTCCCCACAAAGACAGAGCGCTACTGAGCCTTCTGCATCTCACAGGGCACAAGAAGTGATTTCCCCATAAGCATACGCTACTTTCAGAGTAACAGCAAGGTAAATTTACGCTGAAATGCTTGAGGATTCAAAAACGACGTGCATTGTCTTATCTCGTTGGGGTAAAGTGGTACACTCACTCACCTACCTGGAGAAGTGTCCCAGGACCAGTGCTGCAGTGCTCAGAGTGACTGCTTCTGGTCCCAGCAAACGACCAGCTGCTTTCATACCTGTGCTCTTAACAGTCTTCCTTCCTGGCTTCTGCACACTGAAGTCATCTTTCCCTTGCAATTAACGCCTCTCACTTTTATAGTCAAGGAGACAATACTAGCAAAAGAAACACTTCCCAATCGGATTACAATGACCAACACATACAATGTTCTCTCAGTAATGAAGATACAGGCTGGAGCGTTTCAGTGAAGCCAACACAGAAGATTCCTGAGAAATTGGGGATCTTTTGAATTCTATGTGGCAGCTTTTAAAAGGACTCCAAATTGCCAATACCCATATGTGACTGCAACCCTTTTTATAGTAAAGAAATCTGAATTGAAATTAAAAGATACAATTGAAATGAAGCTTTGCTCTGCTCTAAACCGCTCCTTATTGTGTAAGAGATTGATTTTTCAGACTGCGCCTGGCCATGAGTGACTCCATCTTACCTGTAGCTTTGGACTCCATCGTGAAGGTGGAGGATGACCTGGGCTGACACACACCCAATCAGCACCATCTGCCTGTCACCAACTCAGGCAGCACAGGCAGTTAAGTGGCTTATCCTGGGAGTAGAAAGAATGGCGCCCTATAAATTCATTATGTGGAATTGGGACCATAGGGAGACATGGATGTGTTAAAATCATGTTGGAGAAATTAAAGCTCAAGAACTATTAGAGGTACCAGACTATAACTCCTTCGCCTGAGCCCCGGAAAGGGTTGGGCACCTAACTGTGTGGTGGCAATGGCTTCACTATCCTGTCCTCTGACAGCCTGGAATGCACATCGAGGACGAGAGCTCCTAACTGTCCCAAGAGCTTCAGCTCAGCTCAGTCCCTACTATCCTTCAGTTGGTCCGTCGGGACCCGTCATCCACGCATGCTTGTCAGCACCTAGTTCATCCTGCTCTGTGTTGGTCAGTTGTTGTTTTGTTTGTAACCTTGATACAGTGTAGGGCGACCTGAGAAGAGGGGACTTCAGCTGAGAAACGCGCCTCCACCTGAAGGGCCTCTAATCAGAACTATAGGGTGTTATCTTGGTTCATGGTTGATATGGATGGGTCCAGCACACCGGACGGTACCATCCCTGGGCAGGTAGCCCTAGGATGTATACGAGAGTAAGCTGCACTGTGAGGATCAAGGCAGCATGCGACATTTCTCCATGGCTTTTTTAAATTCCTGCTTCAAGCTCTGATAACCGTACGCCAAAATAAACCCTTTCCTCCTCGAGTTGCTTTCCTCGTGGCGCTTACCACAGCAAAGTGGGCCATACTCTTTCTCCCTTGACCATGAGCTCAACTCTGCAGCTTCACTCCCTGTGACCAGCACAGCCTGACTCACAGATGGGGTGCCTTCTCAGGCATCTTTTCTCTCTTCCACTTACTCTGTTATTAGACCAGCGCAGACTCCATTTACGTCTCTGTTTCTCTGCTTCCCAGAACTATTGCTATCTCAAATCCTGCTGTGGCCTCATAACTCCTTCAATTCATTCTGCAAGCCTACATATATATGTCCACATAGATATGTGTGCATGGTGTAATGCGTGATACGAGAGCTACTATTATAATATTAACATAAAGAGTGGAGTAAAAGAATTTCTGCTGGCATTATCATTAAAACTGCGAGCATCTGGCCGGTGGCTGCCACTGAAGCCACTGTACCTTATGAATTTATTATTAGTCAACAAACTCTGACACTGTGGAAAAATATAAACATATCCATCTGCTTCTGACATAATATGCTCATGACATACCAATGGGGGGAAAATACAGTTGACTGGCAGATATTACGACTGCAGAATAGTCAGGAGTGGGAAGTAGGGGAGGCAATGTTCTGTAAACAGCCTCTTGACTGACATCTTTGAAGAGACAGCTTTTGTTCACTAACGTGACATTGTCTGCCACAGCTGTTCAATGCACAGACCTTTTGGCCAGCAATTTCCAGGGACATCGTCCCTCATAGCTACATAGGTGATTGTTGCAACACTATTTATAATGACAAAAAATTTGAAAATAAATTCAAATGCCCTTCCACATGGAAGTAGTTAAATGAGGAATGGTGGTGCCCTAATATCGGAGACTCTGTGGATAGAGAAATAGTCATTCCCTAGAGATACTGTGACTCTGAAGGAAAACAAGAACAGCACATCAGGCTTAAAGAGAAATATCACACACTAACAAAGGGTAGGAGGAGAGAGAAAATTAAAAACAGAGGGGAAACTCCCTTTTTTGTTTAACATATTGAATTTTATGTAGTTTTAAAAAATCAAAATACATCAAAAATGGACAGAATTGTAAGTCAGTTGGAATCCCGTCTTTGCCAAGAAGCACAAATAATTCACTTTCTCTTCTCCAATGGCTTCTAGAGTTCTAAATCACCCTCTCCCTTCCATATAATAGACAGAAGGAAATAACTCTGACTACACGTGGTGTCATCTGAGGGAAATTCTCTGCATTCTCTCCAGTGAGCTCTGCGTTTCTGAAAAGAGTTACTATTTACAAATGGATTCTTTAAATCAAATGAAATTCTTAGAAAACAGCTCTGAAATTGCGCAATGAAGGAATTATTTTGGATATAAATTACTCAAAGCCAACTGTGCCCTGCCTGGGCTTTCGGATAGCATCTGTGAACACCAGCCCTGCCACCGACAGACTTGGAAAGCAGGACAGTGAGGAGAAAAGCCACAGAGGCAGACAGGCCCACGTTCCGGCCCGGCGAGTTTCTCCGTGCTGCAGTGAAGTCTCTGGGTTCCCTTATCTGTAGTGAAAGTACACGTTGACCTATATAACCGGAAACCCCAACACATGGCAAGCATCTAGCTCCTACTTACATTTTGGTTCAGAACCACAGAATATTAAGCAAATCAGCCAAGCAGAACTTTTTAAATATACATTTTCAATTTAAACCACCAATTATGGGTGTTTGGAATCTTTTACCTCTTTGATAATGTTTACTCTTTCATTAAATGAAAAAAGAATTTATTGAGATATATTTAAGAATCATTGAAGGAAGTAAGGAAGGAAAAACGGAAGGAAAGAGAAAGAAAAAAAAGAGAAAAAGGACCCTTCACATAATCTGTTAATTGGTTAATGTGCCAAGATCTATTCTGGACACCATGCTCATAGGGTCTAACATACAGATGTGATCTGTGCTCATAATCTACCCAGCTATGGTGGCAAATACCTTTAATCCCAGCATTCTGGAGGCTGATTTTGAGGTCATTTCTACTTAGATAATGAAGCCCAGAACAGCCAGGGCTAAACAGAGAAACTCTGTCTTTAAAAGGGGGGAGGGGTTCAGGATCTAGAGGAAAAAAAGTAACAATCATTTCAAATGTCTTCTCTTTGTGCCTTGAATGCTGCACTTGGCTTATGACGCTGTTGTTCTTCAGTGTCAAATACATTATCCTTTCCCTAATATGCTCGATCTTGCCCTGTCCAACCTGTTCTGGACACTGAGCAGGGCAGCTCTCCTTCTCCCGGCCACTGACTTTCTTTCACTTGCTCTGGATCAGCTCCCAACAGTGTGATCTCTCTTACTGAAAGTGGTTGCTACCCCTTTCTTGGGGTTCTTTTACAGCAAAACTCCCTGAAATAGTTGTTAATGGACACTTAAGTTCTTATCCACCCACACTCTTTATTAAAAAAAAACAATCTTTAAGTCAGACTTTATTTATACCTGGCCAATGGAAACACACAAACCAAGACCACCATGACGTCAACTTCAGTGACTAATGCTCAGTCTACATCTACCTCTCAGCAGAAACAATTGGCACCAGTTGCTTCCTCCTGATACCCACCTACTCGTCCCTGTTCCCCAGAATTCCATTTTCTGTGTTTCCTCCTGCTTTGCTGGTCAGTCCTAAGTCTTTTTTTTTTTCATTTTTTTGTTAACTTTTGTTGAGCTCTACATTTTTCTCGGCTCCCCTCCCTGCCTCTCCCCTCCCCTTCAACCCTCTCCCGTGGTCCCCATGCTCCCAATTTACTCAGGAGATCTTGTCTTTTTCTACTTCCCATGTAGACTAGATCTATGTATGTCTCTCTTAGGGTTGAGATTCTCTGGGGTTGCTTATGTGTGGACTGGTTTTCTTTGCTTTATGTTTAGACAACTTTCTGGATAAATATCACTTACCATAATTAAATCAAGACTAGATATAACCCAAGTCCTAAGTCTTAACCCGCCCTGATCTGCTAGTTTGATGGTAGAGGGCTGGGGTTCGATTTGCATTCTCAACTACGTCTTCTATTGAGATGGACTTGGTGATTTCATGTTTTCATGGCTGTACACACCACAGGCCTTGTGAAGTGACACATCTGTGCCTACTGCTCTCCTGGATTCCACCCTTTGCCCCAACTTAACTCTCACCCCAGTATCTCCATCCACCATACGGAGACTCTAAGCTCATGCATCCACATCTCAACTTCTGTTATCTATTCCTGCTTCGCTACAACCTTAGAAACCTGTCAACAGATCCCGTGGCTAGTACTTTCTGACTGTCTTCAGAAACAGTCCAATTCCTGTATCTCATTAGCATCCTTCTGATCCGAGCCCTAAGATGTTCTCCTTTGTTCTTCCTCGTGTTTCCTTCTCCTTCACATTCAATTTTAACCAAGTCAAGTCTTTAAAGGATCCGAGTCAGATCACATCATACTTCCTAAAACCCGCCAATGGTTCATGCTTATTTATATTAATGTCCTCTATTAGCCCGAAGGCCCCTATGCACAGGCTCCTTTATCTTTCCGAAGTCGTCCTTGACAAGTCTTTCCTCACCAGCCATATCCGCCATCCATAGCTTCATCGCTATGCTACAGACATGGGCCTAACTTCTGCCTCCTCCAAGAACACTGATGTCTCCTGTCCACAGTCTCTCTGCTCACAAACCCTCCATCCTCTTGGTGAAACAGAGCTGAACCACCATCACCAATATTTTCTACTTCGGTTTCCATTCACCTAGTTCCGATTTTCTTTTTTTTCTTCCATTTTACTTTATGTTATCTTACACGATATCCACTAAACACAAAATACTTACATTTTATATAATGCAAAGTATATATGTGTATGCATGTGTAGTATACACTAAAATAAAATTCTACAATTACTAATTATCTTCTTTCACTAGAAAGGTAAGCCACTTGCAGGGCAGGTGTGTCAATCCTTTTGATTTATTAATGTGTTCAAAGTCTTAAACACTGCCTTGTATATAGTAAGAATTCAGCTAATAAATATTGGATGAGTGACTTAAAAACACTCTATTTACTACAAATTCAAAACAAATTCAGTCCTGATGTTTTAGTATATTTTCCTTCCAAGCAACAGAATATTAATACAATCCTGGCTAGGAAAAAGTGATTGGATATGATGAATTAAATGCCTTCCCTACCCTGGTATTGGCATACGAGTCTTTTAAATCCATATGTAAAAAGCTGGGCATGATCTCCTAAACCACAGCTGAATGATTTTGGAAACAGAGCAATAATTGCATATCCAGTGTCAAATTCTGATTAAAATTTAATTAAATGTTCACACGATCTTAGGTAAACCAGTATCATACACCTATCTTTATTAGATAAATGTACTTTAACCTGCATATCCTTCAGTATAAGAATTTATTCTACTTATTACAAGGTGAAACAATTAGATAAAAACTCCATTGATGGAAGAATAACAAATCTGATTGCAGAAGCTTCAAAGGCGAGTGCAGCTTGCAGTCCAAGATGCAGGCACACTTAAGGAAGATGGATGATACAGCCTACGCCAGCAAACAAGAAGCAAATCCCAAGGCTTCAAATTAAATGTGAGTCAATTGATGTTTCAGCCATCCTGGAAGTCAGGTACCTGTCACTCGGTTCACTCAGGAGATGACAGCCATGTGACATACTTCAACTGCTCATAAGAGCCAATAGGTTGTTTGATTTGTTTCAAGGAGTCGGGAGATATGCTCCAGTTAGGTAACCCCCAGATTCTTGGTAAATTCAAAACAAAAATATCACTTGACTTATTGCTTGCAATTCTATACAAACTTGCCATCAGAAATCTATATTATGGCTATAACTATATTATCATGCTTATTCCCATACAACATCCTATAACTATGGAAGAACACGTAAACCCTTACAGTCAGAATATGTAAGCATATGTCCACTGGTGAGGCATTTCTATTCAAAAATACTAAAATTCACTTCTAAAAAGTCATGGTGAGAGAACCATCATACATATGTGAAAGGGACACAGTATTTAGATTTTTAATTAAATTGTTATTTATTTACTTTGTGTAAATGTGTGTGTGTGTGTGTGTGTGTGTGTATGTGTGTTGGGGGACACATGTACCAGCACACATGTGTGGAGGTAGAGGACAGCTTGTGAGGTTGGTTCTTGCCTTCCACATGTGGGACCCCAGTACAGGGCTCAGCCCAGCAGACTCGGTAGCCAGTGCCTTTACACAGAGTTGTCTCACCCGCTCAGGGTTATATCTTTAGTATCAGTGCACCTAAGTGGGAAACATACATAACCCTGCTGCTTAACATTGATTGTATGATTAGTTATATCGATGCAATGTAGCAGTATGCAGTTATTACAATTAGGAGGTAGTTGACTATTTTGCTGGCACAGAGAGAATTTTACAATATATAGCAAATGAAAAACCATTTAATGTGAATTCACTGAGTCTTTTTGTTGCCGTATTATGTTTGAATATACATTTCCCACACCGGCACCTACTCCCCACACTCCTTCACTAATGTTGACAGAATACAAAGAATCAATAAGTTTTACAAAGACTCGAGTACTAGAATTAATAAGTTTTACAAGAACTCAAATACTAGAATATTAAGTTTTAGAAATTTGTGGATGAGCATTTGGCATTTATGTGTGCTTGCATGCGTGCGTGTGTATGTGCATGTGTGCATGCGTGCGTGTGTGTGCGCATGTGTGCATGAGTGAGTGTGTGTGTGCATTCTCAAAGGCCTGGTTCTTAACACTCTCCCTTGGTCCAAAACTCTCAGGTGCACAGAAAACTCTGATAGGTAAACTAATCTCTCTCTCTCTCTCTCTCTCTCTCTCTCTCTCTCTCTCTGCAGGAAATGGATGTTAGAATCAAGCACTGAGAGTTCTGAAAACCAGTCTTTGAAAACTCTAATAACTGCTTGTCTTACTTTCCTGTGACTGGGATAAAATACCCTGACAAAGACAATTTAAGGGAGAAAGAAGGAAACTGTGGCTCGCAGTTCCAGAAGATAGCATCCAGCATCGTGGGGAAGACACGGCAGCAGGCAAGGAGGTGTGGTGGCCGGGGCAGGAGGCAGGCTGGTCACTGTGCCTCTGACCCAGGCAGTGAACATGAACTGCAGCCAAGCTATAAAGCCTGAGACCTGACCCCATGACCCACCTCTTCTGATGAGTCTCCACCTCCTAAAGGTTTCATACGGTACCACTAGTTGGGGATGCAGTGTTGAAATAGAGGAGTCTAATCACTGCACAGCTCAAATGCTGGGACAGTGTCGGATACTGACAGTGTGGACCCTGATGGACTGAGCAGAAGCTCTGTGTCCTACATCTGGTTGAGATGATGACAGCCTAATCATCTACCATTATTACCTCACATATATGAAAACAATTATAACTACTTTGAGGCCAGAGAGACGGTTCTGTGGTTAAGGACACATACTACTCATGCAGAGGACCTGAATTCAGTTCCCAGCACCTACACAGAAGCTCAGACCCATCTGCAACTCCAATTCCAGAGTATCTGGTGCCCCCACTGGTGTCTGCAGGCACCGCACATGTGTGTGGTATACATACATTCCGGTTAGCCCTCATACACAGAAAATTAAAAACAAATAAATATTTCAAAAATAACACACAAACAAAGACACGAAGGCCAGGCATTGAGGTGTATACTGGTAATTTTAGCACTAGAGAGCCTGAGTCTACCTTGAGACAGCCTGGGCTAAACAGCTAGACTCAATCTCAAAACACAAACACACGCACACACACATACACACACTAAATGTATTAAATCTTTAAAAACAAAGCAACCAAAAAGTGCAACAAAAACGCTTAGAAAATACAGAATAGAAAACCAGCAGCAGGAAGGAATAAGTGACTCTATCCCATACTTCCTTAGTAACTGTGGACACATATCTTTACTGGGCTATTTGGAGACTAGTCCCTTCACTGGGCATACATGGGAAAGGATCCTCAAAGTAGAACAAGTTGCCAAAGGGTTAGGCATCTGCAGGACCATCAGGGGAATTAAGGGGACATTTTATCTTGTGTCCTCTATGGGCAGAGGAATCATTCACTTCTCCATCATGTGGTACCCTAGACTCCATGGCCTCCAGCACAGTGATGGTCAGGGAGAGGAATCTGTGCTATACTGGGACAGAAAATGTTGAGGCAGGCGCCATTCATAACAGCAGGGAGAGCTCCAGGTCTTGGCTACCTTGAAGGTGGACAGAAGAAGCCTTAGGGCAAAGACCACTTTGTAGGACTCCGGTCTAGTGCTCTGGTGCCACTGAGAGCCACAGTCCTACATCCTAGATGGTAAGTTATCTTGTGGCAAAGAAGGCAAAGGTGTCTCTCCGCCATAAATATACATCATTTCCAAAAAGTGTGTTGTGCAATAAGAGAACAAGCTTGATAACATTTTTCCCCTATTTATAGAGGGGTCATTTGGTGGAGAGCTGTGGTTCCAAGCACTTAATCAGATGGAGAGAAAAACCAAATGCTCTAGCTGCAGACTAACCTAGAATTGGAACTCTAAACAGTAACTGACCCTTCAGATAGACACTGATGGCATACCACACATGGGCTACACATTATGCCCAAGCCTGAAATGTCACACTGAACCCCACAAAAAATGTACAATTATTACATGACATTTGAAAACAGAAATACACATTGAAAAAAAACACAGAAAAAATTAGCAACTCCAAATTCAAGCAGTCAGGGGGTTACAGATATTATAATGTAACATTTTCTTCCTCAAGTCCTATTTTTCAGAGAAAACACTGTCATTGCCGTGTGAAAGGATTTGGTTTTATAAATACTCTCAACATGTTCCTGTGATGTTATTTCTAGATGCATACATTACACAAACTACCCAGAAATGATGCTAAAGACAAATACAAGGATTACTAAACCGCCGGGCACAGAAATGGATGGCAGCTTCCATGCAGGGCTGCATCGCCAAGCCAGCCCTCCCAGGTCACTAGA
Source organism: Arvicola amphibius (assembly GCF_903992535.2). Classification (NCBI taxonomy): domain Eukaryota; kingdom Metazoa; phylum Chordata; class Mammalia; order Rodentia; family Cricetidae; genus Arvicola; species Arvicola amphibius. The sequence goes on from NC_052053.1 coordinate 17,868,933, forward strand.
ATCACTATTCAGGCTTGAGAAATTCCTGCTAAGTAGGTAATTCAGAATGTAGCCAGAATCCTGTAGGGACCTGCCAGCAGGGATTCCTGGGGAAAACAACCAACTGGTACAATAAAACCGGAAAGATCAATGAGGTGTGCGGTGGAATACAGGCAGAGAGTCTGCAGGAATCTCTAGGGTTTAGTATGCAGAGAATGCGAAAGAGGAGCTGACTTCACAGTTAAGAATTAGAAAACAACCCGTCTTGCCTGGAGGTCTAGCAGAGGACAAGATCGCAGATTGTGATTATTTCCACTCCCAAAGAACTAAGAAAATTTAACATGCAAAATTTAACATGCAAAAATGAGGACTTTCCTGTTACTGGGTGAAAACTTTATTAGCGTCTGTCTTGGAGAAAACATCAACTTAACCGGCACTGTTTACACTGGTAGGGATGTTAAACAACATGCTGAAAACTAAAATTAAAACACGATCAGCACACTAAATTTAACAATAAAGACAGGGAGCAGTTGCCAAGGCAAGGCACTGAAGCAAATAACACAAACACGTTCAGCAGCCTATTCAAAGCAGTTGGTGCAGAGAGAGAGGCAAGCTGGGCGCTTGCCAACACCTTGCTTCAGCGAGACAATGCGCTCTGCTATCCAGGAGAAGAGCGAGGTCAAAGGCTGCGCTGGACAGCATTGTAGTGTGTGTTGTGTTTCTGGGGAGAGACGACAAGTCAATCCCATCTGGCATTTCATCCTTTCGGCTTCCTGGCATATTATCAACAAAACCGCAACAACCTCTCAGAGGCGAAGAGAAAGCTTTGCTTTTCAATATTGTGATTTCTAACCTCTAAGTCTAATAATTTCCTCTAGCAAAGCTGCTCGCATATGTTTAGTCATGAAATAAGTCAGCCTTGCAAAAAAATAAGAAGAGCCCAGGCTCAGAATTAGTCAATATTCAAAATCTGTGCACACACACAGTGTGGGTGTGTGTGTGTGTGTGCATGTGCATGCACACACTTCAAGAATAAGACCTAGGACCTTGCACATGTTCAGATACTAAAGAAGTGGTTCTCAACCTGTGGGTCTTGACCCTTTTGGCCAACCTCTATCTCCAGAAATATTTATATCACGATTCATAACAGTAGCAAAATTGCAGTTTATGAAGTGGCAAAGAAAATAATCTTATGGGGTGACCACAACATGAGGAACTGTATTAAAGACTCGCAGCATTAGGATGATTGAGAACCAGTGTGCTAACCGGTTCTTGCCACGTGCCAAGTTTCATCCCCATTTCTGCCCATTTAATACCAGACATCCTTACCACATTATCTCCTGTTCCTCACTGCTCACCATCGCTCAAGCTGGCAACCATTTGCAGCTAAAATACAAACCCACATTAATTCAAACAAAAAGGTTCTAGAAGCAGTTAACATAACACAGTGGTAGCATTTGTCTAGTATCTACAGCACTCTGGATTTGATTCGTAGCACTTTAACAATTAAAAAAAGATAGATAGATAGATAGATAGATAGATAGATAGATAGATAGATAGATAGATAGATAGATAGACAGACAGATAGATGATAGATAGATAGATAGATGGATGGACGGACAGAGAGAGAGAGAGAGAGAGAGAGAGAGAGAAGATAAGTCAGTGGACAGGTATGGGGACTGAGCTTAGATCTACAGAACTGCTTAGAAGTAAGGCCCCTCGAACTGTGGGGTGCACAGACTAGGAGATCCCTATGGCTTGTTGACTAGCTAGTCTACACAAAACAGTGAGGGTCAGTGAGAGACCCTATCTCAAAGACATCCGGTGGAGAGTGTCTGAGGAAAACACCTGTCATGGACCTGTGGCCTCCACACAAGCACTTGGTTTGGCACACACATCTACACGAGTCGGTGTATATACATAAACAAATACCCTCCATGAACTATGTTAAGGGAACACTAAAACATAAATTTAAAAAAAATCAAAATGCATTTATTAGGTATTCTGTTCAGAGTTCTGAACTGCATTGTGAGCTACTGAAGTACTGAAAGCCTTTGTTTACTTAGAGCTCTTAACCAAAGACATATAGAAGAGGTGGTACAAAAAGGCTTAAACTCCACGAACATTAGTGGAAAAGTAGCTTAATAGTTGATAAAATGGAGGAAGCATTTTTATAACATCAGATACAAATATTAGCTCCTTTTAGAGAAGGAGATAATGCAGGGAGGAATATTAGCTGCGAGGATTAAGTGGCCGACTTGGAGAAAAGTGAAGGAGAAGCAAATTCTTGCTCCTTCTTGCCTCTTTGTCTGGCAAAGCATGTGGGTTTTCTACGGTGCTGCAGAGTGAAATCAGACCGCATTGATCTGTGGGTTTTACTGAAAATACACAGACCATCTTCGCAAGAATACAAGCATCGCCTTGTGCTGTTACAAACATCAATAAAGCATGTGGATGCAAAAAGATACTTAAAATTTCAAAAAAAAAGGGTAAAGTTCAAATCTAACAGCGAGCCTGGCTTGTTTAATTACACAGTATTGTACACTCCCTGACCACCAACATGATAGCGTATGCTTCGTATCATCATCATTGAGAGTATTCTTTTCACCAAGTGTGGAAACAGGTTGCGTGGTTACTTGGGATAACTGTGAAGGAAAGGGTGGAGAAAATGTTATTCATAGCTCTTGGTATTTAGAAATTCACTAGAGGAGCCACCTAGCAACAACAAAATGCAGGATAGAAGACCCTCCCTAACACAAGAGCATTCATGAAGAGTGTGTTCCCGAGACAGGGCTCACAAATGCATTGATACATGCCAGGAAGTATGGAAAGATGGAACACCTCTATGTCAAGTGTACTCGCCAGCTTTATTTTGATTTGACACAAAATCGAGTCATTTGGGAAGAGGTTCTCTCAACTGAGAAAATGCTCCTAACAAACAGGCCTGTGGGTACCATTTTCCTAGTTACAGATATGGGAAGGACCAAATCATTGTGAGCGGTGCTACTCCTGGCTGGTGATCCAGGCGTGTGTGAGAAAGCAGACTGAGCATGCCACCCAGAGCAAACTAGTAAGCAGCGGTCCTCCAGGGCCTCTGCTTCAGTGGCTGCCTCCAAGTTCCTGCCCTGACTTCCCTCGGTGACGCCGTGATGCGGTATGACCTGAGCATTGTGAGGGGGAATAAACTCTTTCCTCCCCTGGTTGTTGATGGTCATAATGTTTTACCACAGCAATGAAAACCTATCTAAAACACCAAGATAAAGTGCTTCATTATTAGGAGGGGGAAAGGCACTTCAACTGAAGGCATGAAGTACAATGTCTACATCTATCTCCGGAGGTGAGCCTAAGAAATGCCACAAGCATCACAAATAGAAGGAGCTTAATCGACCAGTTTTCTCTGTAGCCTGTTCACATGCCCAGTCCTTTCTAGAGCACAGAATGGAAGAACTGGCCAAGGGCAGGGCAGGGGAGTGGGTCGTTAATGTATTCAGGACCAAGGCCACTGGGTCCTTTTTCTTTGTCCACAGTGATTCTGATTTTACTTTTCTCACCCTCCTGAGAGCAGAAGGGAGACCGCTCAGTGGTGCCATCAACTCAGGCTCCCTGTTTCACGTACGCTCCTCTGCACCTATGCACGTGAGAGCTAATAAATGATTCCGAATTGAACACATCAAAAAGAAAAATGGGAGGCAAGCTGCAGTTCCAGGCCATAAATTCAATGACGGTAAGGTTTAAAAAAAAAATCTTTAAAATCAATACAAGGAGAAAATAGAAAGGGGGCTGTGAAGAAAAGAAAAAGCAAGATAAAAGAAGTAAGAAAACTTTAATAAGACCAAATGAAAAAAGTTCTAAGTGAGCAATCTATTGATAATTCTTCACGGTAGCATAAATAATTTTTTAAAATGAGTTCTTTGAAAGTAGGAGCCATGTTCTAAATAATTGCTATAAACTTCCATTTACACACTCATAAACCTGACATATTAATTGATGATAATAAAGCTTCCTTTCAGCTACTCCTAGTATGACATTGACATCTACCTGATAGAATAGATAAATATCGTTCTCTATCTAGCAAATAGGAAAGACTATTTCATTTGAGAAATTAAAGTTATATTCCTGGTATATCAAGGAACTTTGAGATCCCTGAGATTTTGTCTCCTAAATCACTGTACCAACAAAAGCCCTAAGCACCATTTCCCCCACCCGGTGGGGATTTACAAACACACCAGCTCCCAGAAAGTAGGTTCTTTCAGTCTTGTTTTGCTTCTTCATAAAGCAAAAAATATCAACACGGGTGGGTTGCGTCACTAGTACTGGGGGATGTTTCTTTCGTCCTTCGGTCCTGATACTTCAGGAAGGGCATTTATCTTCGTCCCTGGACTGCAGAGATAACACGGTGTGGCAAAGAACAGAGATCCAGATTACTGTGGCTAGTTCTCTGAGAGAGTCCTCCGAGAGTGGGAGAGGAAAGGGGAGGCATGTGCTGGAGTTCTAGATTTTGTTTCCTGCTCCCTTGGGGGAACACCCCACACATGACAGACTATGAAAACACTAGCAGTAGCCAGTGCAGCCCAACAGATCTCAATTGCAACATAGTTAACATTAATGCATAGTATTGGTTCCTCTACCTAATTGACATTGCAAATTTTTATGATCTTGAAATCACACTCTCCTGCAAGATAACATTTAATGTTTCCAATAACTGGTATACGTAAGAATCTACACGCAAGTTTATGACTAGGTATTACTTTGGGAAGGCTAACCTGATTTTGCCAGAAATATGTCTCTACAGGAGTCAAAGAACCCAGATATTCTGCTCTTTACGCTGAGTTGAAGAATATGACACATACATCACACTGAGCACTCGAAGAATTTCAAGGGTAATCAAGGTGGTGGCCATTAATAACCAGGAAAAAATATGAAAATCTTAAAGATTATCATTGGTTTTTACTGGATGGAAACAGTCTTTCACATGATAAGGTGGGACTCTTGCATGCCCATTCAGCACCAGCATGTTGGTGGACAGGCAGGCTTGTGAAAACCATACTCAGGTATGTGTCATGAAAACATTATAGAAAGCTTTGGCATTGACTTTTATGGAAAAAGTTAAAAAATACTAATATGGACACGATCAAAAGTGATTTAAGTATAGTTAATAACAAACAAACAAACAACTATAATGTACAGGGACGTGAATCTTCATTGCCCTAAACGATCATTCTCACAACAAAAGTTTACCTTTTGACACACAGCAAAAACACCCAAGAGCATCCATCATACTGAAATTCAGAAAAGCTTAGATATTTTACAGTGACATATTTGATTAATTCAATTTTGGAAGCATGCTATTGGCAAGCAAAGATGCATATAACCTGGAGATGAAAGCTAAATGGTCTTTTCCCATCTCCAGTGTAAGGCTAAGAAAATTATTGCAAAAAAAGAACTAGGGATCTCTGGATAACAGAACCTCTAATTTTGCATACAAATTTTGAGCATATTTTTCTGATAAAAACGAGTTACGGTTTCGTGGGAAACAGAAACCTTCAAACTTTACCAATTCCAGCGATGTCTGGAATGGCCAGATAGAGCGTTAAATCTACTGGAAGCATCTATCATTCTGTCAGCTGCACATGTGGACCTTATAAGCACAACCTCAGCGCCCTGAATTCAGTGCCCTTCATCTAGTGCTGTTCCGTATATGCTTGCTGTTGATAACGGTGACAGTGGTCCAAGCCATGATCTCATTTTCCACACAGTGATCCCTTCTTCATTTTCAAGTCCTTCTCTAGGCCAGCAAGGCTTTATTTTCTCTCATCATGGCAATAAACCTGTCACTGTGATCAGACTAGGCATAAAAACTGCCAAGGTTAGCAGTTCCCTTCCCTGCGCTGGCTTCTTTGCAGGCGAGCCTGCTTCATTCTTGATGCTGTCCGGGATGAGAAGAAGGACACTTTGTATATCATCTGTCCATTTGGGGACCAAATGTTTTACAAGGACAGGGCATCTAAATTTTGCCAAAATCATTTTGCAACCCACGACTACTTCATAATTAAGGTTACGATGACAAGATTTTCTTCTTGGCAGCATGAGAAGTATGCTTTTTGTTCTCCTTCCAAAATAAGTAATTATGAAATTTTAAAATTTGGGCCAAAAGAACAGCTTGCTAAAACATTTTGATTATGTACCTGGTCATCAGCTCACAACCTTTCTGCAAGATCCAAAGATCCATGCATAATATTTTCATTTAAGTAAGAAAACAAAATGCAATCAAATACTGATAAGTACATCCTGAGTAATTATAATTTCATCTATAACAGGCTTCAAAGTTTTACAGTGTCACTCAAGTCTTATGCCTCAACATAAGCAATGGTTTCTTATTTGATAACATTTCATATAATGTTTTAGTGTTTTGGACGCCTGTAGTAAGTTTTTATAATTGTATATTATGTGTAACTTCATTAATAATTTTAAATGTTATGAAAAAAAGAGGTTTAGGATGTTAGAAGCTTAGCATAATCCTCCCCTCTCAAGAATAACTGCCATACATGGATGGAGCTAGAAAACATCATTTTGAGTGAGGTAACCGAGACCCAGAAAGACAATTATCATATACTCATTCATAAGTGGTTTTTAAACATAAAAAAACAGTCTACAAATCACAATCCCAGAGAACCTAAACAACAATGAGGACCCTAAGAGAGACATACATGGATCTAATCTACATGGGAAGTAGAAAAAGACAAGATCTCCTGAGTAAATTGGGAGCATGGGGACCTTGGGAAAGGGTTGAAGGGGAGGGGAGAAGCAGGGAGGGGAACAGAGAAAAATGTAGAGCTCAATAAAAATCAATAAAAAAAGAATAACTGCTATTATGAATGTGGTATACAGTATCAATGCACCAATGTATTATCTTAACAATATGAAATTATTATTCTTATAGACACAAAAATATTTTTTCTAACTTTCCATTTTTACTGCTCTCCTCTTTTAGATATTAGATACTTCATTTCTCTTATTTTATATATATGTATCTATATGTGCTATATATATATATATATATCCATATATATATCCATTATCTAGGTTGATGAAATTGACAGGTAGACAGGACTTTAGAACGGTTTACACTTTTCCCTCCTGTGAACAGTGTGTCCAAAGCATCCTTCATATCAGTTAGTGATGGAGATTCAAAGGAATTGATGTTTTTGAAAAATATTTCACCAAACCATTGTGAAGAGTTTGATCAGGCTAGAGAGAGGGCTTGACTAGTAGGAGCATTGCTGTACAAGCACAAAGACAGGTGTTCAAAGCCCAAGAGCCCTTGTGAAAAGCTGGGAACAACCTCACTCTCCTGTAACCCCAGGAGTACATGTGAAAAAACAGGAGGATCATGGGCTTGCTCGCCACCAGCCTAGTTCCAGGTTTAGTGCGAAACCCTGCTTTAAGGGAATAAAACAAGGAATAATAGGACAGGGCACCCAGTGCCTTACTCTGTCCTCCCCATACACACAGGTTCATGAACAATGCCCCCCACATTCATATATACCTCACGCATTCACATATATACACATGTGCACACACATATGCACACACGAATGCATACAAACTAAATATTTAAAAGGAAATTTGCACGCCTATCTTTAGTGTGTAAAAGAGCCTTGCAACACAATTTTTCGTGTTTTTAAGTCTTCGCAAATTTCTAAATCAGAGATTGCAAATTCAGGTAACAGTTAGGCCACATAGACAAGATACACATGGCTTAGCACAGGGTAAGGCAATGAGAAGCAGTGGAGATTTGGCAAATTTAATATGAAAATACAACAAGAGGTAAACAAACCATGAATTCAATTTTCTGTCCAGAGGCTTCTGGTTTTAAGCTCTGATCTTCCTGGATATATGTAGCTTTCAGGCTGTTTTGTTTGTTTTGTTTTGTTTTGAGCAATGCTGAGGATCAAATCCAGGACCTCAGACACGCTAGGCAAGTACTTCACAGGAGGACTACTTCTCCAGCCGCTAGCTTTAATACCATGGCGCTCAGAAGTCTGCTTGTTAGAGAGCACAGAACAAGTTTTGATGAGATAGCTAATTTTAATTAATATAGCATTTTAACCATATGTTCTTTACTTCTTGTACAAAGTTTGCAGCTAGATGCAAAGTTCATCCTCTCTTATACAAGGTTTACTGTACATTTGTTTATATACACCAAAATAAACACAAATTGAAAATAGTAAAATACTGTCTTAGACATTGTTTATTCTTATTCATAAATACTCTTTTAAATCTAACTCCTTTAAAACATAAATATTAACACATATGGATTATGCAAATTAGCAGGATTTGATGATAGGATAGTTCCATATGTGCATACATTGTCTTAGATCTTGTCTAACTCTCATCAACTTGACATGAAGATTTCAAACTTAAGTACAGGATTATTTTAATAGTTTTACTGTTGACATTGAGTAATAGAGAAAATAAAATAGAAAGACTCTACTTGTATCCTCCCCCCCCACAAGAAAGCAAAACCTACCTGGCCAAGATTTATATTTACTGTACAAAACTTTCCTTAATAAGAAAAAAATTATTTTAGGTTGACAAAAAAAATAGAAAAGGAAAATTGCTGTGTCCATTTGAGAGCAGTGGCTATCTTGTCGTCTGTGAGAAAGGGTGAAGGTCGTGTAAAAACTGGCTTTTGCTCTCATTTTTCAAATCCCCCGCATCAGTAAACCTCTGGAAGTATCGACACAGACATACATATGAGCATGAAGTGACTTGGCCTCTCTCAGCACCTTGCTGTACCCTTTGACCCCAAGAAGTCATCAACGAGACTTGGCTAAGTAAGAAATCGCCCTTACGACAGCAGGACCAGGAGATTTGGAAGCAGTATAGTTTCTCGTGTTTGCTAGTGTGAGTATGGTGGTAGGTAGGAAAGGCAGAATGCATATGCACCTGCTAGGATATTTTTCTTAAAATTTATTTTAAAGTTTTATATATATATATATATATATATATATACATACATATATATATGCACACACTTATCTTTATACTTATATATATGCTTATATATACGCTTATCTACATATATGTATGTATACCATGTGTGTGCCTGGGACCCTTAGAGGCTGGAATGAATCTTGGTCTTCTGTATGAGCAGTGAGTGCTCTTAACCATTAAGCCATCCCTCCAGCTCCCTGTGAGAATATTCTAATCATACCTTTATATTGATAGCTGTTACTCATTCTACCTTGGAATAAGAATATCTCAAAAATAAAACGCCTCCACAGCTCTACAGAGGTGGTTTTATGACACTGATAATGGTAAGTCAAAATCACACCGATGAAGAAAATGAAATGCTTATATAACATCATACTATACCTTCTGAAAAAGCTTTGTAGAGGGTAAAACAAGAACTTCAAAGTTAGATAATTTTTTAGGTGCTCTGAGATAAATTTTCACCTACTAAAAACATCTTAATTAAAATACTCTTAATAAGAAACTTCTCCAGAGGGCAAAAGGGTAGGGAGAGGGAAGAAGAGAAATGGAGAAGGGGAAGGGGGAGAAGAACGTGAGAGAATGGGATGGTCAAGATGGGGAAGAACAGAGAGGGAGAGCAAGGAAAAGATATGTCGATTGATGGAGCCATTGTGGGGCTAGCGAGAAACCTGGCACTAGGGAAATTCCCAGAAATCCACAAGGATGACCCCAGCCAAGATCCTAAACAATAATGAAGAGGGTGCCTGAATTGACCTTCCTCTGTAATCACATTGATGACTACCTTAATTGTCATCATAGAATCTTCATCCAGCAACTGATGGAAACAGATGCAGAGATCCAGAGTTAAGCACTGGACTGAACAACCAGTGTCCAAACAGAGGGAGGAACAAAGGGGTCAAGACCATGATGGGGATGCCAACAGAAACAGCTGACTTGAGCTAGTGGGAGCTCACTGATTCTGAACTGAGAGCAGGGGAACCTGCTTAGGACCAAACTAGGCCCTCTGAAAGTGGGTGACAGTTGTGTGGCTCAGGCAGTTTGTGGGGCAACAGGCAGTGGGACTGGAATTTATCCCTAGTGCTTAAACTGGCTTTTGGGAACCCTTTCTCTTTAGAGGAAAACCTTGCTCAGCCTAGATATAGAGGGAAGGGCCTTGGTCCTGCCTCAAAGTGACATGCAAGACTTGTTTACTTACCTTCTCTGAGGACTGGATGGGGGTGAGATGGGGGAAGGTGAGGGCAGCGGGAGGAGGAGAGGGAGTAGGAACTGGGATTAGTATGTAAAATGACCAAAAAAATAATAAAGAATGCCTCATATTATATATCCAGTGTTTTGCCTCTTAAGTGTTATGCCTTAAGATTAGGCATAGCTGAGGTAAAAACATTTATTCAGAGAACAGATTCCTTAGAATAGGACAACACTGGCCAAAAGTAACACAAATTTTCAGATTTTTTTTTGTTTTGTCTTGATGTTAGATATCTAAATAAACTGGGTTGAAATTATCCCCGTTAAAAAAGGTTTGTTTGTTTGTTTGTTTTAGTTTTTCTAGCCAGGGTTTCTCTGTGTAGCCTTAATTGTCCTACAATTCACTCTGTAGACCAGGCTGGCCTCAAACTCACAGAGATTTGCCTGCCTCTGCCACCCAAGTGCTGGAATTAAAAGTATGCTCCACCACTGCCTTGCCCAATTCTAAATTCATCATGTTCATAAAGATCTTTTAAAAAAAAACATTTCCAATCAATTGTCTTATATTATATTAAGATATGTGCTTTGAATTTATCCCCAAAAAAGCAAGCTTTGTAGATTAAATTACAGATACTTTGTTATCCCTTTGTGTATTCATTTTCCCACATCCAAACACTAAGGTGATTTTTCTTTATAATTTTCTTGCATTTTTTGTCTGGAAGTATAGACATCTAGAATTCAATGTCATATAACTTGGCATTAGTCAATATATAATCAACCAAACTTTTTGAATGGAATTCCCTCTAGTTTAAACTTGTGATCTTTTCTTTAGATTACTTGTTAGTGGCTGACAGGTGTTACTTGCCTTTTTAAACAAGATTTCATAAACTACCTACAAGTGACTTATTCCTCCATGTTGATATACTCGGGAGAACTGTGCTGATGTGTGTGTGAGTCTATGGATGGGTATGTGCAACCCACTGAGTTCCATTCCAGTCTCTTATGGAGCATTCCATAATCCCTATAGAGAAGAAAACTCTCATCTTCAATTTTATTATATTCATGTAATCTTCAGTAATCTTCAGATTATAAGTATGTACTAACAAGTTAGGTTCATGAGAATCTACAGAAAGCAACATTGTCTTATGGGCGCTGGAGAGATGGCTCAGTGGTTAAGAGCACTGGCTGCTCTTCCAGAGGTCCTGAGTTCAATTCCCAGCAACCACATGGTGGCTCACAACCATCTGTAATGAGATCTGGCACCCTCTTCTGACATGCGGGCATACATGGAGGCAGAATGTTGTATACATAAGAAATAATAATAATAATAAAAAGAATGTTTTATATGCTTGTGCAACCATCATACCATCAATGCCTTTGATAAACATGTTGAGGGCTGTTTTTTGTTTATTTGGTTGGTTTTTTTTTAGAGTTTCAGTAGTCTTAGAATCTGTTTTGTAAAAAGCTCGGACAAGACCTTGTAAATTATCTTGATATGACTTATAGGATAATATTTAATGACTATATTTTAATAATAATAGCTACTTAATCTTATATATGCAACAAGACATTGTTCTAATATATGTAACTGAATGTCAATCAAAATTGCAGTAAGATATTTTAATAAACATCAACAAGAAGACTCCAAATGTATGGGGTAAGACAAAGATATTAGAATACAAAAGTTATGCATTTGTAAATGGAGATATCCTATGCTGTTTAAAGATTTAATGAAAAAAATATTATAACCATGATAGCTTGATAACAAGAAAGGAAAAATTAAGAAAGTAGAAACATATCCAGACATAAAAAAATAACTTTTGACAAACATATAAAGGAAATTTAATGAAGAGAGGATAATTTTTTCCACATATGGTGGAATATTTAGATATTTTCACATAAAGTATTAAATTTCAGTTTTCCAAATTATAGAGAAAAAGCTTCAACAAAGACCCATACCTAAATGCAAACCTAAATTTAAAATATAAATACATTTGAAAATATTTGTGCCTTTGAGTTAGGAAAAAAAAAAAAAAACTGGTAGCTAGTACCAAAACCAAAATTTGTAGAAAAATAAAAAAGCATGGCTATATCAAGTTTAAAAATTCTTATTCTAAGCCAGACGGTGGTGGCACACACCTTTAATCCCAGAATTTGGGAGGCAGAGGCAGGTGGATCTCCGTGAGTTCGAGGCCAGCCTGATCAACAAGAGCTAGTTCCAGGCCAGGCTCTAAAACTACAGCAAAACCCTGTCTCAAAAACTAAAAAAAAAAAAAAAAAAAAATACTCTAAATATTCTAATCAGGAAAAAAAAAGCTATGGACTGAGATAATGATTACAAGTTGCCTATCTCAGAATGCAACAACAGAAAACTAATAAAATTTGGAAAGAATATTTGAACACTTTACAAGGGCACATGCAGATGGTGAATAAACATGACAAAAGACGTTCAATATTGCTCTTCATTAAAAATAAAACCAGTGTCAAATCAAGTGATTAAAATAAATGAAAACACAATAGTACCAAATGCTGATGAAGCAGTGAAAAAATGGGAAGTTCATATATTCCCACGGAAATACAGTATGGAACCAGTCACCTCCTACAGTGTTGTATCACTTAAAGAAAACTCCCCCTGTAGTGAACTTTCAGATTCTCTATTATTAGTTTTCTTCCTTGCAGTTGTGGTCAAATGTACTTATCAAGAAGCGACTTAAGGGAGGGAGAGATGACTTTGACCTAGAGTTCGATGGGGAATACAGGATATCAGAGCAGGAGGGGCATGGCAGCAGGAGTGTGGAGCAGATGGCCACATCGTGTCTGCAGTCAAGAAGGAGAGAATAGACAGGAATTGAACTAAAGCTCCAAGGACTGGTGTTGTGGGGCAATGGTCTTGCACCCTGTAAAGATTTGTTACTTATATTTTAATAAAACACTTTTTATTTAAAAAAAAAAAAAAAAAAAAAAAAACTTGGTCAGTAGCCAAGCAGGAAGTATGGGCAGGGGGAGGAGAACAAGAAAATTCTGGGAAGAGGAAAGCTCAGTCTGCAGTCATCATCCAGATGCAGAGGAAGCAAGATGAGAACACCCCACTGATAAAGGTGTCAAGCCACGTGGCTCATACAGACAAGAATAATGGGCTAATTTAAGATGTAAGAATTAGTTAATAAGAAGCCTGAGATAATAGGCCAACCAGTTTATAATTAAAGTAGAACTCTGTGTATTTCTTTGGAATGAACAGCTGCAGGACCAGGTGGGACAGAAACCTCTGTCAACAAACTAGGGCTGGAGAGATGGCTCAGTGGTTAAGAGCCCTCATGGCCAATGCTGCCAAGTTTCTCCATCGGGTCAAAATGGAGTCTGGCATTCTTGGACCATAGCTGCCATGCCATCTGCATGCCATTGAGGCTGAAACACTTTCCTAAGCATGTATTTCCAAGCAAGGAACCTGCTCAAAGGTGTTGGTATCAGAAGCTCAGGTTCTCACCTTTCAAATGAATGCACATTTTGCAGGTTGAAGTTTTCATGCATTGGATCTCACCTGAAGGCAAGACTCCGGTATTGTTCATATTGTCCTAGGGCGGGGCACTGTGTCTTCTCATTAATAGCACTATTTCTTTAACAATTACAGCTACTCAACAACACCTACATCTTTTAACACCCCCACGACACTTTCTTACACACTACACACTTTTATAGACCTTTCTGCTCCCACCAGTTCTTTCCCCTTGTAGACCTAGACCAAAGACATGAGCAGTCACTAGGACACAGTCCAATCACTACGCTGTCCTGAAATTTTCTTTGCCAAAAGACTTGGTTCCTTACTTTCTCATACAGTCTCACTTGTGCTCTCCCTCTGGGCATAGGTAGCCAGATTGTTCCAGCTCCCAAGACATGACCTTCCCCCTCTGCAGTCTCAGGTGGTGGACCTCTACTGCCTGCATTTCTCTCAGTGTTCTGATCTTCTAAACTCACCCCAGAACAGCCCACTGAATTCTTCTTACAGCATCTGAGCCTTTCCAAATGCAAAGTTCCAAAATATTTATTCCACATCCTTCCCACAAACCAGCTCCCAAGGTCTAAAAACACCTAGTCGAGTTCACCACTGCAACGTCCCCACGTCCTTGTATGACTTTTGTATAACAGCTACTTGCCACTGTACCAAATATCTAAGAAGCAATTTAAGGGACAAAGGGCTTATTTGGGTTTACAGATTATGAAAGGATACAGTGGGGAAAGCCTAGTGGCAGGAACTGTGTCAGCATTCAGGAAGTAGCAGGCAGACAGGAAGTGGAGTCAGGCTGTACAGCCTCAATGCATGCCCCTAGGAATCCACTTCCTCTAGCATAGTCCCACCTCCTAAAGGTTCCACAGCCTTTCAAAAGAGTGCCCCCACATCAAATGTTCAAACAGCCCATAACATTTCATTTTCTGATCATACTAAGTTCTCATAAAAAAAAAACAAATGAACAAAAAACTTCCTAAATTGATTTTTATAGTAACTTCCTTTAAAGCTCCAAAATGTGACCCAAATGTTCTTCAGAGGGAAAGAGGAGACACAAGAATACTGTGACTTAACAATAATAAGTAACAAACGTGGCATACGCAACAGCATTACTGAGTCTCTGAACATCGTGTTAATGGAGGAAACAAAGGCAAAAGGCTACAGACTTTGTTTTGTGACTGATAACTGTATTCTGGAAAGGGGGAGACCACAACGTCCTAGACTGAATTAGCTGCCTGGGACTGAGGTGGGAAGAAGTTGTCAAGGGGCAGCTCAAAATAGTTTTGAGATGGATAGAACTATTCTTTCTCTTGGTTGCAGCGAAGACAGATGGCCATGCAATCATCACTTCAAGTAGAACTGTACACCAAGAGAAAATGTGACTGGTTTTAAATTTTAAAACAAATGGAAGCCTCTGCTTCGCCTTTGCAATCTTGCATAGCTTAAATATTTTGAGGGGCAAAAGTTATATGGATACCTGCAAGTTGTATGGAACTACTGAATATTCGATAACATTTATAAATAAATTTCTGGTATTGTAAGCCTGGCTAACAACCCAGGTTTGGGAAGGTAATAGACCCATATGGGGAACCTATTTCTGATAGTTAACTAAATTAACATAGCAGCAAACTGCCTTCTAAATACCTCTACTTCTACCCACTGACAAAAAAAGACACCCAACCTTCATCAGAGAAGCCCTTTCTTACAATGAAAAGTAGTGAATGTAGAGACTTAGGGATGCCTGTAAGCAAGGGGGATGATTCATGCTCTAACCTATACTACCAACTCTAAGGTTCAAGGAATATTGTTGAAGAGGGAGCCTGGAGTATGTAGGAACTGAAAGATAGGAAGGGTAATACCCTCATTCCCTAGATTTGCTACACCTACTCTAGTCATTAACCAACAACTGTAGCTACCTGCCTTGGGCCAACACAAGACTAGCTCTGTTAACAATCAATCAAGAAAAGGGAGAGACTCATATAAACCAGCTGAACTCATATAAACCTCTGAACTACTCTACAAATAGATTCTGGGAGGGAAATCGCTATCTCTGGTGAGCCCGCCAGCCTTCAATTGATAGCTCTATCCACTGAAGTCACACACATACCCCTGTTTAATCCTGGTGGGTCACAAAACAGAACAACAGACAGGAACTTTTGGCATATATGGGGGTGGGAGGTGGGAGGGATAGTCAGGAGTAGTAGGGAGGTAGGAAGAATGAGCAGTCAGTGTGCAAAAAATTACATGTCACACTGTAAATTAAAAATTTTTAAAATATTTTAAATATCCATCTAAAATTTACTTTGATGTTATGTTATATATGCCTTATCGAGTTTTTCCTTAAGTCCCTAAAGAATGAATCTAGAACCACCCTTTCAGTAAGTCATAATCTTTAGCTCGTCCCCCTGTATTAAATGTCTTTATCAAGCAGTAACTCATTATGAATCTTTGGATTCATTAACAAATTTAAAAACCCTCTTCAATGACTTAAGATTATCTTTTTGTTTCATTTTGTGATTATATCTTTACAAACATGAGGCAGAGAATGACATTGAGAGATCGCAGTGCACTCCATTGCTGGGGGTGATACATTAGGCACTGCTATCCTGTGTGTGTATGTGTGTGTGTATGTGTGTATGTGTGTATGTGTGTGTGTCTGTGTGTGTCTCTGTGTGTCTCTGTGTGTGTGTGTGTGTGTGTGTGCCTCCGATGTAATTCTGTAGCTTTAATGGGCAAGACTGGAGGCATCTGTGACAAGACAGTCTCTAGAAGAGCCAGGGAGCATGTGAAGACAGAAAGGCCATGGGCTGTATAACAATATTTCAGGGTTCTGGTCATTCAAAGCAGGCGTAAATATTGAGTATTTTGGTGGGTGTGTTTTTTTTTAAACCCAATAGTGTTTATTGTTTTCAGTTAGTCAACTAAACTCACTTATTTTACCTGTACCTGTAACCATCTTCTGGTGTTTGGGTTTGATTTATTACTTCTCGATTGAAGATCTAACAAATAGGAAGCTAGGGAACAGACCTTTACAAAAAGATCCCTAAGAGATCAAAGAGAAACAAAGGAAGGGAGAAACAGCAGCCTAGAGAATGGAAGAAAAATGGAGTTAATACTGTCAAACGCCTGAGAGCAGGACAAGATAATGGCTGTAGGGCGTGTACGCCTTTAGAACGAGCATGCTCTGTTAAATGGGGTTAGAAATCAGATGGCCCAGGGCTGAGGACTGAGTGACTCTCAGAGACAAGGGAAAATGAATGAAGTCTGCTGCTTCAGAGTTCAGATGTATTAGGAAGGAGAGAGATGCAATGCGGAGGCAGTGAGGGAGGGAGGGATCAGTTTGTTTTTGTTTGGTGTCTGGATGGAAGTCTACAGAATCTAGTAGGCAGAGAAAGAGAGTCAGCAGTGGAGACAAGGTTGAAGATAAAGGACAAACGGAGATAATGGATGGCAAAAGGTCTCAGCCCGGGGAAAAGGGAGAGAATCAAACACAGGCTTGGCCTGAATAGTGGGAAGGACTGATCCTGCTTTGAGATTGGAGGAAAATACGAATGTTTATAGAGAAGAAATTGCAAGGATTCACAAGTCCTTTCCGCACAGTGACCTCAATTTTCTCGTTAAAATAGTAGGGGCACTGAGTGAAGGCGAGAGATTCTATGGCTTGAGCCGGGTGACCGTTCTGAAGGTGTCACAGCCCACAGTCATGGGGAGGGATTACTGACTGCTGTTCAGGGACTAACTCCGGTTAAAGAGCAGACTCGGCACAGGGAGTGTAGCACAGGGGGTGTCTGGCTTGCTCTCGTGGCACTTACAAATCCTGTAATGGCAGAGGGGAGCGGCACTAGTGTGGGCTCAAGGTCATATGCTCCGTCTAAGAAGAACAAGCTGGAGAGCAAAGCAGAGCCATGCGCCGGTACCCGCGCAAAATCCCAATCTGCCTGGGAAAGAGTATGGAAAGCCCGAAGGCACTGGAATTTTCACCGAGTCGATAAAAACACTGGGGAGGGGAATACAAGCATTGCCTGATTCCTTTTTTATCTTAATTTCCCCACCCTTTTTATGTTCAGGCTAACCTTTTTTTTTTAAATTTTTATTTTTTGTTTGTTTTTGTTTTTCGAGACAGGGTTTCCCTGTAGTTTCTAAAGCCTGTCCTGGAACTAGCTCTTGTAGACCAGGCTGGCCTCGAACTCAGAGATCCACCTGCCTCTGCCTCCCGAGTGCTGGGATTAAAGGCGTGCGCCACCACCGCCCGGCCCCTAGGCTAACCTTTTTATAAATCATATTATAAATATAAAATTAGGAAGAAGCCAATAAAGAAATTTAAAAACTACAAGTGGTCAAACAGCAGTCCTGGTCCCCTGAGCAGAAGTGAGACATTTTTACCTGAGAGGCTTTCGGTGTGGGGTAGATAAAGGCTTGGAGGGTCTGGATGTTCACATTTGATTAGTGATTTCCAGACGCAGATTGTTTTGATTCGGTGAGACAATGGGCCACGTGATAGAGAAGGGTACCAGAGGCGTGCGGTAGGCACGTCCCCTAACACATAGAATTCCATCAACTGTGTTAACAGTGCTAAGGTCGAGTACTGTGGATTAGGTTAAATCTTTATCAGCATTACAGAAGAACAAGACCAGAAAAAGCATTTGGATAATAGCGGAGAACGACCTAACCGGAGAAGAGAAAGTTGGCCCGCAGCAGGACCACACCAGGTGATGCCAGATTGAGCCGCCTGCATGCAGAGCAGGTCTGTGAGAGGCAGGGAAACTCTGCATGGGGCCGGAGTTGTGCTACGTGTTTGAGAAGGATTCCCGGGGGGCGGGGGGGGGGGGGGGGGGAAGCAAATTTGTAAAGCAAATTTGGGGAAGGTGAAATCAAAAGAATCGAGGAGGACACATTTGCTTTGGCAAAGTCACGCCTTAGGTAGCCTTAAATAAAAGTTTTCATATGTGAGTGAAGGAAAGGCTTGAAATAAATCCATGATCCAACAGGCTGACATTGCACAAGAAACCTTCCGTTTCTTTCTAAGTTTCTAACAGCCCTCTGCCTTGCACATTGTCCCTTTTTTTTTTTTTTTCGCCATAATTTTGGTTTTCTAAAGCAGATAAAGGTTGCCTTTGTGGTCAGTTCCTAGAGCCAGCCATTAATGCTCTACATCGTGGAATAAACACTATCGGCTATAGATTGATTCAAATAGCTGCTGAACAAACATGGCGCTCACTGTGATCCTATCACTGCTGGCATCTTAATTTCCTCAGTTGATATGATGGTTAGATACGTGTCTTTCGGGAGACTCAGGAATTGTTACCCTAAAATGTTTTGGAAATCTATTTGGGTTTTTATTTATTGTTATTGCTGTTGCTGTTTTTGTTATTCTGACCCAAACTCCTTCTAGAATTCACCAATAGATGGGGATATTCTGAAATTTCTGTACCTCATGACGCAGCACACCTGGCCTTTTTGACTTGTATAATGTCTACTGTTTTCAGTTACTAGACCTCCCTGAGAGCAAGGAGATCAAATGTGTGCCACACCAGGCACGGTTTTGAGATTTTGTAATCCAGTCTGTCTTGTTTATTTGAGTAATGACATTTTCCTGTTATATTTACCTGATGTAAAATCACTTGATTTATAGTTTGCTACACACAAAATTATGTAAGTTTTTTCAATCGTATCCAGTTTAGTTAAGACTGAAAGATTTTTAGGATGTCATTTAATGTGATGGGTTCATCTCTAGTTATGACAGGATATGAAAAATGGGAAAAAAAACATCTGGGCCTTAAACATCTTCACACTCATGTGTTCAAAACAAAACATTGTGTAGGAAAATTCCCAACCTGATTATCGTTAAAGAGAACCTGGCCACTTAATTGTTGGTACCCATAAAAAACCATTTGTGCAAACACAAATAATTATATCCTTTACCCTTTTAATAAGTGAACTGGTAAATCTGTACTCAGTTGCATTTTATTTCAAATATTGACCTTTTAAATATTTGTATAAAATACATTCTCTTTTAAAAATAATATATTACCTTTCTGGTGGAACTGAGCAAGATACTTCTGTGATACACCTTTACACATTTACAAATTCATCTGAATAGGTCGAGATTTTAAGAATCAACCAGCATGGGCTGGGTCTCATCGCAA
Source organism: Arvicola amphibius (assembly GCF_903992535.2). NCBI lineage: Eukaryota > Metazoa > Chordata > Mammalia > Rodentia > Cricetidae > Arvicola > Arvicola amphibius. The sequence continues at coordinate 17,888,742 of NC_052053.1, forward strand.
TTGTTCTGTGTGGAGGAAAGCAGCATCTCAACTATCTCTTGTGTAAATCATGCCGTGCTAAGTCACGTGAGCTTCCTAAGGCACCAATCGCACCTGAACGTTTACTCCGTATTCTCCTTTATTTTCTCTCCCTGGCAGTCACATCACCAAACCTAAGACATCACTATGTCACTCATTACCTATGTTATCTCCCATGAGCATGGAGTTTCTACTGTGACGAGCACATCGGTGGACTTTGTTCACGGTTCTTTCTCCACTTCCAGGCACAAACTTAGCACAGCAATTGAATGGTTACAATGAGTATATGAATGAATGGAACTACTTTCCGAATGACAAAACTGAGTGTGGGGCATTTTCATTGACTCTCTTTGTTTCTTGTTTTGTTTTTCACGTCAGTGTCCCCTCCTGGTTGCTCTGACTCTCCCAGAACCTGTGATACAGACCAGGTTGGCCTCAAACTTACTGAGAACCACCTGCATCTACCTCCTGAAGAGCAAATTAAAGGCTTAAAGTATGCACTACCACACCTGGCCTCCCTGCACCTTTGCAAAGTTTACTGCTTTCAGTTATGATTACTTTTATTTGAAAATAAAAATAAAAAGACAAACAGAAAACAACTTTCTTGACCAGGTTCCAGGCCCTGCTGTTTCCTCAGCTGTAGTCTGCCTAAGACCTCACCCTGCTGGCCCTTCTGATTCACCAGGAAAGGAGTTGAGTCCCTAGGGAGGGTAATGAAATGAACGCAAATAAGGCAAAAGGTGAGTGGGTGGGGCCCCTTTGTTATTTCCATAGGTGTTTGCATAACTATTTTCCACAACATTCAATTTGCAATTGTGACCAGGGAACCTCCTCTGCCTTAGACTCTCTGAGCTCTTCTATAAGCTGCACCTAAGGAGCTACAGTCAAGGCTGGAAAACAAGCTTTGGGTGTGAGCAGAGACAGAGCAAGGATCTTCTGGTACAGACTCTTGGTTTTCTAGGCTGAGGCAAGGCATGATGACAAATCAGGACTACCCCAGAGTGTTCCCCCCTCCTCCTTGGCTTTAGAATTCATTGCACACCCTGTACAATCTAGCATCTCTTTTTAAATAATGTATTGAATCAATAATAAAATTTGCTCTGGGGTACATATTCACTGCAGAAATGTTGGCAACCAAGACCATAGCTTACTCATTTTCAAACACTAAGGCATTTAATCCACTAATTCATGTATGGTAAATCCTAAATAAGTGAACCAACTCAGATGAATAAGAAAAGCCAGGCTGAAGACAAGATTGACCAAACTAAAAGACTGTCGACCCTTTTTAACTAAAACTGCGATCTATGACAACTTGTCTCACAATATCAATGAGGAATAAATCATCTACTATTTTAAAGGATCCCATGATTGTGAACTTTAGCCCATACTATAATCATAACTTCTAAATGCATAGTTTACATCAGTTATTATTTTAACAAGCTGTTTAACAACAGCTTACCTTGTTTTTCTTTACTGTCTTATATGTTAGAAGTGACCCCCCCCCCACTAGGATGTTTTTGACCATTCAAAGGAATCATCATTTCATAGCTGGCAAATATTCTTCACAAAAGTGATTCTTAAACATTTAAGAAACTCAGAGAATGAATTTACTTATGTATAATATATATGTATATATACACATACACACATCTAAGCATATGTATGTATGTATAGACTTTCTTAGGAATGTTATTCAGGGTAATTTGATCACATTTGCTTCCAACTCCTCCTCATGGTTCCTCCCAGATGCATCCACCCTCTACCTCTTCTCTAATGCTCCCCCCTCGTTTCCCCCCCTCTCTCTTTTTCTTTCCCTTCCTTCCTTCTTTCCTTCCTTCCTTCCTTCCTTTCTTTTAGAAAGTGTAGGATTTTCTTTAACTGAAATGTAGAGTTTATGAAACTAGCTCTCACTACATAACCCTGGGTAGCCTGCATAGCTCAGCTCCTCGAGAGCCATCAGCCTCTGCCTCCCAAATGCTGGGATGGAACGTCTGCATCATCATGCCTGGCTGTTATGGTCATAAGAAATAAAGTGAATAGACATGCCTCATGTTTATTTTCCTGAGGATGGTGCTACCTTCTAAAAATGAGAGAATTACATAAAGCAGCATTCCCTAGTAAAAGATATATTTTTTTAAACCACCCCTAATGGAACCAAGTATTATAATTCTGTTCTGGATAAGCTTTCAAAGACCCCAAAGACACATGGTTAAAAATATGTATTTTAAGTAAAACATCTGCCTTCTCCAATTACACATTAGCAATCATAACCGGGGACAATTACAGTCGCATCAGATGCTTGAAAGCATGACAATGGTAATAATGGAGTCACCTTACCTTGTGGCCTCATGAACTGCAGTGTCCTCCCAAGAGTCTATGCTTCTGAATATACCTTTTCAGTCTGTTGATATTTTCTTATTTTTTTCTTAAAAAGAGAAAGAAACCATGTTTCAATGTTATATAACATTCTGTTTTCAATGAGTAGAACTGGTTACAAGTCCTCTCCTGCCTCACCTCCCAGATCTCTTAGCAGAAGCAGGGGCAGCGGCAGCAATAACATCCCTAGCTAACCTCAGCTTTCTCCCCATCCCAGTAGCTAAAGAGAGGACTGGAACCAAAGATACCAAAGGTCCTTGAGTTTCTGGCATAACTTAAACTACAGCTTCAGATTTCTAATGGCTCCCCAATAGTGTGCTCGTTAATTCATAATTTCTGTGATATAAAGAAATTAATAGTCCCTTTGAATTTTCCTCCCTGCTTCTTCCTATCTGTTTATTCTTGGTTTAGGCTACCACCTCTAGAAAAATGAAGATACCACAATTCAGGTTGCTCCATTCCCTACGACCATCGCCCTCGCTTCATGGGGATCTCTATATTGTTAACCTTCAGTCCTATCATAAGATAGTCCTATCATACGTCCTATCACATTTCTCTTATGGAGAACAGTTCCTCCTGTGAAGTCCTGATTCCATTTCCTCTCACTGAAAAGCCTTTACAGATTCGGTGATACCCTTTCTTTCCCACATCCTCTTTTTATCCTCCATTTCTCTTACTCATTCACACCTGCATGTAAACATGCAATGAGACCCCTCAGCCTGAAAGCACACATCTTCTCTCACAAGAGCTCCCCATATCACTACCACTGCATTTCTGCATTCCATCTTGTAAGGAAACTCCTGAAGAAGGACATTCTCCTTTTTCAGCAAAATTGAACTCATTCAGACTTGGTGTCTTCTCCACTGCTCCACAAAGACCTTCCCAGGTCAGCAGTAAACTTGAACGTTACCAAACCACCAAAGACAGTTCTTTACACCCTCAATGGCCAGTATGTGGCTGAGATGCTTACTGCCCACTTCTTGAATTATTTCATCACTTGACTGCAAAGTGAGGCTGCATTCTCCCACCTCTTGTCCTACCTCATTTACGATCTTTTCTCGGCCTCTTTGCTTGATTTATCCCCTCTAAACAGATTTAGCCATGAGTTGTTTTCTAACTCTATCATAAGAAACCATATCTAGCACCATGTCTTTAAAGAGTAGCATTTGTAAACAGACCTAAAGTCGGAGTTCTAGACCAGATGTCGACCATGACCTTGAGAGTGGCAGGCACCTTATAATTTAGTCCACAGTTTTACATGAATGGCCAGCAGCCTTCTTACATTTGAAATGCCCACAAATGCAATGAAAAGAAAGGAAACAATGAAGAGAGACACAAATTTGCCCCCTCCAGGCTTTCAGTTTTTCCCATTTAAGTGTATACCATCTGTAGTGATATTTCATTTGTATTTTAATAAATAAAGTTTTCCAGGAGATCAGAGAGTAAACCAGCTCCACTGGTCAGCCTTAAAGACCAGGCAGGGATGACACACACCTTTAATCCTAGTAGCCACACTAGTTTGCCATAGGTACCAAGCAGTAGTGGTGCCTGCCTTTACTCCCAGCCCTAGAGAGGCAGCTCTCAGACACAGTCTCATTCTGAGATTCGTGGAGGCAGGGTCGCCATTTCAGACTGAGGTAGAGGAAAGAGCCAGGGGCTAGCTGTTTTGCTTTTCTGACCTTCAGGTTGAACAGATATTGAGATATCTGTCTCTGGTTGTCTATCAGTAGTGCTATAATTGTCACCATTTAAATATATATTTTTTATTTGTGTGTGTGTGTGTGTGTGTGAGAGAGAGAGGGGGGGGGGAAACAGTACCTACGACAGAGAGAGAGAGAGAGGAAACAGTACCTACGACAGAGAGAGAGAGAGAGAGAGAGAGAGAGAGAGAGAGAGAGAGAGAGAGAGAGAGGAAAGAGAGAGGAAACAGTACCTACGCCACTCCAGGTTCATGCCCACACAGAGAAACCTGGATATCCATGTATACTGAAACACTACTCACCACAGCCAAATTATAGAATCAGGTGTCTGTCAACAATCAAAAGCACAAAGCACAATAGAGTTTTGTTTAGCCATATAAATGAGTGAAATTGTTGCATTTGCTGGAAAATAGATGTGACTGGAGATCAACCTATTGAGTAAAATAAGCCAGACTTAGACAAATATCTCGTGCTTCTTGTATTTGTGAATCCTGCTTTGTATATAGAGACATGGAAATCATATATTTTTGAAAACAGAAGTGAGATTAGGTGGCAGAGAGAGACGAGAAGGAAGAAATGGAAGGGCATGTGTGTGAATATGGTAAAACACATGCCATACTTCATTGAAAATGCCTTATGAAGCCAATCACTACATACATATAATATAAGCCAATTAAAAAGACAAACATTTAATTTTTGTCATCTGAATTGTCCCGACCTTAAGCATCAAGAACTTTGTTGGGTTGGCTCTTGTGTGCTTTTAATACACCTAAACATATAAAATGCTTTGCAAATCAAAAGCAAAGATGAAGCCAAAATAAAGCCCTTTGTTTTCAAAAAGTCTAGAATCACGTCAGTTCTGCCTTCAAGATGTCCTGAAGATGGCCACTTCTCCCTGAAGCCCCTGTCCCCTGCTCTATGTCCCCACCTGGCCTTCTTGCTTCTTCTCTTGCCTGTTCCTATAGAACAAGTATCAGCCTCCTGCCGACCATATTCTCTGCCTTCTGATCTTTCCCTCTTGAAGTATTCTCCTGCCCCAATAGTGATTGCCTACTCCCTCACCTCATCAGGCCTTTACCAAAGTACACCTTGGACAAGGATCTCATTACTAACTTACTGTAAATACTCCTTCGTATTTTCTAACTACTCCTCCTTTGCCAACATTAAAAACTTGCGATGCAATTTTGTTTACTTGCTTATGATCTACCTGACTACTAATACAAATATTATTATGATTACTAGCATTGAGAGACTACCTTATTGGGCAAATAAAATTGTTGCCAAAAACCATGGGAAATGCTGTAATTGAACCTTAAAGTACAAATGTGTGCATTCTGCTTCAATTTTAGAAAAATAATATTTCAATGTATATTGTGATATTTGTCTTCACTTGATATACCTATCCAACAAAGTTGAAACAGTAATATATAAGAACGCTTTCTAAAATGTATGTATTGGGGCATGTTCATAGTAGGATAAAAACTACAAAGGAGGGAAAACTTTCAGAGGGAATAGTTATCTCAATTTTACATGCCCATATGTTGGAATGTCATGTAATCATTTTTAAAAAGTAAAACAAAGCTATGATAAATAACACTGGGAAATCCCATAAAGTACTACTGAGTAAGAAAAGCAGTTTTCAGAATAATATACATGATTCATATTTTCACAAAATGCTTTCATGGGAATATGTATATTTTGATTAAAACATGAAAGACTGCAGAAGAGTTACCTACAGAGGAAAGAGAAAAATAGGATTAGAAAAGAAGAGACACACACAATTTCTGTAATATGAAGATAATAAAGCCTTTCATCTGTATGAAATCAATCAGTTTTAAAGCTCCCAACTACTTATAAACACACAAACAAATCAGAACACAGCGTCCACAATATTTTAGTCTATTTTCAAAAATGCTTTGGATTTTTAGTTGATATTAGGGTTTCTTAAGCTCACAAAGAAAATGGAGAATTGCTACAATTGACCAGGCTCCCTGGAAATGCTTACGTTCTTACAGATGGTCTTGGGAAAACATCTAAACTGAACACTGTGTCTGTATACTTTCACGATCAACCATAGAAAATAGAAATAAACCCTGAGAAAAAAATAAACTACGTCCATTGGCATTAATTCAGCAGCCTCAGGTGTTGTGGGATATTTGTATACAGTGCGAAGGTATATTGGTGTGATTGGTGCGATAAAAAGCTAAACAGCCAATAACTATCAGGGAAAACAGGTGGGGCTTCCAGGCATACAGAGGGGATGGATCTAGGCACATAGAGACGCCAGGAGACATTAAAAAAAAAGCAGCACGGATGGTACAAGGCAGAACACAGGTTAATAGAAAGGGTTAATTTAAGTGATAAGAGCTAATTTGGAATAAGCCTAGGCTATAGGCTGAGATTTCATAATTAATAAGAAATCTCCATGTCATTATTTGTGAACCAGCAGTACAGAGAAAGACTAGCTACACTCAGGTGCCAGACTTAATAGTTCATAAATGATGGACATTTTCTGTATACCTCCGCCTACAGGGCATGAATGCCCACATAAGGCCTTAACTGATGGCTAGGGCAACCTTGCCAGCCTTTATTCTCTCTTAAGACGAGGACTAAAGACGGAAGGGATGTCTCAGCAGTTAGGAATGCGCCAATATATACCAACATCCAGCAGTTCACAACTACCTATCACTACAGCTTCAGGGGATTCTGACGCCCTCCTCTGGTTTCCACAGGCATTGCACTATTGAACATGACCACACATAGATAAACAGGTTTAAAAGTGAGGACATCGAGAAAACAAGGCCTTCTAAATACTGTAGGACTGGTGCTCATATAAACCCAGAGACTGTGGCAGCACACACAGGGACTAAGCCAGATAGGGCCCCTGCCCTACGAGAGGAAATGGACACAATTCCCATCCTTAACCCAGAAGATATCTCCAATTGGTAACCACTTGCAAAGGAAAAACTGTTTTTCTACAATGGGGTCTCACTGGGTATACAAACCAATCTTAAGGGCAGGCCCCATGCCCAGGAGTAGATGAGGAACACAAAATGAACTCAGTGGAATTTTCTGGAGGTTCTTAGTGTCATAATGGTTTTCAAGGCATTTTCTTTCTTTACCTTGCTGGTCATCTGCATATATATTATGGTTTCCAGTTCTGCGTTTTTAGGGGATTTCTGGATGTATAAACATGTATGGCTCTGTGTCGGTATCTGTTTCTTTTGATTTTTATTTGGTTATTTTTTTTGTCTGATTCTGGTTCATTTGTTCCTATTTTATATTATTTTAGTTTATTACAGTTTTATGAATGGCAGATTGTTTTCTAATGAGAGAAAAAGAAAGGAAGTGAATTGGGGCGGGAAGGGAGGAGAGGAGGATCTGCTAGGAGAGAGGAAAATGTAATCAAAATGAAAAAATAATAGAAAAGACAATTTTTTTCTAAAAAAAAAAAAAAAGAAAGAAAGAAAGAAAGCCAGGTGTGGTGGCACTCACAGAAGCAGGTGGATCTCTGTGAACTGGATGCCAGTGTGCACAGAGTGAGTGCCAGGATAGCCAGAGCTACATAGCAAGACCTTGTTTCATAAAAGGGGGGAGGGAATAAATAACAGACTTTCTGATAAGACTATGTCCTGATAAGACTATGTCCTCATCTTTTCTGTCAAAATAAAACCATGTCGAAGTTCCCTCTATAGAATATTTCCAGCACCTAATAGAAATTTATGTACTTAGTTTTCCACTCAGAGACCATTGCATGTTGTGGGAGGCAGAAGTGGCACACATGTAATTGTGGAGTTTGTGTGGTCTCAGGTTGGCACGCTTGCGACACCTTGGAGCACGTTTGCCAAACATAAAGTGCAATGAAGGATCCAATTTGGATATCACATATGGAATTTCACTGCAGAAGCTTGTCTATAAGGAAACTTCATAAGAAGATGGTTTTGCCATGAGGTAAATGCTGAATAAATCTTGGAAGTGTGGATGGTAGGCAGCGGGGTGGGAGGACTCAATGGGGTCCCAACAAGCTGAGGAACTGTTGGCGACTAAAGGCTGCTGGAGGACAGAGAGCCCCCTTTCTTCAGAAAGGAGGCTCTAAGAGGCTGCTCATGCTCCCAGTAGTGTTCCTTGCACACGTGCACACACAGGTGGCACTAAATGAACTCCGTCTGCTTTCAAAGAGTTGGTCCAGCTGTGAGAAGAGTGGGGGACTGGGAGGAGCTAGAGGGAAGGGGATTGGAGGTGGATCTGAGCAAAACACATTATATATGTATGTATAAATTATCAAACAATAAGAAAAAGGAGCTTGGTGCTAGGTGGCTGTATATAGTATATGGTCAAGTGCGGGCTAAGTCTTCCACAGCTCAGCTGGGAAGCCTACAGTCCCATATGCCATTGAAGAAAACCCAGTTCCCCATTAAGAAGGCAGGCATACTACAGTGGAGAAGAAAGGACCAGCCCCAAGTCCATTTCTGCCTAATGGATCTTATCTCTGCCATTTCTATTATACACACTAAGATGCCTCTTTTACAATTAGGTTGTACAGGGGCCTTTGTCACTTTCAGTGTAAAGTCAATGTAACCCTGACTATTCACTCTGAATACAGAGGTGCTGGGACAAACATCAGAAATGGAACTAATGGACTTAGTTATATATTGTCAACAAGAGAAGGCAAGTTAACACGGTTAGGTGGGCAGGTTGCCACTGACCTTAACACTTTCGCTTCCATCTTAAATAAAATATTTAAGTAAAAAAAAAATAATAATAAAAGAAGGAAACAGAATCTAGAAAGATAATTTCTTCCTGTCTTTTATACACTTGTATTCCCTGATTTCTGGCTGCTAATCAGACTTCAAAAAGAATACACACACGCACACCTGATGGAGGCATCAGTAGAAAAATGATGGGAAAGACATAGAAGCATGTATAAGTATAGAGCTAATCTGCAGTTCCAGAGTGAGCGACGCTCAACAGAGAAAGGCTATGCCGACCATCACACACTACCTCCAGGACAGATGAAGAGGTGACAGGAAACAAGATGAGCAGATGATTGGTCACCTGGCCCGCTACCCTCTGCCCACCCTGAGGCCGCATCTCTGGGCTTTCTTTACACCGCTGCCACTTAGAACATGTCACAGGGAAAATGGGAGGAAATTTTGCTTAATAGAATATAAATTCTTGGAAATTGAAATTGGCTAGTCATTTCTGTTAATTTGTTGAGTGAAAGTCAGTTCTTACTCATGATGTTTGAAGAATGAACTCACAATCTGCTGCTGATCTCTCGATACATTTTACTGTGTATTGCTGGGCTCTCGCCGTGCTCCTGTGTCTTAACTTTTCCTCTACGTTATATAATGTAGTAGGTGGAAGCTGTGTTTCTCAGAATGCTTCTCTGCACATGGGTACAAAATAATTAATATGTACTTCCAGTTTTTTAAAAATTGAACATTTCAAAAATAAGCTTAAATGCACCTACAGTGCTATATCATATTGGATTTGTGTGAGGTTAAAATATTATTTTAGATAAAAAGAATAAAAGATAATAACAGTCTTATATTGGAAAAATGTTTCAGATCATCATATTAGCAGGTTAAGATAAGATGATCAGATGTATTGATAAGGAATTTGATGAAGTTCAATATTTATTAGGTTAAAATTCTGAACAAAAGGATGCATCTTTAACACATAGCAAAGCAATCTATGGTGTCCCATGGAAATCACGTTAACTAAAAAATCAATAAACAAACAAAAACTATACCTTTATCATACTAAAAATAACGTATTAGAAAATCCACCTCAAAATAAAACACTTTCAAATCTTAATAAATACTATAAATGAAAGTATAAAATTCCACTGTGTATAAAATAAGTTATATACACAGCACTCATTTTCTTGTATGGAAAGACATCATAAAATTAATCTGCCCACAAACATACATATACACATATGTCTATATTTCAAGTCTGTTTGGGAAAGATACCAAGTATATAAACAGTTACTTGTCAAAGTGGGTATATAAATTGATCAAGTTTTATATCAATTGTTAAGGGTTTTCCCTAAGATTTAAATATAAACATGTTGTAACAGCAGTGGTAAATGATGCCTTCTAAAAAGAGGTTATGGGGTAGTAAATATGGCTCAGTGATTTAAAACATTTATTGCTCTTACACAGGACCTGGGTTTGATTATTCTAGGTATTCACATGTTTACAACCATCTGTAACTCCAGTTCCAGGAGACCCACTACCCTCTTCTGGCCTCCACATGCACCAGTCATGCCTATACATACATGCAGGCAAAATATTCACACATAAAGTAAAATAAATACATCTTTTAAAAAAGAAGTGACAGCCAGGCAGTGGTGGCACAAGCCTTTAATCTTAGCACTCGGGAGCCAGAGGAAGGTGGATCTCTGTGAGTTCGAGGTTAGACTAGTCTACAGAGCAAATTCTAAAAAGAGAACAAAAAAGAAAAAAGAAAGAAAAAGAAATTACAATACATGAACACAGATTTCTTGTTGGGAAAAAAACTGTATGATAGAGAAGAGGATAGACAGACAGACAGAGATGGTAGACAGATAAGATAAATCACTCATAACTCTGACACCCAGTGAAAAAAATCTCAGAAAATACATTTACTTTTCTACATCTTGCAAATACAAAACACACACACACTCCAATGGAAGCATATAATTTAACATATGTGTTTAGCAATGTGATCATATTTTATACCAATTGATATATTTATTCCACAGGTCTTATCACCCCCATAGCGATTAATTTTATCAGTTTCCCAGAAATTATCTAACCAATTGCAAGACATCTAGGTTGTATACAGTTTTTGTCACAAAAATCTATCAAAAAATAATTCATAAAACTAAAACTGATTTCACATTTCTATTTTTAAGTAAAACAATATGAAATTTGATAAGTATTCTTGAAATCAATATCTGAAAATGTATATAATCTGAAATCTCTACTACTCTACAAGCCAAAATAAGAGTTGCCATAGAAACAGCAATGGCAGAAAATAAAGTCAGACACGGGATCAAAAAAAGAAGGAAAGAAAAAAAAAATCAATGAACCAATTTATTTGTAGAAATCAAAATTAACTTCATTGGAAGTATGACCCATATTTAAATTTCACTTATTACTATTTCTTCCAGACCAAGAATCTTAAAAACAGAATCAATGACAAATTCTGATATCAAACCTTACAATACATATACTTTTTAAAATGTAGGAATTGTAGATATTAAATTTCAAATAAAATATTATTGTTTTATTTAAGAGTAACTTTATGAAGATGACTTAAAATGAATATACACATCTTTACCTTATAGTATTTCTAGCTACATTATCTTCTAATCCTGGAAGAAAACATATAATCCATGTACCTGAGGTCTCTCTGTGTGACAAGGAGCAGCACCCACAATAAATGAACCCAACCAAAAAACCACCTTGGCCTCACTCCAACCACCAAGGCAAACAGCACAAGCACCCAGTGCGTTAGCATCCTGCCTAGTTTTCACCAACCTTCACTGAGCTTTGAGAATTGTTTGCAGTTAGGGTTTAGTGTGTTGTTGTTTGCTTTGGATTCTCTCTCTCTCTCTCTCTCTCTCTCTCTCTCTCTCTCTCTCTCTCTCTCTCTCTCTCTCTCTTTCTCTCTCTATTTATTTATTATGTATACAACATTCCTTCCCTGTATGCTTGCATGCCAGAAGAGGGCACCAGATGTCATTATAGATGGTTCTGAGCCACCATGTGGTTGCTGGGAATTGAACTCAGGACCTCTGGAAGAGCAGTCAGTGCTCTTAACCTCTGAGCCATCTCTCCAGCCCCCCCCCCCCCTCTTTTTTTAATTTGGTGATTTCTGTTTTGAAGAGGAGTATTTTTGGTAATGTTAGTATTCGGTGATACTCATTAAAATCTCCAGTAAAAATAATCTTCAAATGACAGTTACCAGTTGACTATTTGAATCAATTAAGAAACTTTCATGCAAAGTCTCTTAGAATTGCCAACTATATAGCTAAATCTTTGCTATTACTGCATTGCTATATTTGCAACAAAAGCCAAAATCAAATGCAACTGAGTTTACTAACATTTTAGCTCACTTGAAGTACTTTCCTATTGAGAATTAAATATTAAAAGGAAACAAATGGCCGAGCCGTGGTGGCACCCACCTTTAATCCCAGCACTCAGGAGACAGAGGCAGGCGGATCTCTGTGAGTTTGAGGCCAGCCTGGTCTACAGAGTGAGTTGCAGGACAGCCAGGGCTAGGGCTGTTACACAGAGAAACCCTGACTTGAAAAGCAACAACAACAACAAAGAAATGAAAATGAATGCCTTTACACATTTTTACACTGGCCTTTGGTTTAGCTTTTGCTGTATTTATAATGATTATTTTCTTTGTTGCTTTTACAAACTACACTTCTAACTGAGTTGAAATGTAAAAACTAAAAAACATGTACTTCCTAAAATTAAAGCATTGCATAGTATATTCTATACAAAAATTGCCCCAAATGACTTTTTACTTTTCTAAGCAATTCTCTGCATTCACATCACACAGATGTGCCTCCCCTGAACTGTCAAAAGTGTCAGGAAGCCTGATCTATGCAATAAATTGTAAGGTCTTCAGAAAAGACCTAGGACTTCCGCCTCGGGCACTGGTGCCACCAGCAGCGCCATCATAAGCAGCAGTGTGAAGCTACTGAGTCTCCGTTTTTCAACACAAACTCAGAAGACTGTGACTCTGGCAAGATGGACGTGGGAATTTTAATCACCTCGCTTTATTTAGATCAGCCTACAAGCCACAGTATTTTTCAGTTGGGCAATCCATCCTTCAGGGCTTGTGGCCACTCTTAAATGATCCCAGAGTAAGGCTATTGGGGTAAACAGAAGGAAAAAAGGGAACATGGGGACACAGAATGGAAAAGAGCCCTTTGCTTGGAAATCTGGCTGGAACATCGTGCCAGTAGAGAAGCAAGAATTCCGGCATGTGTATCAATTACTGAAGCCTCTCCCAGGAATATACCTGTAATTTTCTAGGAATCTCACCAGAAAGCCCACACACAGGAAATGGACAAGTACGAACGCCTTTGTGTAATCCTCCCGTTTCTAGTTTTTAGAGATTATAATTTCACCCCAGGCATCTCCCCCACCTCCCTATCATCTCACTTATTAAAGAGAAGGGAAAGGGGAAAGTGGTTCCGTAGCTACTTTTTGAGATGTACCTTTGGACACACACACAAATGCATGTGTGGCTAATTTAGGACAATTAATTGTGACTTTTCTTGGAGGAGATAATTCCCACACTTTTGCTTAACCCTTCTGTTGAAAGTCTGCATTTAAATTATCTTTTAAAAACTCCTGTTTCTGGGGGGCTGGAGAGATGGCTCAGCGGTTAAGAGCATTGCCTGTTCTTCCAAAGGTCCTGAGTTCAATTCCCAGTCAACCACATGGTGGCTCACAACCATCTGTAATGAGGTCTGGTGCCCTCTTCTGGCCTGCAGGCATACAAGCAGACAGAATACTGTATAGATAATAAATAAATGAATAAATATTAAAAAAAAAAAAACTCCTGTTTCCAACGGGCTATTCCTGAAATTCTTTTATGCCCTACAAATACAAATTTCAATTTGGTTTTGGTAGAAGTTCATAAACAATTAAGGGAACTCCTGGGGCTACTAAGAGTGAGTGACAGCATGCTGCCTCTGTCCCCTCACCTTTGACAGATATGACTCTCTACTGAGATGTTTATAAAATGTAAACATTCTAAGATTTATCTGTAAATAGATTATCCTCTCAGAGAAAAGCATTTCGATCACTAATGTGAAGATGGTATCATTAATATTTAATAACAACTTTAATTCTTCTCTGAATGAAATAGTTACAAAATCAATCCACCTATAAAATCTTGAGTAAATAATAGATGTAGGAAGTGGGGATTTTTCTATTATACGTCTCAGATCTCAATATTAGTAAAGCCTTAACCTTCAACTCAGGTGAAAGACCATCCATGCCACAGGACGGCCCTTACGTTTCCTTTCTCACCTGCAGCTAGCAGAGTTAAAACCTTAGCATTATCATTCTTGATAGTCTATTGCAGACACATCAGATGTTTTTGGAAATTTTGTCCGACTACGCTTTTACATTCGATGCTGAATTTTGGTGATTTGTCAAAGTTTAGAACAAACAAATATAAAAGTGAGTTATGTACCTAGCCAGTGCAAGACTATAATTCGTCCCCTTAATGGCGAGTTGTGACTTAGTGGGCTCAACTAAAATCAGAGAGAGGGCAGTAAGCTTCTGAAGAACCAAACTGTGAAGTGAGCAATACTGTGTCCTGGAGCTGAAGAGACAGACGCATGCGACCTGTTTCCATGGCGTTCAACATGCCCGATCCCCATCTGGGACAAAACTGAACCGCCTGTCTACAGAGGCGGTTCTACAGCCCTGGATTGGCTAGCTAGCTGCTGTTTAAGATTCTCTCTGCGTTCTTCGGCTCACCCCCTTTACATGGCAACATTTCCATTACTCTCACAAGAAGCATTATGCCCCAAGGACAAACCAATTCATTTCACACAAATGTACGACGTGTTTGCTCTGCGATATTTCCATCAGCGTCAGTGACACACGAGGAAAACCTGCCCTGTCGCTTCCTAACAGAAAGGGGAAGCCGACTGCCACTTCACGCACAGCGTGACTTCTCTGCTATACCATTTCTTGACTCATTTGCGTTTGCCAAAAGACAGATGCCCTCGCCATCTAGGAGGAGTTGGCAGGAAAGCAGCAGCCATGTCACAGCCGTGACGAGCTGGTCCGCCATACTTAGCAGTCCGTCACGTAAGTAAACCATGGAGCTGCGGGGTTGAGTGGAAAGGCGGGGTCTAGGGGTTGCCATTTAAACACTCTGCCACAGCTCACACTTTTATTCTTGTCAAGACCTCTCCATGGTCTTGGCCTCCACAGCTGTAGCGCGAGAGGCAGCCCAGCTCCTCTCAAAGGCCCTGCTAATGCTCCTGGAGCCATAAAATGAGATCTGGCACTGGTGCTGTCTCCTGCCTTAGCCTGCACCAAGCCATTAGTTTCACTTAAAGAAAACGATGTGGGGTTCTGGGGTTTCTTCTTTTTTCCCAGCTTCCCATTCGATAATAAGGTTTTGAGTTTGAGACTAGACCGAGTGCAGCCCACAGTGACAGAAAAGTCCCCAGGATCGCATGTCTGCCCACTCTTCATCCTCCTTCTGGCGGGGCCCGCTCGCAGCTCTCAGTTGCAATTTACCAAATGATAAACATTAACATTCCCTTCCAAAGGGGAATCAGCAGACATTCCCTTTCAACACTGAAAAAAAAAAATCACCAAGTCAAGTTCATCACCCGAGCTGATGATGGGAAAAACAAAACACAAACCACCACCAAGACCCCGACAGAAAAGAAACTCAACAAGGCTTACCACCTAAGACTTCTCTGCCCACGATGGGTTTGAGTCTCCTCCTCTAGAGAGGTAATGGAATAGTTACCACATATCAAACTATTTTGGAAAGAAACCCCCACCTGCCTCTTCTATTCTTCCAGGAAACTGTTCAAATGTTCCAATCAAATGCTGTACCCACACTTTCTCTAGCCTTCCCTAAGGTGCCAGAACATCACTTTCGTCCGGAATGCTTCTCAAACCACATCTATAAGATCCGATAGTGCTTAAATGAACGTTACAGGTACTTTGTGAGCTCACAAGCCACAGAAATCAATTGACGTCTTGCATAGAGAAGTCTTGAGATTGTTTTTTTTTTTTTTTTTTTTTCCAGGAGAGAACCAATTTGAGACTTTAGGAGATGCATGGATGCCAAGGATGCTGAAAAACTATTGGAGCTTAAGGAGAAAGAAAATCACAGAGGTGTGGAACTTGCTCTTCTGTACTACTACTAGATTCGTACTCTGCTGTTAGATTAGGGGCTTCCTTCGGGAAGCAACCTCTTGGACAAGGATGCTTTTCAGGAGTGTCTCACTGGAAAATGACTGGGAAATGCTACACAGCTTCTCTAGTGGTCAGCTTGAAAAGGCAACCCTCCAAGCATGGAGAAGGGGTACTGTTGGAAGGGTTTCCCCACAGTCTTGCATTTAATGTGGACTACTGAGTTTTTAACTATGTGAGCCTCCAGTGGACTCATTCTTTTTTAGGAAAAAAAAAAACTGCTCTAATTCTCTGGCATTCCATACAATGCATTTTGACTTGTTCTTACGGCATTTGAAAATTTTGAATTGTGGCAGGGAGTGTTACTCAGTGTTAGAGAACTTGTCAAGGACACACAGAGCGCGAGATCAAACTCCAGCACAACATCAAGGAGGAGTGAAAGAACTATGAGAATGGATCTGTTTGCTCAATAAAGAAATTTAAACATCATCAAATGAATGTTGTATGCCATTCTAGACATTGAGTGTCATAGCAAGACATAAAGCCAGCATCCAGGCCTTTCTCAAGGGTACAGCTGCTTAGAGGAAGGTGTGGAAGAGCAGGAAACAGAAAAAAAAAAGCACGGTCTCCCAAAATACTTTGCCTGGACAGTGTCACTAAACAATCTTCCTTCCAAACCACAGCTATCTTCTCTCTTACCAAGGGTTCGGGAGCCCTTCTACTCTTTGCACTTGATTCAAGTTCATTAAAAAGTCCTGCATTAATCAAGAGATTAAGTAATACAGAGCCTAAAAGTTCTTACAAAATCTGTTTTTGAGTCCTAAATTCTTCTGGTAATAATGGAGTATGGCCAGGTACCAAATAAAATTCTTAAACCTTGAGTGAGAAGTAGAAGGCACAAAAAATAGAATTTTAGGGTTCACAGAAAGATTTGTATAAATGTTAGTAATACTTTTGAGGATGTTTCTGTGAGCTTAAAAATTTCTAAATAACAATAGGAAAGACATAAAACTCTACATAAAAATATTGTATTAATTCACTTGATTAATTTTTACCTTTACTATAAAGGATAGAAATTATTCAACACAAAAAGTAAACTTGAAGTCAAGTTTACCTTGTTGTCACATTAGCTTTTTCTGTCAACTAGATACAAACTAGAGTCGTATGTGAAGAAAGAACCTCAATTGAGAAAATGCGCCCATCAGATTGGCCTCTACGCAATCATCAAACATTTTCTCTTTTGACAATTGATGTGGAAGGGTCCAACCCACTGTTGGTTCTACCTGTAGGCAGGTGATCTTGGGTTGTTTAAAAAAAAGCAGCTTGTGTGAGCCATGGAGAGCAAGCCAGTTAGCAGCATCCCTTGATGGCCTCTGCTTCAGTTCCTGCTTCCAGGATTCTCCCTTGAATTCCTGCACTGACCTACTTTTTTGATGGAATATAACCATAAGCTGAAATAAATCTTTTCCTCCTTTAGCTGTTTTTGATCATGACCTTTTTCACAGCAATAGAAAGCCAAGTGGGACATTCTGTCAAGGCTTTGTTGATATGCACAGTATAGGAACACTTTTAGGAAGGAATTATAGGGGTCTGCAGGTAAAAGCACTTGCCACCAAGTCTAATGACCCAAGTTCATTCCTTTGGACTCGTATAATGGAAAGAGATCTTGCAAGTTGTCCTCTCACTTCCACACACATGCTGTGCGCGCACACACACACACCGAGAGAGATAATACAAATTTTACAGAAATAAATTATGATAATTGGGATGTGGTTCAGTTGTAGTGTAGCTGTACATGGCTCTGGGTTCGAGCACTAGTGTCACAAAACTAAAATGAAACAAAGCAACAATAATAACATGTTTTCAAGGCTCAGCTTCCTTTAATGATTAGGACCGAATGGACAAAATTATAGAAAAAGAAAAGTTCCCCTATGTCAAAACTTCACTTAAATGCACATTTTTACAATAACTGTCACTACAAAGTGTAATGATATTTTATTTGTGTTTTAACAAATAAAGCCTGCCTGAAGATCAGAGTGCAGGGACAAGTTACTAGAGGCCAGGAAGTGGTGGCGCACACCTTTAATGTCAAGACTCAGGAGAGAGAGGAAAGGGATCTCTGTGAGTTCAAGGCCACCCTGGCTATACAAGATTGAATCTGTCTAAAAGAGAAACAGAGCTCACACAAAGGTGATCCCAGCACTAGGGAGGTGGAGACAGGAGTGATATGGCTGGGCAGAGAGAGGAGTATAAGACAGGAGGAGACAGTCAGAGGACGCAGTCTGGGGAGGCGGAGGCAGTCTGAAGACAGGATTGCCCTGTTGGCCTGAGCATCAGTACAAGTAATCCCAGCACTCGGGAGGTAGAGGCAGGAGGATCTCTGTGAGTTCGAGGCCAGCCTGGTCTACAAGAGCTAGGTCCAGGACAGGCTCTAAAAAAGCTGCAGAGAAACCCTGTCTTTAAAAACCGAAAAAAAAAAAAAGGTCTCTCTAGTGGTTGACCGCTCTACTTCTCTGATCTCTTAGCTTTCACCCCTTTTTATCTGATTCCAGGTTTTTATTAAGAACAATTAGGATACATATTACAAGAAAATGGGTGGAGTAATAAATCAGAACATATCCTACCATGCCACTCGTTTTCTTCACATTAATCTCCTTAGATGTAAATATGTGGAGAAAGCCATCTTTACTCCAGTTCGTGAGCCTAGCCTCACATCTGAGTTTTGCCTCTGTAAAATTTCAGAACTTTCAGAGTCTGGATTTTGAAGCAGCATATCTTCCTCTGAAATCCATTTAATTACTATATTACGTTTATTTATTTATTTCTATGTGTATACATACGCATGTGGGCATGTATGAGGAGGTCAGAGGACACTTTTCATGCATGGGTTCTCTCCTTCTACCATGTGGGTCCAAGTGATCTGACTGAGTTCATCAAGCTTGGTGGTTCTCCTCCCTTGTCCCCTCCCCTCTCCTCTTCTACCCCTTTCTCTATCCTAAGGATGTGTCTCAGTGGCAAAGTACGCGCCTTGAGTGCAAGAATCTAGGGTTGATTCTCAAAATTACAAAATCAAGTCTAGTCTATGTGAGTGTACAACACTTGGATGTCAAATACTTCCCAACCCACTGACCATGATTATGGTATCAGATACCACTAATTCGATTTCTCAAAGACCTAGCTCAGAAAGCTGAAGATGAAATGATCCTCAGTTGCTGTCTGCTTACCGCTGATTAAATTCTGCCTCTTCCAGACCCATCCCATTTGAGATATGGGGGGGGGGGGGCGCAATACCTTGAGGACTAATTAAACAAAACGATACTTTCAGATTCATTTGTATGATAAAGAACTTGGAAGCAGGATTAAGGCGGTGAAGTAAGCTGAAGCCCCCAAGAACGAACCATCCAAAAATGATGTAGAGGAAGGAAAACATGAAATCCAGCTTCAGGTACTCACGGGTAAGTGATCAGATGTGGACAGACTGACACTATCAAGACTCAGCACTGCCACAGCTAAAAACAGCATCCTCTGATCCTGCACAGAAGAGCAGAGGGAGGCACTGTCAGCTTCTTCAAAGGTCCCCTTTAAAATTCCACTCATAGCTGTCCCATGAACCTGCAGAAGGAACGGGAGCCGAGGATTGAAATCTGTGTCCGCTGACTGGCATAGTCAAGGACTTGTGTCTTCTTGGGGTCGGGTACTCTGAACCACAGAGAGCACCTGCTGTAACATTGGGAAGCGTGGTGAGCAATGACAGCCTGATTCACTCTTACTTTTCGTTCTCATTCTGGCAATGGTGTCTGCGAGAAAGAGCTCAAATTAAAAAAAATGTGGGATAGGAAGAATGCCGCATGAGGAAATATGGTTTCGTGTTTTCAGATGCCAAAACACAAGTCAAATACATTCCTTTGATTTGTTCTGCTAAAGCGTGTACTGTCGTTGGCAGAGCCGGAGTTCAGAACAAAGTGGATCACTCACTAGCATGCTGTCATACCGGGAGCATGCTGATGAGGGTAGGTCTATCTTGTTGGGGATTTCTTTTTTTCTCAGATACAAAGGCATCTACTTTCCTGGGGCTCTTTGTCCATCAAAAATCAAATTGGTTGCTAGGAAAGGCAATCCTGCAGAATTTAGATGACTTATCTTGTTTCCAGTCAATTCAGCCGAGCCACAGGGAATATTCAAGGGCTGTGCTAAGGAGAGTTGAATAGATTTTACACATGACAGACTACAGTCCCCAAATCTTTTTGCTGGATAAAGCATTAATTTAAACTTCTTCACTCTTTGTGGTAAACAGGCAGAGAGAGTCAGCCAGACACAGGTAGAGTCACAATTTTAAAAAATTGTTAATGTCAAGTCCGATGAATCATTAAACCACTGAGAGTAATAATTTCTCCACATCTATAGAGAAAACGTAACCAGGGGTTGCAAACACAAACACCTACAGGGGCAGGCCTTCAGGAGGGAACGAGATCAGCTGTGCTAAAAATCATGCAGTCTTCTTCATTGTCTCTTTTATGTGCTGTTTGTAACAATGCTACCAAGAAATAGGCCTTTTCTAAGGGAAAATGATACATCACTGCAAGAATAAACAGCCTCCCAAACAAGTAGACAGTAGGTGGTAGGCTCTCAGATGTGCTAAATGGAAAGCCGCATTCCCAGGGCTGCGTGAGAGATACCTACCTGGGGCTAGGTCTTCTGGCTACAGGCTTTCACAGTTTAACCTACTGTAACCTGGCAAGTGCCATGTTTACATATCCAGAAGCGTCATTTTGCAGGGACTTATTTTGAAAGGTCTACTTTAGGGTCTGGCCCCTCTCTTTCTGCCATTATTGATCAGATGGTGTCCCCTAATTTTGGTGATTACAGTTCCATGGGACATTTTTGCTCCAGGTCCCCTGGGTAACAGGCTTCCTATGAATCTGTGCTCTCTGGTTCCCCAGGCTCCCCACTGGCACACGGTTCTCATCTTCAAAGCTTTCTCTCACCTCACCATCTCCATCTACCATCAACAGTGGTCACCATAGTCTCATGATGGGTTTTATTTGCTTGTTTTTTCAATTGAATGTCTTCATTGATCATTTTTGTCTCTCTGTTTGGTAGGCATTTGTATTTTACTCGGTAAATGGTTACTGTATTTTCTCATGCTTACACTGTTATGTTTTTAAGATTTAGTTTACTTTTACTTGTGTGTATGAGCGCAGATCTGTGCTGGGTATATACATGTGAGTCCAGGTACCTACAGAGGCCAGAAGAGGATGTTGGATGCCCTGAGTCTAGAATTATAGGCAATTGTGAGCTCCCAAACATGGGAGCTAAGAACTGAATTTGGGTTCTCTGTAAGAACAGCAAATATTCTTATTTAAAATATGTCTCCAGATGCACTGATATTATTTTGGGTAATAGAGAATGACAATGAAGCAATGTATTAGAAAAAAAAAAAAACTTCTTACTATTATATGATGGGATTCATCTACTGGGAGCTAATGATGTGGGCAGAGGCAAGCTAACAACATAAAAATGAACCTAAATATATAATATGTTAGATGGAGGTAAGTTCTAATGAGAAATGCAAACACTTGAGGGATATAGTGACTGCAATTTGGAGATATAGAGGGCATTCGATTTTTATTTGGTGTCAAAATGAAGAAGTCTTGCAGAGAAGCTTGGGGACGGAGTTTAATTGATTTCATTCATGATGTGGAATCAATATAAAGCATTTGTTAGATTTTTCTCGCATTTATATTTTGATGTCTGGATGTGCTAAACACATGTCCACTATGATGAGAACAGGAGACAGAAATTGCTTGGGTAGGATAGAGATCCCAAAGCAATAGAGTTCTGGGGGTGTCCCTGACAGAAAACAGGGATGCCAGGAGATCTCTGGCCCCTGTTTCCTTGTTGTCTCTTCTCCTAAGGGAGCACCCTGCCAAGAAGCTACACAGCATAGCAACTGCTGACACCCATTCCTGCATCTGCCCCGGCCACCCAGAACTTCCTCCTTCTCGCTCTCTCAATCTCTCACCTATGAATGAATCTTCTCCCGAAAACTCCCCCTCTGTAGTCCTTGAATTTCACTCTT
This sequence comes from Arvicola amphibius, assembly GCF_903992535.2. NCBI lineage: Eukaryota > Metazoa > Chordata > Mammalia > Rodentia > Cricetidae > Arvicola > Arvicola amphibius. The sequence continues at coordinate 17,910,824 of NC_052053.1, forward strand.
CAAAATCATGAGACAAAAATCCACTGATCACTGACCTAGTAGACTTTGTGTGTAATGGTGAGTATCTAATGCCCGAATTCTTCAGTTAAAGTCCATCTGAAGCTAGAGAAAAGGCCTCAGTAAACACTTTGGGTAATTCCATGTCCTACAACCCAATTCCTAAGTTAAAGTCCACCTAACACAAAAAGAGGCCTCCATAAACTCAGTGACACCCCAGTTCTCCCCCCACGCCTCACTTTACTTTCTGCCATCGATCCTGTAGAGTGTCTCAGATTGGAAGCATGACATTACGCCATCGAGGGAACTCCTCCAGTTACCCAGTATCTCTGATTTTTTTTCTACTAAGCTCCACCTATGAATAATACAATAAAATTTCTTCCTAAAACCCACCCTCTGTGGCCTATGAACTGCACTGTTTGAGTCCCCAAGACAAGTTCCCGAAGCCACTTTCTCAGTGGATGATTTTGCGTAACTGTGACCACTGGGCATTCTGACTCATGAGCTAAAACCCCCATCAGTTGAGAATGCATCCATGAACTCAAGTGTACCTCTTTCTGGTGTTAATCAGAAAAAGCCTGAAATGTATAACTGGACATTTGAGTGGGGGGGGGGGAGGAAGAGAAGGGGAGAAGGGACAGGAAAAAAAAGGAAGAAGAGAAAACTGTTCATCCTGCTTTGTCTTCACCAATCTCGTCCCGTTATCTACAGTCCGACTCCATTCCTGAAATTACCATGTAATACTTTCGTGGCAACACAAAAACCATTCGAGAGGAATGAGGCTGTGAGAGATTAGAATACTATCCCCATTCAGATGTCTGCAGTGATGGGTGGGAAGGATATGTTTTAGGAAGTTACTATGAAGGCTTTTCAATGAGGGTTTTTTTTTTCATCTACAGTAAGTGAAAATCCTAAGCATATTTGAAATCACCCTATGACGCAGAATTGTTGAGACCTCATAACCAAAAGAGACTGTTATCAAACTCAGAACTATAGACAACTTGATATTTTTTAGCAGCAAGTATTGCATTTGCTCTCTATCTGCCGTAAATGGAGTATATCTGAGTTCCACATCACAGCGGGTTCTATCTCAGGTCAACTGGAAAACAATCCTGGGGAGAATCTTTTTTTTTTAATACATAGTCCCAAGACTCACCAGAAATTGCCCATTTGATGGAAAGCCCATTGCTACAAACATGATTTGACTATCCCTTACAATTTTGTGGGTGGCTGACTTAATTTCCTGGAGTTTTCTCACTTATAAAGCAGGGCTAATGAGGAGCTCATTGACAGTGTCAGACTACACATCCCAGGTGTTCGAGCGACTGATAATTTCTACACCTTACTGCCATCCGTGAGAATGATCTATTCCAGGAAGCATTACAGAGCCAAAGCAGAACAAAGTCACACCCTAAGGTCTGGACAGCTCGGATTCCACTCCCCACCTCTCCTGTGCTCTCTCTTATGCTGCCATGCTTTCTCACCTCCTTCGAAGGAACATTTTTTAACATTCATCCATTCATTCATTTTTTATTTAGAGCATGTGTGTGTGTGCGCGCATGTGCGTGCATGCGTGTACAATATGTGTACTTGGCGTAGCAGGTATATAAAGATCAGAGGAGGGCAACTCGCAGAAGTTGCTTCTCTCCTTTCGCTTTCTGAGTTCTGGAATCAAGCCCAGGTTCATCATGTTTGGTGGCACCAGCCTTTACCTGCTGAGCAATGTAACTGGCCTCCCTCCACCATGACACGCGGCATCAAGAGAACCCTTATTGAATGCAACCCTTTGATTTTGTCCGACACACTTCCAGAACTGTAAGAAACTGAGCTCTTTATCAATTTCATGTAAACAAACATTAGCTCAGAGTAAAATTTACCCAAATTATTAACACAAGGCAGAATGACAAAGTAGGGGTGAGGGACCAAGATGCACTGCTTGATTTTGTGGGGGTCATCACATAGATGACCACAGCAAAGATGGGTAAAAGATGGAAGTCTTCCATTGGGGGCACCCTCCTTCTCAGTGGTGAGCACGGGCAATGTCTGTATCTTTCCCTACTGAGTGGCCACACCCTATATGAAAGCCCGCCTCACACTCTAAAAAGAGATCAATCCTCAATGCTTATTTTGACATGGGACAAATCTGAGGGAAGTTGTCGGGAAATGCTTGTTCGGGTGATCAGATTTTACCAAAAGCCTACCGCACAGTCAAGGAAAGGCTGTGACTGTACTAACAGAGCATCTACACAGTTTCATACGCTGTATAGTCCCCAATTATGCAGCAAAAACATCCCATTCCGTCGCTGTCTAATTGGCTTTTGGTTTTGTATTTAGGGCTAGAGAGTATTGCACTGACTAACTGTACTATAAATATTTAATTAAACTTCTAAAAGAGCATGCTGGGCTCCTTTCAAAGACACATACTCAGAGGAAACACATGTAAATCACAGTCCCATTTTATCATATTTTTATATTGTTGCAAACAACTGTGGGACAAGTTCCTAAAGGTGCAATAATGGCATTTCCAAATGCTTTGCCAGCTTGACTGTCAATTTGGCTGTGTTTTTGTTTTGTTTTTTGTTTTCTGTTTTTCCTGAGACAGGGGTTTTGTGCGCGCGTGCGTGTGTGTGTGTGTGTGTGTGTGTGTGTGTGTGTGTGAGTGTGTTTGTGTGTGTGTGTGTGTGTGTGTGTAGCTTTGGAGCCTATCTTAGTACTCACTCTGTAGACCAGGCTGGCCTCACACTCAAGAGATCCCCCTCCTTCTGTCTCCCACATCCTGGGATTAAAGTCGTGTGCCATGGCTGCCCAGTCAATTTAGGTCTTTGATGGTGCTCTTGGCTATATTTTAACATGCCTTTGCCAATAATGCATAACATTTTGAATTCTATTTTATTGCAAATTTGTCAGATACTCAAATTGATAATTATTGTTAACATACATATATTGCCTATTTTGCACAAGACATCATTCCAGTGTTTGAGGTGAGTGACCGACAGGATTCCAGAACAGTCGTTGACATTCTCTGGTCCTCATATACATGCTCGCTTTAGTCCACTGTTATGAAAATAATGAAAACCCACTCTAGTGAACCACTCTAAAGAACCCACACTGAGCATACAGAATGTGGCAAAAAGGGTTTTCATATGAACCATTGATCTGATTGGGGCAGGAGGGGGAGGAGGCAGCTATGACCTAATCACCCAACCTTCAAAGGGGCACAAGAGCAGTGGTTCTCAACCTTCCTAATGCTATAACCAGTTTTAATACAGTTCTTGTTGTGGTGACCACAAACATCAAATTATTTTAGTTGCTATTTCATAACTGTAATTTTGCTACTGTTATGAATGGCAATGCAAATATCTGTGTTTTCCAATGGTCTTAGGCGAACGCTGTGAAAGGGTCTTTCGAGCGGGAGGGGTGGCGACCCCCATGATGAGAACCACTGCCTAGAAGTTACATAATACGAATGAGAGGGATTCCGTGTGAGAATGATCCTTTGTGTGGAGCTAGGAATGAACAGCACAGAAAGCACACAGCCTCTAGGAACACGGTTCTCGGCATGTCAATCTAAGGAACTGAATTCTACCATTAACAAGATGAGCTTGGAATGAGACGTGCCTTACAGTAAGCTGACAAGAACTCAGCTGAACTGACATTTGGAGTCCAGCCTGTGGGACCCTGAGCAATGCGTATGGCCTTGCTGTCCAGGATTTCTCACTCTGGGTGTTCTAAGCTAACATAAGTAAGTGGTTTACCCTGTTATCCTTGTGATAATTTCTCACGTAACAGAAAACTAACAGGATACACCATCTCATCAGTTATAGCTATTGTTGATATCATTGTGGGGAGGGGTGAAGGTCAAAGAACAAAGAGATTAGATAATAAAGCAAGGTTGTAGAGGTAGATTGCAGAACCAGAACCCAAACCCAGACATCTGCACATCTGGAACCAAGCACTGTGCTTTCTCACTCCCTCCGCATCAACTCATTGCTTAAACCTGGCCTCCTTCTCTCCCTCTCTGTCGCCCGCCCTTCCTTTCCTTTCCCCTTTCCTCTTTTCCTTCCCTTTCTTTTCAGGGCCCTGATAGACATTCTCATTCTCTCTCTCTGTCTCCCCTTCCCCACTTTCCCTCCCTGTCCCTCTGCCCTGCTTTTCTAGTAATTCTAGTAGAAAAACGTTTACCCTCCCGCATTATCTGCTCACCTCCGACTTCCCCTGTATTAGAATTCAGTAAAACAGCACACGGAGTCTCTGTATGAAAAGACCTATGCTTGCTTTCTTTTGTCTCTGCCCCAGCATTGGGATTTAGGATTATTATACAGAAATCAGTGGTAGAATAAAAGGACTTCTGAACAATGGTTTTGTTTACTTGTTTGTGTGTGTGTGTGTGTGTGTGTGTGTGTGTGTGTGTGTGTTTATGTGTAGTTTGTTTTCTTCAGTGCTGGGAGTCAAACCCAGGGCCTCATTCTAGATAGGCAAGCACTCTTTTACTGAGCTATACCCACAAGCCCCACACGTTACTTTAATCACACATCACTGGACATCTTAGTCATAACAAAGTGGGGTTCATTGACCACCCCGCAATAAATGTGAAAGAGATGTGCTAAATATATACTATGTTTTACGCATCAATATTCATACTTACATATTAATATGACTTAATTACATTAATTTGCAGTTAATTTATTTGTTGAATATAGGATGCTCTGAATGAACATATATAGAATGTAGAAGTCACTTCTCAGTATTGTGAGGGATTGTTCCAAGGACCCTCTCTGTCCTAAAATGCACAAGTGTTCGTATCTGTGAAAACACACAGGATTCTACGTAGGACACTAGTGCCCGCCCACGGTTTATGACGGACAGCCTCTGCATCCTGTGTAAAGCCCAATGCTGTGAAGACATGATGCTCGTGGTTGTCACGCTCTCTTCCTTTCTCCTTTGAATATGTTCATCCTATATTTGGTTGAATCTGTGGCTGCAATGCCAGCTAATATGGGGGGGGGGGGGTTGGCTGCCGCCTTATAATGAAACAAAGCCGAGAAGTGTGAAATGGGGAGGGCACGCAGATGAAATCCCTCATTAGCACAGGAAAACTCAAGTGGCATCTTAGACAATGAAAATCTGCAGCGGGAAAATTTGCCTGGCTTCATGACATTTCTGTGACATGGATGCTGTCGCTCTGAAGAGCATTCCTGGAGAAGTACAGGAAAGGAAAGGACTGTGGGAGAATCGAGGTGCGCCTGTCACTGAGGGGTTAGGGTTAGAAGAGGCTAGGCAGCTGGCTGGCTGAGAGCCATCACCCACTTCATAATTTCATCAGCAACACAATTTGGAACACAAACTACCTATCAGGGATTGTGTAAGGCCCTGATGTGGAGACAGGAAAACCCTGCCATTGGGGCAGCTACAACTTAGATGGTTTGGAGAAAGCTAGAGAGAACAGATACAATGACCACATGCAGGGAACAGTCCAGGCAGTGCAGGACAAGAAAGGCGCTTCTCACTCCACAGCCTCATTTGTCTAATAATTTGTGTAATAATCTCAAAAGAAAAAAATTACAATAGAGTCTCCAAGCTCAACTTCTCATTTGACAGCCAGAGCTGCTTGACTTCTGTGGGACCCCTAGAGGGTTTGGGCATCACAGTGGGTAGACAGTCTAAAAATTGAGGTTTGTCATCTAAAAAAGAGAGAAAGAAAGAAAGAAAGAAAGAAAGAAAGAAAGAAAGAAAGAAAGAAAGAAAGAAATTTGATTAAGTAAAACAAGAATGTCTATGACTTAGGGGCAGGGAAACAAAAGAAAAATAAACCTTTCTGAGAATCACTTTGCCCCTACTAAGCTGACAGCATCACAAGCAGAACTGCCTGGGAACTAATAACTTTGCATGGCTAGCCCAGGGAAAGAAAGGAAGGAGGGAGGGAAAGAAAGGAAGGAGGGAGGGAGGGAGAGAAGAAGGGAGGGAGGGAGAGGGAGGGAGGGAGGGAAGGGAGGGAGGGAGGGAGGGAGGGGAGGGGGAGGGAGGGCTTCTCTGTTAGTTTTGAGTTTCTTGTCTTGGAGGGAGAGAGAGATTTGTACAGATATTCATCCCTCCTGCTGCTTAGGAAATTGTTTCATTTATTAAATATTTGTGGTGGATCCATGAAACGACAGCAAGCAACTGTTTAGACACTTGCTAGAAAACACACTAACTATGCTTCTGACCCTGTTGTCAAACCTGTCAACAGTGAAGGGGACAGTGACAGCAAATCAAACCCACCAGCCTCACTGGGAACCAGAAAAGGTCTAAGTGCAGAATTCTCTGAAACTCTAAAATGCTGTTATGCCCTGGAGACCATCTGGCCAGTCGTGCATTTTTACATGCTTCCAAAGCCCTCCTTAACTCCAAATCTCTCCTGCACAGTCTTTAACGCAACACGTCCCGCATTTAATGTAAAGACATGGTCATTGGCGATCACAGTGGTGGACAGGCAAAGGCTTAGTTTCCCTCTACTCCCTCAAGAATAATTTTCTATGCCTTAGTGTCTGAAATGAAGACTCCGGGAAGATAGCTCTGTGGGTCAGTCACATGCTCCTAGGGAGCAGAGCCTAAAATGTACAGTATACAAAAAAATGAATATTGACAAAAGGCTGTATGCTAAATATTGATTAAAGACATCAACTTTTGCAAAAAGCATGTTGTTTTTCTTTAAGTTAATTTCTTTTTTAACTAATGTACAAGTGAATCAGGAAAAAACAGAGAATAATATTGCATACGCCATGATTTATCGCTGTTTTTTTAACTATTTTGATAAACTGGACCTACCCTTAATATAAGGGCTTTGAGAAATATATGGCGTGGCTATCTCCTTTTATTTTCTCATGTGCTATGCATGTGTGCAAATCCACGTTCACATGTGTAGGCACCCATGGGTGAAGATATGCATACATGCATGTACACATGGGTGTGGAGAACTCATACTTTTATTGGGAATAGTCTTCTATCAATTTTCTCCTTTATTCTTTGAGGCAGTATCTCTCAGTCAAATCTTGACATAGCAGAATTTCAAGGACTTGGCTAACGGTGTGCTTGTCCGATATAAGCATGGGTCCTAGAGCTCCAAATCTAGACCTCTTGCTTACACAGCAAGTAATCTAACCACTGAGCCAGCTCCCCAACCCATCTTACCTATCTTTTTAAATGAGACTAATAGCCATCAAGTTTTTCTCTTGTTCATGACATCCTTGCCGATACGCATTGCATAGAAAGCACTAACACTTGTCAAACTAATCACACCTTGAATAAAATGTTTGAAATCTTCAACTGAGTCTGTGTCTTCAGAATTTGTACATTCGACAAATTTTTAGGTCAAACTATTTAGTCCATTATAATTGAGATCTAAACAGCTGACCAAGAAATGCAAGGTCCCGCCCACTGACTGAGATTTGTGGAGGATCCAAATGATGTCATTGGCTCGATAACAAATTCCATGCCTGGCTCCTTGATGCATGAAAATACGGCTGAAGAGCAGCCACCACTTTGTGTCACTTCCCGTTTCATTCCTGTATAACCCCCACCCTAAATACTGGGTATTAATGTAGATGAAAGCAAGAATATCATCTGACCGGTAATAGTTTTGAGTTATGGCACCTGGCAGTGCAGACGCTAATGTGGGCTTTCATTTGCCTGGATCACCTAAAGTATGTAGCATCTGTGAAACTGGGGAAACCTGACCCATGCTTTCCTACCCTGATATTGTAACATATTGATATATGTTACCCTTTCTTGTAAACCCCAGCCCTTCCCATTTCCAGAAATATGGGGTCATTTGCCAAACTATCACATTTCCACCCCAGATATGAAGTTGCCTACCTATATTATGGAGGAACCTATTAAATATTAATTATCCTTAGTATATTTTATGAGACTTGAGAGGCCTGTACAAACTCATCTAAAATGGTAGCGAGCCATTTTTAGAAAACAAAAGAACATAAAAACTTTGTAGAGGCAAGCAGTAAACTGTATTTTTTATCTAAGGTGGATAGTAAGTGTATTTGGTACATAATCTTCAGAAACGAGGAGTACACTAGATAATTGTGCCTGCTCGTGAGGTTATTTGCCCAGGTCACTTGAGCAATTCTTGGTCCTTCTGCTTGTTGTTAGTTCACTTTTCAACGTCACCACCATTTATGCTGAACGTGTTATGTTATCTCGGAAGTAATCTGTTCACATTAATTGAGAAAAACTAGATGCCTCCCACTATCCTAGGGCCCCCTGAAAAGCAAAGCGGTGATACACCCAGGGAGTTTAGCTGCATATAATGTACTGGCCGGATAGTAAATCCTTTAGCACATGGTTAAGTGCATAAACCTGTACTTGCCGCACTGCTAAGGCTACGTCTAGGCGGCTAAGATAACTATTATGAAAACCAAATACTCCCTGTCAAAGTTATTCAAACAAGCGGGAAAAAGATAACAGGATTGAAAACCTCATTTGCATTATAACAATAATAGCAAAACTAGCAAAACGAACGCATTATGATGATTCTTCTCCACAAAGGATAAAGGAAATGGTGTTTGGGATGACAATGCTGTCTTCAAAGTGCACGTAATGAAAATATTTTAATTTGAGAAATTGTCTAGAGCAAGGATAATTGTGAGGAGCTTTTTTTCTTATAAAGGGAAGCCATATACAACAAATGCTTTATTTCAAACAAAGACAAATACTTCAAATATATATGTACATATATTTAAAAGTATTTAATTAAAAATGAATAACCTTAATATTAAAACAATTTTTTATCTTGCTAGAATGAAGTCTTTTATTCATTAGGTAGATTATCAAGGTAAGAAAATGACTGAATTAGAAAAATGTGGTCTAGACCTGAGCTAAAACGGTCCTCACTCCACTGTGTCCAATTCGACTGCTCACTATTCACGGCCTGGGCATGCATCTCCAGCACTTTTTTTTTAAGTTAGCAATTCATTAAAAAAAAAAATGTTTTCTTCTATTTTTATCTTTCAACTCAGTACATTATTAACCACTGCAGCATGGGGAGAAAAATGAAATCAAACACTGAGCAAAAGAAGACAAAAAAAACGATACTAGTTATCTGCCCTGCAAACCTAACATTTCCATCTTAAAGCTGGCAGCACTAAGGGAAAATAAATGGCCTCGCCTTGCCATAGCTTCCTGAAGAGCTTTGGTTCTCATTTGCCTGTATCTTCTTTCATGCCTTTTCCTCTCTTTTGCCTCCAGTACAACACACACACACACACACACTCGCACACGCACACACACGCACACACTTGCACACACACACCTCCCACAGACCGCAGTAGAAACTGCCACAGTTGTCTCCTTTTTATAAGCCATGCAGACGTCTGCCAGTGCCTGAGAGGAAAGATGATGGAGAGCGGGTTTATCTACTTTCCATCCAAAATACAAGAGCCATTAAGAACATTATAAAAAAGCAACAACAATATACCCTGGTTTGATTCAGAGCCTTCCCCATAGTGATTATTAAAAGGATGATATTTTTAGCTAAAGAAAGCAATATGCATCTGCAGCAGCTGGTTTCCAAGGAAACAGAATAATTTAAAACCATGTGGAACTCTGCTCTCTAATTTTCATCAATCCCCTTTCATTCCTAGAGGTAGCTTTATTCAGAATTTATAATTCCTTTTCTTTAAATGTAGCTGCATCAATTTATTGTCTGCAACATATTCCAGTAACTGAATATTTATTTAGTCTTGCATATAACCTTAAGTTCCATGAGGGTGGGAAACTTGAATTAATGGCAATTACCATTTTGTTTGAAAATCAGAAATTACTTTTAAAAAATATTAGCAATTAAACACACAGAAAAAAATTTCAGCATGATGTCATTATTTTTGAAATTCAGAAATGGTTCAAAACAAACAGCAGAAGAGATCAACATAACACCTAGGCATATGAAGACATTAAGTATATTTAGTATGCTTAGAAAGTTTGAAGTAGGTTTTCAGTGACTAGAATAATCTTTACTTAATATCCAGCATATTTCTTTCCCATTGACTTTCTTAAGAATTGCCGCGTTGGTACCACCTATTCAAAGGTTTGCACCACCCACCTTCCAAATCAAAGCAAGACCAATTTTCTTAGAAATTAAAGTCATTGTTGGTAGTTATTAATTCATTCAAATGCATCAGAAATACATATGAATGAATTATTTACAGCACTATTATGCTTGTGTTTTATTCCAGTCAACAGGTATTAATTGAATGCCAATGTGTCCATGACTGTGCTGTTTTCTTAAGAGCTCAAAAGTAATGAGATCCTCTCAGCCCTAAATGATCTTAAAATTAAAATCAACAGAGGACCTAGTGTGGAATAAAATTACTTTTCTGTCTCTGTTACTATAAATATGTCATTTATTCCTCACCGTTAAAAAAATCATTCCTGGTTTTCCTAAAGGAAAATAAAACATAACGTTATGCATTCTAAGCACCAGTAAAGTCAAAACTTGGGGAATATTTTTTTTTTTTTTTTTACAAAAAGCCTGTCGTGAGGCTATTGCTATCAATATGCGTTGGAATTTCTTCACCTTGACATATCTGATTCACAAATGAAACTTCTCTGTCAGACATGACTTTTTTCAGCAGTCTCATCCTTCCCAGCTAGACTTCTGTGTTTTTAAAGTGAGAACAGTCCCGCTCATGTTGACAGCTATCTATTGATGGTTACTTCATCGCCACACCACACGTAAGCTTCCAATCTGCTGACTAAAACGCTAAAACGCTGCAGCTACTCAGGGCGTGAGACGCAGGGAGAGAAGAGGGCTTGCAAGCACACAGACCATTCCTTCCGAGTCCACACTAAAAGAAACTGCAAACTGAACAACAGTTTTCAAAAGCTCCTTACTCGGTGATAAATATAAAGACCCCACACGAAATGCTGTACGTCCAGAGAAGGCTCCATTTTCTCAGGACCTGTGGAATCTATCAAGCTTTCCCTATGCCTCCTTTGGTTTCCACGAGTACAAGCCTTGATTAACACACACACACACACACACAAAGACACACGAGTTCATCCATCGGTTTTGCTCAGTAACGTTTGCTTAGATGGATATCCAGAAGACATGCCCCTGGTGTATTTGTGCGTTTTCTTGTTTAAATCGGGGAAGGGTTTTTGCAGCCACGGCGAACCAAGGCTGCCCGGAGTCGAGCGAGGGACCGCTTTAGCCAAGCGCCTTCGGGATTCCCGCCCCCAAAGGATGCTTCCACTAGAACTAAGCATTTCCTTTTTCCAAAAAAGAAAAGAAATTCTCTTTCCTTCTACTTAGTATTATTATTTTTGCTCTTACCTGTAAATATGGTCTCCGTACTTGGGCTCCGGCAGAACACACTGAGGAGAGTTCACTCCGCCCTCGACGATCCATCAGGCCGCAGCCAACCAATAACAAAAGCCAGATCTTGGCGTCCCCCAGCTCCCGCTGCTTGCCTGCTCCCAGCCCTTGCTCCCTCCCACCCCGAGCTTTTAGAGGACAAATCCCTGCAGCAGAGGAAGGAAGGAAAAAAAGAAATATGGAGAGACAAACAGAAAAGAAAGATTTCAAAGAACAGCCAGCTGGAGTCAAAAGTCTTGTTTTGGATGTAGGAAAAAGGGGTTAATCTATGCCTTGCCCACCACAAATCAAAGCGAACACGTGAGGAAAGCCTAGATAAATTGCCTGTTTCCCCTCACCCCATTGATTTTTTTTTTCCTTCAGTGGAAAAAATATACACTTCCTCATTGTACATGTTGAAATACAGGCAAAGGAAGGAGACGGACCATCAATATTGCTTTTTCAAAGAGATCCAATCAAAATAAATCAAACCATGACATACATCTCTTACGGTCGACATGACAACCTCTGCTTGGCAGTGTTTCTATTCACAGTTTGAGGGCCAGATGAGCAGAATATACATTTTAACTCGGAATAGAATATTCAAATATTTTAGAATTGTGTGGTTTGCACGACTTCAAATTCCTTAGATACCAGCATCAATTTGTGAATAATGGAGCTTGTTAAAGATTAAAGAGGCATCAGCCACTTGGTTGCTAAGTCTCAAAGTGACTAATTGGACTCTAATTTTGCTCTAATAACCTTGGGCAAAATCATTTCACTTCTGAACTAAAAAGCATAACACGAATAAAGGAACAATTGAGGAAAACATCAAATTAGATTTATTTAAGACAGCAAAGCAAAATCATATGCAGTTTCAAGGGGGGAAATTGCTTTAAATAAAGTCTCACTATGCAGCTGTGGCTAGTCTGGAGCTAAGTAGACCAGGTTGGCCTCAAACCAAAAGAGATCTGCCTGCCTCTGCTTCCTAAGTGCTGGGCTAAAGGCAAATGACATTACATCTAGCCAAGAAAGCTAAACAAAAGCTAATAAAAAAGAATCTATTTACATTTTAAATGCTACTAATTGGACCAGGGACATGGCTCAGTGGGCAAAGGAGTTTGCCACCACCAAGACTGACAACCTAGTTCAATCTCTGGATCCCACAGGATGGAAAGAGAGAATCAGCTCTTGAAAGTTGTTCTCTGACCTCTGCTCCAGTGTCATGTCATGTGAGTAAACACACACACACACACACACACACGTGCGCACATACATACACATACACATAATTTCTATAAATTTTAAAACTTGTTGCTGATTGACGTCATCTGACAAGATATTCAAGAGAAGTTTCCTTGGGAAGGCATGCACTAATAGTTGTTTGCTTAGAGATTTAATTTTATTTACAAGTGTGTGTGTGTGCGTGCGTGTGTGTGTGTGTGTGTGTGTGTGTGTGTGTGTGTGTGTGTGTGTGTCCATGGAGGCTCTAAGAAGAATCCTTTGAAGTTGGACTTATGTGTTGTGAGCTGCCTATTACGGGTGCTCAGTTCTGAACGCTAACCCTGTAGAAGAGCAGCAAACTTTTATTTGTTTGTTTGGTTTGGTTTGGTTTTTTTGAGACAGGGTTTCTCTGTTTAGTCCTGTCTGTCCTGGAACTTCCTTTGTAGAGCAGGCTGGCCTTGAACTCATAGAGATCTGCTCACCAACTGCACCACGACCACTTGGCTGAGCAGCAAACTCGTAACCACGGAGCCATCTTTTTAAGCCTCATCCTAATGGGTTTTCTCTCAGCCAGCGACTGCTATCTGTCAAGGAGGTGTGTGCTGGCAGGTGATCCTATCTACAATGGTTGGAACTTTAGGAATTTTCTTTGGATAGTCTGTTCCTGGGTGGTGCCTGGGTAGGCTAAGTTTGTGGTCTTTTATCAGAACCAGGTATTGCCTCAGGGAAAACTACTGAGACTCAGGCCTCTTTTGAGTTTGTCATGGCTGGGTCCTATAATCGGAAGTAGGTTTGTGAGGTTTTTCTTAGAGCAACTCAGAGAAGTGGTCAGGCTTTCAAAGCTCTGTGCGGGATGGCAGTAGGGGGTAGGGATTAAGAAAAGGAAAAGTGCAGTGTCTCATTAAAGGTACAATTATTCCACTTATCTCTTTAGCTTGATTTAAGCAGAACCTACCTTTGAGGCTGGGTGTGTGTAGAGGTGGGGCCCTCCTTTAGCCAAAAGATTGAGCTGTCCAATTGGAATGTTAATGTTCCATCTATGTCCAACCCAGAAATTCTAGTCCCTTGACCACAAATTGTAATGTTAACAATGAGGAGTGTTAAACTATCATTTATTTTTACACCCTAAGTTCTCTATTGAGGAAAATATTTCACAAACACTGTGGTCTAGTTACCTGGTGAAGTTAGAGAAATCCTTACATAGACAACATTTCCTAAAGTGGCGACTACTCGGGACACCTGCATCACAGTCAGTAGGGGACATGTTAAAGCCGGGAGCTCCAAGAGCCTCACTCACCCAGACTTAATGAATCTGCATTTGAACAGGGCGCGACTCACCACTTTTAGAGCGCTCCCTTGATGATTCTGAGGTGGCCTATTATCAACGGAAGTCACAGATTAGTGCTGCCCAGGTGCAAACCATCAGATGGTGGTTCCTTTACTGTTGACCTCACGGGCAGGGCTGAGGTGTCCATCTCATTTGGGAACTGTCAGCCTGTAAGAAATGAATGGTTACAGCAATGAAGTTGGATGCATAGGCTGAGGGGTTAATACCTAAAACTACCAATTGATGGCGGTAAACCAACCTACTGGAAAAATGGCAAATGCCTGAGTAGACATTTCTTCTTCTAAGAAGACAGAAAAAAAAATGGCCAACGATATTTGAAAAGCTGTTCAGCATCACTAATTGTCAGGGAAATGCCATCCAAAATGCTTGTGAGATTCACCTCATATCCTGTCAGTTTTCCACCTTGTGGCCAAACACCTGAAATATGTCAACTTAAAAGCCTGCACACCACACCAGGAGAGGGCACCAGATCTCATTATAGATACTTGTGAGCCCCATGTGGTTGCTGGAAATTGAACTCTGAAAGAGCAACCAGTACTCTCAAACTCTGAGGCATCTCTCCAAGCCAAGAACCAAAGTTCTTCAATGGAAGCTATACCTTATATTGAATTGTCTAAACAGGCTCTTTAACTAATAGAGCCTTAATGATTGTGGAGGTTGGAATGTTGCAAGTTCGAAGTCTGATTACATTTATTTCATGGTATTTTTGGCCTCACTAATGTTCTTCCCTTGCCCAGGTCTCTGTCTGATTGAATGTGCTTCTAACTACCATGTGAGATCTTTGGAAATGCACAAATGCAGCCGACTACTGGCTTCCACCCACCCAACGCTAAGACTGTTCTCCACAGTGCTGACCCTGTCTACCAGGTGAGGAACCTGCCTGACTCCATTTTATAGGCTGGAGCCTTTATGCTGTATTTTTAAAAATATGTTTCTATTTATTGTGAGAGTTGAACAGCTCTGTTTCCTGGAACATGACCTTCGCCAACCCGTGACCTTGTTTTGTTTTTGAGAATACCCTGACCCTGACCCTCCCTGAACCCTCTTAATCACGTAGTGAGTGATCACATGATTTTTTTTAAGTTTTTTTTTCCCTTAATGCTCCATTGTCTTCCATTTGTAAAACTAGTGATTTTATTCCTTAAAAAGAGACCCAAGGGGTGGATTCAGGGTTGCTCTCTTTCACGTGACTTAGGAGGCAGCTGCTGGCAGCTCTTGAGTGCATCCCAAAAAAATCAAACTTGCTTAGATTTGTCTCCAGCTGTGGCAGTGGTCTTATTCTTGCAGTTGGGATTAACACTGGTGTTTCCACAGATTTTTTTTTTAAAGTGGCTTAATTTATGACTTTCTTGTCCTATTACTATAAAAACGTCACGAAATAGCTATCATGTTAGTGTGAGCCCTATCCCTGTCCTCCATCTTTGGAGACCCCGTCTCCGTGCCCGCCAATAGTCTTGACCTCTCCCCAGAGAGTCAAGACGAGCCCGCCAAAATCTTGACCACGCCCTCAGTCTATTTAAACTGCTTCCCTGGAAAGTTTCCTAGTGGTGTCTTTCCTCTCTCCCCAGTGGTCTGGTTCCTAGCCTCCTGGTTCCCCCTCGGGGGGCCACCATAGAGTGCAGGAATCACATTAAACCTAGATATTTCTTAATTTGGCTTATTGTGATTTGGCTTGATTGGGATTTTTACATCGGCAGGGAGCTCGAGTTAGGAAAAATTCCTAACAGTTAGGATATTGAACTTGGGGTAACTCAAATCTGTATTTCTGAGTTAGGGTCACCCATTTGGCTCTAAAATAAATTTGTATCATCTTGGAGTAAAGATCCGTGTTTCTCATGTCTACATTTATTTTTTCTCATAGTTTGATGTTGGGCCTTTTGTGATGCATGTCATCACGGCTGAAGTGCATGGAGAGGAAGCCGCTCACTTCATGGATGCTGGAAAGCAAAGGCTCAGACAGAACGTGGACGGAGTCCTTACAGCTCCCTCAATGGAAATGCCGCAGTGAGCCAACTTTTCTCTCCTAAGCCCACCATCCTTGAGAGATGGCAGAAGTCACTCTAGCCGTCTTCTTACTCCCTGCACGCATACCGTAAAACTTTCATACGTACCTGTACAAATATAATTTACTTTTAAAACGAACAGATATCCAAATTTGAAATTCAAACTAACGAACTCTATGCCACACTCATTGTATCAAATCTCTGGAGTAGAAATTATTAAGGGGCACCATTTTACATACATTTCTCAGCCGAACTTTCCCTATGCACTCAAGTTTTTGACTCAACACTGGGAATACAAAACATGGTTTGAGAATGAAACTCTAAGGTTTCCTAACTTCTCACAAAACAACCAAAACAAAACAGGACGTCAGGTCAAGTTTCATAGCAGCATACTGAAGGGGAGTGACTGACACGTGCGAACAAGCCCTCAAGCAGAAGAGCCTAATGGCCCCAGGGATTTTTTTTTCTTTTTTTCTTTTTTTGGTTTTTCGAGACAGGGTTTCTCTGCATCTTTTTTAGAGCCTGTCCTGGAACTAGCTCTTGTAGACCAGGCTGGCCTCGAACTCACAGAGATCCGCCTGCCTCTGCCTCCCGAGTGCTGGGATTAAAGGCGTGCGCCACCACCGCCCGGCCGTGTGCCACCACTGCCCGGCGGCCCCAGGGATTTTAAAGGACCCTGTGAGACCCACGTGCGGCATGGTTGCATCACCTACTCACCTACGTCCGACGCAAATGTATGAGCTTTGTACGCATGTGTGAGCCCCATCATCTGCGTATGACGTAACCACGCTTAACCATGCGATCCCCCACCCTGTGCGCATGCGCTATGCGGCCCTTAAAGCTGGAGACCCCATCTTTCCATCTTCAACAGTCTCTCTCTCTCTCTCTCTCTCTCTCTCTCTCTCTCTCTCTCTCTCTCTCTCTCTCATCTCTCCCTCTCTCTCTCTCTCTCTCCCAGTCTCGTCCTCTCTCTCTCGTCTCTCTCTCGCTCTCCTCTCTCTTCTCGTTACCTCTCTTCTCTCTCGTCTCTCCTCCTCCTCAGTCTACTCTCGGTCTCGGCGTACTCTCTCATCTCGTCCTACTCTCCCCTCTTCCCTTCTCCTTCCTCTTCTGCTCTCTCTCTGCATCTCTCCCTCCTCCCAGTCTCTCCTCCTCTCTCTCTCTCTCCCTCCCCCTCTCTCCTCTGCCCCCTCTCCCCTTCCCCCCCCCTTCCCCCTCCCGCCCCCTTTCCACCGCCCACCCCCCCCCCCCCGCCAATAAACTCCTACGCGGGTTTATTGCCTCTTCCGTCCGTGTTTCCTTCTCATTTGTGCCAGGTAATTTCAACAGTAAACTGCATTTTAATGAGACGAGGGACAAGAAGGTAAGTCTCATGCTCCTTCGAATAGAGAAGCATTGTTGTCAGCCATTGGATTTGACCTTTATTTCTTTGCCGGCTGAAGGTGAGCAGTAACTGGCAGTGGTCTGAATACTACAGACAGCCTGCAGTGGCTGTAAAAGCGAAGGAGAGAAAATAAATGGAGACAAGTTGCACACTTTCTTTATACTTAGCACAAACAGTGTCTAGCACCAGACTGTCTCTTCAGTTTCAGAGAAGACAGGCTTTGATGCCATGGATCTCTTCTTTAGAACGCTAATGTGACAATGCTAACAGGATGGGAACAGTGGGGACTGGCACTGTACGTGGGAGATGGCTTCCGGAGGATTCCTGATGTCTGGATTTTGACATGACCATGGGACGCTGCCAGCACATTTCCCAGCTTACCATAAGCAAAGGTAACTGATCTGAAGTGTGTCTGAGTGGTTTTTAAAAATCTCTCTTGACAGAACATACGAAATCATCAGTGGTTATATAGCATGGTTTAAAAGATGGAAAATAGAAATGACGAAAAAGTAACATAATTGCCAGCATCCAAGGAAACCCCAAGTCAGGCAGCTGGTCATGGGAAAGGGATCCAGACTGTGTGTGTTAACTGGGTAACTTCTTATACTGAAGTGCAGTGCTCAAGACTCTCAGACACTATGTAAATGAGTACCCAGGAAGTACTCATCTATATTATATTATGGTGTGGCTCTGACCACAATGATTCAACCCAACTTCCTCCTGTCTAGCTGACCCAACACAAAATTGTATTTTAAAAAATTTAAACTTACATTTTTGAAATTAAGAAGTCTGCTAAGTGAACGGAACTGGGAGGTTTGGAAGCAACTCCTTTTGAAGCTAACATTCCCAGAAGTGCCAAAACAAAACTGATAAGCTGTCAGCCTAACCAATGCAAAGAGGATTAAGTAGATCAACAAGACTTGATTCAGTATTTACATTTTAAGAACCCAGGGATCAAATTTGGTATAAGTGACCGGGACACTTTGCATGCTGCTGTCAATTCCCAGGAGTCCTGAGAGATCCATGGCCTCGTGTGAAGATTATAACAGTCATACATAGATGTTTTGCAAAACCTTTTAGGTACTGATACAGATTCATAAGACTCTATTTATTTGTAGCCTATGAAAAACTGCAGTGTTGGGCTGGAGAGATGGCTCAGAGGTTAAGAGCATTGCCTGCTCTTCCAAAGGTCCTGAGTTCGATTCCCAGCAACCACATGGTGGCTCACAACCATCTCTAATGGGGTCTGGTGCCCTCTTCCTCTTCTGGCGTGCAGGCATACACACAGACAGAATATTGTATACATAATAAATAAATAAATAAATATTTAAAAAAAAAAAAAACCAAAAATACAAAACAAAAAAAAAACCCCTCCAACTCGGCTCTCTTTTGGAATGATATTAAGTGAGAATTTTAAAGACATATTTATTTTATATAAAACTCCAGGACAGGACTCACCTGGTAGAAGACAAGAACTGACTCCTGCAAGTTGCCCTTTGACTGCAATACATACTGTGGCGCGCTTGCGCACACACCTACACTTGCCAGATAAAAATGCACAGTGTTCATTCAGATTCTCTATTTGAAGTACCACAGTAATTACTGGTTATTTATTGGATAGCAATACCAGTGTGAATAACCACAATGTATCTGAATAACATCAAGTTAGGTGATCATTGGAATTAGAGTTTAGACTATATTTGACCATGAAATTTGGATTACTTAATAAGATAAAAATGGGAAAGGGCCATAGTTTTAGTTCCTTAAATATTAATGCAGACAGATAGTATAAACAAAGTCAAGTATCATATTTTAGGCAATTAGCATTGCTGTTGGAAAGATAATCCCATGAGCACTAAAAACAAGTAATTCCCTCTTTCTCGGTTCCCAAACATGCCACATTGCAATTCCCCAACATGGGCACAGGCAGTCGGAAACACTATGGTTTGGACTAGACTAGTTTCAAAATGATTTAAGGGTTATCATCAACTTCCAGAAATCTTGGAAGAACTGTATTTAATGTTTTAATATAAAAAATAACATAGTAACAAATAATAGATGTTTATTAATGTGGAAAGATACAAATGGGTCATAAGGGTATCATTGAGCCAACTGTGCAGAAATGAGGAGAAAGAAACTAAGGAGGGGGGGGAGAGAAGAGAGTTGAAACCATGCAGATAAATAGCCCCTGCTGCTCTGTCTAATCATTCAGAATAAAAAGCTGCTAAGTCTGAGTGGTGCTAGTCCCTGGGAACAATGACATGAGATGCTTCAAATAAGCTAGCAACAGACAGTCTTGAGAGCCAGATCTGAGACCAATACTTTTCACCATGTCTCAACCATCTCATGATTTTCAGTTCAGAATATTCTGAGATGAATAAAAGTTACAAGAAAAAGAAAGAAGAGAAAATAAGGCCAACCTTCTTAATAGGAAGCAGTTTGGCAGGTGACAGCGAGAAAGTGCCCAGCTGACATGGAGGCACGCGAAGCGCCTCTGAGGTCCCTGCTGATTTTTTGGTTAAATATCCGAGCCAAGAAGTTGAAAGGACGCTTGCATTTACTGCTGGTGAAGACTAGAGAGACAGCCTTGACTAAAGTGTGAGTTGGCTTTCCCCCAAACATTGCATTACCCTTGAATGGAGAATTGATCGCATGACATATGGTGATAACATCTGCCACCCATGGATAAAGCCTCAGCGCCATGTGGGTGGTAATGGAAGCTGTAATAGCGAGGGTGGAGAATTTAATGACGGTATGTAACACCGAGGAAAGTAACAGCAATCTGAAAGAAAGGAACAATTTGTGCAAATCTGTACAGTGGTTCGAGAGGGCCATACAGCCTGTTCTTCTCCAGTCAACCCAGAATGAGTGACGGGAAGTAAAGGCCCTTTGTCACTTATCACCTCTGCATAGCTCAGCCGTAACTCCCACCGAGGAATTTCTTCCAGACAATTGTGGGCAAGCACGACTTCTTTTTCAGTAAACAGATAATTATTACAAATTTAGGTTGATCATAACAGGAAATCAGAGCCCTTCATGCCTATATATATTAAAGCAAAAAAAATGAGGCCAAACACATTTCTTTTAAGAGTCTCTAAAAATATATTCTTTAAATATGGATTTTCTGGAAGGAAAATGGAAAACAAGTAGTAACATAATTACGGATATGATATTGCCTCATAAATGAAATATTTAAATGTGCTTGATTTTTCCCACTCAATCAAGAGGGAGAGAATTGATATCCATAACTGTACTTTGCAAGTACGAGAGTTTTATTGCAAAATAATAAGCAGAACACGAAGATCGATTTCCATAACTACATGATGGTGTGAGATTTGCCTAAAGTTTCCTATGGAAATCAATTATCTGAAATGGTAGATGGCCTATTACACCTAGCACTGGTGTGGATAAGCCCACCTAACGTTGGTGTGGATACTGGGACCCCGACTCTCCAGTCCACATTCTGTGAGCCAAATATTACATCAACTATGCCATCCTCTATCCCCTCTGAACAATGGTTTAAAGTTCTCATCAGAGCAGACAGCATGAGGTATTTGCTATTCTTATTCTTATTGCATCTTTTCTTGAGATGTGATCTCATGTGGACAAACTAGGCTTAAACTCACTACATAGTCAAAGAAAATCTCGAACCCTTGACCCTGCTGCAGACGCAGCATGTCCACCTGTCATGTTCTGGGATCACAGGCGCATGGAATCAGCTCATGATTATCAACTGTGGTTATGATTGTTCGTAGTTGTGCATCTACTGACAGCAAAAAGTAAAAATAAATTCTGGTTATAAAATAAATATAGGTGTCCTGTATATTATATTTTATATTTCATCTTAAGTCAAACAAAATTGCAGTTGATCTGTGAAGCATAAGTGGTTGGCTTTAAAGTGCCTTGATGTCATAATTTAGTTTTGTGTTATTTTTGATTCAGGAAAAGTTCTTGTGTGCTAAGGATACATTTTTAAGAGGAATAAAATATGTCAGTTTTTGAGGGCTTATGATAAAGGTATTATCTGTGAAAATAATAAGGTAGACAAAAGATCTAAGGTCATTTATTATTTAGTGGAGAAGGTAAAAACATGTCTCAAGACCACAGGAAACCTATATGCCAACTATTATTATACAGTGGCAAAATCATATTTTATTGCATATGCTCTGGGGAGACAGAAAATAAGCCATTTTAATAACCTACATAAGAAACATTTGTGACTCTGCCTAAAACCAAAATCCTTGGTTTTGATCTCAGCCCTAGAACTTAAAAAATCATAGATTATTTTTTGTCACAGAATCTGTATTTTATGAAGAAGGATATGGCATCTTTTAAAAAATATTTATTTTCTTTTTACCTGAGTGCATGTAAGCATGTGTGTGGATGCCTGGGGGGCCAGAAGAGGGTGTTCAATCCTCTGTGGTGACTGTTGCAGGTGACTGTGAACCACTTTTTGTTTTCCTGGGACCTCAGCTCCTGTCTCTGGCAAGAGCGGCCCGCACTCTTAACCACTAAGCTGTCTATGTAGTCTCGCTGCATCTTCCAACAGCTTATTAACAAGTTTCAAACAGCTATAGCTAAGAAATATTACATAAGATGAATTCCTGTGGGCCCTTCATCCAGCTTCAACAAAATTCAGTGTGCAGTGATGATCTCTCCACTCGAGACTCTGTCCTCTTCTCTAGCATGTGGAAATCCACTAGAGCATTATATGCTATTCATACAAATTCATAAGAGATAAAGATATGATTTCACACCTATATATTAATGTATACTGTGTGTTCCTGTTTTTCCAGTGTTTAGTAAATTTAACCCCATTTCTGTTGTAGTCAGTAAGGACCCTAGGAGAGGAGACCTACAGTCTGTACACTAGACAGTGCAGGTAGCCCCTCAGTAGGCAGATTGTCCTCATCTATTCATCTCCGCCCCTCTCTGTCTTGATGTGTTTGTTGACAAGATCAGGCATTTGATAACCAGAGAACATGGTGCTAATTTTGCTGGTTCCACCTCCAACTGTTGTTGAACGTGCTTGTCTGGTTCATAAATCTAGAGGTTTGATCATCCATGGGCACTTTCTCCCTAGACTGTCATACTTCTCTAAGGACAAGTACCATTGACTTCCTTTTTCTGAAGGCAGATACCCATAATCATAACATATACACACTGCTTTTTGTCAAAATAAATGTTAATGATAAGCTAATCATATTTTTCTTTTTATATTTCATAACTGGCTTACAGAAATTTATTGTCTTCAGTTTTTGCTGATTCTGAGTTAAGGATTCCTATAGAAAAGACAAATCTCATTCACCTTTTTTATTATTTTTTTAAATAATGAGATAAAGGCCTCCAAGATGGCTTGGTAGGCAAAGATGCTTGCTGCCAACTTGGTGATTTGAGTGTGATCTTCAAGATTCGCATGGTGGAAGCAAAGAATGAACTCTGCAAGCAGCATAGGTGTTTACACACAAGAAGTTAATACATGTCATGAAAATTAGGATTATTAGATAAAATTACCCAAATAGTATATGCTAGGCAAATTTTTAAAAACTTGCCAAATATATTTATTAGGGGCATCTTGCCATTTTGAATGATCAGCAGCAGCCATGTTTGAGAGTATTTTTTCTGTCACAGCCTTGCCAATAGAGGATGTTGTCAGATCTTGGCTTGTTGTCAAAACTGTAGGTGAAATACTGAGATTTGAATAAGGAGTTTGCAGCACAGAAATAGATCCAATAAATTGTGGGCGTGATCCTAAGAGATGCAACCATGTGCTGGAATTTGAATTAGATCCGGATGAAGCATACTTTTGATACCCATGATGGAGTTCCAGTGACATATGAACAGAAGAATGTAATTGTGAAAAATAAAAAGTCAGTATGTAATATCTCAAGTACAAAATCAAGTTCCTTTCAGATTAGCTTGGTAGTGGATTTTGTTGTTTTGTTTATTTTCATAAGGAGAATCTTTTTTTTAAAAGAAGAAATAGAGGGTTTGGGAAAGATCTGGGTTTGGGAATGGAAAAATTTCCCCCTGGACATGTTTTGTTTCTTCATAATGTCTCATCAGTGTAGTTCTGGCCAGCCTGGAACTTGATATGTAGACCCGGCTGGCCTTAAATGCACAGAGATCTGCCTGGCTCTGCCTCCTAAGTGCTGAGATATATCTGGAACAGTAAGTTTTTCTCAGACTTTTTGATCTTAAAAGAATAAACATGAGGGTTGGAGAGACGGCTCAATGATCAAGGGTGCTTGCTGCTCTTCCAGAGAACCTGGATTTGTTTCCCAACACCCAGGACAGGCAGCTTACAAACATCTGCAACTTCAGTAGGAGATCTGATGCCCTCATCTGGCCCCAACAGACACCTGTACAAACAGCATATGCATGCGCACGCGCACACACATACACACACACACACACACACAAATTAAAATAAATTTTAAAAGAATATGAAACATTACTGTATAAGGGAACCAATAAAAATACCTGATAAGATAGTAAGTATGCTATTTAAATATTTTCTTTTCCCTTTAAGATGTTTGTATTATAAGCCATTTACACTGTGCCTCGTCCTAAGTAATATTGAAATTGTACTTATTTCTCAATGCCCAAACTCTTGTTACTGTATTTTGAGTTTAATACTAGCGATTTCCTTGAATTGACTATCAGGCTCTCAACTGGAAGTTCGCTACCTTCACCATTCGTAACAATTTATTCGAAATGAGAAGTATCTCTTCCAAGAAGTTACTCTTGTTTTAAGAAGAATGTCAGTGTTTGAGCACAAATTTATCTGACTCTACACATGAGAGAATGCATGGAAACCAATTCTTCCTAAGAAATATGTTCATAAAAAACGATGAGAGCATTTAGACATTTTTTTTATTTCTCCAAATGCTAAAAGTTCTGAAGACTCTCAACATATTATTTAAATTTAGTTTCTGAAGCAGCCAATAAAATGTATTCTTTTCACGAGGAATTATAAAATGCATCCTTAAACTTGCTAGCATACTATATGATATGTGTTTAGTAAATCTCCACAAGGGTGTTCCTTCCTCTGCTAAAAAAAAAAAAAAAAAAAAAAAAAAAAAAAAAATGTACTATTTTTTTCTTTCAAATGCTATATGGCATTTAACATCTTGTCTTTTCCATTCTTTTTTATGTAAATATTGCAGCTTTATGCAATTTCTTTCATGTTTGGTATTTTAGATCTGATTCTAACAGGCCATGTTAAAAGGAGGCTCCTTGTGTCTGTGACCTCTAGAGTTCCAGAGGTGTGAATTTATCTGCGAGCCTGTCTCAGTCACTGTTATATTGCTATGAAGAGACACCACGACTAAGGCAACTGTAATAAAAGAAAACATTTTATTGGAGGCGTGCTTACAGTTTTAGAGGGTTGGTTCATTTTCCTCACTATGACAGCAGGTCAGGCACCAGGGCAGTGACTGAGACCTTTACATCTTAATTCACAGGCAGCAGACAGTGAGACATTGGGCCTGGTGTTGACTTTTCCAACCTTTAATCACCTTCAGTGACACACCTCCTCCAGCAAGGCCACACTCGCTAATCCTTTCGGAACAGTTCCACTAACGGGCGACTCAAGCCTTAAAACATATAAACCTACGGGGCCATTCTCATTCAAATCACTACAAAGCCCAAAGCTGCAATTGTGTGAGTAGGCAGTTAACCTGGGGACATGCTAGCCACTGATCTACATCTCCAGGACATTTATTTTTTATGTATTTAAAATTTAAGGCTGTATCAGTCAGTTGCCTAGGATTGAGTTAAACTTCCTCAGTAGCCCCCAGCCAGGGAACTTCCTGATTATGTCTCTTAGTAACTGGGATTAACAAACCTGCACCATAAGGCTTGGCTCAAATACACACTGTGAGAGGCAAAACTTTTCCCTTCCTGCTTTGTGACTGTGGTTCATGTAAACACTTTTGCTAATAGCCTCTACCTTCAACCCAAAGCATAGCTGATTTTACTTGACTTGCAAAATCCTTAGGCAATTTTTTCTTTTTTTACATAGATGGCAAGTTTGTCTTTATAGTTTCAAACAGTTGGAGAGAAAGCCTAACTTAATTTCGGGTCTCTTGAAAACAGCTATAAACAAAAAGCACTTTATAAAATAAGAAGGAATCATATGCGGGTTAGGAAATCTTTACCATCTTTTAGTGGAGGCTATGAATAAACTAAGACTTAGTGACTGTCAAACTCCTGGCTTGATCTGCTGGGGATTGCAGACTGACCTATTGGTCCTTTCTGCTTTTGACTTATTCATCTAGCCCCAACAGCTGCTAAATATGTGTATCTGTATTTACTTTTAGGTTTTTAAAACCTTAAGATTTCCAAATATTAAGGTCATGTAAGAGTGAGGCACTGTGGGAAATCTTCATTTCTAGATGTAATCCTTTCAGTATTTCCTTCAGTTCCACCAAGGGGCGGGATAGAGAAAATCTACCGGGTGTTGAAACAATGTTCTTTATATTTCTTTGTTCGTATTTTAATCTATGTTCTCCTCCAAATAAAAGAAAGCAGTGTTGTTGAAATTTTTGATTTAAAAAACAAACTGGATTTAAAAATCTGTCTTCTTCAGTCTGCTAAAACACATATTTTACAAACTTTCCAGATACCTGAGCTTGAGAAACAAGCTTTTGAATAGAGTAAATAAGTTAGTCTTGGGCTAATTCTGGGTTTCTCAAAAAGATGGCTTAAGGCCGAACGATGGTGGCGCACGCCTCTAATCCCAGCACTAGGGAGGCAGAGGCAGGCGGATCTCTGTGAGTTCGAGACCAGCCTGGTCTACAGAGCTAGTTCCAGGACAGGTTCCAAAGCCACAGAGAAACCTTGTCTCGAAAAACCAAAAAAAGAAAAAAGAAAAAAAAAAAGGTGGCTTAAAGAGGAAAAGCTGAGATAACTGTGACATGAAATGATAAAAAATCTAAACATTTTATTCTTAGCAGAGAAAAATATTTGTTTAAAAATGTATTATTACTATTAGTGTGTGTGTGTGTGTGTGTGTGTGTGTACTATTGTCACGATAAACATATGGAAATAAAAGGACAATTTTGTGGAGTTGGTTCTCACCTGCTTTTTCTGTGGGCTCTGGGAACTCAGGTCAGCAGACTTAATAGGTATTTGCTTTCCTTTCCCCATTGAGACATCTCAGCTATCCTCGACACCTTTTCTTTTTCTTTCTTTTTTAAACAAATGGAGACACCATTGTATCCTGACTTTTTCTCCCTCCAAGCTTCAGACTGAAGGCATGGAGGGCAGAAGGAAAGCCCATTTCATTTCCAGGAGCCCTGACGGGCTGCTCCATCCTCCACTGTGAATGCCAATATAAAAAACACACTCTCATAGCCAGCTAGTTCCCTGCTTACCATGCATTTGCAGCTGCTGGGCAGAGCATGCCTGCAGCTAGTTTTGACAGCAGCCATTTGTGCTGAAGAAATCTTTCTCTCTCTCTTTTTTTTAACTTCCTTCAGATGGTTTCACACTCTGAGAACAAGTACAGTTTTTCCATTATAACATTCATTTTGGGTTAGACTACACCCATTTCTGGGAACCCACCAACACAAATGTTAATAATATGCAGATCTGGCCTTTCCTAAGATGGTGTTGCCTCAGCCAAACTTCACTTCCTGGGGAGGATGCTAAGACAAGTCACAAATCCTGCCAAGTTGTACTAATGTACTGAGTAGACCTGATGTTATCTTATTGCTTGCTTATCAGGAGCCAAGTCATTGTGCATACATATTAATCATTTCTCTTCTTGTGTGTTTTTCCTGACTATGGATTTCCATTACAATAGAATTTTTGAGTGGTTGGTTGATCTCTACATCTCTCTGTGTCTTTCTTTATGACAGTATCAAGAGTGATATTTTTATGATATGTTTCACACGAGCTGAATAGAATGGTGATTTGATGCAGACCGCTCCTTCTGTTGACTGTTGTGGGTCGTGGTAATTGCCTCTGGGAGAATGAGACCCCCTTTCGATGATCCCTAAACTGTAATGGTGACTGACTTTTCTCTGGCTGCATCCAAAGCTGCACGCCTGTCCTGGCTTCTCCCCAGGGTTCAGTTTGTTTTCTGAAATTCTAAACTTACACATTTGTAATTATGTGACATTCTCTTATTTCCACATAATCACACGCTTTTTTTTTTTTTAAAGATTTTATTTATTTATTATGTACACAACATTCTGCCTCCATATATGCCCGCATGCCAGAAGAGGGCGCCAGATCTCATTACAGATGGTTGTGAGCCACCATGTGGTTGCTGGGAATTGAACTCAGGACCTCTGGAAGAGCAGCCAGTGCTCTTAACCACTGAGCCATCTCCCCAGCCCAATCACACGCTTTTTCTCTTACCACTATCAAAAGCTTGGGAAAGTCCGCTTATATACAGTATGTCTAGCTAGACACTGGCCATTTGGAAGAGTTCCCCATGTCTTTCAGAAAGGCTCACGTTGTTTTCCTCCTACCCTGTGCTCTCTTGCCTTGGAGCTTTCGATCTGACAACGTTCTTTAGCCACCAGTGTCTTTTCCGTTACCTCCACCAGCTTAAAGCTCGCTTGTGCTCAGAACGCATCTCAAATCACATGTTTTGCTTTCAGAGAACACACTCCCTTTCTCCATACTCTAGTTTGAATGTGTCCCCTTCTAAGCTGGGCCTTTGGAGAAGAAGGTTAGGTCACAAGGGTTGGAGCTTTATGGATGCTCATTGTGCCTTTTAAGGAATAACACAAAAAGGTACTTGATACAAGGAAAAGACTTACCAGATCTTGATCTTACCTTACAAGGACTTACCTTGATCTTGACTTCTTGGCCTTTAGAACTGTGAAAAAAAAGTTCTTTGTTTACAAATTGCTAATTTATTGTAATTTTTTGTTTTGTCTTGTTTTTTTTAAGACAGAGCTTTTTTTGTGTAGCTCTGGCTGTCCTGGAACTCCCTCTATAGACCAGGCTGGTCTTGAACTCACAGAAATCCTCCTGCCTAGGCCCCCCAAGTCCTGGGATTAAAGGCATGTGTCACTACTAACAGCACTATATTATATCTTAAACTATTTTTGTTTTATTTTAATATTCTCTATTTTCATTTTAGAACACATATAACTATTGTTTTTTTAATATTTGCAATGGTTTAATTATAGTCTCTCTGACTACAACCCACCCCATGAAATACTGAAAATTTTAATACGTTCATCATTAATTCCTCACTATCTACTAAGATGCATTTAAAAAAAAAAATCCCATGTTCCAGTTGCAGAGATTTGATTCTAGACCCAGCTCTGTCATATAATCTTACTACACCTGACTCTTTTCATTCCTACAGTGAGATTAACACTAATATCTACTTTGCAGGGCCATTTGAAGTATTTATGTTACACATGTTTGCTTCTAGGCACACATTTAGTACAACTATGTCCGCAGTTTATAATTTTAAATAAATGTCAAATGTTTTAAAGTAAATATTTGATGAGAGAATAAATAATGAAACAGACATAGATTCTTTAATACAATTTAGGAACATGCTGCTGTTATCTTATGAATGCCTAGTTTTAGGAGCGCATGGAAACCAGGTTTGAGAGCAGGCTCTGCTCCTGCGTGGGTGTGGAAGATCACTCATGGAACTATCACTCGTTCCCAAGTGTAAGGAACAGGTTTTGTATGTAGCTCAGTCACTTGTTGGGGCAGCTGGCCCAATCCCTGCGTTCAGGGGCATGGCTGCTCCAGCGGGGTAGCATTCCCCTTAAATAGGATCGGGGGGCCGGAAGGAGCCCCGTTTTGATTCTTCCCTGCGTACCTTCTGCTCCACTGGACCCTTGGATCTGTAAGTTCCCTTATTCTCCCCTTGTATTAAAGCTAATTAATTATAAAAGGACTATCGTGGTTATTTCCTAACCTCTCCGACCGCTGGC
Source organism: Arvicola amphibius (assembly GCF_903992535.2). NCBI lineage: Eukaryota > Metazoa > Chordata > Mammalia > Rodentia > Cricetidae > Arvicola > Arvicola amphibius. The sequence goes on from NC_052053.1 coordinate 17,940,045, forward strand.
AGCTGCCACAGTCACTGGAGCCGCTTGAAGAAAAGGACTCACCATTGGGTCACCATTGTTTAGCGCTGTGCCATCTGAAGAGAGCCGTGTCCACGGACTGGTGGAGGAGCTTAGGGGAAGAACGCATACTCAGCATTCACAAGGCATTGGATTCAATCCCCAACCCACACACACACAAACACACACACAATTTAAAATTTCACCAGCATATAATTTAATATATAAAACTATCTCATGACAGAACCTAATTTATTCCTATCAATTTATTTGAACTTCTAGAAAGTTAAGAATTTGTTTAATAAATATAGGTAGTTGACTATTGAAATCTTAGCAGTAAACAGTTTTTATATCAAAAACTTGGCTTACTCTCTTAATTTCTATACAGTAAGTTCAAAGGAAAATTCTCTATAAAAGTTCAAAACAAGTTTAAGTAGGGTTATTGATGCCATATACTATTATATGAACATGTAATAAAGTACACTGAAGCTTGCATTTTGGTTATCATTAATTTTTACTAAAATTTTTATAATAATTTGATCTCATTCAATCCCCTCCCTCAACCCTTCCCAGATCCCTGAAACCTCCCTACCTCCTGACCCACCCAACTTCATATTCTTTTTCTCTCTCTCTATGCTCTCTATGTGTCTCTCACTCTCTCTCAAAAACAACAGGAAAAGAAAACTACAAAAAGTCCATTTTGTTCAGTTATTCATGGGCATGGCATCTGCCCCGGAGTGTGGTGGAAATACTCAGTGACACTTTGCTGAAGAAAACATATTCTCCCTTTTCTACAGGCATCAACTGCTAACAGCTTAGTGACTGGGGATGGGACTTGGTGTCCACTCTCCCTGCTCTGTGCTACTACTGGGATTTGGCTGGCTGGAACCCGCCAAGGTCTTATGAGCGCTATCATACTCTCTGTGAGTTCTTACGCGTGTCATTCCTGTCGTGTCCTCATGATGCTTTTCCTTTGGAGTCATCCACCACCCCTGGATTGTACACTCTTTATCACCTGTTCCACATAGATTCCTGAGCCTCGAAGGGAGTGGTCTGAAAAGGACATCCCAGCAGGGCTGAGTGCTCCAAAGTCTCTCCCTCTCTGCACATTGTCCAGCTGTGGATCTCTGTGTTAATTACTATCTACAAACAGCAAAAAGCAACTTTTCTAATGAGAGTTGAGCAATGCACTGATACATGAGTTAGCAACATACCCTTAGTAACCATTGTACCGCTATGTCCTTCAGCAGAATAAGAGTAGAAGGTTTTCCTCTAGGGTCCATGACCTATCTGCTCTCAAATTCTTGGCTTCTTTAGCAGAGTCAGGCATGGGTTTCATCTCAGGGAGTGGGCCTTAAATTCAGTTTGAGAAAATGGTTGGTTATCCCGTAACGTTTATGCCACCACTGCACTAGCATGTCTTGCAGGCGGGTACCTAGTATAGGTCACAGGGTGGGTGATGTTGATTGTTTTTCTTCTCCAGTAGTGACACTGACATTTAAAAAATTATTAGGATCTCAAGCACAGAACACCATTAAGCTGCGAGTGTGTGCCCATAGAAAAATGTGTTAATATTCTAAAAGTTTGTAAGATGTACAGATGTACTCTATGATCTAAGGTCTTAATGTGCATGCATATGTGCATGTGTGCATATGTGTGTGTAGTGTGTGTATTTATGTAAAAAATTCTAGATGTGTCAAAAATATTATACTCTTTTCTTTGGAACTAATTTATAAGGTCATACATTTCCTCCTCTTTTTGGGGGGTTTTTGTTGTTTGGTTTTTGGTTTTCAAAATTTTCTATTCTCAGGATGCATTATATGAAATTACATGGCCACTAAGCATAATAACATCACTTTCCCATTGTCAAAATGCATGGGCTCTAAAGTCTATTGCCTAAAGCTTAAAGTTAGTTTATAACTTGGAATCACTTTCTACCCTGGTATTCCACCAACTTCAGCTTGAGGTGATATGAGTTCTTTAGCAGAAAACTGGCAATACCTTTCCAACCAGTGGGTTCTCACGGCAACATTAATCTGGCTGAAGTGTCCCATGACACCTAATGAGCTGTTTCTGAAGATGGCCAGTTATCATTTCCAGAGTTCACTTCCCTGCTTCTTTTCTTTAAGTGCACAGTCTTAAATAAACTATTCTTTTATAAAGCCCTCATACTCTCTGGCACAGAGTGCTCGGTATCTGAGACATGGGTGTGCATATAACAGTCCTTATTTTGTCTTGGCAAAAGGGAGCTTTTCTGCTTGCTGTGTTACTAACACACACTATTTTCTGTGAAATGATAGCATTTTAGAGTTTATTGTGGTCATCTAGTTTGTCATCAATTAGTAACTTATACTATGATTTTATAGTTGCTAAGGCTTAGGACAAAAAGGAAGTTAATGTCTTAGCCATTCAACAAGTCAAAGAACACATCCCCCCTCCCCAGCAAGTTTCCATTTTGGCAACAGACAACTATCCCTGTGCAGCATCAATAAATCAGAGTAGACACTGGCCAAGTACTTGGCAACAGGGAATAAATTCTGGGCAATAAAAACCTACTGATGTTAGGGTAGAGAGAGGGTAATGTATTTTAAATGACATTATAAATTGGTTCAAATTTTCTGTCTTGATACGTGCGACAAAAAGTATATAATGTCTTCCCCCTTTTGGTTTAGTGATTTCACTTCGGGTAATAGTCTCCACAGAAATAATCTCAAAGCAAACAAGGGATTTGTTCACAGCATTTACACAGAGCCATTTATGAAAGGGAAAATGTGAAAATAATCCAAATGCCCAACAAGAAATGTTCAATGAAGCTAGTGATTGATACCAAAAAATACTCGCTGCCCAATTAAGTGGTGTGGGCTATGCTAACACAGAGCCACATGCAGAGTACATGAAAGGGTAACGTAAGCAAAATACATGTGTGAAGCCTGATTAGACTCATGTGGAGGCATATTCTTATGTCCTTAGAGGACAATCAGGAGATTATTGTGCAGGCGGAGGGAATGAATGGACACTGGTCGATATATTGTAAATGTCTATTTCCAAAGTCTTCACACGACTCACCTCTTTTAATCTAAGAACAGCCTTGTAAAACAAATATTATTTATCTATTTCTATGCAAGAAATCAAGTGACTTGTCCATAGTCATCAAGATGACTCAGTGACAGGGCTGGAAAGATAGCTCAGTGGTTAAGAGCACCGCCTACTCTTCCAAAGGTCCTGAGTTCAATTCCCAGTAACCACATGGTGGTTCACAACCATCTGTAATGAGATGTGGTGCCCTCTTCTGGCCTGTGGGCATACATGGAGGAAGAATGTTATATACATAATAAATAAATAAATCTTAAAAAAAAGATGGCTTAGCGAATAAGACAGAATTCAAAATCCGCACGGGCTGTAAAGGTCCCTGACTATCCAGTTCATGTGTAGAACACGTTTCCTGGAGGTCTTTTCCTTCCAAAAATCAGTCCTATCACATGACCCTGTGAAACGGATTGACTATTCAAAATATTTCTCCTTGATGTTAATTGACATGAACTTTCATACATTTAGAATAAATATGCCAATTTACATTTGTTTTAGGACAGCATATCCCAAGCCAGTAAATCCTCTGTGTGTGTGTGTGTGTGTGTGTGTGTGTGTGTGTGTGTGTGTGTGTGTGCATGTGCATAAGTATCTATGTAACAATTAAACCGTAGGAAGCAAGCTAGTTCTCTGGAGCAGTTTGACAAACATTGACATGGCTTTGGGCTCACTAGACAAATATAGCTGAGGTCAGGTGTTAAATATGCACATTCATAACAGCTACTTATACTTACAAACCTCTGTTTGAAGGTGTACAGAGTTATAACTGTAAATTATGGAATCACTTAAAAATTAAACTTAGGCAAGTATGCATAGCTCACAATTTCCCTCTTCCACAGAGATAAATGAAAAGTCTTTTAAGTATTAGGACAGAAAGCTACCATGAAACCCAGAAGTTAATCTTCCTTGGAAGAGAAGTCTATGGCAAGTTGTTCTGTAGATAAGGATAAGCGGTCTGCTGTCTTGAGGGCTAAAAAATTAGTTACCAGAGTAAATAATAAGGAGCAGTAGAAGGTGGGGATTCCGCTCCTGTGAGAACGCACTTGCAGAACCAATTCTGACTCAGCATCACGGTGGTGGTGGTGGTCTCAAAGCAACAGAGAATGGTGCCCTCTGGCATCAGGTCAGGGAGGAATTATCCACTTAACAGAGAAGACTCATACTTTTCTTAAAAAGTATTATTTCAAAATCTGTGATAGTGGTGATATTAGACAATTCACCCCCTTTTCCTTGATCTGAGCTTGGCTTTGAAGCACTACTTTTGCAAGCAGAAAGTTTCCAGGTGGTCCCAGATAGACTGGAGAGAGCATGGTTAGCCCTGGATCTCTGTCAGCCTTTTGTGGTACCATTGTTCTGCAAAAGGGCATCGCATTTAGACACAGCTAGTATTGTGTTATGAAAACATTGCATGAAGAGAGGTTTCAAGGTTCAACCCAAAGCTTGTGTCCAGCCCTGCCATGTAGAAATTGCAGTTCTATCTCGAACATTTTTGTTTATACTCTCACAGGCAGACTGTCTGTTCTAAAGGCAGTCTGAGCACCAGGAATAAAAAAAACAAACAAAACATGGAGCTGTCAAAGAATAGAGTGATTATGAAGTTGATATTGTTATTTACTTTACTCTTTGGAGTCAGAATCGCCAACAAAACCTCCTTACAACTTCTTGACCCACAAACCCACATTTTTCTTTGCACTGTCAAAGGCATGGTACAGATCCTGCAGCCACATCTTCATGGAGGACAGGCTTTCAAATGTCCCCTCTGCCTTGTTAAGGAACTAGCAGCTCTGGGTGGCCAACATCTGGGATTTGGAGCAGTGTTAGTTTAAATCTGCCCAGGATGACCTTGAACAAATTCTTGTGTCACTTTGGACTGCTTCCTAGTTTACAAAACAAGAGTTTGGTCTAACTGTGGTTTGTTTTCTTTGTTTGTTTGTTATTAAACTAGAAGATAGTTGGCTAATTTGGGCCTGAAGATATGTCTCTTTTGATAGGCTATACCCCTTTTTGTGTGTGCATAAGTCGCCAATATTTAAAATTTGGGCACCTTATTTAAAATCCACTTCTGGATACTCTGGACACAGCTGCCTGAGCCAGACTGTAATCTTCCATTTTAATAATGAGCAGGCACTGCCTTCATGGCTCTCTTTGACAGGCCCTGTGTTGTCTATAGCAATGTTCTCCTGTCAATAGTCAGCACCCACTTTGCCTTGAGCTGCGTGCGATGCTAGGAGCACGAGAGACACCTTACAAACTCTTTATGTCCCTTCCATTCTGAAATTCTGATTCTCCTTTTCCCAAAAGGCCAGCACAGAATAAGAATGAGTGCTGGCCGATCACATCGCCAGCACAGAATGAAGAGGGCCGGGAAATGCTCAGCTTCCTGTGCACAGATGTCAAGATCCCTCTCAGAGAAGAAGGTTTACTCCTTACAGATCCCATCCTCAGCTGCAGAGGAAGTGGGAGTGGGAGGAGCATTTGGATGGCACATGTTCCCCAGGTGGTGCTGTGGGAAGAACGACGAGGCACAAAGGTAGCTGAGGAATTTCATTTTCATTGCTATTTTTGCATCTTCCATGTGCTTCTTTTCAGATCACAGAAGAACACATGTCAACTGATGATATTTTAAAATTTCAGGAATACTTAAAATACTTAAAATAGTACCAGGCTAACAGCCATTACAGTATATATGCTTTTATTTTATTTGTTTTCTTTTCTTTTTTTTTTTTTTTTTTTTTTTTTTTGAGACAGGATTTCTCTGTAGCTTTGGATCCTGTCCTGGAACTTGCCCTGTAGACCAGACTGGCCTTAAACTCACAGAGCTCCACCAGCCTCTACCTCCTGAGTACTGGGATTAAAGGCATGTGCCAACCCCGCCCGGTTTGGTAGATATGTTTCTTAAGCCTCTGCAAGGATGTCTTGAGTGTTAAGTCCATACATGCAGTATTGATATATACGTGTATGGGTGAGATTATTTATTTCAAGTGATTATAACAAGGATCTATTGAGCCCCTCTGAGTGCATTAGATACTACAAGGGATGCCAAATCAAATAAATAATAGTGTGTTTCAGGAAACAGGCAATCTCCAATGAGGAAATAGAGCAAATTCATATATCTCTAGTACCAAGCCAGAAGATAGAACTGTTCAAAGCACCGTACACAATAACATCCGGGCCTGTGATTCAGAGCCACTTGCAAAGAAAACCTGCAAATAATGTCACAGTTTCCAATGCAAAAATAACAACCAAGTAAATAAATAAAGCCATTTCGGAGTTATAATTGATAATAATGCAATTTAGAACATAATGACATGACTGATTACTTGATTAAAATATTTATTAGAAGACAAAAAAAACCAGCAAAGCATTGTGACTATGAGACTAACCTAGAGCCTCCTCGTGGTCACTGGCGGAGTAAAAGAAGCAGAGTTCCATTTCCCAGAATAGGACATGAGCACAGGCCTCTGACTCAGACTCCATGGGACTCAGGTCTGCAAGTAATCACCATAATTTAAAATCCCTCTCTCTGAAAGATTTTCATTCTCTGTAGAGGATATAAACCAACTGAAACATAATCCCAGCAGTTTGTGGATAATACTTGAAAGTAAAATCATCCAACTATAAACATACATTGGTAGAAAAGGAGAAAGGAAGCCTTTTGTCTGATTTAATTTAAAAGATGATAATTAGCTCAGCTTTCAAAGGAACTTAATTTTGAAACTGTTCCTGCCGTAACCATTTTCGTGTTTTTAGGATCTAATGATACCTCAGGTAACAAGTTCCCCAGCGAAATTACAATTAGGTGCCTACGTATACTATTCTCAAGTCTACAGTGTTATTAGATTATCATTGCCTTGCAAATTAATACTTGCTTTTATTCTGGTATAAATGGCCAAATGGAAAATAGGACTCAAATAAATGGAAAACAGTAAGCAGAAATCACAAAAATTTGTGACTGAGTTTCTCTAGAATCTTCGTGGAAGAATAGGCTTTGTAAAGAATGGTGGTTTTAGTAACAGATCTCTGTTTGTCTAAAAATTAACAGAGGAAACACGTGACTGCCCACTAGATAAAAGTTGTGTAAGAAGATGTGAGCTTTCACATTTGCAGCCGATAAACCAAATGGAGAGTTGTCAGCTTAATCAGATCCTCCAGCGGCTCAGCATTTCCATTACGAGAAGAAAATGTATACCTCTGAGCTGTATACTATTCTCTGCAGACCAAAAAATGTGGTTGCCACGGCAACTGCAAACCGTGGCAGTGCCTGTCATGACCCAGTAGCAGGATAATGGAAAACATCTGCCTGGAAATCACGAACTGGCACAGGGTCTTCCAGAGGAAGTCCTGGAGCGAATTTAACCTGAAAAGATCTCCTCGGCTCTGCTCTCTCCTGGGCTCTCACACTACCATGTGTTTATAATGCTGCTGTACTGCAAACATCTGCAGCACACAGAAGGGAAACACAGAGGAAATGGGCTGCTTTGTTCACTGCCAAGAATACATCTTCTCAGCCATTAAGTTGGCTCTTAAAGCGTACAGTTTCTTTAAAAAAAAAAAAAAAAAAAAAAAAAAAAAAAAAAAAAAAAAGATAAAATCTCTTCCAGACCAAAGATGACCAAGAAAAGGGAAGTGGTTTTTATTCTTTGACCCAAACCCGCGGTCTCCCATGGACATGGGATCAGAACTCCACACAGACTTGTTAAAACCCAATCAGTGGGCCAGCTGCTTAGTTTCTGATTTAGTCTCTCGGGCAGGGGCCTAAAAAGCTGGATTTCTAAAGGTGCCAGGACACTGTGCTGGTGCAGACCTGGGACACACAAATAAAGAAACGCATGCAAACCATGAACGCTAAAGCATCCTGAAGGTTTGATCATAGCATCCTGAGAGGAAAAAGACGAAATTCTTTTTGCAGACTCACCAACTATATAGACCACATGGTATAGAAATCACCAGCCTTCCACACAAAAATCACCTTAAAATGCAAAATTTCAGGTTCTAACCATACAGGCTGACTTTGGACAGAACTCAGTATCAGGTTAATTTTGTCACCAAGAGAAGTAGATTCCCAAGCAAGCCTGTTCCTCTATCATGGGAACAACTGATTTGAGCCCTGCTGTCACTTTGTGCTGTATGGTTTGCCTTGAAACGTGCATCTTGACTCAGGTATTCAGGTTGGGTGGGAGAATCCAGAATTTTATAATCCAGAAAATGGCCCTGAATCAAGTTTTGCATCAGTTTAAGTATTTCTCATCAGGTCCATTGGGGCAAGCATACATCCTTAAGTACCTCCGGCCTGCATCCAATCAGGAGCAAATGCACATCCTGGCTCATTTGCTGCTTGTGAGCTTCCCGCCCACCTGTAATCAAGTGCATTCAATGCAGATGGGTCAAACAAACTTGTTTCTGAAAGGAAAAATGAAAACACATGGTTTGTTGTCTCCCATAGGCAATAGCCTCCAGCATTTCAGGAACTATCTGTCCTTGGGCAAGGGGCTCACAGGTCAGAGGCATTTTTGCTTCCTGGCTCTCTAAGGCATAGTAATTAAAACTTAAAATTTAACTTTGGCTCTCACGGATGGACTCATAATAGAGCCCTTTCTGGGGGACAAAGGCTGCTTTTTAAACACATATCAGATCTTGGGGACCCCGAGTTTAGAAATTACATAATCCCTGTAAAACAACATCTGGAAAGAGAATAGTTTTCAGTCAGAAATTGCTGTAGTTTGGCTCTTGAATGAGTCCCAACGGTCCGTGCATTGAAGATTTGATTTCAGTATCCCAATATAGGAAGACAGTGGAACCTGGGACAGATAGAAAATAGTGGTAGCACCCTTGTGTCTCTGAAGAGTCTTGGAGAAACTTAGAAGATTCCTCTTTAAACTCCCTAGCCATGAGGTGACTGGTTTTGCTCCATTCTGTCTGTGCTACGGCCATTGTGTGCTGTCTGGACACAAACCCAAGCAATGTAGCCCACTGAGAGCAGACACATTCTCCTTATAAACCAACTGGATCCAGTGTTTCTTACATGGACGGGAGGTTGACAACACAGGGCTTAGGTGTCAGGCTTCACTTGTCTGGAAATAGAGAAAGACATTTCCACACAGAGAAGAGAGCATACATGGAGGTGTCTGGAGGCACTGACTCTTTCATGGGGGCTGTTGATAGGTGGTTTTAAAGCTTCGCAAATTTATCGTAGAAAAATAACACAAAACAATGTTATTGTGAGAAATATGATGATTTCTATAGTGACAAAACACTTGAAATAAGTCACAGGTATTCTGAAAATAAAGTACTCGGAAGGGTAAATGGACATTAAATGTTGTATAGTTAAAATTCTCAACACCACCTTTTTTAAAGAAATACACACACACATATATAAGCCAAAAGGAAAGACTATGGCTTGCAGTATTTGTTGAAGAGGTTGTCATGGAAAACCTGGCTATCTAGGCAGGCCTGTCTGATGGGGAATCATCCTATAGCACCCCAGAAACCTTGCCTCTCTCTTTCAAACACCAGAAGCATCCCCTCATGAAACCAGACACAACCTCTTATCACTATGGGTTCTTTAGAACCTTCGCATGTCGGGGAGAACTTTCAAAGACATGACTTGTACGGCTTGGCTTCTTTTTGATTGTGGGTTTTTCCTGCCCGCCCACAGCGGCTGGTACACATTTATTAGATAAACGCAAACAGTAGAGCAGAGCAAAGTGTTCCAGTGTAGCTGACAATCAAGCCATTTATTTGTCCTAAATCTATTTATTTTGTGCTATGTGTACTTTTCTTGGCTTTAAAATGAAAGGCCAAAGAAGACAGGCCCTCTGCCCCCTAGAGGTCCCCACTGTATCAGTGGGCACCAGGAAGCTCAGCTGTAGCAATGTGAACTTCCTTCTGGCGCATTCCCAAAAGCTTTCCTGAGGTTTCATGAAGCGAAAATGGCTTTTCATGAACACATGAAAGACACCGTTTGCCTTTCTCCCTGTGCTGACGGTTACTTAAGGGGCACCGAAGTCAGGGTGGTGAAGGTGCGAGAGTTCCACCAGAGAAACCAGAGGAAACCAGAGGGGTCTGGTCCTGTCCTGTGATTATTGTATTCTCACTGCGGAAGGGGGGGGGGTAGGGACATAAAAGTGAGCTTCCCTTTGTCTTTGATGAAGCAGTAAAAATCAATTGACTAAGTTCTAACCTGTGTGATTAAATGCAAAGTATGGTTAAGCCACTTACGCTTGCTACCATAGCACCGGGGCTGCTTCAGGAAAAATGCATGTGGTATTGTTTCAGCCAGGAGCTAAGCATGCAGTGTGTGTATACACGTGAGTGCGTGTGTGTGCGTGTGTGTGTGTGTGTGTGTGTGTGTGTGTGTGTGTTTATATGTGTGTGTGTGTTTGTGAAGTCATTTTCACTTGGAATAATGACCCGCAGACACAGTATGCTTTTCAGACTTGGGGGTTTTACAGGCTGTTTCATGAATATGAAGGAAATGAGTGTCAGTTCGAGGAACACTGATTGTTGCCACTGGTAAACGCTGAGCTTCCCAGTAAAGGCTGGAATCCTGAAATGTGTCTACCACTGCTAACATGAGGCCTTTCCAATATATCAGGATACTTCTAAGATGGATGTGGGCATGCACCAACATGATTATTTTCATATTTATCTTAGGATATATGACAGCTTTTGGTATTCTTCATAACTCAGTGAGCCAGTGACTGTATTTGCATGGTGGTTTGCGTAGAACGGCCCCACTAGGCTCTTGTGTTTAAATGTTGGATCCCCAGCTGGTAGACTGTTTGGGAAGCTTTAGGAGGTGTGGCCTTGCTGGAGGAGGTGGGTCACTGGAGGTGGACTTGGAGGTTTCAAAAACCCATGCTAGACTCAGTGCTAGCTCTCTCCAACTTGTGGATCAGATGTAAACTTTCCCCTGCCGCTGCAGTGCCCTGCCTGTCTGCCTGAGGCCACGCTTCCTGCATAATGGTCATGAACTCACCCTCTAAAAGTGGAAGCAAACGGCCCCAGTTCAACACTTTCTTTTCTGTGTTGCCTTGCTGTGGTGTCTCTTCACCGCAGTCAGACAACAGTAGGCAGCTAAGACACAGTGTCACAAAAAAATATGCTATGATGACACCACCATTTAGGAGAGACCAGAGTTTCCGTGTGGCAGGGTACAAAGATGAAGGTAACACCATTCCAATTTCACATTGCTTCTCACCTTTCAAACACAACCCTTGCTAAGCTTTTACTAGCAGCCAGGAGCAGCCCTTGTGATCTGCAGAGGCTATTAACATGATTCTGTCTGCTACTAAAGGTCTGCGTGAGGACAAGATTTCCTCATTTACTTCAACCAAAACAACATATTTCAACAGCTTAAGCATTAAAAACAAACACAAGAACTCAGCTGTCTCCTATCAGGCAGTCATTAAACCAATGCCATTTTTCACACTTGTTTCTGGAAGACAGTGACTTTCATAAAAAAAATAATAATTTATGCCAACATAGTCTCTGTTTTTATTTTCAAATAAAAATTTAAGTTATCTCATTTTTAATTTATAACATAACGAATATGTTCCATGCATACAAAAAAGCTTTTTGAAGATTGCAAGAGATTTGAAGAATACCGGATTTCAAGAGAGCTTTGGAGCCAAAAAATGGAAACTGCTGTGTTAGAATACAAAGGATCTGCGAGCTCTCGGGAGTTCCATGTGTCTAGGCCTACCAAGTCTTCAGTGGAGGAAGAGGAATGTGATTGGGTGTGAATGTAGGCAACATTTCTTCAGCTCAGTAACTTTTATACTAATGTTCTAATGTACATCTAAATTACCCCAGAGACCTTAACCCGACACATATTCTGACCGTACTCCCAAGTCTCTGATTCAGTACTCTGAGGTAGAATTAAAGAATTTATTTCTTTAACATGTTCCCCCAAAATGCTGATACTTCCTGGTCACAGGTCCGCAGGGTGAGAACCCGGGGGTGAGGCTCTGCCTGTGGGAGAGTATGGGAAAGGCATATTGTCGTCTTTGGGGATGACCTACGTGTCTCAAGCCATAACTGAGCCAAGTTTCACAGACTGTGGACACAGGCTTCCCTCAAAGGTTCTCAGTTTAATCAGCAGCTGGGACTTCTCCCCTACCCCTAACCCTGTCACTGCTGATGTGCTAAAGTACCATTTTTGACAACTCTTCCTCTTCCCCAGATTCAGCTAGCAGAACAGCTCTGAGACCCTGGGGAAACCCTGTTATACACAGTATTGCGTTAACAGAAATGATACCCACTGAACTACCCAAAGGCAGTGACGTAGAGGGTGAAGCATGAACCTGTCCATTTCCCTGACCCTGCCTCCCTGTGGAGTAGCAGTGAGTCATCAGCCCTCATGCCAGCATTGTGAGGTGTGACTGCCTGGAGATGGCCAGCCTTTGATGTCCCGAGTTTTTACTGGAGTATCGATGTGTAGGCATGATTGACGGAATTGCTGGCTATACCATTGAAAAGAGCCTCTACTCCCTCTCTGCTCCCTGAGCTTAGAGCTGTTATCAGATGTCTCAAGGTCACCATTCTTGAAGCAGTACTTTTGTGTGATTTTTGCTCATCCTTTTCTTTCCTTACATGTCTGGAAGAATTACTTCTCAATCAAACAAAGTACGAAAAGTAATTAAGAAGGTTGTATATGTTCTACATGCTCAAGATACTATTCTTAATTACTGAAAAACCATCCAGCAGGTCAGCAGCATGCATGTAATAGTTAATTGTATTTAATATACACATGTATATATGTATTAAACCTAACCAAAAAAATCATATTTTATATATATATCATATTTTTAATCCCAATTTGTGGACTTGAACATACATAATTGCATTTATATTTCTAAATTGCATAACTTCAAAGTATAATTTAAGAATAGATGTAAAAACCTATAAAATTTGGCCCACTAATATTCTAGAACTTTTTCTTTTCTTTTTTATATTTATTTATAATGTATACAATATTCTGTCCGTGTGTATGCCTGCAGGCCAGAAGAGGGCACCAGACCCCATTACAGATGGTTGTGAGCTACCATGTGGTTGCTGGGAATTGAACTCAGGACGTTTGGAAGGGCAGGCAATGCTCTTAACCTCTGAGCCATCTCTCCAGCCCCTCTAGAACTTTTAACTGGGGAAAAATTGTGTGTTCCCTGGGTTTGCTCAGGTTTGTGACTGCTTGGCCCAGAAGACAGGATTTATTTTCACACCTTTACCAGGCATGCTCTGACTGGCTGACGAAAAGCTATTCAAGTATGTGTAGTTCAAAGGTATTTTATTTAAATTTTTACCCATTTCTAATCAGCATTCACAATTGCATTATTCTGGACTTGTAACTTGGGCGACCAATCCTTTTGCTGGGAACAGTGGCACCGCAGGAAGGGTGGCTTGAATGCTGTCGGGATCAGGAAGTCCACGAGTTAACTACATTGCTGCCCAACTTCGACTACCGAAATATTTCTAGGTCCTCTATGTTGACTTCTACATGGTCTCTAGAAGTACGCTTGCTCACATCCGTGTGTTTCAAAGGAGCACACTGTGTGCTCATCCCGTCCTGTAGCAAGGCTACTCTTCTCCATGCTCTTGTTTTTCACTGTTATCAGACTTCCCTGTCTCTGTAGGAATCGTGGACACCACGGCCTCTTTGTTTGGTGCTAGTACTGCTCACCTAGTGTTGAGAAACCTCTAAAGCTGTTTGACTAACTTTGTAGCTAATGTACATACGTGCTCACCCTGTTCCCCAACACATGGATGGTCAGCCTTCCACTCCTGAGATGGACCTACTCTGGAGGGTTCAGAACTCGGATTGATCAAGTGCTCCTGTCAGACGGTTCTCTGACATCCCAGTATCAGAATAGACTTGTCTAAGCAATTTAGCCTCAGGCCTTCACTCCAGAAATGAACTGCTAGGGTCTCCCTCTTCAATAAATGGCCGGCAAGAATGAAGTTTACTCTTCACAGCTTCCCCTCACTAATACCTACTACTTCTTAAACGTTTATCTTGAGTTCGCTACCTCTCATCTTCCTTGACATTACTAAGTGAAAGTGTGTGCTACTTGGGGCAGAAATCTAAGAGGAGCTGGCGCGCTGACCTTTAAGCATCTACTTGCAGTTGCTGCCACTGTCCTGCGTCCACTATTAGCTGACAAATCAATAAATATATCGATTCTCAGCCTTTTGCCAGAAATCAAGTGTCTAAAATCAATAAATAAGAGAAGTGTGTTTTTTTGCCCCCCCTTTTTTTTTAACCTAACCACTTGTGATTGTTAAGATGGATACTAATCCAAAGAATAATGGGAGCTGATACCATAGTTCAGTGGCCGAGAACTTGCCTTGTACGTGCAAGGCCCTAAATTCAGTTCTCCATACAGAAAAGAGAAGCAGGATAGTAGCAGAGTTCAGCCCGATTGGTGTTGAATGGAGCAAGTATTTTCTTATTTGTGAGGGAGAAAAAAAGAATATTATAAAGCCATCCATAAACTACTTACATTAAATGCATGATGTAGTATCCTTTTGGTCTTAGATTCTTCTACATCACTTCCAAAAGTGATAATGTCATTGATTTATTTACCAATCACTTGATACCTCATAGATTAGATAGATAGATACACATGTACATACATACATATACAGAATCTCATTTGACATAATGTTGATGCTTGAATATCCCTAGGCTGGCCTTTCTCCAGCTCTTAAAAAATATTGCTTTAGTTGTCTGACAATATATATAGCTTTTAAGCTGCACAGAAAAATTAACCTCCCAATACTACATCCTTTAGAAAGGTCAGGCTGGTGGCTTGGTCACTGACTAGTCTTTGGGAACTTTGCTGGCAAACAATTCCTAGTGAAAATATGCAGCTTTACAAAGAGTAAAATAGAATAACTTTTAAAAGGACAGCTAATTGGCTTATTGTGCATACAAATAATGTGGTTTATGCTAAATGTTAATTTTCCATTATAGGATTCTAAAATTTATAAACACATACGAAGTCTTCTGAACTCTCTTCTGGACTCTCCAAACTTGGGATTGGTCATGGTATACATAATGATTGGCTCATCTTGAGTTTTGCCTGACCTCAGATCTGCAGCTGCCCATATTTCCAAGGTCCTGTGCTGTGATTCAGTGTGAGCAACTCTAGGTGTGCTAACTGTTGGGACCCAGGTCCACATCAACAACTAATTCTCCCATTGCCAACCAGCAGAAAGGTTTTAGACCCACCTACGTATAGCAATGCTTTCGATTCATCATCATTAAATGTCTCCAACTAAAAAAATTAATTCCTGCTCTGCATAATACTTTTTTGAAGTAAACCTTTTTTAGTGGTGTATACTTCTTGCCCCAGACTTGTTATTTAATGCAATTTTACTGTAGCAAAATCGTTTTCTGTTCATCTTACAGAACAGAAAAAAAGTAAAAAAAAAAAAAGTGTTGCCTTTTTTTACTCACGAGGAAACATTTATAGTGTGATACTTATCTCATGGAACCCATGAGTCACTCCCAGAACTTTGAGAGTCCGTGAGAGAACGGTGTGCTGGTTACACTTTTCTTTCCCCTGCCTTCTAGTTGGTTCTTCTCAATCTAGTACAGATTAAAATCCTCCAAGTTTATGATCAGAACAAGTTTTGTTGCCCAGTATCATTAGACTAACTCACCTACATGAATAATCTCCAGTCTCTAAGGGACCAGATTTAGGCACCAAAGTCTTGACAGAAATCAGTTTTTAAGCTTGTGAATGTATTATTTCAGTAGAATTTTATGCTATTATTTTTCTTTATGTATTTTGTTTCTTTGTTGTCTTTTTTTTTTTTTTTTTTTTTTTTTTTTTTTTGCTAAGACAACCACTGTTGGGGATCTCCCCTGGAGCTGCCATCTTCCCTCCGGCCCAAAGAAAGCCCACCAAACAGCGGCTCCTTCCCCATCCCCCACATTATTTAAGATCTGGCCCACAGACTTCCCCTCTTGGTTTTCCCTTGTGGTTTCTCCTCTTCCCCTGGGACCACCCGGGAGTGCTCTGCTCAGACTCAAACCGGGACTTTAACTCAGCATGATCTGATTTATTGCATCAGTGGAGAAGCTTAACATCCCGGTACAAAAATCTATCCGCTACCATTTTGACAATTTCCTTCTTTAGCTTAAAATGAAAACAAACAAAATTACAAGGGCTCCCTCCCGCTTCCATTCCCCCAACCCAGCTGCACATGGGAATAACTAGAAATACTCTGTGCCCAGCCAGGGCTCACTCACCGTCAGCTGAAGTAGTTGATCAAATGGCTCAAGTGAGGACCCGTAGTTCTTCATCAACACTGTAGGAGCTTTACAAGGAGTAATAAAGTCATTAGCAGCGACCCTGGGCTCACCTGGGCTCACCATTTCTTTAAGTTCCCCAAAGAGTCTGAAGTAAGGCAAAGGACTGACAAAAGATGGGAGAGTAGTCAAGGAATTTTGACAAAATTTAAGCAAATAATAGTGACAGTGGCTACGATTGGTCTTGTTACACTTGAATAACAAGAGACAATTTGCCAGGCTGTGGTGGTGCTAACCTTTCATCCCTGGGAGGCTGAGGCAGGCAGGTTTCAGAGTTCAATGCCAGCCTGACCTACAAAGCAGATTCCAGGTCAACCAGGGCCACACAGAGAAACCCTGTCCTGAAAAAAACAAACAACAAACCAATCAAACGAACAACAAAGCAATGTCACTATTACGTCCAAGTGATCGTCTCTAGAGCTGATAAAACTAAAATTATAACGCAGCAACAACAGAACCCAAATAAGTGGGTTGCAGGTCCAGCTCCAAGTCTGTACATTTATTATTATGAGCACGCTTTGTTCTTTTGTCAGAGTACATTGAGTGACTTCAGGTATCAGGAGGTGATGCCGGCAGGTGAACATGGGCTGCAATCTGCCCGAGCGGTTTCTTCCCAGTTTGCACTTTGACCCAGCGGATTACTCTACAGCACTGAGCTGGTCAAATGTCGCTGTCAGAATCTGACACTGAAGATGGGCTTTTGGCAAACGTAATAATAACAGCAATGCAGGTTACGGAGCCATGCCCCACTTTTTACAGGTTTATTTAAAATAGCCGAGTAAGAAGCGAGCGTCTCTCAGTCTATCCCACTTTTATTTTGTTACCTTTTGCCTTTAATTAAAAATATTTCAAATTTGGCTACCTAGAATGTTTCCTTACAGTTGGGAAGCTGTTAAGCCCTCTAAAGAAGAAATAGCCTCAGGGCAACATTCTGAACACTATAAAAGGCTTTTTCTAATGCTAATTGCATACTGAGTTCCATTTAATTATGTTTGTTCCTTCATTTGTTTGGTCTCCAGTCTAGGAGAGTCACTAAAGGCAGTCTCCAATAACGTAATGCTCCGTTTTCAAGGAAGTGAATGAAGGAAAAATCTTTTTTTTTCATGCTTTCTGAAATTAACAACAACAACAAATGAGAAAGAGAGAGAGAGAGAGAGAGAGAGAGAGAGAGAGAGAGAGAGAGAGAGAGAGAGAGAGAGAGAGAGAGAGGAGGTGGGCAAGGAGATGACTTAGCTCAAGCACTCATGTGATGTATATGGCCACACAGGTATATACACACACACACATACACACACACACTTAAATAAGATAATATAGTATCTTCTACCATACACAGTATAGTCTCTTGGGAATGTTATAAATTTAGACTCAGATGAGATGAATTCATTTTATGAAAAACATTTTTATTTCAATTCTGGAGGGAGAGGGAGAGACAGACACACAGACACACACACACATACCACACATACAGAGAGAGAGAGAGAGAGAGAGAGAGAGAGAGAGAGAGATCTCAGTAGTCCCCACGAGCAATAGCAACATGATAGAAGATGCCTAGGAGCTGGACTCATTTACTGACCCACTTAACAGAACACTTCAGTTAACACTTTGTATCCCACCAACTCAGGCTCATGAATGATCCAGGGAGCTCTTTCATCTGGGTTCATATGCCTTCAAACCCACCTTGTTTATAGTAAAATAACTACTACACTGTTTCTTTTTGCATTTTAGATAAATCTTGCTTTTATAGTCACATAAAAAGAGGAAATGCATTATGAGATACTGTATTGAGGACATTTAAAGGGAAAAGAACACCCAGCTATCATAAACACAAGAGCCCATCAAAGAATAGATGGCGAACGTTTTGTGACGTGGCCAGTCACAGAACCATGGATGGGTGTGGGCCATTTTCAGTAGATTAAGTAACTTGTGGCCTGTCTCTCTTGGACCGTGAATGCTGAGCCTGTTGAGATGGGAACCGAGGTGGCCTAGCGCAGTGAAATCAATCTTAGAGGAGACAACTTCCTAGGCCGCCCAATGAGAGCACAATGCCTGCCCCGAGGCGGTATTCTCTGCCCGAGGAAAAGTCTTAAATGAGTTTATATTTTTGGATGAGTGCCATCTTGCTGGCACCTGATGCATCCTCAGAGCATCTTTTCTAGCTTCCTCGTTAAAAGTGGTTGGATGCTTTGTCATGGTGCTAGCATCTTCGGAAAGTAGGCCTTCTTTAGTCTCAACTTGAACAGCATGCCTTTTCTCACACAACCCTAAGTTTTGAAAAAAATGTTTCTTTTTGTAGTCCTCCGAAGCCCACAGTAAAGCTTAAGTGTGGTGTTGTGTCTTGAAGTTTCCCCTGCCAAGTAGCCCCATAACCTTTGAACTTTGGCCTTCCACAAAGTCTCAGGATATGGACAAAATCTAGTCAGTAGCCTCTAGTCCGATTCACCAAAGTGGACGCATTATAATCTGAGCTGCTGTGAGCAAAGTTGTTACTGTCCACACTCCCATCACACTCAAGTCCTCTCAGTGCCACGAAATTGTCCATTTAAGCTTTCTTTTCAACACTCCGGGTTGTATTTCTTAGCCCGCACCTCTAAACTTTTCCAGATGTCTCCCACAAGCCAGTTCTAAAGGCTTCTGAGCCGCCTTGTCAGGTAGTCACAGCAGCGACCCCACTTTTTGGTACTGCTTTTCTTCATTCGCCTCTATTTCGCGGGTGGGACAAAGACCTCTGAGAAACTATTTAGGGGGAGGGAATATTTTTTTGGATCAGTTTCAGCTCTCGGTTGACTGAACCCATTTCACTGGGCCTGCACTGAGGCAGAGCAGGAAGGTAGTAGGAGCGTGGGCCAGCTGCTCACTTCACCGTGGCTGAAGAAGGCCGAAGGGGGAGAGCCTGTAGACGGAGACATCTTACCGGGTCAGGCTCGGAGTGAGCTATGTCTTCCAGCTAAACCTCACGTCCCCGGATCATATCAACATGTGAGCCTGCAGGTGACAATAGAGTCCAATCTTAGCAGTAACGGCTTATTCTCACAGTGGCAGAACAGAAGCGACTGAGGAATGTGACATACCATTTACATTCTTTACTGAGAATAGTTTCTTTTTTTCTTTCTTTCTTCTTTTTTTTTTTTTTTTTGGTTTTTTGAAACAGGGTTCCCCTGTAGTTTCTAGAGCCTGTCCTGGAACTAGCTCTTGTAGACCAGGCTGGCCTCGAACTCAGAGATCCGCCTGCCTCTGCCTCCCGAGTGCTGGGATTAAAGGCGTGCGCCACCACTGAGAATAGTTTCTTAACTATTTCCAAATCATTCTCTCCTGTTGAAAGGCTGCTTCCTGATTCCTAGAGGATCCAGTAGCCAGCCCTTCTGGTTTTCTTCAGTGTGGTCCGAAAATTCAACAGCTTGTCCCTTTGCCACCCTGTACCATGTTTTAGAAGCTGGGGACCGCTGGCTTTATATAGAAGCCAGGCCTGTAATTACAAGCTCTAGTCGGAGGGCCTCGACTCAGATCCACTCTGGAGTTTGTATTTTCCCTGCCTGACTTTCCGTACTGAGTTTTGATTTTGTTATGGCTGGTGAAGAGAGGGCATTCTCGTGGCATAAAGAGTCATGTATTCTGTGGTTTTGGAGCTTGGGAAGGATTCCACATTGGCGGCTACATCGGCAGGCACTGAGTTATTCTCCCCAGCTACTGGCCACAGACATTCAAGGACACAACGGTCTAATTATTTTATTCCTGAGAGAGCTACAAAAGGTAGCTTCTGTGAAGAACTTTAATACAGTCATTCTAATTTGAACAGATGATTTTTATTCTACTTATGAAAAATAAGCTTTCAGGGTTCCGTCAGTTACAGTGGTCAGGAAGAAATGTTTGAAATTCCCTGATGATGTGAATACTTGGAGGGTTCCCTTATTCTGTCTCACTTGAGACTTTGAACTCCTTCCATGAGCCATTTCTTTAATGTTGTGGTTTGTTGGTGCTGGCTTAATTTTCCAACCATGAGATTTGTGTTCAAAGAAAAAAAAATATTTGCTAGACAGTCACTTCACAAGCTTCTTTTTAAAAGACACATTCAAATATAACATAATTTCTATTAGCAGTTACTAAAATGTATGTTTGCTTCCATTGTTTATATCTAAAATACGTGCAGAATAAACCGGGGGAAGGGTTTGCAAGTATAAAAGCCATTCCAAACCCAAACAATAAAACCTCGGGTGTTTTATAATGGAAACAGCGCCCCCTCGTGGACAAGACTGCATAATGCTTACCAAATAGTGGTTTTCATAAAATTCCACTGAGGTTCTGAAATTGATAATGCAACTAGTTTCAAGTGGAAGTAGTTAGTTGGAAGGCTACTAGTATGTCTTCGATGTTATTTAAACACCGGCTTTATAACTCACAGCTTTGGACACTCCGTAAACAACAAACACCAGCCACTTCCTTTTCTGCCCTCCCAGGCTTTCTTTCCATCTACGTATTCTAGATATATCACGATAAATGGATTATACAGCCCACGACATGTGCTCTCTTTCTTACTTCTCTTACCACGATGTCTTGAGGCCCATATAGTGTTAGTATTTATCAGTACTCCGCTCTTGTCAAGGTCTGAGCAATAGCCCACTGTGCTGATATGCTCAGACTCATCTATCCACAGATGGGCATTTTGGTTTGTTTCCATGTTTTTCTGTCTTAAACAATTTTTTTCTTTGTATATCCTTTCTGTCACGACATATGTGCCCCTTTTCTCTTAGGTGTGTGCCTGGAGAGAGATTTGCTGGGCCATATGCTAATTCCGGGGTTAAATCTTTGGAGGAACTGAGCAGAAAATACAACTAAGAAGCAGCAGAAAATAATTTTCTAGGGTGTCGAGAAGTTTTCCTGAAGGATTGATTTTAATTTGGGAGAAGAATGGCAGTCCTCACTAGGCCTTTCTTCCTTTAAAGAAAATCTTTCTCTGGACAAGCTTCTAGAACAGGACATAGGATACTATCTCTCCCGGTATGCTAACACTGTTTTCAGTAGGAGATTAATCAAATCGGAAACATGGATGCATTCTTATTTATGCCCACTGCAATAGGCTTTGGCAGGTTTCCCATTGTGTTTCACTCTCTCAATAAGCTTCTCTCGTTTACCTGAAGCCTCTGTGTTGTAGGAAGACTATGAGGCTTTCTGTTCCAAGTAACAAAAACCAGTTACCCTAGAAAATGAAGAAACAGTCTCAGCTTCGTGTTTGGAATATGTAAGTCTGTAGTAACATTTGGGTTTTGTGTGTGAAGATCCAAATTTCAGAGAACTTAACAAATGCAGACCCCACTCGAGGAAGATTATGTAAAGGAGTTCCCAACCGTGTAGAAAAGGCAATTTCTGTGGCTGTCCAGTGGGTAACCATCAATATCACTCAGCTACAAACCCTGCAACCAGCAACAATAATGAGCTGGCAACTCATACTTACTGCAATTGGGGCACAAATGTTATGGGAGTAATCAACCTCTTTTAAGAAAACAATGTAGGGAAGTAAAATAGAGGCTGAAGTGGTAAGTGCTTAAAGGTGGTAATCTTCCTGACACGTTCTGAACTAGAAGGACTAATAGATTTGTGAACTCTAAATTATGGTAGAATGAATTGCAAGGCCAACTTAGTAAAATGTCCTTAGACTCCAAAAATTCAAGTACAAAGATAACTTCCCAGCTAGCAGGCATGCTGTGAAGCAAAATAAAGAAAACACAATGCTAAAGAGGCCAGGAAAGAATGGGAATTTTTGAAAACCAACAATTGTGAATATGGTCATAGGAGAAAGTAAAACAAAAATTCAATAAGGATAACAATTAAGATTGAATGTTAATTAAAACTAAATGATCAAATATTTTTTAAAATGTAGTCAGAGTCCTTTAAAATATATTCTATTCTAAAGCTGTGTATACAGAAATCTTTAGGACAAAAGGGGCAGGGTATGGTGTCTCATTCCTGTAACCACAGCTCTTGAGAGGTTAGAGCAGAAGGATCAAGAGACCCAGCCCAGCCTGGGCTACAGGTGAGATTGTTTTAACAAACAAGCAAACAATTAGTTAATTTGCCTGTTTGTTTGTTTTTAATAAAGAATGTATGAGTGAAAGCAAATCTTACCTTTTTCTCCGTACAGAAATCAACTTCAAATGGATCAAGCATCTTGATGTAAGACCTAAACTGGGTACAGGAAAAATCACTTAAGGTACCAACACTGGTAAAGAGTTTCTGGATTTCAGTTACTCACAAAATAATGCCAGCAACTGACTAATGAGACTTCATAATATTATAAAGCCTCTGTAGATGAGAGGAAGTGGCTCAGTAAAGAGGCAGCCTGCAAAAGGGGAGAAAAATCTTTGCTACGTACACATCTAACCGAAGAATAATATCAAGAAAATACAAGCTGGGCGGTGGTGGCGCACGCCTTTAATCCCAGCACTCGGGAGGCAGAGGCAGGCGGATCTCTGAGTTCGAGGCCAGCCTGGTCTACAAGAGCTAGTTCCAGGACAGGCTCTAGAAACTACAGGGAAACTCTGTCTCAAAAAACCAAAAAAAAAAAAAAAAAAAAGAAAAGAAAAAGAAACTATTCTCAGTAAAGAATGTAAATGGATGGTATGTCACGTTCCTCAGTTGCTTCTGTTCTGCCAAAAGGTGGCTCACAACCACCACACTTCTAGCTTTAAGGGTATACAGTACAGTCTTCTGGCCTTTACAAACACCTATACACATACATTCATAGAAACATTCACACAAGTTAAAAACTAATATTTAAAAAATACTTTTGCACTATTTACCAAAGAAATTGTATTTAGTCTATTCAACTAGCAATAATTTGTTTAAAGGAAAAGAACAGTTTTTTACTTTTAAGTTTCACATGCGGAATTATCCATTTATTATTTTGGAACCTAGCCTAACAGAGTTGGGAAAAACAATCATCCTTATGAAGATTAATTCTCTCTCTCTCTCTCTCTCTCTCTCTCTCTCTCTCTCTCTCTCTCTCTCTCTCTCTCTCTCTCTCTCTCTCTCCCTCTCAAAAAACAATCAGACTAAATAGTTGAATCTCCTATCTATTAACTATTTGAAGGTGTGGGATCTCAGCCCTTCTGATTTTGCAGTGTTCACACGGTCACGATGCCTGTTTGTGGTGTAATTACAGCAAACTGACTTGTAAGCAAGATGAAACTGCCTGTTGCCTTCCACGGTTTTGCTTTTCTAAAGAAAAGTGATTTTCTAATCAGGAGTGCACCAATCAAAGGTTGTGTTTCGGTCTGTCACAACATCATGACAGCAGGCACAAGGAAGGAGAGAAGCGATTGTATTCCCACTGAGTGGTGAATGGCCTCACGTGAGACGGTCTCATTCTAATACATGGATATACGATACAGGAACATGATTCATGGGTTGCGCGGACTCACATGAGATCGTTTCATGCTAATGGGGGTGAGACTCTTGGGATTTTCTTTTTATATATGGAAACATCAAATGAGTGGAAACTTGAAAAAGGAATATTTGTATAAACAAAATGAATACACAGATAGTGAAATACTTAGGTGGGAAAGTGAGCTGCCTAGAGAACACCAGCCGAGACCAGGCAGCAATACTGCAGCTCAGTGCTCTCTGATGGTACAGGCACAGTCTGCTGAGCAATGCATTCTCAACAGACTCTCACATGACTTTCCAGGGCCTTTGCTTCTAACTGAAGCTCTTCCTTGAGACAGCTAATTAAAAAAAAAAAAAATCCGTTTTTGTTGCTGTTTTTCTTCCCAGTGCTGGGCCTGCTACTGAGAACCGCAGTCAGAGTCTGGTGGCTCAGGCTTGTCTGCATCTCTCAGCTCTGATTATGAAGGTGACGGGTAGTAGTTGCTTTGGCTTTTATTGAGTGCATATGAACAGGATTAAAAAAAAAAAAACCCACAACGACAGAAACAAAAACCAACCAACCAAACAAACAACGCTATTTGTGGGTTTATGGGGTCCTTGTCACAGTGAGTCCTCTTCACATTTTACACAGATAGTTTTTTTTTTTTTTTTTTTTTTTATCAGAAAGTAATAGGAGAAACATGTTTTTACTCTACAGATCCCAAATATAGACAACCAGGAAAGATTTTTTTTCCTTATTCCTCTTTGCTTTGCCCTTTCCCCAGCACTGCGACTGGGACCTACAGCAGGCATTTCCGCAAGATCATTTAGGAAGCAGCCTCTTCCATTTTTCCCTCCACTTTCCTGTTGTCTCCCCTGCTGTCTATAAATCGGCCCTTATGCCACGGAGCTTAGGGAAACAATTGATTAGATGAGCAGCTTCCATAATAGAGGAGTTGAGTTTTGGAGTCATTCCAATCTAGTGTTTTAAGAAAGGTATATGAGTATCTTGTCTACCTGTGTGTTGGCACGTGTGCTCTCTTCTGGCAGAGTCCAAAAGAAGGTGTTGGATTCCTGATACAGATCAGGATGAGCCACCATGTAGGTCCTGAGACCCAACACCTGACCTCTGGAGAAGCAGCAAGTGATCCTAACTTCTGAGCCATTTCCCAGCCTCCACTGTCTAGCTTTGAATGACAACTTGTCTCATCATTGTGAACGTCCATTAGTCCTGATTACTGGTTCTCCTGCAAAGGGACATGTTAGAGTTGCCTAGGGATTTTTTTTTTTATGAATTCCTAATACTGCTTCAACTATTCTCAGATTCAAATTACCCACAGTATACATTATGGAGGACTGGGTATCATATTGGGCACATATGTGTGATGTGATGATGCTCTCTGGGTCATATTGATCCTCTAATTCTTTCCACCAAACAGAATACTGCAGGAGTATAAGTGGACCAGGATCAACTCCTCCTATTCCTCCTACAGGAAGATAAATACTTGAGAAGCATGCCAATACCCTCTCTACATACTAAGTAACAGACTCTGGAAATGACAGTTTTTTATGTAGAATATTTCCTCTTGGACATCAATTCCCAATCTTGCTATGACTCATCAGCAGTGGAGAGTCTTAAAGATGCTAGCTGACTAGTTACACCTCCGGAGATAGGGACTCAATTGGCCTGCTCATCCAGCATTGGCATTTTTATTAGAAGCTTCGCAAGCAATTCGAAGATGCAATTAAAGCTGAGGGGGCACTTCTCAAACTGTTGATAATTAAACGGGAAAGGCAAACCTGTGAATTTTGATGATCTGTTTTATAGTATGAAAAGCAGATATCTAAGCTTTCTTAGATGTTTGGCTGAAAACATTTTTTAAAAAATGGATATACAAATAGTGTGTGTCATCTTCAAAGTGGCAAAAGATTATTAAGGTAAGGGTCCTGGGGACAGGGCTAAACAAAATTTTGGTGAACAGCAGAGAACCAAGGAAAAGAATTTCCAGGAAAACTACCAGTGTCTGAGAGAGGGATGAAAAAGGACGTAGGATGGTTGGTTGGCACTATGTAAGGAAGGACGCAAAAAGAAGAAAGGGGAAGAGAAGGTCAGAGAATCTGCAGCCGGGGAGGAGAAAAGATGCACAACTTAAATGTTAGTCAATGTTTTTTTATTAATTTTTTTAACTTCCCACTACTCTACCTGGTGCCATAGCTGGGTTTTTTTTTTTTTTGGCCAATATTAAAACTAGATATCCAATACACTCTTCTCAGTTTCCATCCCGTGAAAAATTTAAAGATGAATTATTATACTTAATGTGTACTTTTTACATTTAAATTTTCAGATAAGTAATTTTTACAGGATAGAAATTTACCTCTAAATGGCATCTTGAAGATAGAAACACAGACAAAACAATAAATACAGAAACAAAAGCAAAATCTTTATTCTTTTGGCTTGATTGTAATGTGGCTTACTGCTCTTTACGGTAATAGCATTGTCCTGCATGCATTCACCAACACACTACAAGTCAATAGCTTTAGTATAAAGAATCTACACTGAATGTTGTTTGTGAAACAAAGTGTTTTGCTGTAATTGGTAATATCATTTCGCTACCTGGTGTTGTAAAGAAAAGAGAGAGAGAGAGAGAGAGAGAGAGAGAGAGAGAGAGAGAGAGAGAGAGAGAGAGAGAGAAAGGAGGAAGGTAAAGAAAAGAAAAAACTACAGAGAGAGTGGGAGGGAAGGAGGGAAGAAGGAAGAAAGTTTGGCTCCTATATCGTATCTGATACAGCTCTAGTGCCATGTGCATCAGTAAGATTCTATCTATCCATCTATCTATCTGTGTAAACAAACATTAGGAAAGAGGACGAGTACTAGGGGTAATGCTAGGTGACGACATCCCATTCAAGCAATGCCAAGAGTATCATCCGCTCCCTTTGAAACTGCTTGTCAACGATAAGGCATTACTATTGAAAGCAAATTAATATTAGACTCGACTTGAGAATTGTGCAAGTCCACAGTACTAACAGCGAGAGCAGAAACTTCCACTGCCTCTCCGTCTTTCTCCCTTACTTTGTGAAGCGTCTTAATTAAGAAGTGTTAGGAACAAACACTAACAATATGACTGTGACATCAACCTGAAGATACTTTTAATTTTTCATTTTATGTACAAAAGGCTGAAAAATAAAGCAAAATGAACCCCCCCATTTTTTTTACAATATTTATATTTTCTTAGAAAATTCTAACCATACGCTTTCAACAGATTTATGCAGTTTGCCACTTGTCTAGACGGTCCGACTTCTCACCAGAGCGTTCAGTTAAGGTTGGGAGGACAAGGAACAGGGGAGCTCTTCTTCGTTCACTGTAACCCATTGCTCAGTGTCATGAAGAATATGTTCCTGATGGAAGGATTTGCTTCACTTCACCCTGACATATGGCTTCCCTTTTAGACAGCGGAAGGGTTAAGATACAGCAGCATCAGCAAGAGAGACATGCAGCAGAGACAGCTTCAAATTCTAAGGGAACCAATGACACCATGTCACCTGTTGGAAGCTTGCAAACTATACTTAACTGTGGTACATATTTGATGCAGTTAAATACTGTGCTTAAATCATTTTCGTTGGCTCAAACATGCACCACTGGGCAAAATTACTATTTACAAAGCAGACTTGTTTTTGTTTTTAAAGTGACATACACTATGTCAACCTTACCAAGAGCAGAAGATGGCTAAACAATACTGCAGGAAAAAGCAGAATCAACTTCAGAAAGTGGCAGTGGGGATGGTTTTTGGTCAGTTCGGGTTTCTTAGAAAGGACTGATAGGATATATTTTTTTTTTTTTTTTGCCAAAGGACACTTATCAAAAAATGTTATAGTCATGCTGCCAGGACTCTGAGCATGTGATGGTCTCTGTGTGCATGTGTATGCATGTGCGTATACATGTATATGTATATACACCGCCATATACATATATACATATATACATGTACATATAATGAGTTATGTAAAAATAAAACAACTCTTTGATGGTTGTGACTCTATGGAACATTTACAGGCACGTTAAAATTCTTCTGGATGAAACACCTTAAAAATATGGATAGCTATTGAAGCACCTCAAAAATCTAAAAACATCCTGAAATAAGACGTCAACTCTTTCCGTGTGTGATGGGGTATGTTCACGTGTGAATGAGCGTTGCAGCATGCCGTCATTGAAAATAGATCTCGTTTACATAGAGAAATGTAGACTCCCCGCCTCAATCCCTCTCCCCAAACATAAACCCCTTTACAAAAATAGTCACATATAAGAGTAAACAACCCGTGAATTTAAAAAAAAAAAAAAAGGTGATCAATTCACAGCACACATTTTGTAGAAAGATGGCAGGTGTGGCAGTTAAAACAGAAACAGTGGTGATAGTTACTGCTATCAAGTGTCACGTGTTAAATTTACATAAAAATTTCACTTCCCTCCCCGTTTGTTTCCGTTGTTTCTATTGTCTGAGTAGCCATTGCTCTCCGCTCAGCAGTGACAGTTGGTTGTGAGAACAGAGACCTCCTGTCTGCGCTGTTTGTCTGGTGGAGTGAGTCCCGGCTTGCTGACCCCAGGTCCTGTCTTGTTATAGGCACTGACCTTAAGTATACACTTGTAAAGACAGTCAGTTTGGCGAAGACCTCCTGAGGGAGTCACGGATACATCACCAACGCAGGCTGTAAACAGTTGGTCACAAAGTGGAATTTTCTTGTGTTTTATTTTTCAATTTTAATTTTGTTATTCACTTATTTTACTTCTTACTTTCCCTGATATCTTTCCCTTTGTCCTCCTTTTCCGATTTGTCCTTTTCAAATTTCTCCTTTTCGGGTTTGGTCACGCTGTCATAGGAAGGTGGAGAGGTGGTGGAAGGCGTCACATCAGTTTTCTCCGGAGTTGAATTCTCATTTAGTTTATCAATGACGATGTCTTCTTTGATCGGCGTTCCTTCACCTTCTTTTCCCTTGTCTTTTTTATATATAGATGACACTTTCTTAACTTTCTGCTTCAGGAGGTACCGCCTGTACGCTCTCTGGATGACAATAGCAGACACCTCCTCTTGTTTGCGTTTCAGAGTGGTGGTAATGGGTTCATAGGAGACTTTGGAGGGGTTGGAAGCCATGAACCGCTCTTCCATCTGGACCCGAAGGGCATCCATCTCTCCACTCTCCCCCAAAACCCTCTTTGTAAAAGCAAATAGGATGTCCAGGCAGTGGATGCGGTCTCCGCTCACCATGGGCAGATCCATGGCGATGAGCTGGACTTTGTTTGGCTTTGCGATGAGAAGGGGAGGATCCAGGGCAGCCGCAAAGTCAGAGAGTTTGCAGAACTCTATGAACTGAGTGGCGTCGGGGTCGAACTTCTCCCAGACCTCATAGAACATCTCAAAGTCGTCCTCACTCAGGGGCTCTGCGCTTTCTTCTGTGGCGACGCTGAAGTTCTCCAGGATGACAGCGATGTACATGTTCACCACAACCAGGAAGGATATGATGATGTAGCTGACAAAAAAGAAAATCCCCACGGATGGGTTCCCACAATCCCCCTTCACCGAGCTTCCAGGGTGATCTTTTTCAGGGTCACAGTCAGGAGGTCCGCTATTTAATATAGGTGCCAGCAGTCCGTCCCAGCCTGCCGAGGTCGTGATTTGGAACAGGCAGATCATGCTGTTGCCAAAGGTCTCAAAATTGAACATGTCATCAATCCCAACTTCCCTCTTAACGTAGGCAAAGTTGGACATCCCAAAGATGGCGTAGATGAACATGACCAGGAAAAGCAGGAGGCCGATGTTGAACAGCGCGGGAAGGGACATCATCAGAGCGAAGAGCAGGGTGCGGATGCCCTTGGCGCCTTTGATCAGGCGTAGGATTCGGCCGATCCTGGCCAGTCGGATGACTCGGAAGAGGGTAGGGGACACAAAGTACTTCTCTATCAGCTCGGCCAGAAACATTCCTGGGAAAATGATAGCCAATAGTGTTAAGGGCAGCAGAAAAAAAAAAGTTTTATACGATTAAGACAAGAACTATCTAGTTTACAAACTGCACATATAAGAATTAAATACCAACAAATACATATTTATTAATAGTTTTAACTAACATGGTCATATTGTGAATATGTGTGTATGCCTTCTCTAACCAATGATAACTGAGTTACAGTTCATAGAAATATATATATTTATGTATATATAAAAATATAAGCATCTCATATGCAAGTAAATTACAATATTTATTCACTAAAATAATGAAAATATTTGGTGTTATACCATTGAAGTCTTTATTCTAAATGAAGATATTGATGGCTATTTTCTTCATTAACATATCTTTTATCAGAGAATAACCAAACTCTTAGAGGTCTAAAGATGTTAAAAAGCTTAAAGTAGCTGAGCACAGAAATGAATTTATACTTTTAAGACACAAGGACTATTGTTTGTGTAAGAACTACAGGGTGAAGCGTGTAGTTTTTAGCTCCATGTTACACATGAGAACTCATGAGAGTATTTCCTTCTCAGGTAGCTGAACACGTGTACCATATAACACACGCTGGGGAGGCAGATTCACTCGGAGTAGAACTCGAAATATTGCCTTAATACATCACTAGACAACCAAAAAGTCAACTTTTGTTTTTGTTAAACAACATTTTCAGAGTCTTTTCTTCATAATGAACAGAGAGCCACGTAAACTAGCCTGCACAGTTTGACACGGCAACAGTACTATATTCAACAGAGAGCCAGTAATTGGAGTAGTGACTGAACTTGCCCTAGGTAAGGGAGCTGATAAGTAGTCCAGGAAGGGAGTCTCGAGGCATGGCTTCTTTACCCCCAATTCTTTCTTTAAAAATTTTAAAAATGTTTCAATTAATACCTAAAACATAAAAACTGTGCATATTTGTGGGGTAGCAGGTCATATTTCTATACAAGCATATGTTGTCTAACGTTTTAACATCTTTATCTTGAAAATGTTATCTTGATAGTAAACAGATTCAGAATCCTTTCTTGCCTCTTTAAAGTATAAAATGTATTACAGTTATCTGTAGTGATCCTGCGCTGCAGTGCGTTTCAGAACATCTTGTTTCTATGAACTGCAGCTCGGTTCCCCTTGGTCAGCTTCTTTCCGTCTCTTCTTCCTTATACTCTGCAGCCTTGGCTCACCAACCATTCTCACCTCCTAGGAGGTCAGGGTTTTATATTCCCCTTCTGTCTGCCCCCGCAGAACTCTGTCACAGTGGGGCAATGTTGGTGAGAGGTAAAAACCTGGATACACACGCTCCTCCCTGTCTTTGTGCTCCGGTTTCCGATGATCAGAATAAAACCGTACACAAGAAAACCGATTACAGGACCGAAAGAGCTAAGATGCTCAGTGGCGAAGGGTCCTCCTTCACACGAACCAGGTTCCGCTCCCAATACCCACAGGGCAGCTCACAACTGTCTCTAACTCCAGTTCCAGGGGATCCGGTGCCCTCTTCTGGCCTCAGTGAGCCCTGCATGCGTGTGGCACACAGACATATACGCAGGCAAAATACTCATACACATATTTTTTAAAAATATTACATGAATATTCTGACTGTTTTATTGATGCATATAAATGTTAACAGTTACAATATACTTCAGTTTAAATATAAAATGACATTATGTCCAAAAAACTGTGGATCTTAATTAAAAATATCTTTTGTTAAAAATGTTATCATCGTCTAAGCTGCTGAAAAAAAAACAGTGCAAACTGATGTGGGACTGTCATAGCCTTCAGTGTGTACAGAGCACATTATTTGTACAAAACATGAGGTACGCCTGGACATGCTTTTCCCCTCTCAATATCTATATTCTTATTCCTCAAATAGTCAACCTAGTAACTGGTACCTCATTCAGTGGTAGATCATTTTCCTCACACGATAGGGTCCTTGATGATTCAGCTCAGTATCAGTAATTAATAATAATAATAAAATAAGAGCCACGACTTTCCATAAATCCTGTGGTATTTGCTTTTCGCTTCTTATTTGATATCCTCTACATGAACACTTAATATATTATGAGGAAAATGAATCCTGAATACACTATCCACTTGTAAAAAGAAAAACTCTAAACTATAGAGAATTATCTGAACTTCAAGAACCCGTGAAGTCTGTGTGTCATATGTATATAAATGCACACACACACACTACTCCAGTTATCAAAGAGATTATATCTATGTATTATCTGACTACTTTTAAGGATTTATGCATGTGAGTGTTACTTGTTTATTCGAAGTAGTAGTTGTTTATAATATAAGAACATGATGAGTACAGGAGACAACCTAAATTGTAGTTATTGGATTTGATATTGAGGCAAGATAATAAAAAGAAAAAAGTACATAATTTCATGAACAGATGAAGTAGCAAATATGAAAGACCAAAAGGAATGGACTATTAGACTTTATCTAAAATTTTGAAATGCTAAGAAGTATCGTTACCACTTTTAATCATGGAGTATAACTATTAAATACTTTTTCCCTCTTTTTTCTTTTTTTTAAGATTTATTTATTTATTATGTATACAACACTCTGCCTCGATGTATGCCCACACGCCAGAGGAGAGCGCCAGATCTCAGTACAGATGGTTGTGAGCCACCATGTGGTTGCTGGGAATTGAACTCAGGACCTCTGGAAGAGAAGCCAGTGCTCTTAACCTCTGAGCCATCTCTCCAACCCTCCCTCTTTTTTCTTGTTTTTTCTTTTTTTTTGAGACAGGGTCTCACTATGCAGCTCATGCTATCCTGGAATTTGATATCTGCCTGAACCTCTTAAATAAGGGGGGGGAAAGGTTACTGGTATTTCCCCCACACCTGGATCTATTAGGTAAAGGGGTAAATGCTCCCCTTCTTACCTACGATGGAGAGAATGACCACCACAAAATCAAAAATATTCCATCCAATGGTGAAGTAGTAGTAGCGGAGGGAGATGAGCTTCAGCACGCACTCGCCCGTGAACAGCACGATGAACACCAGGTTGATCCAGTAGAGGATGTTAGTCATCTCCTGACTCTGGTCATCCGTCTCCACCATCATGGTGACCATGTTGAGGCAGATGAGGATCATGATGCTGATGTCAAAGACTTGTTTGGTTACAAAATCAAAGACCATCCCTTGAAATTTGTTCTGAAACAAACAGCACAGACAAGCACACTCACATATGTGTTAAGAAGATGTTACCCACTTACCTGGTTCCGACTCAGTAATATGAAAACTTATCTTCTGTGAAACCATACCATTCTTGTGTCATCTGTTGTCGATAGTTTTATGTATTGGAATAGCCAACTTTCCCCGAAGTGAATTGCTTCATGAATATTGGTCATACTATGAACTTTATAAAGAAGAGTATTAAGAATAGCTGATGGTCTCAGTATCCCAAGCAACAGTATGTGATTTGGATGGACAGTCAGTATTTACAGTTATAGTAAACATTTTTACTCCATGTGCTGGGAGGTGGGTATGAATACTACTTTTAAAGAGTGAATAGATACTTGCCTTAGATTTCCTCTTGCTTTCTTCCCAGCCTCCTACAACTATGTTCTAGTCTCAAAGCTTCATTATCTTCCATTGTCAAACTTTATAATAGTTAGACTTTAAATTGTAAATAGGTGGGTTTTTGTTTGTTTGTTTGTTTATTTTCTGAGACAAGGTTTCTCTGTGTATCTTTCGCTGTCCTGGAACTCACTCTGTAGACCAGGCTGGCCTCAAACTCACAGAGATCCTCTTGTCTCTGCCACCCAAGTTCTGTGATTAAACTTGTACACACCACACCTGGCTTTAAATTATAGTTTAAGAAAAAGAATATTTGTGAGAAAACTGATATAATCAGTTAATCCAGATTTTCTTAGAAGCAACAATTGGTCTTCATTTTGTCAACATGACTAGACAAAG
Organism: Arvicola amphibius; assembly: GCF_903992535.2. Taxonomy (NCBI): domain Eukaryota; kingdom Metazoa; phylum Chordata; class Mammalia; order Rodentia; family Cricetidae; genus Arvicola; species Arvicola amphibius. The sequence goes on from NC_052053.1 coordinate 17,973,711, forward strand.
CTCCTTCAGATTTCTTGCCGATATAGCATCTTAATGGCATTGCCTCAATGTCCAATATCAAGTCTGGGTCCCTACCAATACGAATCTTAGGGCACCACGTATATTAAAAGAAACTGGATAGCCCTGGAGGCTTGGCTGTTGGAGGAGGCCACTGGTTAGTTCCCGGTTGCTTAGCTCCAAAATAATTATACAGAAACTGTATTAACTAAATCACTGCTTGGACTATTAGCTCTAGTGCCTTATTTGGCTAGCTCTTACATATTAATTTAACCCATTTTCCTTTAATCTGTGCATCACCATGAGGTCATGGCCCGCTAGCAAAGTTTGAGCTCATCTGTCTCCAGCAGTGGCTCCACAGCTTCTTTTGTCTCCACCTCCTTTCTCCCAGCATTCCATTTAGTTTTCCCCACCTAGCTTTGTTCCCCTATAGCTCTGCTACAGGCCCAAAGCAGTTCCTTTATTAACCAATGATATTCACAGCATACAGAGGGAAATCCCACATCACTTGGCCAACCAAAGAACATGTTTTATAAATTTAACTGGGGTCCTAAACGCTAATTACCAACCCTCAGTCCCTCTACCATTCTTTTACCTAATATTCTTCTTTCTTTTTTGTTGTTGGGGAAATAGCAAAGTCAACTAGTGTAAATATTTTCTTCATCAGCTTAATTCATTTAATACTTGCTGGGTTCCCATGTTCCTTCCTTGAGTCACTCATCATCTGATAAACTCAGTTCCTTTTCTTTTCTAACCCGAACTCTTCATTCTTGGCTCACATCCTGTGCAATTTATTCTGTGCTCAGCCACTCTCTCCTTTCCAGAATGGTTTTCACTGCACTTCAGACTTAATATTTTAATTCTAGGAGACCCTTGTTCTACTTCTGAATCTCCTTTCTCTTCTCTATTCATTTTTGGCTGCTGATTCCTACAAACTGACGCCCCTGAACTTCACCTCACACATCCTACACAGCATCTCTGAGCCTCCCATTGGGTACTGCAACAGTTCATCACTCCTGTTCTTGACTTACAGTTTCCATATTAGATGAGTGGACCCCTTTTTATTCCACTTCAGTAACAGTCCTCAAATCCATCCACTTTCCCTCTGGTGTTGGCTACCTATGATCTCCAAAGTAGTTCCAAACTTTGTCTGCAAAGCATACACCTCCATCTTTGTCCAACTTGTAAAACCCAAATGACTTGACCATTTTAATGGTTTCCTAGCTGTCTTAGGATGGAGATAACTCCTATAAATGCTAACCCATTTAATTCCTTTTTTATCAACAGGACCCAGATGGACTCCCACTCTCGGCACTCCATGTGACTTTCCTGTCAGGGCTTTCACCTAGACAAGGCTCAGTCTCAACCATGCTGCTTATTGATACTTCATCATTCTTCTTGGCTCCTCAGTAATGAATCACTTTAAAAAAAAAGTTTCCCCTGGTTAGTCAGCTCTCTTTTCCTTAGTGGTATTCATAGCTGAACACTTCTACTCCTTCTGTGATGTGTTCATTTTTTCGATGCAATACTTTGACAGTATTTTGACCTGCCCTGTGTTATCTTTGCTTTAGCACTTCCTTCCAGGTCCAGTTCTCTGCTCCGACCCTCATTTCCTTCTTGCAATTCCACTGTTCTCATAAGAAGGTTCTAGTTATATTGTTAACTGAGGAAATTACATTTCGAACCTTGAGTCTACTACTTAGTAATTCAAATGTACCCCTCTAGTTCTTAAAATGCTTATTCCTAAGGCTTTAGAGTATATATTTTATCATATATTGACTATCTTCTACCAGTTTCCCACTATTCAAGGTGTATTATTTCTTGAAGACTGTGCTCAAGTTTTACTTTTCTTATCTTTTGTCTAATGTGACAACTCACTGGCTCTGAGTTATTGGCAGATTGCCATACTGAACACTTAATTGAAACTAGTTATTTATTGCTGCCAATGGAGTCATAAAATGAAGAATCTTGGAGAAAACAAATTGTTCTTCAACGGTTGGTACTGAGTTGGAAGAGCACCAAGAATTAATAATATCTGATGTGTTCCTTCAGAAATGATGGAAGAGCCGGGCGGCGGTGGCGCACGCCTTTAATCCCAGCACTCGGGAGGCAGAGGCAGGAGGATCTCTGAGTTCGAGGCCAGCCTGGTCTATAAGAGCTAGTTCCAGGACAGGCTCTAGAAACTATAGGGAAACCCTGTCTCGAAAAACCAAAAAAAAAAAAAAATGATGGAAGAACTGAGGGACTCCCTTAACAATCTCCAAAAAGAGCTAACAGTAATTTTTAAATGGACAATAGCACTTTAGGCGTCCATAAAAACTACAGTGTTGTAGTTGGCCGTTGTAGAATGTAACCTCTCTGTACAGAAAATGTTTAATTTTACATCCTTCACCAGACACGCATGATGCTTCCATAAAAATAAAAAGGTTGGAAAGGACATCAAGATGTAGAAATAAGCCAAAATAGTTTTCAGTCTTGTGGTGGTTTGAATGAGAATGGCCTTCATAGGCTCTTATATTTGAATATTTGGTCCCCAGCTGGTGGAACCGTTTGGAAAAGAGTCGGAAGTGTGGCTTTGTTGGAACAGGTGTGTCACTAGGGGTGGGCTTTGAGGTTCAAAATATTGGAATCATTCCAAGTTAGCTTTCTCTCTCTCTCTCTTTCTGCCTCATACTTATGGCTCAAGGTGTTAGCTCTCAGTTACTCAGTTGCTGTTCCAGCCCCATGCCTGCCTGCCTGCCTGCTGACATGCTCTCTGCCATGATGGCATGAAGTCTAGCTCTCTGAAATGGTAAGGCCTAAATAAACTCTTCTACAAAAAAAAGAAAAACAAAAAGAAAGAAAAGAAAAAAGGAAGGAAAAAAAGAAAGAAAGAAAATGATGAACAACTGGAAGAGCTATGAAAGCCGTAAAAGGTATGGCATCTCCCCACTTCAGGGCAGAGGGGTTGGGAAAATATAAATATTGGTTGTATTTAAAACCAGGAGAAAAAAAAGCCTGTGACTGTGATTGATTTATGATTCCATGCACCCTCTGAAGCTGAGCAGGCAGAGAGACTGTGGCAATCAAGAGAAAAGACAGCCAGAGGCTGTCCGTTGTGTCCACATGACATATGTAAACATTGTAATAGCTTCCCTACACTATAAGAATACTCTCAGTGTCACTAATTCTCTGGGGTCTACCACCATTTGAGATTAAAGACATCATTCACATGTGTTTTACATGATTGTACATAACATACTATATATTAAATAATTTTGACATATGCACATACATGGCATATATTTAGACTATCAAGTAAGGCTATAAAGAAGGGGCTGCAAATTCAGAGAAATACTCCTCTTGGCACTTTGACTGTGAAAATGGCAGATACCAGTGACTGTCTCACTAATAAGGAAGAACTCTGTTCTTACAGCAGGCCGAGGGATGGGCTTCTGCGGTTTCTTGGATCCCAGCTTCTTCATTGCATTGTAATACTTCTTCTGTTCTTCTGTCATAAAGATGTCCTGACCTCCAAAGTAAAGGAAGAAAAGTAAAGCACTGTTAAAACCATGTTCTTTACCAGCTGGGAAATCTGTCTGCCTGCTTGTGTGAAAGCCGGCACCCTTATGCTGCTAATGATGCTCTCAGTCAACACGTTAGTTACGTCACAGCATGGCTAATGATGCTCCCAGTCAACACGCTAGTTATGTCACAGCACTGCTAATGGTGTGCTCAGTCGACATGTTCATTACGTCACAGCAGGCACATCCATGCACTGGAGCTTTCAAAGAGTTGTATCTGAATTACAAATGACCTCAACTTTTTTCTTTTTAAATTTTGTATTTTCAAGGCATGACTTCTCAGGCATAGCCCTGGCTGTCCTGGAACTCACTGTAGACCAGGTTGGCCTCGAACTCACCGAGATCTGACTGCCTCTGCCTCCCAAGTGCTGGCATTATAGGCACCACCACACTTGGCTGACCTAATCTCTTAAAACTCATGAAATCTCAAAAGAACTTCTGAACGTTGCATTGTTTCCTTTGGCAAAGACATTCTGCAGCACCATGGACCCAGCTCGCGCCTCCCGGCGCAGAGGGAGTCTAGATATACTTATCTTCTTTTTCTGTTGGTTGAAGTTATCTATGATGACACCAATGAAAAGATTCAGTGTGAAGAACGAGCCGAAAATAATGAAGATGACAAAGTAAAGGTACATGTATAGATTGTCTTCGTATTTGGGTTGCAACTCTACCTGAAATATGGAAAATGGTAACCATTAGATTGAAAAGTTTCATTAAAAGTACATCATTGAGTTTTCAAAGCTCTAAAGATGAAACAGACGAATACTGGCCAGAGTTCAGGAACCACCAAGTCTGAGATGCCTGTTGAATCCTGCGAGACTATTCAATGACTTGAGAAAATGAAAACATTCATGCAAAAACTTAAATCATTATAGTAATCCCACCAAATAAATCCTTAACTGACCGAGAACATTGATTTCCTCAATAAGCAAAGATCTCAACAAGGAATGTGGACATCCCACAGCAAAGTCGGAGTCTCATTACTCTATTTTAGAAGAGCTAATGTTTACCTTCTCTGCCCAGTCCTCTCACCTGTGAAATGGAAACACTAGACCCTATACCTTTTAGAGTAACTTGTGCATGTTATATATGCTAATACATAGAAAAGCGCTTAAGGCCAAGATCAGCCAGTAGTGATGGATAGGTATGGAATGTTTAATAGTACACACTTCCCAGGCCGGCTAGAAACCACATTGTACGCGTTCTCATGAGTAGGTTGGTAGGGTTTGTCCTTCCAGATAGTGCATATAGTGACCCGCTCTCTCCAATAGGCAGTTTGTATTACCAAGATCCTCTGTGTTGTCCAGACCTTGGAGGAAAATGAGTGATAACAAAAGCTTCCGATATCATCAAAAGCTCAAGTCTCCCAGGACACTTCTACTAACTCAGTTAATCAATCATGGCTGAGAAAGAGTGCAAACTGCAGCTTACTGTGTCATGGCATCCATTCCGAGGGTGTAATAAATATATTTTTAAATGAAATATGATAAAGTAAAATATAAAATGATTGCAAAACTAGGTATTATTGCAGATCATTTGACTTATCTATGTATATGTATGCCTAACACAGTAATATATTTTCAAGTTTTATAAAATTAAATGCAATATATTAAAGTGTCTAACATATAAACCTAAGTGATATACATTTTTGTAAGAAAACACAATTCAGGTACTTCACAAATCCTGGTGTATTTATTCTTCTGCAACGTAGACACTACCATCACTGCTGGCCACATTAGCCTCCACTTTTGAGAGTTGATACCTTGATATTTTTGAACAGGAGGTTTATTTTGTACCAGTTTTGAGCCAATAAATGAAATTATGGTGTATGTGCAGTTTCTTTGCCTTAATGCATCCACATTCATTTCTACCACTATTTAATATTTACTCATTGTTATTATTTTTCAATTAATTCCAGTTCTGTCACTTCAAAATTTTCTCACTTCTTTACACAGATGAACTATCCTATACATTTACTTGTACAGGAGTAAAAATAGCTTAAGAATATGTTTCAAAAGACAAATAATATTTATTATTATTATTATTATTACTATTATTATTATTATTATTATTATTATTTTGGGTTTTTTGAGACAGGGTTTCTCTATGTAGCTTTGGCTATATCAGGCTGTCCTCAAACTCACAGAGATCCACCTGCCTCTGTCTCCCGAGTGCTGGGATTAAAGGTGTGTGCCACCACCGCCTTGTTGTGAAATAATATCTTAATGCCCAACTACTTTATTTTATTTATCTAGTGGTGTGTGTGTGTGTGTGTGTGTGTGTGTGTTTGTGAACTTGTGCATGGATGACTAATGAAAGTAAAAGCCAGAACCTGGCATGGTGGCACAGCCCTTAATGCCATTACTCAGGAGGAAGAGGCAGGCAGATCCCTGTGAGTCCTCGGCTAGACTGGTCTGCATAGAGATTTCCAGGTCAGCCAGGGTTACACAGTGAGAACCTGCCTCGAATGAATACATTAAATAAAAAAAAAGAAAGTAAGAGTGAAAGCCAGGAAGTCATTCTTGTTGTCTCAGCCGCCAGTTGGCTTCTGTCTTCCGCCACTTGCATAAGTGCGAGAGCATCGGTTACTAACAGAGACGCACAGTAAGTTGTGTGCCATGTCGGCTGTTGCTAAGGTAGAAATAGCTCTGGATGAGCTAATCAAAGAGGTAGAGAGAGGCCCTGCAGAAACAGCTTCTGGTCAGAGTTCATAAACATTCTGCATTGTATATGTTGAGCCTCTCTGCTTCAATAACGCAGTTAGTGCCAAGCACACGAGCCAACAGTGTAAAACGAAGTGAGATAATAGGAGGTAGCCCTTGGTATCCTAGGTGACAAGCAAAACGTTACTAACATACTAACATGATTCAGAAAACACTCATTGTTGGGATTGCTGAGGCATTGCAGGCTTTTTAGCACTCTTTGCCTCTGATGTGTGGTTTTATGAGGCTGATATAAACAACTCAGGGATTTTTTTTTTTTTTTTTACTACAGAGAGCTAATTACTGGTGCAGAGAAATAACAGAAATAATACAGAAATATAACAGAAATAATACAGAGAATATTCCGGGGGCTCTAGCAAAGTAGAAGCCACTCCATTCCAAAATGCCACTTTCTTCCTTGATAAACTGTGTGAAATGAACAAAAATTGACGCAAAAATCTAAGGTCGATTTTTGCAAATCTCCTCCTTCTCTCCCACATTTCCACCTCCAGCAGGAGACGCTATTAGGTTTTGGTTTGTTTGCTTTGTTTCCTGTGTTCCCCACCGTTTGTCATTATTAGTCATTTCCGTCCTCCGAGAAGATCAAATGCTGGAGGAAACTTACGGCAGATGAAAAATATTGCCCAGAGGATTTCTGTTCACAAAAATAAAATGCCTCATTTCGAAAATACAATTCATAAAAATTTAAGCAAGCATCAGGGCCCAAGCTTACTAGAAAAGTCAAAAAAAATAAAAGAAAAAGGGAAAAGAAAAGAAGAGAAAAGAAAAGAAAAGAAGAGAAAAGAAGAAGAAATCACAGTAAGGGGCCCGAGGGATGGTTCAGCGGTTAAGGTTAAGAGTATTTGTTGCTCTTCCAGCGGACCAGAGCTCAGCTCCCAGCACTCACAAGGAGGTTCACAACTGTCTGTATCTCCAGCTCCAGAGGATCTAGTTCCCTCTTCTGGCCTCTATGGGCACTAGTCACACATGTGATGCACAGACATACAATTAAGCAAAAAATACTGATACACAAAAAATAAAATAAATCTTAAAAACAATTTATGGTGACTTGAGAAAAACCTTGTAACTAAAATTTGAAAAACTGGTTGGCTTCAATTCTCTGGTTACTATTTCTATGGTTACTATTAGACCTTCAGCATGGTAAAAAATTTCAACTCTGTAACTATAGACTGGGATCCCCCACAGAAATTTTCTTAAGTACTTCATTTTGGTAAAATAGCTATGCCCTGTAAATTGATCTACAGTTACACCATTTTTTGCTGTGGTTTGCCTTTGATGATTTACAATAATATGGGCATATTCATTTGATCAAAACAAGCAATTTCTTGCCTAAATAAACTTACATTTCTTGAGTCAACAGCTGCATACATGATGTCCATCCATCCTTTAAATGTGGCCTGTAAAACAATCATAATGTTTACCTTACCTCTTTATTACAATTCAGAAAATAACTTATCAGCATAGCAGTACAAACAAAAGAGGAAACTAAACCCTGAGAGACAGTTCTCTAGATATTTCCACCAAACAACAATATGGCAATGGGTTGGGTGAAAGATAAGCTTCATTTGACTGCACATCACACAGTGTGTGCAGGTTTTAACACATCCCATAGTGCTCTACAGAGACAAACAACTTAAAAATGTCTAAGTAGTTAACAAGATCCATTCAAAGACATTTGTATAACATGGTTTATGGCTATTATTTAAACTCCGTGGATAGTATTTGGTGATCGAAGCAAAATTTTGTAATATCTTTTGACGTATATTTAACATGTATAATGAAATCCTGAACTCCCTTCACAATATATGAGTATGAAAGTCACCTCAACAGCCTTTGACTCTGATATGATTATTAGAATGATTATTATAAGGATCCGAGGAAAGCACTTCAGGAAGATTATCAGCATGCGACAAGGTTGGATATTACTCTATCTGTGCATATACTATGCCTTTAGACAGTCATTCACTGATAGACTTAGACCAGCATCATAGACAACAGTTATAAGTGATGCTGCAATTAGAACCAGCACATTTCCATGTGCAGTGTGCAACCAGTATGTGAAAGAGAGGGGAATGTAGACATGTTTTCACACACCGAGTATACATTGCATTTCCTTTGGACACATGCCCAGGACTGGAATCCCCAGATCACGTGATGGTTCTTTTCTACATTTTGAGGGATCCCTCCAATGCTTCTCATGCTTTACTAATTAGCATTTCACTAGCAGTGTGCAGGTTGCTGCAAACCCAATATCTTTCTTCTCTTTGATGACACTTATCTAATAGCTGTCAGGCATCAGAGAAAGACAACTTTTGACACATGGCAAGCAACATGAAGGTGGCCACTTACCACTTGAAGCAGAGAAAGATAGCCTAGTCCCACGTTATCAAAGTTGACTTTCACGTTCTTCCACCTGGCTGTCTGGTTGCTCTCTATGAGCGCTTGGCACTCACTGAAGTTGTTGACCACACTCACGTCGAACATTTCCCCAGTGGTGTAGTTTATGCAGTGATAGAACTTGCCAGCAAAGAGATTCACTCCCATGATGCTGAATATTAGCCAAAAGATCAGGCAGACCAGAAGCACGTTCATTATGGATGGGATGGCACCCAGAAGAGCATTTACAACAACCTGGCACAGGAGGAGAAGACAGAAATCATGAGAAGACAGGTATTTATGTTCACTTCCTTTCAGAGGTTATTAGTTAAGTCATGATTTCAGCTTGGAAAATGGCTCAGCTGTTATGGGCACTGTTGCTCTACAAGAGGACCAAGATTGGGTTCCCAGCACCAATGTCAGGTGGCTAACTTTCTGCTGGAAGTTCAGTTTCAGAGACCTGACACCTTTCTCTAGCCTCAAAGGCATCTAAATGCGGGGCTGGAGAGATGGCTCAGAGGTTAAGAGCATTGCCTGCTCTTCCAAAGGTCCTGAGTTCAATTCCCAGCAACCACATGATGGCTCACAACCATCTGTAATGAGGTCTGGTGCCCTCTTCTGGCCTGCAGGAATACATGCAGACAGAATATTGTATGCATAATAAATAAATAAATATTAAAAAAGGCATCTAAATGCATATGTTCCACATCCATATACTCTGTCACATGAACATACAAAGAATATAAACAAATATATCTTAAAAAAGAAAAGAGAATAAAGGTCTGGAGAGATCACTGGATGACTAATAGAATTGCCTGCGCAAGAGGATCGAAGTTTGGTTTCCATCACCGCCACGAAGGCGCTCAGAACTGGATGCAATTTGTTACAGAGATTCTGGCACCCTGTTCTAGCTTCTAAGGCTAACATACATGCATATGGTGCACATGCATATCAGTAGGCAAATATCCATACACATAATACAAAATATAAAACCTTATATAGCAAAGAAAATAATGATCAAATTAGAGAAAAAATACTTCTCTCCTCAAAGTTGAATATTTGTTAGAAGTATTCAAAAGCTTGATCTAAGAATTTAGATCAAACAGAAAAACGTGAAATGAATTTTGCATTATGAAATGTTTTCTTAGGGGGTAAGCACATGTATGTAGCAGATTTTCAACAAGAAATGGAGATAATTAAGATAAACATGTAACTAAGCCCACAAATAATGACATAAATGTATAGGATCATCTGAACAATCAATATTTTAAAAATAGAAAGTATGCAGTGCTGTATTGTATACGAAGTGTACAATACCAAACTGAGAGCAAAGGAGAACATTTGAGTCTACAGTGTGATACAGAGCACCTTCATATCACACACAAGACCTCAGATTTGGTCCCAAGGCCAAGAAAGGGGAAGTTGGAGAATTTGAAAGATAAATTTGACATAGAAAATATGAAACATATTCTAGTACAGAACATTTAACATCCTTTGTTTATTAAGCCTACTACTGTAAAAACATGAAGTTATTTAATTGTTAAAGAAAATAATCTAACAGCTAGCCAACCATTTCTTTCTACACATAGAAAAGCAGGACATGCCTACACATGAACAAACATGGCTACACATGCACCAACGTACCTACACACCAACACATAACAGGCATCTATGGCTGTGCTTGTAATACCCTGATGAAGTCAAAGGAAATATTTTCATTTCTGTTTTTGTCTTGTCTTGTAAAGAGTTTTTGAGACAGTGTGTCACTTTTTAGCTAAGCCTGGCTTGGAAGTGACTATGTAAGATGGTAATCCCATGACCTCAAACTTCTGAGTGCTAGGATTACAGGGAACTGTTTTAAGTATCACAAAAAGCATCCATTTGTAGGGTTTTTTTTTTTTTTTTTATACTCAGTACCATGGAGACAGGCTACAATAATTTTCTAGGTGGTGACGGTATGTGTTCTTGGGCTTTTGTCCCAGGGGATGACAAATGTCAGCAAGAATTCCTCCTGGTCCTTTGTACTGTCTTTCTAAGGGAGTATCAGATTTCTACAGCTGACCTACTTTTTAGACATCTTTGTCTGTGCTTAAAAACCAAAAGGCCAGATTCAGTCTTCAACAGGCACCAGGTTCACAACACGGTGCAGGGAAGAAATGATGATTCATGATCAGGTGGTTTTAAACGACATCAAGTTAGATGTCCTGCACATTTTAAAATCGAGGAAAGATCAGTAATCTTGAGTCATATCAGCAATCTTCAAGATATGATCAAGAATTTCCTAATGAAAAGGAAAGGAATTAAGGGCATCCGGCACTGTGTTCTGTTGAGTCAAATAATGATACACACTGGGGACACTGGATGTATCTTACTGATTGTTTGGTTATGTCAACACGAAGATGGATTTGCCCCTCCTGCTGTAGAAAGTTTCAGGTTGTTCTTAACTATAGTTCCAGCAAATTCTAAGGTGTTTGGTCTTACCCTCATTCCTTCGAACCGAGATAAGGCTCTGAGTGGCCTGAGAGCTCTTAATGTTCGGAGGGATTTGATGGCGCCGAGCTCTGAATAGCCCAAGGCATTTGCAGTTAAGCTAACCAATGAGACCTATGCAAAAAAGAGAACACAAGTGATTAAAGTTAGGGATAAAAATGTCTACAAACCCCCTCAACCTTGCTCTATGCAACAAAGAAGCAAGAGGTTCTCAGACTTGTGTGAGTTTCCACATCATCCAGAACTTAAGATCACTGAGAGCTACAGCAGGAATAGTATCCTCTATTTTAGTCTTGTCTTCCTACCCTTCATTTTAGATGCTTGTTTTCTAATGAACCGGATAAAGAAAGGATATGGATTCGGTCAGTGGGAAGAATCTGGAGCAATCGGGGGAGGAGAAACTGTGATCAGAATTTGTACAGGAAAAAAAAAAACCTTTTCAATTAAAATAACATTGAGAGCTGCCAGAGTTTGATTTAGTATGCTTGGGAGAAGGCCTGAGAATTGATATTTTTCTGTGTTTTCTGGTAAATAAGCCGTGTTGATTCATAAATCACATTTTGAGAATTACCATTAATTAAAGCAAATAAAATTAGTGAATGAAAAGAAAGAAAATTGAGATGTTGGTATAACTAAAGAATTTTAAGGTTATGATTTTTTTTAGACATTTATACATATTACTAGTGCTATTGGTAAAAATTCTAAAAATCTCAGTTGGAAAAAAAAAAAGAAAAGATGTCATAGCCATCACTAAGATACCCAATTACCTTGGAAAACTATGAATATTATCTCATTCTAAAGGACACAAAAAATTGAATATCAGATAACTAGAAATAAAGACATAATACAGTCTTTAAAAGCATTATGATAAGTATTTGAAAAATGGTTTCTAAGAAAAATAGCAGAAGTAAACAGAACTTCTTTTACAAAAACCTTGGTTTATTTAAACTATTTTGTACAGATTATCTGAAAGCAATGCCTCTGAATTTAAGGGAGAGATGGGGTACAAAATCCATCTGGGTAGTTTAGGCCCATGTAAGTCTTCTTCTTATAGATAACCAAGGAACAAAGTGTTGGAATTTTCAAGAACTGTGAAGGCTTTCAGAATGGGAGCCGGGAGGACCTGAGTGCTTTACATTCTCTGATGACAGCATCCGAGGGACAAGCACACATTGAAGAGGAAAGAACTGGGGCAGAAGTATTGGAGAACTGAAGAAGTGGGAAGCCATGCCACTTTCAGTGAGTTGTTTTGACACTTGAAAAGGAGATCTGGGAAAAGGAGATACATCTGGGTCTTCCTGGGACACCATAATAGTCTTTAATCTTCTGGTTTTTTGTTTAAGATAGTCTTCAAAATCTTCCTCTCCACTAACCTCTCCATCTTCATGGTTCTTCTGATGGCATCATGAGTTCCTCAAACAGCTGTCTCTCTTAATTTGTCTTCCACTTACAAACCTTTCCATCCTGCTCCCTGCCCCCTGAGCTCACGCTCAACACTCAAGTACTCAGGGTGGGCACCCATCAGTGTTCCTCCCACCTCTGGACCTACTGGCATTTTTTTCACTCAGACTCTGGTTTTCTCTACTCTCAAGAAACCTATCCTCAGGGAAAGTCACTGACTATACATTTGTCCTTACTGGCCAAACTTAAACTCCCTTAGGACCAGAGAAGTGACTTTTCAATTTATAGCTCCATAAGAAAGCAGATTATTGGAAAGCATATTTGATTTTAAACAAAGTATCAACCAGCTTAATGTACACTCATGAGAGTATTCACAAATCTAAAATAGTAGATATCAAATCATACTAGACAATGTGAGTTCATATTAGGCAATATAGATTAGATAATGTGAGTTCAGGCAGCAAGTCAACTTTCTTTTTGGGTTTCTTTATGCTTAATTAATATGAATATAATGACTTAGCCTTGTTTATATATATTAAATATTAGCTACGCGATCATCAAGCTACTGATCTATTACAAGTACATGCAAAAAAGTGAAAAGAATAGTGTCTTACAATTTGTCACACAAAAGGAGGACTGGTAGTATATGTTTCATTGTTTGGAACTGCCAAACATAAACATATGCTGATTTTAATTTTTATATATTGTCTTTCTGCATTCAAGAAGATCTTTAATGGAGTTCTTCATGTACCATTTGAATGTTACATTTAGGAATAATTTACAATATCCAATTATTTTAAATACTTCTATATTCTGATATTCTACTTTAATAGCTTTAAGTACCAATACAGGTTAATCAATCCTTAAAATATTGGTTAGCCAATCTGTTTTCAGTCGCCAGAAAATTCCAGTGGTATCACTTGGTTTATTGGACTTTTGAATTTACATAAAATTAATATTCTCTGTATGAGACATATATTTCTCAGTAGGGCTCAACTGCTGACAAATTGTATTGCCAAAGATGCTCGTGAAGAATTCTAACAACTGCAATTGTATGAAATGTGAGAATTAAAGACAAAGTTAGAAAACAACCTTACTTTTGCATAGCTTGGATTTTCATACCGATTTGAATATTCAAACTAACTCATGAAATACAAGGTGGCACTTATATTATAAATCCTCAAAATGTGTGTCAGAAAGCCAAGGACAATGGCAATGGGCTTTGATTCTACGGCATGGACGGGCTCTGTGTGAGCCTTGTCAGTTTGGATGCTCACCTTCCTGGACCTAGGGGGAGTTGGGAGGACCTTGGACTTCCCATAGTGTAGGGAACCCTGCCTGCAATTTGGCATGGAGAGGGAGGCAGTGGGGGTATGGGTGGAGGGGAGGGAAGGGAAGTGGGAGGAGGGAAGGAGATGGAAATTTTTAATAAAAAAATGAAAAAAATCTAAAAAATAAAAAAACACAAAAGAAAGCCTAATAAAAATGAATTGAAATGATGTTGAAATAGACTAAGATAAAAAGTAACCTTTAAGTTGCTTATTCAGTAAAAAAAAAAAAATGTGTCTCAGATATACTTCCACTGGAAAGGTGGAAAATAGCATTTGTATTTGGACTCAAGCAGTGTTTCCCCAATGCCTGCTCCATGCTACCAGGACCAAGGCTCATCGTCCCCTGCTGAGAAAGAAAGAGAAGAGGGAACCTCAGGATACTCACATCAACAATCAGGAAGTCCAGCCAGCACCAGGCATTGGTGAAATACATCTGGAAACCATAGGCCACCCACTTGAGAAGCATCTCCAGGATGAAGATGTAAGTGAAGACCTTGTCAGCATACTCCAGCATGGTCTTGATGGTCTTCCGCTGCTCAATATATATGTCTTCAAAGGCCTACAGGAGAAGACATGGTATTGAACGTCATCGTCAAGAACAGATTTTATTTTATGTATTGGAAAAAAAATTGCAAAAGCAAGCCTTCTTTAGTCAGGGGCAGGAGGGTCGTCACGCTGTCCTGGCTTCACAGTTATCTACGAATGTGAGGAGCACGTGGGCATTGCAGCCTATCAAAGAGAATCACGCAATTTTAAATCTGGATCTTGAGACTATCCCCAAAGAGCTTGAGATGTGTGAGAGAAGGCCAGATGTTTCTTTCTCAATCAAGAGGAGGTGTCATTTAGAAATAGCTCAGAATCCAGAGTGACTGGCATTCCCCTCCTTGGAATGTGTAAATAAGCTACAAGGAATCTCCTGAGCACGGGAAGGGGGGGGTGGGGGCAGGGATTATCTCTACATTTTCTCCAGCAGTTGTGTGGGTGTCTCTGGAAGCTGCCATCTTTCTGCAGCTCTTAGGAAAGAAAGGGTATGACCATTTTACAGGAACCCTTTAGCCTTCTAGAATGAAAAAAAATCTTGTAACACAACGCTCTTTAAAGGAAACGTCAAAACAGTGTGTGGTGGCCTGGATCAAGGAGCTAAGAAAGTTTTCTTTTTAAGAGAGGGAGGGCAACCAGGTTTATGATAGTACTGGGCAGAAGGGCTTTGGAGTTTAGTTTGGAGCTCAAGCTGGAAGTCCCAGAATCCAGCTCTTGTGTGAGCAAGTGCATGGATTTCGGTGAGCTGTGGCTGAGTGGACCAAGGGGCCAACAGCTCTTACAGGAAGGCCATGCCCTTGTGAGGACTCAGGTACTCTCCTAACCGAGTAGATGGCCGGATGCAGGACTCAGTCAAACCAGAAGTGGGCTTAAAGGCCCCCAGAAGCAAGGTGGTGATTCTCTTATTGAAAACCACTCACAAACACTTTCAGAAAATTAAAAGTAAAGAAAATGCGACTACCGTCACATTGCAAAATGGGAAAATGGATTGCTAATTTTATTATATTAATGAGTATTTGATTAAATTATTCTCCTGTTAAATGAAGTCAGATGCAAACGAGGTTTGTAATGCTTTCGGAAAGCAAGGTAGTCAGTCGCCGCTGGCTTTGGCTGGCAAGTGGATTGGTGTGAATCAGTCAGGTGACTTCTTCCAGCAAGGGGCCTCTATTAGGCAGCCCCCACTTCAGCTGGCAACCCCACATCACATCTGCATAGCCGTTCTGAAGAGGTGCCATTGATCTTTCTCTTTGTCAGTTGAGGCATTGCACGGACACTCTAAAACCTTTTTAACTAAGAAAACAATTGCATTTACATTATATTATATGTTTAAAATTCAGTAGACACTAATAAGTATAGTAATGGACTTGAGAATAAAAGAATAAAATTCTCTTATTATGCAAAAATAAAATGAACTTCCACTGGTGACTAAATGTCAGGGAGATTTTTTTTTTTTTTTTTTTTTGATATTTTATGGGACCAGACACTGTCTAAGTGTAATCCTATCTGGTTCCTCCAGAGAGAGCAGTATAAGCCGCTCTCCCGGGGCCTTCCACACATAACTTTTGCTTTTCCCAACCGTCTGTTTGACAAATGGGTAAAGTGAGGTTCAGCAGAGGGAAAGGGGGAAGGATGAAGGCACAGGCACTGAGTCACATACCAGAGCACCGCTGCTGAGCAGAATCATGAAGACGATGAAGGTTTCGAACCAGTTGTGCTCCACTATCTTGTAGCATGTTTTCCTCAAGTTCCACCAGA
This sequence comes from Arvicola amphibius, assembly GCF_903992535.2. Lineage (NCBI taxonomy): Eukaryota > Metazoa > Chordata > Mammalia > Rodentia > Cricetidae > Arvicola > Arvicola amphibius. Next base: position 17,989,887 of record NC_052053.1, read on the forward strand.
GCTTGCCTTTGCCTTCTTCTATGCTTATCTGACAACACTTGAATTTTCTCACACAGTCTATCATACATGACAGTGGATGAAAGGAAGGCCATTAGTCACTCTGTGCCTTGGGAAGGCAGGACGTGCTCTATCGTATTGCCTCAGTGGATTAGAGACAACTTTATTTGAAGGATAGCTTCCGCTTACAGACATCAAGACCAAAAGAATAGCCTTTTAATGGTTTGTTAGATGGTTATTTATTTTTATGTGCGTATAACTATGTTATAACTCACCACAAAACACTCAAATGCAGAAAAACATAAAATAAAAGCTCCCACTTACTTTTCTGTTTTGCCTTCGTCCCATGAGTCAATCCTACTACTGTACATAAGAATTACATATATTTGAATTCTGATTAGTTCACTTCATGGCATAATACAATTTTTCCATCTAACCATAAAGTTTGTGAAAGATTCTATTATGTTTCTCTCCATAAGATTATGGGAAATTATATAAATGTTCACTATTATTGAATAATTGAGTTGCTTTGTTTCTGATCATTATCAGCAGTAATGCAACAAGCCTTTACGTGTAATTTGTGAGTTACTAGGTAAAAAAGGCTTTTCAGCAAATATGTATTGAACAGCTGCTGTATTCAGAGAATTGTACTTGGAAAAATCATAATCCAATTACAGTATATAAAACAGCTTTGCCCTTCGGGAATGTACATTTTAGTGGGAGTGACTTTTCAGTCACAGAAAACTATTATTATAAGGTAAAGTCCAATAAAGTTTAATTTCTGAATTTTATGGAATAAAATGGTTTGGGGGATAGATCTTTGGAGCTATATAAGAGTCCTATTGATAACACGAAGTGAGAAGAATCAATTAAAATATACAGACAAAAATCAGTGACTGGAAAGTCTGAGCATCATGCCCAAGGTGGTAGCAGTCAAGCCCAGGCGATCCGCTTAGATTTGAGCATTTCATATGGCTGAGATGCACGGTTATCAATTAGTACACTACATCACAACCCCTCGGTAAATGTCAGGTATTTCCTTACTCATTTTAGATGCTTGTCTTTTCCTTTGCTTTTAACAACTTCAACAGTTGTGCATCCATGCTTAGCTATCTCTCCTGTTCGCTAGTTTAGAAGACTGGAAGAGTGAATTGTGCTGCCTGGGTTTTTTGTCAACACAAGCTCAGATCATCTGGGAAGAGAGAACCTTGGCTGAGCACATGCCTCCACCTGACTGATGTGTTGGCATTTTCTTGGTTCATGATTGACATGAGAGGGCCCCGTTCACTGTGCTGCTGCTACCTTTTGAGCACAGTCACGTGTTGTTAAAGGAAGCAGGGGAACAAGCTGGTGAGCCCCATTTCTCCATGGCCTCTGCTTCAGTCCCTGCCTCTAGGTTTTTGACTTGACTTCCTGCCCTGACTTTCTTCATGGTAGACTCTGACATAGAAATGGAAGCCCAATAAACCTTTCCTCTTCAGTTTCTTTGGTACAGGGAGTTTTTTTGTTTTTTTTTTTTTTTTTTTTTTTTTTTTTAAATCATAGGAAGAGAAGCAAGCTAATACACCAAACAGCAGCACTCTTAGAGGTGATCAGTACCTTCGAAAGCAAAAGGATCTATTACATAATTTAAGCCTAGAATAAGAAAAGGGAGCTTGTTTTGAGATTCAAAACAAAGCAAACTAATGAACAGTTGGTAGATAAACAGGCAAGGGTGATTGGAGCGGTTTAGGTGGTAGGTAGAGAGATGAGGAGAGGTCGCAGGAAAGATGGGTAGATAAAAGAAAGGCTACTGAAGCCACCCCACTGCTTGCTTACCTTCTGTGAAGCAGGCTTCTGGCTCAAGGGATTCTTCTGGTTCTGCTTCCGGCTGCTCTCCCTCTGCCGGAAGCACCTATATCCACTGTACTGCCTTCGGATGAACTAGTTGCATTCAATTTCTGAAAAACCAACCCCACAGAAAAAGCTTTTAAACACATTCTCTAATCCAAACAAAGATTCCTAAGTCGTGCCCACCCTCCCCCCTCCCCACCCCAGTCTTCGGTAAGCATTTCTCTTGATCTGTAATTTAAGAATAACTTAAATTACAATGCCAATCTGCTTGGGAGAGGTGGGGGTCACAAGATTAGATACAGCACTGTAGAATATATATATTTTTTTCTTAAACACAGTGCAACTTAAGTAGCTTTTGTTTAAGCCCATCTATGATGTTTCTGAAATAGAATTCTACAGAGAGCTTATGCAAACTGCCAGCCAGATGGTCACTGGGATCTTGCTTTGGCAAATTCATTTGTCAACGGTATAGCTCGTTTTATTCTAAAATTGTGACCCGCCCAACAAAAGCTGCACAAGTGTATTTTCATGTCAAATGTAGAAAAGGTTGGGTCAAATGCACATAAACAGCAACATTCTAAATTTTTCCGCTTTTCATTGACATGAAAACATAGACTACTGGTTATTATTAGAGACATTCTATAACTCTCTATTTAGGAGAAGAGCAGCACATTGTTAGCTATCCAGCAAGAGCAGCTATCTCGCATTCTCTTTGGCCAATGCACTCCTGGGTTTCATTGTGCATTTGGAAACTACCTGTTACTTTGGCACTCTTGCCTGTCCTCTTAGAAACGGCAGAAACAAATCATTGCATGTTATTTTGTTTCCTTTGGGTTCAATCAAAATTATCCAAGGGAAACTATAGAGGTAAGAAGTTGTCTCAAATATTGGCATGCATTCGCTTTCTCCAGGTCAATCTATCCCTGGGACCAGCATAAAGAGCAGGGTCCCAGTCTTTAGCCTGATTTTACAAAGCCGCAGGCTTGGTGCAGGGCCAGGTGTGAGTGCCACATGGAACCAGAGTAGTTTAGGCCACAGCATTCTCGAACCTGTTACAATGTTATTACCATCAGTGCATAACATTAGGAGGTGGCTGAGCTCCGGGAGCACCTTTACCAAGAGGATGAGGGAAGCACATGGTAAAATGAACACTGACACATGGAACACTGGAATCAAATGGATGCTAGAGTTTCGATGGGAAAGACTCTACTCACACTTTGGGTAAGAATTATGTGGATAATTTCCTAATAAGATGATTCTTTATTAGCATGAACACAATTTTATTTTTATGAAGTGTTGACTTAGCATGTTTTGAGTTCTTATGAAGAAAGTATTATGATATAATATATATATGAAATTGAAATGTTTTAACTAATTTAACAATACCGATAATATTATATACTCCTGCTTTCTAAGAATTAGTTTTGTAATTTCTTAAAATTTGTCCAAACAATGTTAAAAGTTATAAACTGATTTTCTCCTCATTGAATATTTTATGATATTAGCAGATAATAACACCTTTGCAATTAAAATTTGTATATTGTTTGTTCTTTGATGAGACACCAAATTAAAATTTATTATAAATATTCCAAGTTTTGAGGCCTTTTCTGATCGCATATCCTTTCTTTTAGGTTTGACTCTTTCTTTCTTTCTTTCTTTCTTGGATTTGTAGCCATGTGATTGACTCCTAAAACATTGTTTCATCACTTGTAGAGATTCATCTAACATCAAGTTATTACACCTTAGAGGTCAGATGATACAGGCTTTGTCATTTATAGGGTTTAGAAACACAGCACAGGTAACGGGACAACCTGAAGTTTAGTTACATCCGATTTAACTCTACATAGTAAGAATAGAAAAGATTCCTTTTAATAACGAGGATAACACCAGAAATGCAGAATGGAGCTCCCAATACAAAAATGCAGGTCCCTCTTTATGTCAGTGCTCACGCAGGCACAGGTCAATGGCTGTATAAACACAGCCATCAGCATTTGGTTGATCTGATTGCCAAGATGATAGGTCCAGAATCACACCGGGGACAAACCCCTGAGCTTATCTGTGAGAGAATTACTAGACAGAATTAACAGAGGTGAGAAGATCCACCCCAAATGTGGACAGCACCATGCCATGGGGTCGGGGGTCTTCACTAAATAAAAGGAGAAGGTGAGCAGATCAATGTTGTCTGCTTTGTGACTGTGGATGCCATGGGACCAGTTCGCTCATACTCTGACAACTGTGCCTTCCTTCCCGTGATGGATGTATCCTCAAACTGAGAGCTGAACTCTTCCATGCTTGCTTAAGTTGCTTTTGTGAGTATCTTATCACAGCAATGGGAAAATTAACTAATACAACCAATAGTAAGTATGGCATAGAGACTCAATAAATATTATTTGGAAATGAATGGATGGGTGGATATATAAATGAAGGGCTTCATAACAGAATGACGTCTGGTACTCTATGTTTCGAAGTAGTCACCACATAAAATGTCATAGGATTCAAAATCTTCAAAAGTTTCTCTGCAACACCAGCTCTCACCCCTATGACCACATATCTGGGTTGGCAATAATTTAAAAGATGTCATGAAGACCAACATCACCAGAATCCATCACTTTTTCCTTATTTCACAACCATCGTTTGCCCTCTCTTATACATATGACTCCCTCCACTTCCTAGTTTCTTCCGCTCCACCATTTTGCTACCTTGGGTGTTCTGGACATTTCATAACTTTTTCTGATTTTTCATTCATTTTGGCCTTTCAAGAAGGATGGGCGGAAGTATTTCAGAGAGAGAAACTGAAGTCTTTGCCACACACGTGTGAGCTATTTAGGGGCATAAACAGTACCCTGAGCCTTATGGATGCACGACAATACAGTTCAGCCTCACAGCTTACTCTGAGTCCCAATTTGCTCTTCATTGAGTGAACAAATCACCAAGCCAATCACTTGTTTTCAATGCCTTGTTGAATTTTTTTTTAAAAAATAGAGAAAGTCAATTTGCTCTATTCAGAGTTCATCATTACCTGAAAGTAAACAAGATTTCTCTTTATGTGTTTTTCCGTTCTTTTGAAAAATATTTACAGGTCTTATCTGTGGATAATTTAGTCAAAGCCCTTCTCTGTTTTCTCTTCCTCAAACCATAGTGAAAAAGAAATATACACAACTTTTCATTATATCGAGGCCCTTCAGTGCCATTTAAGAAGCAACAGCCAGAATTTTTGCAATGAACTTCAACACTCAGCTTATTCCTGTTATACAAAGTGTAGCTTAAGTGTGTTTTGTGATTCTGGGATATGTACCTTGCTAGGTTAAGGTTTGGGGACAGAAGACTGTATTTTTGTTGTTACCATATCCCTCGCACTGAACATCCATTCTTGTCGTTAGGGAATGTTTCTTGTGTCAATGAATGAGTGACCTCACAACCTATTTTTGGACTTCAGCCTCTTAAGTACCTCTACTTCTTCCTGCTTGATTGATTTCTTCCAGGGTTCGAAGGAATATAATTAATCGCAGAGTATCATGGTCCTTAGATATTCAGGGATGCTTAAATGATGATCAACAGTTCTTAAAGTTAGAAGTGCCTCCTGGAAATCAGGCTGCCAAGTATTCATTCATAATTAAGAGGAGCCCGTGAGGTCAGCTATAAGGAAAATTACTACTGAATCCATTGTTTTAGATATAGTTTCCTTCTCTCTACACTAAGTATGTAGATTTACTGTTCCAGAGAGAACGAAATCCCTGAAGCAGCAGCTGCCCCTCCCGTTCCCCAAGGAACAATAGCATACTGTCTTCCATACATGTTAGTGTGTGTACTTACGCTTGTGGTGTTTAATTTACTACAGCAAAGACCATGCTGCACAGCGAGGCATCACACCACTATCCAGTGGGCTTACTCACCTTGTCAATGTCAGAGTTAATGAGTGGCTATGCCCTAGACTTTCTGTACTCTATTCTTCTACAGCATTCTCGGAAATTTCTCTGAAGATTCACGAGTAAATGCAATCTTAGTGAATTTGGAACATTTAGTAGACTGGATGTATGACTCAACATTATAGATTCAAGATAGTGTTTATGATGCTGCTGACTTAGATGAATCATAGCTAAGAACCTCAGTGTCGAGTCATTTTCATAATTCCTGTATATGTTAATGTAAAAGAAAGCATGCATTGAAATATCTCACGAATAAAACCTTATCACAAATCATACTGGAGACGAACAACAAAAACTGATGATCAATAAAATTCCTCATTTCAATTCAATCATTCTGTTGTATAGGAGTTAAATGTTATCATGTTGATAAAATATGTTGCTTAAAATGTATTAAAATCAGCCGGGCGGTGGTGGCGCACGCCTTTAATCCCAGCACTCGGGAGGCAGAGGCAGGCGGATCTCTGTGAGTTCGAGGCCAGCCTGGTCTACAAGAGCTAGTTCCAGGACAGGCTCTAAAAAAGCTGCAGAGAAACCCTGTCTCGAAAAACCAAAAAAAAAAAAAAAAAAGTATTAAAATCTTACAAAATTAAATGAATTAAGAACTATAGAAACCATAAACTTCAGATCAGTTCCTAGCTATGATGCCCCTGACCACTGTGCAAATTTGCTACTTAAAGCTGTCAAGTGTATATCATTGTCAGTCACTGTTGGAACTTGTGTTCTCTGGCTCTCTCTCTGGGTCTCTCTCTTTTTTGAGACAGGGTTTCTCTGTGTAGCCCTAGCTGTCCTGGAACTCACTCTGTAGACCAGGCTGGCTTTTTAACTCACAAAATCCTCAGTGCGGGATTAAAGGCACCAGAGATTTACATTCTAAACAAAAATGCCTGCATTTTCAGGCTGTCTGGTAGTACCCTGATCTGGGCACCACACTTTAGAAAGTGCTGCCAAAGTAAGAAATAGCAAAATACAAACTGGCTATAATAGACAGTCTAGTGAGTTCTCTACTTCCCCTCTGGCAATACTGAACATTACATTTCCTTCCATACCTAACTTAGTAGGAAATAAATGGGTGGAATGTGATCATGTGTTGAAGCAACATTGCCCAGTAAACTGAACAAAATATGGGTACAATACAAGACTGGGATAATAGATTATGTAAGAACAGTCATGAGGGCGGGCTATATGAACCAGTAGTAGCAATCAAAACTCATTAGAAATATGACACATAATCGAGTTAAAAACTACATTTTATGAAGTGCTTATATCAATGATGTTAAGATACTTCTTATTATTAAGTAGTTATTCAAAATTCTATAAACTGAATAGAGAAGAATCACATTTCTCTTGATGATCTAATAAATACCAAATTGCACTATTGCATGGTTTTGGGGTATATATGTGTTGTTGTATATACAAGGTCATGTTGTGCACATGTATATGTTGGTGCATGTATATCTGTGTGTGCATAGAAAGGTCACAGGTTGATATTATGTGTTTCTCTACTGCTCTCTACTTTAGTTTTTGAATCTGGGTCTCTTACTGAACCCAGAACTTAGTGATTTGGAGAGGCTGACTGGGCAGAAAGTCCCAGGTATCCCCTTGTCTCTGTCTCACTCCAGTGCTGGGGTACAGACACTCACTGCTATACCTTGCTTACACATGGACTCTGGAGATCCAAATTCACACTCTTGTGCCTGCACAGCAGGCATCTCAGAATCGGAGCTATTGCTCCTGACCTTACAACCCCTCTTTTAAGTTTAAAGATTACGTTTTCAAGTTTTCTTTTTTTTATCAACAATAAATTATTATTAAACTGCAGTGTGCCAAATTAATAACCCTCCAGAAAGCCAATGAAAATAAATAATTTTAAAAATAATTAAGTCCCATTTGGAGAAGGGTTAAGAAAACTCTATTTCACATTTGTTTGCTACTATAAGGCTATTTTTAAATGTAATTAGTAAGTGCTGTGCAAAATTTTGAGAATAAAATATGTTCTAACAATGGTAATAATAAAATACCAGGATTTAAAAAAAATCTGCATTACCTCAAATGTAGATTAAATCCAGCGTTCCAGTTTCTACTGTTTTACTGTCAAAGAATGGCGAGCGTTTAGTACTGGATCCTGCTCCTAGCATACACTGCAGGAGCACCAGTTGCTTTCACAGGGATGATGCTAACATCACAACATTGGAGGGCATGGTCTGATTGGGTGATAGACTTACAGCCCCAGTGACACAGTGACGTTAAAAAGGAAGAGTTGGTATTTCCCTTACAATCAGGAATTACAAAATATTGTCAAACCAAAACATCGTGTCCATTAAGGTGATTTAACCAAAAAAAATTTTTATTACTTATGGTGGATATTTTATTACAAACTTTAAATCCTAAATGACAGACTTTAGATTAAAGTTTCTTGGAGTTGCAAAAATGATGTATATTGCGATGGACGACCCTCAGCAGATATCAATGTGTCTGGCCCATTTTGGTCTGATAGTAAAGATATGTAGAGTTTTTTTTTTTTTCATTATCACTACTCCACTGAAAATTTTTCCAATGAGGGCTACTCATTTTCTGACAAAATCATGAGTTATCATCCATTGATATCATCCCCACCAAAGCTTGCTCATATCTAATCAGCATGCTTTAGACTCCTCCATCTCCTTCATGTGGGAATTTAGTATGTTCTTCTAGGGATTGAACCATACTTCCAAAAGAGATTGTAAAAGACTTTTTTAAAAAAGTTGAAGATTACAAGAATCAGTTCTCCTTTGTATCTGCTGAAATATACTTTAAAAGGTCATGTACTCGATTATCATTTCTCTCAGTGCCTTTCCCTAAAGAAAGTAGAAAGTGGAATATTCAGAAGCTAAGGAAACTAGTCTTGCCTCGTTATAAGAAACTAGGAAGAGCAAATCATTACCTTAAAGATAATAAAGAATTAACATTTAATAGGTGATGTAGGTGTGTCTTCTATCTATCTGATGATTTCATTGGATAGTTAATAAAGAAACTGCCTGGCCCATCTGATAGACCGGCCCTTAGGTGGGTGGAGTAGACAGAACAGGAAGAAGGAAGTGTGGTAGATGGCTCAGTCAGATGCCACACCTCTCTTAAGTTAGTCAGACCGCTGTGCCTCTCCTGAGAGAGAAGCCAGACGCTATGAAGCTCCAGCCCAAGATGGACGTACGCTAAAATCTACCTGGTAAGGCACCACTTTGTGGTGCTACACAGATTATTAGATATGGGTTAGTCAAGATGTGAGTAAGAGGCTGAAAATAATGGGCCAGGCAGTATTTAAAAGAATACAATTGTGTGTGGTTATTTTGGGGTATAGCTAGCCGGTGGCTGGGAGCTGGGCGGCGGGAAGCTGGCCCGTACCTCTTCACTACAAATAGGGGAGAAAACTGGCATCTTAGAGATTTTATACACTATTCTTCTGACAGAAGCAGGAGGAGTACTAGCAATTGAAATTTTTCCCCAAAGCATCAAGGAATGTTTTGATAATGTTATGGAATTTCCTCCTTTGAAAAAAGCTCAACATTTCTGTATGAGCTATTTTACAGTTTTAACATCACTAATTCTAAGTGATAAAAGTATCTACGAAAATTTCTACAAAAGTTGATGAAACTGAAGAAACAATTTAGTTAAATATCTTGTGCATGAAATCAATATTAGATAATGAAAGTTCAATAGAAATGAGCTTACATAATAGTTACACACAGTAATGGGGTTCTCTCACTAATACAGAGACAACGCCCGCTGTGATTTTCCCTATGGAGGACTTTATGAAGCATGGCGCATGTGCGCTATGCCCTGAGCTAAGTTTGATAGGAGCTGTGAGAGAAGGGGTTGAGAAGGAAGTTACAATGGGTAAAGGGATGAGGATGATGGACTCCAGATCTGTTTTCTCAATTAGCACAATAAAGATAGATGGAAGACAAAATTCCTCTCCTTCCTTCCTTCCATTCCATTCCTTCCTTTCCTTCCTTCTTTCCTTCCTTCCATCTCTCCCTCCCTCGCCTTCGCCTCCTCCCTACCATCCCTTCCTCCTTTCCTTCCTTCCTTCCTATTTTTTTCTTTCTTTCTGATTTTTATTTTGGTAAATGAGTATATTTCTTTCTAGGATTTTACGAGTAAATATAAACAGACTCTCTAAGGAATCATTCTCAATGCAAAAAGGCTCTTGGTCAATTTCTAAATAAAGCATGCCCTTTCCCAAAAATGAAGCGGATGAAAATTATACTCTTGGCGGCAGCAACAAAATGCAAACACTCCCATTCATTTACATTATTATCACATTGAAAGTCTGTTGGGAAATTTGCATGTGGGTGAGGGATTGCTTTAATTTGCATATTACCCTTCAGACACTGAGCAAAATATAACCAACAAAACACACTTCCTGGAAATGTATTTTAAAAGTAGTAGAAGAAAACAAAAAAAAAAATACAAAAACAAAGAGGCAGAAGCTTTTCTACAGTGGTTTTTTTTTTTTTTTTGCACCTACAAGCCTCCTCCAGGCCACTAGCATGTTCCAAACTTGTGACATGAAGTGGAAGTCACAAATTCCGCAAAGGCATGCACTTTCACTTTTAAATGAGTATATAGTTTCTATTAAAATCTACACAAAGAAATTAGCAGCTAAATTCACTTCCCTTCAAACAAAAGAAAGAAGTTGGGGCTGCCAGCCTTGCCTGACCATGCTCTAAATGACCCAACCTAGGAGCAGCTGTGCATGTCCTTATAGTACTGCCAATGGATAGGCGAGGGACGCAGCTGAGTAACATGCAGGCCAGTCAAGTCATTTCGACACCGAGTATATGTATATATGCACAACTTGCTTTGGTAACCTGGGTAAAAGTGATGGCCCGAGCCTCTGGCGGCTTAAAAAACACCAGAGCAGCGTTCTTGACGGCTCCAGCTTGGTCTCACGCCTGGGAGAAGCAAGAAGGGTCAGAAGTGAAGGTCACCGTATTATAGCGCTAAATATCGCTGTGAAAGGAGATTATCGTTCAAGCATGGATCCAGAAATATTCCAAAAGTTAAAAAGAGAAACAGGCATCCAAGAATCGTAACAGGAATTGCATTAAATATAGTCAAGGCCCCCCACCACCCCCAGAATTAGAACATGGATTTTAAATGATATATTCGAGGTACTGCAGAAAGCTGATAAAGAATCAAGCTAATCTGGGAAAAACACAAAAGAGTACTTAATTCAAATGACTTCACACCCTCTGGACCATTCAGTTATTTACCCTTCAAAAATACATTGATTTAGACACTCATTTTTCCCTTTATCTCAGGGACACAAACAAGCATTCACTGGTATTGATAAAATCATCTCACAATCAAAGACTGTCTTATGAAGACACTGCATTGGTAAGTTCAGAATTTGTGTTCCAATACATATGGAGGCTTCCTGTGCATACACGGGTTGACTGCACTCAATTGGGTTTAGAAACAATTCCCTATCAGAAACGTCTCTTTCTTAAAAAAAAAAAAAATCAGCTTTAGGAAACACAAAACTAAATACCATCAAGCTAAGCTCCAAGTCAGTTTTAGCCATGAGTTAACAGATCTCAGAAAAGTAGATACTATTCCTTTATGAAGTATTTCACTTACAGGCAAGAATACAACAAGATGAGAGCAAGAACCATTTTTTTTCATTAGTTATCTTTCAGTAATACTAAACCATTATTGTGGAGAATTATAAGGAAGAAAGCAAAACACACTGAGGCAGTATCCTAAACCTCTTTTTAAAATGCTTAGAAAAATTCATATAAATACTGCGAGTTAAGACAGCGACTATTTGAAAAATTAAGCCATGATGGACATTTGCCTAGCCAGGATAATCTAACATAATGTACCAGTCATCTCTATTACATGATATTTTCCCATTTTCTTTCGGGGAAGCAACGTATAATATAAAATATCTAATAGTGTTAAAGCCACAGAAGCACGGACCAAGATAAGCCTTTATTTTAAGATTCCTACCTCCTTGCTTTCCTCCATATCTGATTCGCTGCTGAATTCTTCCGTATTATTTTCAAAGTCAGACTCTCCGACGGCAATGGGCACGGTCACAGTGAGACTGGGGTTGTTTATGAATGACATGTAATCACTCTCGTCTACCACATACTTCTCCACACTGCTGCCTATGCCACTGGTCGTCCCGTTTCCATCTTTGAGGTAATTGAGGTCTTTGCCTATTTCGATGGTCATGTGGTTGGAGATACAGCTGTCTTTCTTGTTGTTCAGGTCTTCAAGGGGTTTGATCTCATCCAAAGCCTTCTGCTTTCTCACGAAGGCCTTCTCGATGAATTCACGGATCTTCCTTTTAACAAAGTCGATTCCCCTTTGCATCCTGCCCACAGCTATCTGGAGGTTGTTCATCTCATTGTCATCATCTTGTGGCGGCAAGGTTGTAGAAGCTGAAGGAGCTGAGGAGCCAAGGCCAAGAAGAGGTTCAGAACCTAAAAGAGAGCGGAGGGAGAGCGATCAGACAGCCTGCTTTCCTTGCGTCCGCTGTGAGACATGGCATTCCCTTCAGACATTCCCTTAAAAATGGAGTCTCCAGAAACAAGAGCGAAGTAGAAACAAACAGTTGGCTGACAGCAAATACTATTCAGACTCGATTTCTGGTCCATTTCAAAATCACCAAGCTGCCATGGCATGGCACTTCTTTATCAACTTTACATCCAGAAGAATCTAGACAACCCTGCAGTCAAAGAAACACGTTCTTTCAGACACTTGCTATTTTGAACATATAATCTGTAATTCTTAGGACAGTGAATATTTAGTCTAAGTTGATTCCTCGAACCAAATAGAACTCCTGCCTACTTACATCCGTTTTGGCTTCAGTAGCATTGCAACATTTTCCAGTTTGGCAACATGCTAAGTTCCAGAAAAATGTATTTATTGCTGGAGGACAGTCCTAATTTTGTTTCAAAAACCTTTGTAGCAGCTGTCTGTGTTCATATAACAGAAATACAGTAAAGATGCAGTGGCTATATAATAATATTGTTGCTAATATTGAATGAAAATGACACTTGTGGTATCATCATCTCTAAGTCTGTAGACCAGGCAGGCAACAGAGGATCAGGGTATTGTTGGGAACATAGCTGTCTTCATTTCTTTCCCCAGGGTTTGAGTGACACCGTCCTTGATTATTCAGAATAAAATAGGACAGCTATGAAATGCAAGGCTGTTAGTACAAAGGTGGACGCTGGAAGATTCTAGTTTAAAATTTCAGTGACAAGTGGCGGGTGAATGTGTGTAAGGTTAGAAGAGTCAGCCAGGATGAAAGCAAGTCAGGTCTATACTGACCACCTGTCAATCACCCCTGCCGTGGCTCCGACAGCCATACTGAGACCCACCTGTCCCTCTACTTCAGACATCTATTAATATCTTTCTTTTTACTCTGACTCACCTTTAAATTTCTCACTTGGGTGAAAAATAGATAAATAAGAAAAAAATTATTAAATACTCAATCTGAGTTTTTATCTGTAAGAAAGGTGAATTAACAGTGCCACAATTATATTTGGATTTAATTGTGTAAGGCATATTAATAGAATGTTCTTGTCTATCATGAAACACTTTATGTCATTGAATCCTCCCATACGATGTTGAATATTGGACTTGGCTTTCTTGTGTTGTTCTACTTTTAATCAACATACAATGCTAACATGTCTTTGTAGAGTAACACTGTAATATTTTGAGGTTACATACATTCCTTTTAGGAAGTAGCTTCTTGTAAACAGATCACAGCCCAGTGATAGAGTGCGGTTTTCAGGATTAGAGCATCGTGCCCTCTCTCTGGTACTGTCTGAAGTGGAGCAGGCAAGCTGTTGTGGAATGAGGACACTCAACAATTCTACAGAAAGATTCTATAGCCTTCCTCCAACAGCCAGGGAAGAACTGGAGCCACTTGCTGACAATCAAGATATGAAGCCTTCTTGGAAGCTGCTCCTCTCACCCCAGTCAAGATTGTGGCCGCATTAAACATCCTGACAGCAATCTCAAGACTGGCTGAGCTTCAACAGCTCAGATGCTCTTAATCCTTAGCTCTCATCCATGGAAACTGCCCAGTCTTCAGGGTTGGATGTATGAGGCTTTGCTCCTTCTACTATTCTGTTTCCCAGCTGCAGGGAGCAATGACTGTTCCTTAGTTTGGGGACAATCGTCTTTGTCCCTATAGCTTAAATCTTACACCACAGCTATTTCAGATCCACCTTCTTTAATGAAAACTGAGCCCCCCTAGCAAAACAATATTTCTATTATGTGAAGGTAAACACAGTGCTTTGTTTTTAAATTCTGAACATGGGCTCTTATCTCATCTAATGTCCTGACACTGAGTCTCATTTTCTTATTATCATATCCTTGCTTCAAAGACCCAGCACATAGTTGACTTACTAAGAAATTATAAAGACTGAAATTTATAAATACAGAAATTAATAAATTATAAATTTTTTCAAGTCACTGTTACCTTGACTCATGCTGTAATTCCTAGGTATGAGGTGCCTTTGAATATCAGTCTGCAGTTAAGAGGTTCAGTAAGATTTCATCTTGAATTTTGAGGAGACCCAAAATTAAAACGTTTTTCAAAGATACCATTGTTAACAATTGTAAATAAAATGAGTGAGTTATTTTGTTTATACTTCCATATTAGTATGGAAATATAAAACCAGGAACGTTCTTTCACCATAGAAGAGTAAGGAAGAATTTTGGCTCAAGAGGGTGGTGTAAACCACATGACCGCTAAATCATGCATGGTTCCTGCAATCTTATGTAATAGGCAATTGGAAATAAACACCTTCCAAAATAATCCTTCCTAAAGCATAAAACTTTCTTCATTCAAACAGTTGTAAAACCATATTATTTGTGACTGAATAGGAGAAGCATGATTTTATTACTTACGACAAGGTTCCCAATCACCATGACCATCATGAAGACAGTGAGACACATGGTCTGGCCCGCGACCTCCATGCAATCCCACATGGTCTCTATCCACTCTCCACACAGCACCCACCGGAACACGATCAGGGAAGGAGTGGAAGAAGTCGTGCATGTGCCACCGTGGAAGCTCACAATCGTTGGAAATCTTGCAGACGCACTCCTTGTAGCTCTTCCCAAACAGCTGCATGCCGACCACCGGCGAAGATGAAGACAATGATGGCCAACACCAGGGTCAGGTTGCCCCAGGGCGCCCACCGAGTTGCCGATGATCTTGATGAGCATATTCAGTGTGGGCCAGGATTTTGCCAACTTGAAGACTCTAAGCTGGAAAAAAAATAATGGAAGAATATTGTTAACACTTTTGCCCTGCAGAAGCATCTGTATTATTATTTACAGCAGAAATATATGGCAAATGTTTATCAACTGTAGAATGATGGATTATTTGTGTGCCAAAGAATTATCTGCCAGATGTAGCAGATATTGTATACTGTACACACACACACACACACACACACACACACACACACACACACACACACACGGTCAGGTGGTAAGGAGGGAGGGGATGCAATAGAAGCATTTGCATTCTTTTTATTATCGTTGTTTGTTTGTTTTTAACTAAGACATTTAAAGGTCGTATAGGTCAATCCACCAGCGAGTCACTTTCAAAGAAGTAGAGCTAGTTTTTAACAGCCTAGAGTGACCGTGTTTTTCAGTATAGCGTGAACGATGTATGGCACACATTGCATAAGTTTAAAATAGAAAGATGAATTCGTTTCTTGGAGGGTTTGCATGATTTTCATCTAGCTGTATCTTTAGCTGCTATAATATTAGACTATACTTTTAGGATTTATGTTAGAGGGAGGCTTAAGCCGAAAAGTGCGCTTTTTCAACCTTGATGTCTTCAGTAACTTAAGAATGAAGTCATTATAGAGGGTACATGTCCCCTTGCCACTGGACCTGGCAAATTGGTGGTGATGGTTGGCAGAGGTCCCTCAAGCATCATCATCAGTTAAATAGCAGAAGCATTTTATTTCTGATGCTTAAGTAAACATCAGGCAGACAGTAGTGGAGTATCTAATGCCACCTAAGTGCCTCTTAGGAGTGAGTAGGAGCCCAGATTGCTTAATTCATTCCAAGGGATAATTTATGAAAAGCAACTTAGTACATTATGCAAGATTATAATGATACTGGGATCCCCAGTTCCCTACATTGTATCAATTATCACAAAGGTTTACTAAACATTCTTCTTAGAAAGTCATTGTTTATATTAACCTGTCATATAATTATTCTAATTGTTTTCTGCAATTCTTGCATCCTTCTAATTTCAAATTAGATTCATAACTCTCGTTGAAGACTAGGGAAAGATATTATAGTTCTAAGGAAATCAGCTCAAATTTGAACTCTGAAATTCATAAGGGAAGTACCAAATAAACATCAAATCAATGTCTCGAGATTAATTAACAGTACAGTAAGTCATCTTTATTATTCAAAAATAGAACCAAGTCCCAGTCAGAGCATATACAATAAAATATACCAAACCCTTAACAGAAATGTATCAAATCACGTGGTCTTTTAATTTAAAAAGAAGCTAATAGTTACAAAATAAAAAAGATCAAATGAAAGGTAATTAATTTAAAATCAAAATTAACTATAGGTAGTGCTTCTCAGAGAGCAGGTTTGATAACTTCCTGATGTAGCTGAAGGAAAAATATTCAAGAAGCGATTTTGTTTTATTCTCCTCCTTCCCCACATCCTATTCCAAGTATTAGTTTCTCAGGGGATAAAGTAGACAATCCAAGGCCCTATTGGCACCTCATGCTTGATTACACAATCAGACAACTGTGTTGAGTATGGTGATTGTAATCTGGATTGATTTGTGACTCCTCCTCCCTTTTCTTCCACCAAAGTCGTCATTTGATTGTGTGAGAGAGAGCCATTATTGGTTGTTCATTGGAATAGAACAATATATTTATCAAAGCCATCATGAGAAAAGAGCTGCATTTCACGGAAGGGCACTACATTTTCATATGTTTTCAAATTATATTATATTTTTGAAATATGTTGAGCCTTTATTAGGAAAGAAAGAAGACTAATTAATTACAAAGTTAAGTACAGATACTGCTAATTAGTTACCAGCCGGAATGATCGGAGAACTGACAATCCTTCCACGTTGGCCAGACCGAGTTCCATTAAACTAAGGCTCACAATAAATCCATCAAAGATGTTCCAGCCTTCTTGGAAGTAATAATATGGATCCATAGCGATTATCTTGAGAAACATTTCTGCTGTGAAGATCCCAGTGAAGACCTAAATGAGAGATGTGGTGGATTATAGAATGGCTACTCTCGAAAAGAAACAATGCGACTAATGGCAAATCCAACACAAACTCTGGATTTAAAGATTGGTTGCACGCCACAAGCTGATGCTTTTGCATGTTTTACATGCAACCTAATATTTAATTGCTCATTATATTTAAGGTTTGCCAGGTGACAAAAGTATAGACTCATATATTTAATGAACACTCTGATTTTGATACAAAAAGTGCACCCGGCATACTGTGCTCATCTGCGGCTAATCTCTCTTGTCCCCCAAAACTTCCCCAGGTGCTTCCCCAGAAGCACAGACTTTGGTTGCCAAAGTATAATAGGTTGGCCCCCTTCCATGGATTTGCAGTTGAAACTGGTGTTAAGGAGACTTCATGGGAACCGTAACAAGCATAGTCACGTGTGCTTTTAAAGACAGTAAGCATTTTTAACAATTGTTAATTTTGGAAAATAAAATCAATCTTTTCCATTTCCATTTTCTACAATCGCTTCAATCCCTTCTTTCTCTTCCACTTATCTCGACTTCTTTGCCCCCTTTACACTCAGTATTTCTCACTGGTGAGTGGAGTTAGCCAACCTGATTTTTGTCTCTCATTACCCAACAGATTGTGTTTATATCCCCACTTGACGTTTTTCTTCTTATTAAAATGGAAGCTGCACCCTGTTCTGAGTTAATTTCCCCCTTTGTGGTAGCTGTCTCTTGAACTTTATGAGGTATTTGCTTTCTAAAGTGGCCTATAGTCTCAATCCGTTCCTACTACTGGTTGTTTCCCTGTTAGGATTTTACAGAAAACAACAGAGACTCCGTCCTTCCCTCACATTAAAAATACCACCTCTACGAACCAATAAACTCTTCAGGACCTTAGTTGCCCCTTTGGCTATTACCTCTTAAAGACCAATACATTTTAAGAGTTTGTGTGCTATCAAAATCCACTAGCTCTGCTCTTTCAAATTATTGTATTTATGTAAAGTGAAAAGCGAATTTATCCTAAAGCAGTCTCTTTCTTTGAGAACAAGTTTGGCCCAAAGTTGCCATCATACATAGTGAACTGTAACCTAGTTTGATTTGTAAATAAATGGTCAACTAAATTCGACTGTACCCTATAACCAACCTACTGAGTCTCAGTTAATTGTAGCAACTGAATACCTATTAAACCAATGAAAAACCTAGAAATGTTAAAAACCTTGATCATAATTGAAAACATGATGATAAAACAGGTTACTAATCCAAATCTAAGGTCAACTATAAGACAAACAGGCTGTTTCTGCACGAAATTTTCTTTCCTCAGGCTACAAAAAGGCATGTGCCCAATGGGGCAGAGCACTTGGAAGAAGGTCTTCTTGGGAAAACTTCCTGATCCACAATCTCTGTTTTCTCAAATGATTTGTTAAATCAAAATGGTTTCCATTGGGAAGGTGGGGAAAGGATGGGAGAAAAAAATGGAGTGTGTTTGATATTTAATACAGAACTTCATATAAATATGTGTTTGTTGCACATATTTTATTGAGTCACTTGTAATCTATCAGAAACAAAATAAACAATACACCTAGTGTTCAATTCAAATATAAGAAATGTATTATGTTTTAAGGTATTTGTTTAAGGCTCATGAGAACTTAATACTCATTTCATATTATATATGAATGTATATTCCTAAATTCCTAGTATAATTTTATTTTTCTTAATAATGTTTTCACATACTTATCATGTGTGCTTGGAGAACCACATGTTTTAAATGGCACACACTTCCAGAAACTGGTTCTCTTCTACCTTTTGGGATTAAGTGTCCAGTTTAGGACATCAGTCATCAGACTTGGTGCAAATTTCCTTTTCTTGCTGAGTCATCTGGATGGCACTAATTTTGTTTATGCTTCTTCCTTTTTTTGCTTCGAGGTAGGCTCTCCCTATGTAGCACAATGGCCCTAGAATTTGTGACCTCCCTGCCTTCATCTCCCAACTGCTGGGATTACAGTGACGTGCCCTGATGCCTGGCCATAATTATCATTATAATAGAGAAGCGACTTAAATTCATTTCTAAATCGAATTACACTTGAATCGTTTGCACTGTGTTTAAGTGTAGCAACCCATTTTTACGGCTTTAAAAAAGATACAGGAGATGATCAGAAAGTTGTTATCTTATTGGACAGTAACACATAAAATGAGTATAAACATTCATGAACCAGTAGGAAGAAGAACCCTCAAGGAGTCTTACCAGATTCCCCACAGACAGCACACTGCTGAACTGCTCCGTCATGGGGTAGTGCTCCATGGCCATGAAGAGCGTATTTAACACAATGCAGATGGTGATGGCCAGGTCAACAAATGGGTCCATCACTACCAGGTTGACAAGGTGTTTCACCTTTAGCCATGGCTTACAACAGTCCCAAATCAGGCACATGTTAGCAAACTTATACCAGCAGGGCGGGCATTTCTGTCTGGATTCTTCAAGTTCTGGGGAGGAAAACGTAAATATATTCATGAAAAACTCTTTACTTTCTATTCACCAGTCTTTGGTGTAAGTTGAAAGCAATTCTTTAAAAAATAATCTAAATGTATTTTTTAAAAGAGAAGATAATCTGATGAAAGAGGAAAAATTATGTGTTTGCAGTCACAGGAAGGGTAGGCACAGAAAGGCTAATAAATTTCCCAGGGATTCTCAGATAAACATAGTTTCTAAGACTCTATTCTCAATACTGATTTTTTTCTTTTAAAAAAATTGTCTACAAGGTTACAAGAAACAAAATGGCAGAAATTTCATTACACACACGTTTATCTACTTTTCAGACAAAACAAAGGGTAGTTACCAATGATTTCCCAGAGGACACCCTAACAACCTCGATGAGTCACATGGAACCGTCAGTCTCTCAGATATCACTGGAGGATTCTAATGAGTGACATTTAATAAAATTGCTCCTCTGAGTTAAAAAAGAAAAAACCTCTCACGCTAATAATAAGTTTTAGTTACATGGGCTTGCATATTAAGTTCAACAAGTTTCTTGTACTCTCTATACATCGATAACCAGAAAGTACCAAAAAAAGGAAATCATTGATTGAATAAATTGGGGTCCTCACTGTTAGCATGCTAACACATTACAAAAGTGAGATTCAGGTACTATTAATAAAATACAAGATTTAATACAAAAAAACATTCACAGAATTCATACATTTCTATTTATTTTTCCTTTTAAGGTACTGAAATCTGTAACTGTTGTATCAAACACATGGCATAAAATTGCCCCATTAAAATGTTTAAGGAAACATTGCTTTTATGAAGGATTTAGCTAAGTGGCATTGTAGTATCAACCTTCTCTGACTATTGTTTTACAAGGCTTTTTGGTCATTTCTTCTAAATTAAGCAACTCAGAAACCCTTCTAGATGTCACCTGCTTAGTAAATATTATCATCACCCCATCTTCCTTTGGTAGAATGCTCGCTTAGTGAAGTCTTCGGTAGGAAAGAATACCAAATCCATTGGTTTCTGCCAATGCCACTGCAGAGGATTACCTGCTCTGCCAAACACGTGACCATCACTTCTTACCATTAACAGAAGGCAACTCCCCTCTTTGTTCATTCCATGGCGTGTGGTTTCTGACCAGCCACATTAGTACTATTTTTTGTAGCAACTAGGGTTATTTCTTCACCACTGATATAGTTTACAACAGAGTAAAATTTATGAGGGAGAAGGCAGCATAGAAAATGGAGAAGTATGTTGCCAGATTTTTGTTCTCCTAATAAACATTTGCTACTTATTTCTGCTATAAAGTGAATCACTTTCTTAAGTCAATTTATTCTTAACTGGTTTATTAGAATTCTATTAAAGTTAGACACTTTAAATTTCTCTCTGGATACTGAGGTTCTTTTATTTTTATTTATTTATTTTTTTTTTTTTGGATACTGAGGTTCTTAAGTGGACATTTTATTTCCATCTCTTAAGATTTGTAAGTTGGTCAAAAATAAAGAATATTTTTTAAGTCAGTGAAAAAAATCCCATAAATAAAATTATTATTCACTTTTATTTATTTACTTTATATATGCATTATTATTTGATATGTGCTTTCAATACTCCCAAACATGTTTATGGTCTCACAGGAAACTAAGAAAGATCATATAATTTGCAACAAATGACAGAAGAGAAGCTGCAGAGTTTCTGCGTATGCGCTATCAGAGAAGTTCCATTTTAATTTACACAAGCTATGATTTAGAGGAAAAAGAAAAGCAAAGAGCATAGCACGGGAAAAAAACAAAAAGAAGTCAGAGAAACATTCACAGGGAAAAGTCAGCAGGTGCTGATGGTCTTGACACTAGGGAAAGCCAGAGCAAAGTTGTCTTAAGTCTAAAATAAAATCAGTCAATTATTATTTCCCCATGGGACATCTCCCATTTTGGAACAGGCGAAGCACCCAAGACAACTACAGCCGCTTCTCCATTATTCCTGTGGGGGTTTCCCACCTTAAGAGGTAGTAGCCACTAAGTTTTTATCTTCTGTTGATTCACTTTAATTCCTTCAGTAATTTTAGCTTATCCACCAACATACACAGTATCCAAATTATGTCCATGAAACATTTCTATGCAACTTCACATTTCATAATAACGTTCGCTCATTATTAGGCATGACTGTTCATAACTGTGGATAATGGAGAGTTGGCTGCAGTTGAAATGAAGGAAAGCAAAAGTTGCCAGCCGCGTTAACAAGCCTCGTTCATGAAAGGAAAGATGAACCAAATTTTAGAAAAAAAAAACACATTTAAACAAACAGTTAATAACAACCACCATTAGTGGGAATAGAACAGGACTGTTTCAAAGGAACTTTACTGTTCAAGTTGTATGCAGAAGTCTGACTGCTGCCAACTAACTTTGGCCAGTGTCGTGTTCAAACTGTCCAGATGTAACCGAATAAAGAAATATCAGCCTTTCGTTTTATATCACAAATGGGGAAAAAAAAAGAATGAAGTTTAACCGACTATCTCACTAAAATGAACTTCATTCACACAAAATCTCTGAAGACATTAAGAACAAAATACTGTAGTGTGTTGCTTCCTAAGTTCTTCTAACTTCGGGAACAGCCCCTTCATTCTAGCCAACTCCGGGAGGCATGTTTTTGTGTAGAAAGATGTGTGCACGTTTATTCTGAGCTCTGGATGTCAGTTCTTGGGCCAGTTGAATTTATAATGGTTTGACTGCTTTTTCCTTCAGTTACTCCTTACATTAGTCCGAACTTAACGCTACTAGAAGTGCAAAGTGTGACTGTTGGTTTAAGACTTACCCTGGCTCCTTCTCTACTTCCTGCTTTGGGGAGCAGCCATGCTGCTGTCATCGGAAGCAGAACCACTGGCCCCTTCCTCTCAGTGGTTTTGCTATGGCAAGGAGCAGAAGACCAGAGATTCTTCAAAAGATTTACCTGGAGGGATAGGGAGGAGCAAGCTACTGGCAACTGGGGGGAAGAAGGAGTGTGAGCTAGGCAGGCAAGGTTGGGGAAGAATGGACTCGAGTTTAATATTCCATTGAAGGCAATAAAAAGATCAGGACTCTGAGAAAACTGGGTCTTGTACCAACATCTTGTCTATGATGACAGAGTCTTCTATTATGGTAATTTTTTTCTGGTTATGATTTTCAGGATTTTCAATACTGAAATGATAAGGTTTATAACATTATGACTAAAAAAATTCTTTCTAAGAATCTACCCAGTCTCTGAAGAAACTAAAATTGGGAAGGGAGCTATACTGGGAGGAGGGCCAGGGGAGGGAAGGAGGAAGTGGAAATATGATTAAGATACAGTGTATATAGCTACTAAAATTTGAGAGGAGTTTTAAAGAATAAAGTCATGCACACACGCATTTTCTCTCATCCTTAGGCACCCTATGAACGTTCTCTTTTGACTTAACATTTTCAAACACACTTTTACACATGTGGGAACAGGAATCGGGGAGACTTGTAAAAGATGGCATGATAGAATACATTTAGTATGAAAGCAGGAAGGGAAAAAAGGAAGATATGAGCGAACAGCCGGGTTGGGGATTGCAGATGAACACAGTGTAGATGAATATATTTTCCATGTATTGAAGTTGACAGGTGCTGTTGATTTCACTTATAATATAAAAGGAAAAAAAAACACCGCATGAATTTACGTAGGTAGCACGATAGAACAGTTCATAACCATAGCATCTTTTGACAGTCTTCAGCATGCAAAGGACGGGGGTGCTTTACACGTGTTGCCTTATTTAATCCTTAAAACAACTTTATGCCTAAACATTACAGTCCACATTTTGGCTGAAAAGTGAAATTCAAATTGTAAATTAGTACATTTAACCTGTGGCAGAGCCTGAACGTGATCCAGCTAAGCTGTTCCCCAAACGTTCATTTTGGTAGTATGAAAGCCAGACTTATCAGTAGTATATTAATTACTCAGATATAATCTTTGAATAAAGTCAAAGCTGATCTAATATTTAATCAGAGATATATAGATGGAGAGCAGGGGAAGAAGAGAAGAACAAAAGTAGAACTGTCAGGTTTTAAATATAGCCTCAATGAGGCATGACACCTTCATTCACACTTCTATTTATAATTCTGGTTGAGTCAATAAATTTTATAGCTTGTGTTAGCTTGCTACATTTTATAACTTGTGAACTGTGTTAGCACCATAGTGATAAGCATAAGTCATTACACTGTTACTAATGTCATCATCAAGCTTCAAGAGTCTGGAATTTAAGCTCTGACAGTCGTATTCCAAAGGTACCTTACATTTGTAGCTTTCCTAGAAGCGTGTTTAAAAACTCCACACAAAACAGTAGATTCCATGTGCTGTGCACTGAGTTGACCTTACCCTTTAAAAGAAGTGGCGATGTGCTACTGGCTCAGGAAGTATTGCCTTGAAATTTAGGCAAGGGGTTTCACACATTACCAGTTCACTACCCATGAGCGATGGTGTGGAACTTTTGACATACCTTCCATTGTGTTGGTCAAAATGCTGGCCATACTCATTGCTCTTTGCCTTGATGTAGGGTCTTCCAACAAGTCCATGGAAACATGGTAAGAACTGGACCTCCTCTTTCTTATCTCTGTTTCTGTAGTTGTGCCCTGAAATACCAAAATTCCAGACAACAAAATAATCACCATTCTTGGGTAACAAACCTGAAAGTATTCAGGTTGTAGACACTACCTAACCAAGAATTTACCAGGCTTCCGCAGGTGTAGACAGTGTCTTGCTTTCTCATTGCTGTGGGAAAATACCAAACAAAAGCAACACAAGAGATCAGCTCCTTGTATTGGCTCACAGAAGGTTCAAGTGGCCATAGCCCCCTATGGCAGGGAAGACTCGGTGGCAGAAGGGAAGGCATGGTGACAGTAGTAGGGGGCTGGGTGGCAGCCCCCCTAAAAGAGTAAAGAGCTAAAAGAGTAAAAACCAATCAGCTACAAGAGTTTTTGCCATTGCTTAAAGCAGCATGGGTGCTGCTTATTAATTTGGATCTCACTGTGATGCGAGCAAGGGACATGACTGCTGGGTTTATTGATCTGCATAATCACGCATTATCAAAGTGGTTTTGACTCAGCTGATGTTACCATGAGCGGCGATAAAGACAGATGCAGTCACCTCAAATTAATTTCAAGATAAAGAAGTTGAATCAAGGAGAAAAGAGAGAATCCCTCAATGAAAATAAGACCATTAAAGTAAAGGTGGGCTCACAAAATGAAAATGTTTTACTTCCTGTAAGGAAAATGTGGAGGTCATATAAACGCCATTTCAACTCTTCTGCTTCCAGCAAAACCACATTCAAAATTCCAGACCTACGTAAGTTTTAATGGTAGATTCCAAAATCCCCAGTGATATTACTCAGACAGTTCTTCTGAAGTTAATTGTCTTAATGGAATGTATGTACAAAAAACAGGAACTAGTGAGCTTTGGGACAGGCCATTTGCCTGCTGCTGGTTGTTTCCTGGTTGCATGTTTGTGTCCCTTAACTCCTTCGGTAGGACAGAATCTTGCTTCAAAGCGTTGACTCACGGCTGAAGGAAGGCAGGGGTGGGAATTTACAGGTTATCTGGTTACAGTAAGTTTGGCTTCAAAGTAGGCCCAATCGACCTTCATTTGTGTATTCTACCTTTTCTGATAGGATAAATCTATGTTGACTTCTGAACAATGTCAGGGTGATTCTGATAGATGGATTTGTACTTATGTTAATGCAATGAAATTGGGAATTATACCCCAGTGGTATCAAGATCTGTCATAAGCCTACTTCTGTATCAGGAACCATGTGGAAGGTTTCAGAAGGAAAAGATTTCCAGGGTCCCTCTTCAAAGCTTCCGTTAGAGTAGTTCTGGGTGCAGTGAGAAGATTTGAAATTTCTGTTTCTGAGACTCATTCTGAGAGAGTTTGAAACACAGTTTGAGAAACATGGTTTTTCTTTATCTACCCATAACAGTTCTGTGTTTCATGAGTGTCGAAACTGGGTTGGTTCCAGCTTGCTATGGCCTTCTTGGCCTTCCTTTCTCAGCGTCTCCATTTCATCTGAGAGCTTCTTTGCATCCTACCTTAGGGGCATTCAAAGGCGTTTGGTTTATTTCTTTGTTTGTTTTAGGTCTCTGGTATTTTAATTAAACTGTGTTTTAACTTTTGAGAATTTAAAAATGGAAAAGACACACTGGTTAAGCTGGGTGGTGGTGGCACACACTTTGAATCACAGCACTCAGGAGGCAGAGTCAGGAAGACCTTTGTGAGTTTGAGGTGAGCATGGTCTACAGAATGAGTTCCAGGATAGCTAGGGACAAGGCTACCAGAGAAACCCTGTCTCAAAAAACAAACAACCCCCCCAAATGAAACATGGATTTAAATGAAACTGTTTTTTTTTTCTTACTCATGTGTTCTTCCCATTGAAAAAATTCAATGGGATATTATATTTCACTATGAATGAAATGCAGTAGGGCCTATAGCCTGCACATCTGGAATCAAATCTTAGCTGTACCATGCACAGGTCTCAGAGATGAATTAGTAAATATTATAATGGGTAGTTGTGACGGTTCAATGTATTAGCTCTGCAGTGTTCCGAGCAATGTGTTGTACATAGCTGGCTAAGATTATTTTTCTAAGGAGGTATGACATTTCCTTACTAGTCTTCTTGTCTGTTTCACAACAAAGTTCTATTGGCTTTGAGGCTTGCTATTTTTCCAGGCTACCTGGAAACTTCTCTGGGAGGAAAGGGTGAGAAGAGACCGTGGGAAATGAGTGGTGGGCAACAGTGACGGCCATATTCCAAGGCAAGATGCTTTTCTATAAAGTGACTGAAAGCTAACTGAACCACTGTAATGTAGTCCTAAGGGGCTGGTCTCCTTAAAACGTGAAGTTATATAAAAGTAGTTATACAAAGGTGATTTTAATTCAGCTCAGGACACTGTGATATGCTCAGACAACATGGTTGGAGTATTTTGTAAAGGTCAAATGATGCTTTATTTAATGCCAACATGAAGAGTGTCTTGTTTTATAAAGAAGCCATCAATGATGAATCCTGATATACATTACCAATTTATAAGTCTTTTTCCCATATGTTTGATTTGGGGCACCTTGCATATAACAAGAATGTACGAAAGTTGAAATCCACTAGAAAAAAAAAATCTAAGGGATGTAGAGTAGCTGGGTCATTTGAGTTGGTGCTGGGGGGAAAGAGAGAATTGTGACTAAGGAATTAAGATACAATTAGTGACAGCATAACAGCCCGTGGAAGTGTGAAGGTGTTTTTAAAGGAACAGGATGGTAAAACCTTTGAAATGCATATTTATGTAACCATGCACATGAATTTCTTAATAGTTAATCATATTTCCAGGCTAGTGGTGGTGCATGCATTTAATCCCAGCACTTGCGAGGCAGAGGCAGGCAGATCTCTGGGTTTGAGACCAGCCTGGTTTACGAAGAGAGTTTCAGGAGAGCCAGGGCTACACAGAGAAACCCTGTCTCCACAAACCAAATAATAATAATCATACTAATTACATATTTGCACAGCAAAAAAAATGTGGTTTTTTTTTTGTTAAATTTCAAGTTGTAGTAATGATAATGGACAAATGTTTCTAAGGACTCCTTGTATGATCTTAATTTGTAAAGATGTGTAGGTTTTGACGAGATAAATTCATAGGTTGGTAATACCAAAAAACTCTTGTCCTCGGAATAACCGATGCAGGGAAATTACTGTCTGTGGACATCAAATCCACAGTACTGACTGCACGAGGGCCCCTTCTTCTTCTGTACCCTCAACTGTTCATAGGCCTCACCTCTGGCAGTAGCTGCCCCACAGGAGACGTGAGAGCAGAGGGGCCTCCGACCAGAGAGACCACACCATTGCAATCCACCGCACTGTGCATCTTTCCATTCATGGGCAGAGTGGGTATTCCGCGGGAGGCCCGGCTGGCCTGGCTGACATTGCTGGGCCGCCTTTCTCCGTGTCTGTGCGGCACAAACAGAGAGTCTCTTCTGCTGTCGTTGTCCTCAAACGTGCTGTGTTCATCGTCTGCGAAGTCATTTTCAGACCCCACGTCCTTCACTCGACCTTTGAAGCTGAAAAGGCTGGCTCTACTGTTGCGTCTCGGAGAGAAAAGGGAGCCTCGGATGCTCAGCAGAGACTAGAGACAATCAAAAGAAACAGTACAGGTGAAGGGAATTAAGGACGTGCACCCAGAAGAAAACAGCTTGAGCTGTTGGTTCACAGCTGTGGGCTATCTCAGGATAAATCACAGGGCAGGAGCTGAGGGTTCCCTTTACTGCGCTAAGTGCTAACCCCTTCCATTTTATTTTCCCTCTTCTTCATTTTCTTCCTCTCCAGACATTTTCTTTGCCTCCGTCTAGTTAGAAGCACTCCCGCAACATCATCTGGTCTTATGACTGGTGCCTGGGACAGCAGTACTTGCTAGACCGTTCTCTTAGAACTGAATTTCGCTTAACAATTGAATGAAACGTAATTAAACACACACCTACATTTAGGCCGTTTGAAGCCTAAAATAGTCGCAGTAAGAGCTCACGACTGACCACACCCTGAGGCCGATTTTTTACCTAGAGGAGAATCAAAGCCAGCTTGTTGGTAGACCTGCATAATTATAGTACAGGAGCAGGTTCTCTCCCTCCCTTTGCAGATTTTATAATGGCCTTCATGAATAAATTAGACAAATCAAGCTGAAATAACTGTATGATTCATTTCCTGATTTCCACTCCTCTGTCTCAAGGAATCTGAAAAACACTGATATTAGGGGAAAAAAAACGGGTTTCAACTAAGCATCTGATCACAGTCAGCGTTTTCTAATTGATTGTCTATCTCTACAGCAAGTTCTTCTCTTGGCCATCAAAGCCCAATGAGAATGAATTGTCTCCTCTATGCCAGTCTATGTATATAACCCCTAAGACTCATGCCTTCATAGACCAATAGCCACTTCTCTGTTGTTGATAGTACCTTGTTAGGAAAAGCTCCTCAGTTCTCGAATCATTTAATTTGGAAAACACTAATCTAATCCCTTCCATTTTATTTTCTAATAGTTCTGTTCTTTCCTTAAACTATTCTTCACTGTATCACATCTATAATTATTAATAAAAATAAAACAAATTCCATAACTTAATATGATGAGTTTGATCTTTTTCCTTTTGGAAGAATTTAAAGTCAAATAAAATTTTGTACCTATGAAGTTCTTATATTCCTTGATCACTAAGTATTATTCCAATTTTCTTTCTCAATAATCACCTTTTCAAAGATATTTGTAATATCTATACAACATTCTGTAAGTGTTAAATTCTGTGTTACGTGTTCACTCATGATTCACGTAAGAATAACATTTAAGAAGACACCGTTGTCCCTCTGAAGAAGTTATTTCTTATTGTCACTCTCCTTCCCCCTTACCCAACTGCCTGTTACTTCTCTACTATTATGATAAAACACCATGACCAAGGCAAAGAAGAAAAATTTATTTGGAACTACGGTTCCAAAGAGTTAGAGTTCCTGGTGGCAGAACAGAGACAACAACTGGAAGACAGCAAAACTAGAAACTGAGAGCCCGCCGGGCGGTGGTGGCGCACGCCTTAATCCCAGCACTTGGGAGGCAGAGGCAGCGGATCTCTGTGAGTTCGAGACCAGCCTGGTCTACAAGAGCTAGTTCCAGGACAGGCTCCAAAGCCACAGAGAAACCCTGTCTCGAAAAACCAAAAAAAAAAAAAAAGAAACTGAGAGCCCATATCTCCAACCATAAAGAGGAAGCAGAAAGCACACTGGAGATGGAGGAAGGCTTTTGAAACCTTAAATCCCACCCCTAGTTACACACCTCCTCCAACAAGACCATACTTTGTAGCCCTTCCCAAATTGCTCCATCAAATGGAGACCAAGTATTCAAACACAGGAGCCTTGGGAACTGTTCTCATTCAAGCCACCGCATCAATACTACCTATCCTAATGAATAATCTATTATTTTTCATTAACTTAAAAAGAAAGGTATAAGGAGGATTAAAAGGAAATATAATAAAAATTAATGTATATGTAACACTTTTAGTAGAGTTTGTGTATTAACTTGGAGTACATAATAGATGGATAGAGGGAAATATTTTCAATAAAAGTTCACACAGTATATCTTATGACTAAAAGACATACTAATCCATTCAAGTCCAGAGTTTATATATGATGCTAGCTATATTACAAAAAACCAAACCATGTCTTTCCTCATATATAAGCTCAGGTTGCTTCTTTGTGCGTGGTAAGATGCCCACTGTAGCTCTTAGAGCCAGCAATCTCAACAATCCCAATTGTAAAGGTATCTCTCTTTCCCAAAGTTGGAAAAAGGTAGGTTCTCGATGGGCCAAACAGAATCCCATGCCTCTCTTTGAACCACTACTTACACTACAGACATGCCCACAATGATTTCATAACTTAGAGTAATAAAATGTTGTGATGTAAATTAAAGATGGCCAAGAAAACAAATCCTCACCCCCAGTGAATTCCCAAAAAATATAACTCCTGACATCACAAATATAGACAGCAACCATAACACAAATAGGTGACCTGATTCTTATAAAAGTTTTAAAGGAAACATCTAGATTCCTTTGAGACTTGATAGAGATTGCACTCTTGACTTTCTCCTCTTCTTCCCTCCCCCACACTTACAAGTCAGAGATGTCTAAGAGATATTTCACATTTCCACCTACTCTGCTCTGAAAATTATAATCTTGCAAGAAAAGTTTATATTGTGTATTTTTTCAGTATGAAAGCAGAAGTGGTTATCAACATAATCTATTATGTCATTATAAAGCACACTTTCTTAATAGTTTGTGGTCCTTGACCTCTGAAAATATCTCACAAAACCCAAGAGGCTCCTGCCACTGTACCCAGGTAGAATTTCATTACTTGGTTTGACATTTTCAGTATTACTTTTTTCAAAGTGGGGTTAGTATAATATTTGGGTACTTTCTCTATCTCTCTCTTTATTTGGCCCCCTTCTCTACCTCTCCCCCTCCTATCTTGTTCCCTCTCTGTCAAAATATGGTCCAAGAATGGAATCTTATGAGGAATTTTTTAGTGCTTATGAGAAAACTCCAAGAAACCAAGACAAGAGTCTTGTGACCTCAGTTTTTTAAAAAACATGCAATTGTTCTCGGATTATGCATTTGTGCCCTTCCCAGGTATAGCAGATACATGTGAGTTTACTTCATATTGTTCATTACAATTGGCTATTGTTATTTGTTTATTTACCTCTTTGGAAAAACATGTTTTTGCCAAATGTGGCTAGGTTCCCCATGTGCAGCTTACCCTTATGATTGTACATTTTACTCACATGATTCCTCTTAACCCTAAGAGTATAAATTGTCAGATGCTCTAAATAAAGTTGACTATAGCAGGAGACTTTAGTCTGCCTCATTTGTTGGCTCAATTCTTCCAGGTTCCACTACCTTGGAAGTGGTAAGCACCTCTCCA
The DNA here is from genome assembly GCF_903992535.2 of Arvicola amphibius. NCBI lineage: Eukaryota > Metazoa > Chordata > Mammalia > Rodentia > Cricetidae > Arvicola > Arvicola amphibius. The sequence goes on from NC_052053.1 coordinate 18,020,842, forward strand.
TCTTCTCTGCGACTTGTCGACTAATATTTTTAATCAGGCAAATATTTTAAAAGTGGCTAACTGTATTTATACAGATTGCTTAAGACACAAATATGAAAATGAGCAAAAAACTGGCATGCCATTTATAACAGTGATCTCTTAAAATGTCCAAGCAACTGGAAAACAGACACAAGGGGAAGTGTACAGACACTCCAAGGGAAATGTTGTCTCTGTGAGAAACTACAGAAAGAGCAGGGACAGAAGCAGCATCCCAGGCATAACTGACAGATTAGAATTAGTCCTCTCCGGTTTAAAATGAATCAAATTCAGAAAAAATGTCTATAGTGCCAGTGGATATTAAGTTTCAAATGTTGGCAAACTTAGTTTACAATTTACACAACTTTAAGTTCACGAGTAGGCAAAACAATTTTCTTTTTTCTCTCCTTCTTGATCTCGATCTCTTCTCAACTGTCTCCCTCCATTCCCTTCTTCACTTATTTTCATTTTTTTCAAAATTATCATGTTTTTAAAGAATATTTAAGAAGAGTGTCAAACATTTAAGGGACTCATACTTATCAATTATATTTAAACAGATGGAACCATAAGGGTTGTGATAAAGTCCTTTTCTTTGGTAACAAGCAAATTCTTTTCAGTTTGAATTTACCATAGTTCATCTGAATTCGCAATGTTATCTGGCTTTGGAATGAATCAGATGACCTATCAAAATGCACATACACTAAATATTACGTTATTAGAAAGTCTCTGTCTGATAAGATAAAAAGAGAAAGAAAAAATGCATATATTTTAAGTGGAATCAAACTATACATTTCATCATCAGTTTAAAAAGATGTTTTTCAGACTGCCTCAAGAAGCAAAAAGTCCATGGGTTTCAGCGTCAAACCAAGTTTGAATACTATCTTAGCCTCATAATCACAAAACGGGATGACCTTTAACTCTGCTGAATCCAGATTATTGTCAAAGCAATACTCTGCCATCCAGTTGTTAGTGCCGAATAAGAGTAGGTAAAATGAATGGCGGTGATGAAAGCCGTTCACAAAGTAAGTCTAGAGTATACTCGCAGCTCCTTTGAGAGCAGGCTGCCAGCTTTAGCTCCAAGAGAAACCTACAGTTCCTGAAGGCCCCAAATCTAGTACAGGGCTTGGCTGGCAGTACTTCCTCCTGCAAGACAGGCCAAAGCTGTAGACGGAAGCCATTTTGTTGCTCCTCATACTTCAGAGGGCTACAGTCAGGTACATCTTCTTCTGCAGCTGCCCCATACCATGTAGGATTGACTGCTGAGTGGGGCAAAGATCTCTGTGCCTGGGTCCAGCAGGTGACTTGAGTTCTGAGGATTCTTCCTACTGAAGATAGGCTAGTACTAAGGAGATATTTAAAGTCCTGAGGTGGACAGGCAGAATGCCTGGCTCCTAGGGTTCTTCCCTCCCCTGCAGAACCTCTACAGAAGAGCTGTGCTTGCTTTTCTCACTTTACAAAACCCTGAGGGACATGTCTAGGTTTGGGAATTTGCAGTCCTAAAGTCCACAAATTCTAGAATACAGCCATAGATTCTCTCTCTTCATTTCTAGAATCTTGCTTCTTTTTCAAAAAAAATTTACTTATTCATTATATATACAGTATTCTATCTGTGTGTATGCCTGCAGGCCAGAAGAGGGTACCAGACCTCATTACAGATGGTTATGAGCCACCATGTGGTTGTTGGGAATTGAACTCAGGACCTTTGGAAGAGCAGGCAATGCTCTTAACCACTGAGCCATCTCTCCAGCCCAAATCTTGCTTCTTTCTTTTCCTTTTTCCCTTTCATTACTCTAACTTCATTTTTATTGTTATTGATTGTACATCTAATCTTTCTAACTTCATACTTTATGCTATGTTGTCTTTATCACTTTTTTTGTGGCTGATGCAGGTAGAGCAGCTGTCTTCATTTCTATGATTGGTATTTCTTGACAGGGTTTCCCTGAAGTTTTGGAGCCTGTCCTGGAACTAGCTCTTGTAGACCAGGCTGGCCTCGAACTCAGAGATCCGCCTGCCTCTGCCTCCCGAGTGCTGGGATTAAAGGCGTGCGCCACCACCGCCCGGCTATGATTGGTATTTCTACACCAGGTTTAATCCCATCATGTCATCTTGTTTAAGCATTTATTGGGAATGGAACCCTCAAATAATGCTGCTCATGAAAATGTCCCCAAATTAAAGCCAAAACACACATCCATCCATACAGATGCATGAATGAAATGGTAGAAAGACAAGAACTATGACCAGCTAAGGCAACAACATTGTATTGCTGTTGCTGTTTTGTTTTAGTCACAAGTTTTCAGGTAGCTTAGGCTGACCCAGAACACCTTTTGTAACTGAGGATAACCTAGTCCTCTTGTCTCCACCTCCTAAGTTCGGTGGCTACAGACCTATGCCACCACAATTTATACACTGTTGGGGATTGAACCCAGGGCTTCATGCATGCTACACAAGCACTAAAGCAACTCAGTTGTGTTTCCAGCTGCCTTTAAAAGTTATTAACTTCTCGATAACCAAATCCGCAGACAGTGGATGTTTTACGCGTCAAACATTAAAAATGCCAAACATTTAAAAATGATCAATAAGACCACAAAGAGGACTAGAGGAAGAAGACAACTTCAATAAAGAAATCCACTCAAGGTTTGTACATGGCATTCAGCCACATGGATGAGATTTTTATAAAGAGATAGAGATTAAACAGTAGTTGTAGAAATGAAAAAAACCATGAGGTTTTCTTGTGTAATCTTGTTTGGCAAAATAGATGCCAAAATACATTACAGCATCCAGCAAAATTGTTTTAAAATTGAATGAGAAAAAGGGACTTCCATGCTGTACATAAACTATAGTAATTCATGTCCACTATGCCAGACATGGAGCACATGCTTAAAGCATTACTCCACACAGAAGAGGAATAAAGATACATACAATCACAACTGCATTTAAAAATTAAAATAAAAAAATTTCAGTGAAAAAAAAATGGCCAATGGACTATACCACTTGAATAAAGAAGGTCAGGAAATGAACAGAGCACACCATGTAGGCATGACCAGAAAGTAACATCTCCAGGTCATAATAGAGCCAAAATGCTAACACATCAAAGTAAAGAAAGAATCTGGGGAGCGGTGGGAGGGAAGTGCTAGGATCCTTTCAAAGTTAAGCCATTCAGAGCAGAAGACTTTGCTGAGGAAATTCTAAGGACCAGGAGAGCAACAATTAACATATATTAAGCTCTGAAACTAAATAGTTGCCAAACAAGATTAGAGCATCCAAATTGTCTTAAAATTGAATGAGAAAAAGGGACTTCTATGCTGTGCATAAAGTAATTCATTTCCACCAAGCCCGAAATGGAGCACATACTTAAAGCATTACTCCACACAGAAGAGGAATAACTGCATTAAAAGAATGAGGATTGGGAAGGAATCAAAAATATAAAAATTTATTTAGTCATCAAGCTTCAGTAAAATAGCAAAATGAGTCAGGGGGGAAATTAACACATATCTTTAAGTAATTACTGTGTAAGGTGTCTTAATTCTCAAATTAGAACATGTATACTGACTAAATGGAAAAACAAACAAACCAAGATTCACCTATTTGCTAACTACAATGAATACAAGTCACTAGGAAAGACATAAACAGATCGAAAGTGGAAAGATGCGAAAAGATAATCTCAATTGAATGAACTGAAAGGAATCTGAAAGCAAGCGTGCACAGCTCTACCCATATCTGACAAAGCAGATCTGAAGCAAAAATGGTTCAGAAGACATGAAAGGAAGTTACTACATATTAGTAAAGGGAAGACCACATCAAGAAGATACAACAAGCTGTAATCTCAGCACCTGTGAGGTGGAGGCATTAAGACCAGGAATTCAAGTCATCCTCAGCTCACAGCAAGTGAGAGGCCAACCTCAGAAACATGAGATCTTATCTCTATAAGCCAAAAGCAACCATGATGGTTGATATTATTATGATCCTCATGAAGCAGTCAAAGTAATTAAATTGAGTAAATCATGAGACTTGTTACTTAGCTCTTTGCATTCAAATGCAAATCTTCATCCTCAGTCATCTTCCCAGTGAATAGATGCTTCTCTGATAACATTTTTGAATACATAAGTTGTAGTGGTCTGTCCTGTCCCTTTAAGAGACAAGCCCCTCCCTTTCTCCCTCTTTCATGAGGTAAGTGGATCTTCCACCTGAGTGGCTCTCTCTCTCTCCATTCCTCTTCTGAAGAGGTGGCTGCTGCCTCTCCTCCTCTACCCCTCCTCTCTCTCTTCCTCTCTCTCTCTTGCTCTCTCTCTTACTCTCTCTTTCCCTCCCTCCCTCTCTCTCTCCCTCTTCCCCTTCCCTTCCATGACCCACTGAATAAACTATATGCAAACCCTCTCTCTGCATGGCGTGCCTATCTGTCTCTCACCTGCGCAGCTCCTTGTGGGACCGACTATCCTGCTGACCCACCGAGGTCTCTCACCCACCACCTCCCACCCACCTAGGATCCACAGAGGCCTCAGGTGGTGGGACCAGCCATCCCTCATGGCCCAGTGCTGCCCCTTGGGGAACTGAGTCATTTTATCTAACCATTATATTGGTGCCATCAGACTTGGTAGGCCCTTCTTCCCCCTCCCTCCCAGGGCTGGGACCCAAAACCGGATTTCTCCACAACAGCCCCATGTTCTATCTGCCTGGTGGCTGACCCCCCCCCCCCCCCCACCACACACACCAGCAGCTTTGATTGGTGAGTTTCCCCCTTTCAGTTAGCTTAACCGGTTCTCCGAACCTGAGGCCTTGACTGTTGAGTTCCTGGCAACCCTCTGGTGTTCCTAGAAATGGGGTAAAGCCCCCAACCACAGCCTTTGTGGTTATGATTGATCCCTCCACTAACATTCATCTCTGGTTGCTTCCCTTAGCTAAAAAAATGTGAGTGGACCACCCGGGGAGGTCCTCATGTGCTAGCACTTCACACGCTGAGCAGTGCATTTGCTTTCGGACTTGGGGTCCCTTGGATTTTTTTTTTGGACTGCTTGTAAGTGGTCCCCACTGTGAGAGACTGACCGGGGTGGCCTCTAGCCTCTGGCTTCCAAGTTTCGCAGACCGAAGCCAGTCAGGCTACATTATCACCCTTCCTATTGAGAGATGATGTTCCTCTACAGGTCTTGAGGTGTCCACTGTCTTCACGTTTTCAGCCACCAGCCTATTAATGCTCTGCCAGTGTCCCATCAGCTCCTCTTTTCCCTTTGCTGGGCAGCCCCTTCCCCACCTGTCTGAAAATGTTCTTTTCCTCTCACTCCCATCCCATTCCTTCTATTCCGTCCCTGCCACTGCTACTGTTGGTCCCACGGAAACCAACAAGATTAGTCTGATCCATGAGGCAACAGTTTCTAGTTCCTGACTTTGCTCCCCACCATGGTTTGTGCCACGGTGCTCAGCAAAAGGGCAGATCACAGTACTGAGTAATTTTCCTCTCTACTTCATGTATAAAATAATGTGTAAATGGTGTGGCCACAGAGATGTAATTCTGTTTTAAATATATGTTCTATACAGCCTCTATGTCTCTCTTGTTATTATATTTAAACTCTTGTGGCTCAAAAAACATGGCTTCTCCATATAACTTGTGACCGCTGCCATTTTGACTGAGGTTAGGTGACCTTACCGCCATCTTAACTGAGGGCCAGGACAGGTGACCAAGTCCCACCATCTTTACTGAGGTATACCCTGCCTGGTCCCCCCATGCTGACTCTGTTACATGTGTGTTTTGCACAGTTGCATGCCTTTGGTAGGGCCCACCAAAAGCATCCACTTCACCAACTCCTGTTTAATTTATGTGTGTGTATGTGTGCCTGTATACATACATGTGGCTTAAATGCATGTATGTTTACTGTTAAATATTATAACTGTCCATTAGATCTCATTCCAGACTAAAAAGTACTGTCTCATGTTTTAAACTGGTATGTACTTTTAAGTCTCTTACAAAAAATACTATATATTTAATCAAATCCTGGTTTAAAACATATTAAGCTGTTTTCCACTATTGTCAGTTCTACTGTTAAGCTTCTATTGCAAAAGCAGTTTTTCTTCTTTCTGTCTTTTACAAGTGTAAATCTTGTACCTATTAAGTTGAGAGCCAGCCCAGACAAACTCAAACCCAGCTCCCCCGGCAGATTCTATACTGTAGTTATAACTCATCTATACCCTGTAAACAGCTCTCAGTTACTCAGAGATCTGGGGAATATGGCATTTAAACATTTAATTATTAAACTACTTTCTATGACCAAAGGAGACAGGTTGGCTCCTAGGAACAGCACTCTACTTCCTCCAAAGAAAACAGAAGACAAATGGGCACAAAACAATGTCCATCTGCAATTTACTTTAAATGCCAAGTGCTGACCACTGGACAAAACTGCCTTTCATCTAAACTGAAGATCATCACACAATGGAAAGAATCACTGGAATCGACAGCCTAGCTGCTCAGGTCAAGGTAGGCTTGTCTTCCTACAGATTTCTTAGCCCACAGGATCTTCTGGAGCCTGGCAGGCTCTGTGCTAAATAGCAAGAGGCAAATATGACCCTTAGCAGCCATGGAGGACTCAAGTAAGTTCTCTGTTTTTTTTTAAATCAATAACTCAAGTAAAATTTTATCCTTCTCAAAGATCTATGATGCAGTTTGACAGCTGAGAGGTTTTATTGTTTAAAAGGACAGCTTCACCAAAGAAATTTCAATAAGATACAAGATAACAAAATTCTCTCTCACGATGCCTTTCATAGTCTTAAAGATACTTTTCATTATGAAAAAATATCTGTCACAGTCATTCTGGTATAAATATGCTGCTGTTTAAAACTTATGTTTTCACAAACCCAAAACATTCTTGTGAGTTCCGAATTAAAGGATCCAACTTAAACAGGTCAGATGTATTGCTCTCAATTCCCTAGTCCTAAAAATTTTTTCTTCCTAAACCTAACTTTGTCCTTTCTTCTGCCAATACCTTAAACAGCTCTAAGAGACAGTGGACACTTCTATACCACAAACCCTGAATAGGAGTAAAAGGACCAACTACCCCAGGATGTGACCAGCACCCAGTTTTCTCAGGTTCCCACCCAAGACGATGCCCACAAATAAGCAGGAAGCAGTCTTGAGATCTGTCATCCCAATTCCTTTAACTTGATGTGTCTAACTTCCTGCATTTTTATTATAAAAAAGAGATAAGAATGTAATGGTCTGTCCTGTCCTTTAAGAGACAAGCCCTGCCCACTCCCCTCTTCTGCTGGGAAAAGCTGATCTTCCACCTGAGAGGGCTCTCTCTCTCTCTCTCTCTCTCTCTCTCTCCCTCATCTGAAGAGGTGGATGCTGCCTCTTCTCCTCTCCCCCTCTTCCTCACTATCTTCCTCCCTCCTTCCCTTTCTCTCTCTCTCTTTATCTCTCTCTCCCCCTCTTTCCCTTCCCTTCCATAACCCACTAAATAAACTAACTTTCTCTGCCTGGCATGCCTATCCATCTCTCACTTGCCGAGGCTCCTTGTGGGACCAGCTGCCCTGCTGAACCTCCTGGAACCCAGGAGGACTCAGGTGGTGGGACTGGCTACCCCTCATGGCCTGTTGTAGTCTCCCACCCGCCACTTCCCTAAACCACCCACAGTGGCCCTCTGTGAGCCTTGGCTCCCTGCCTGGGACCTGCTGCCTCTCGCGGCCTGCCGCTGACCCTCTGGGAACTGCACCATTTTATCTAACCATTGCATAAATTCCTTCTTGATTTTCTAAAATTGAACCAAAGATCTTAAGACTGGAATTTCTAAAACTACCAGAGAAAAGTAGAAAGAAATGCTTCAGGTTATGGACATTGAAAACTATTTTCTGAAAAACACTACAACAACTCAAGAAATAACAGCCAGGATTGATAAATGGGATTACATTAAACTAAAAAACTTTGGCACTGCAGAAAAGACATTTACCTTAGTGAAAAGATGGCTATAGATTGGGAGATTGATGAGAAAAGTGAGAAAAAATGAGAGAGTGATATCTAGAACTTATCAAGAACTCAAAAAATGTTAAACATTAGAAGAACAAATAAGCAAATTAGTGTAATCCCAGCCTCAGCCTCCATCTTTGGAGGCCCCTCCCCTGTGCCCCTTGAACCTTGACCCCTCCTAGAGAAGGGTCAAGGTAGCCCACCAAACCTTGACCCCCCTCCCCAGGAAAGGTCACGACCACTCCCACAGGTTATTTAAACTGCTTCCCAGAAAATAAACACTTGGTTTTCTCTCTTCCTCTTGGGTGGTCACATTGGCGGCTTCCCGTTTTCCCTAAAGGCTACCCAGAAGTGCAGGTGTCTAATTAAACCTGGATATCTTTTAATCTGGTCTGATTTGGCTTGATTGGGATTATTTTGCATTGGCGGAAAGGCTTGGTTAGGAAATATTCCTAACAGTAAATAGGCAAATAAACTGAACAGCTAATTCTCAAAATAATAAGTACAAATAGCCTATATATATATCTACATATCTCTATCTCTATCTCTATCTATCTATCTATCTATCTATCTATCTATCTATCTATCTATCTATCTATAAATGTTCATCAGCCATCCGGGAAATATGACATCAAAATTACACTTAGATCATCTCAGTTAAAATTGTTTATCAATTTTTGTATAATTAATAGAAGTTAATAAAATAAATTTCAAAATAAGTAAATAACATGTACATAAAATAGTCATTCAACAAAGCTGTTGTTCAAAACTGCTGTTGATGACCGCGCCACATTGGATTGCCATATCTCAGGGATCAACCTCAACAAAACACCTCTTACCAGTGTAGGGGTGTGGGGATTTAGAAATATTAGTAAAGAATGTGAAGACACGCGTGAAAATAATAAAACAGAAACCATAGAACAGTACCAGGAGGGTATTCCAGTGAATACTAAATTCATCTGTGCTTAATTTTCCCTATGCTTTTATACCCCATTACAAAAGGGGGACAAAGGCAACAAAAGACTTAACATGATGCATAGGACAACTCGAACAGTTAATTGCTTCAATACTTTGAGGCATCAAATCATTAGCATTCTGTTGTTTAGGCAGTAAAATCACCCTAGACCACTGTCCTGAAGGCAGCCACTTCCCAGGTGGCCTCATAGTTACAAAAGAAGGAGCAGAAGTATGTTTGCATCTCCTGACCATCTGTCGGGATGGAATGGATCTACTTGTATGAGCCATCTTAATGTCAAAAGAACCAAGTAGTCACATCCTGAGTTGGGACATGCAGTTATGCTTGTCAACCATTCTGAGCAACCGCCAAGTTCTCTGACCATCAGACAAGGTGGCAATAGGCTCACATTTTTGGGCCTCCACACACAGCCTCCCCTCTTCCTGTCCGAACATTTGCCATAATAATTAAAGTAGTAGCTACCTAGGTTTGTAACAAGGTGCTTAAGAATTTATATTGCGGGTACCAATACCAACAATGTTGTCATTGTTATGGGTACTACATGAATACTGTAGTTACACTCATAGTGAAATTATCCTCCAAGGAACCGTGTATCTCTGGGAATTCTCTTGGTAATTTTTAAAAACCAAGGAACATGAATAGTGAAATTTCAACAGCTTCATTGGGTACATAAGCCAGAGGCATGCAGAGAACATTTTTTTGCAATATGCAAATCAGTGCATTCTCTGAAATTCAAGTCCTACTTGACACACAAGGCACAGAAAATCAAGTACAATCAAACGTCACTGCTGGTTAGTGGCATGCATCTTTGTTAGCGCCTGTCAGTTTAGAAAAGACTTTGCTGCAGCCCCCTTTGAAACAATGAATAATTCACTCTTCACGAGAGCTTTCACATGGACGGGAACACTGCACAGATGGCATAGAAGCGTCCCTGGTCCACTTCTGGGCACCAGCCACTCAGAAAACCTACAGCTCACTGGGTCCAGGCACAGTAGCTAAGAAGGGATGGGGACCATCTGTGATCTTTCCCCATGTGGAACACTGCCCAGAGAGTCTCAAGTCTTAAACAAAACCTCAAACCTTTCCAAGCTCAGTAGAAAAATGCCTTCCTGTACTTCCAAAAAAAGTTAATAAAACTTACAGGATCTCTGAGATGACTCATTACCATGGTCAAAGCACGGCAAAGTTCAAGGAGAAGGCAGCTTCAGCCCCACTAAACACTGGCATAGACTTTAAAGAAATCCTATTATGCTGTTATGAAAATACAATCTATTTCCTTACTCCCTTTCTTTCTTTCTCAGCCGGGTGGTGGCGGCGCACGCCTTTAATCCCAGCACTCGGGAAGCAGAGGCAGGTGGATCTCTGTGAGTTCGAGGCCAGCCTGGTCTACAAGAGCTCCAAAGCCACAGAGAAACCCTGTCTCGAAAAATCAAAAAAAAAAAAAAAGAAGCCTGAGCTAGTAGGTCAAACAGTGTTGTAATTAATATGGTTTCTGTGTCACTATTTGGGTCTGGGCAGCCTGGAAAGGAACAAGTAGTCTCCTCCTACATGTACCTGGTGTGGAGAGGAAAACCTCTTCTCATAGGTCAGCCTGCTTCCTTCTAGTGAAAACCGGAAGCCTTTCTTCCGTATGCTGTCCTCAGAGGCAGATTTCCGCACCGCATCTTCCTTCTCTTCCTCCCCAGCCTGCTCCTTCTGTTTCTTTTTCTTTCTTCTGTTTTTCAGCTCCTTTTCACTCTTGGAACTCAACTTTGAGGCTACTGAAGAACTCTCTGAGAACACACCTATCCCACCTGCTCCGCTGAAGTCCCTGGATTCTGCAGATGCGGCTGCGGCCGCTGCCTAGAAGGTCACGAAGTGAGCATAGGTTATGTACAGCCTACAACGTTATGCATTTACTGCTTCATTTATCTAGAGCATCACACATGTGATCCTGAAATCCAGTTCTGTAATTTTGTTCCATACTTTGAAAAAAGAACATTTCCATAAACCAGAGGATAAAAATCAATACGGACGTAGACACATGCAAACGAATAAAAATCTTTTAATTCTGATCTTATGGCATATTAATTATCTACCAACATGAACACAACAAATATAAACACATTTCCCATGAGATCTAAACAAGGTTTAAAGAGAAATGTAAGAATTAAATTTTCCTATTTACCCATCAAAGGTATTTGCTCTTCATCACACTCAACAATGACTTCCAAACTGAGTTGTGGAATTAAACTCAGTCAAATATTTATTGGTTAAACCTTTAACCTTTTACTTTAATTATTTAGTTAGGAAATGTGCAAGCATGTCACAGATTATATAATAGAGAATCCTAGGTTGTAGGAATGGATTTGTAAATGATAACCAAGTGGCTTAAAAATAGTATAGTTGCTAATATCTCAGTCTAGTATTTTGGTCTTTATTATGCCCTGAATGATAGTGACTAAATGCAATGGACAATAAAAGAAAAAAATCAGTCGGTTGGATTAGTGAACGCCGGTAAGTCAAGCAATAATGTTTAGAAAAATACTCGCCTTGCCGTGCATCCTCACTGAGTCTACGTTAAGAGTCTTCAGAACAAGAAACTGAGAGTGTTAGTGTGACCATGATTTCATCTTGAATGGGGTTTTGTGTTTCTAGAATTTGTGAAATCATTGTAGTGTGACTTGAATTTCCTGATGTCCCTCACCTCTAGTGATGCTGTGTTGAAGAAGTCACTCTGAGTTCCTGTTTGCTGGCATAGGAAGGAAGCACTCCCATTGCCAGCACATTGCTCTGCTACTTTATAAGAGTCAGGGTGTGAGAATACTGATAGTCAGCATCCTCGAGATGTCACAAGGAGGAAAGTGCCAACAAAGCAATTGTAACTATCTGTATTTTGATGCCCTTAGTGTTTGCCATAATTGCCAAATCAAGCAATATTCTGCTTACAACCAAACAGGTCCCTGACACCATGCACACCTTTGTTTTTCCAATGTCAACAGAAACATGCACATCAGAGAATGGAGATAAACACAAAGGTCTTTATGCTCGCCAGCTCTACCTGCGCCTCCTCCTGCTGCTTCTTCAGCTGCTCCAACATCTGCTGAAACTCCGCCTCTTTCTGCTCAGCCTCCTCCAAGGTGGCCTGATTCTGCTCCTCATAGGCCATGGCCACCACAGCCAGGATCAAGTTTATCAGGTAGAAGGAGCCCAAGAAAATGACCAGCACAAAAAATATCATGTATGTTTTCCCGGCAGCACGCAGGGTCTGTAAAAATGGAAGGAACGTGTTGGTAAATTTCACATTGGCAGTTCCGAGCTCCCTCTCTAAGCAATAAAAGATTCCTCAGCGGTTTCCTTGGCCACTGCATCCCTTGCTTCCCGGAAGAGTCATTGCATCCGTTCTCACCAATTGATAAAGGTTTTCCCAGAAGTCTTGAGTCATGAGACGAAATAATGACAAGAAGGCCCAGCTGAATGTGTCAAAGCTCGTGTAGCCGTAGTTGGGGTTTCTTCCAGCCTTCACGCAGATGTACCCTTCAGGACACTGGCTGTAATTATATTAGACAGGAAAGAGGAACTCAGCATCTGTGAATTATTTGGTCTGTTTTTTTTCATTTTACCTGATGTGAATTATTTGTACAAGCTCCAGCAAAAGTCTGTATCTTTGGCTTTACCTAGCACTTACTCTGCACTAGGTGGGCTTTCCTATGTAGAAACGTAATTTACCAAGTCTATTTTGTGGATTTCTCTTTTATATTTACCACACATCTATATAAGATAATCCTATGTTTGACAATTTATTTTGGGATGATAGACAGTATCAGTTATTTTCACTGAAGATGTTTTGAGATATAAGTGGTATGTGTGTGTTTGTGTGTCTACGTGTGTCTGTGTGTGTGCACTAGAGCAGAGAAGAAAAGACACCATTGGATTGGCATCCTGAAAGGAGAGAATGACACTGTACAGTGGAGATCTCTTTGATACCTTACTGATTAACCAAAGCTGCCTTTAGTATTGGGACTGCCATTTTTGGGCTGATCATACTAATTTCCGTACACTGTTAGCCTTCAGAGACCTCACAGATCATCACGGAGTAATAAAAGAACCTGCCTCAAAAAAAATTCAAATATTCAATAAGATACTATGTGGCAAGCCTTTGATACCATGCAGTTGGGGAGTTAAAATGTTTGTCTTACCTATCACAGATCTAATTAAAGTAGATAAAGTCTGCACAGTTTTGATCATAGGAACTAAATGTAAACCATGTTGTCAATGAGAACTTTGGTAAATGTATCATTTGCAAAATGTCTATAAGAGTATCAAAGAAAACACATGAGATTTTTGCCTGGGTTTTGTAATATCAGTCCAAGAAGGGAAAGCTACTTCTTTCTCTGAACTTTCCCAGGCTTTTTTCCCCATGTATAATGCTTCTTAATTACAAATATTTCCACAATGTTAAACATAATGAAAAACTCTATATTGCAGCCATAATACACTAATACATTTAATCTATGGTATTATTACAATACCCGTTTATACTTGGGAAAAAACACAAGGCAAGCAGAAATGACAAAATTGGCTAGAGTCAGAATTTGAACCCATGGGGACACTTGAGTCTATTTTATGCACTTTGCTTTGCTGAAATATAGCAGGCATCCAGTCACCATGTGTCTGATACAGTGACCTGGTCTTCAGGAATTTCATGTTCTAAGCTATGGAGATCAGATTAGCTTAAATAAATGATCACATACTGGTATATGATTATGAATTCTAATGCTTTTGCTCTGAGCATCTATTTTCCTTTGTCCTAATTTGGAAGATTAGTTGTGACCTGGTATGGAAAAGTAATTGTTACTTCTGAGCGTGTAAAAGAGGTGAGAATCCACACTTACCCTGGCTATGAAGTAGAATTTTTGTAGGGCTTTGAAGGAAGAGTGAGTAGGGGTCAGGTGGGTGGGAGGTGGCAGATTATTGAGGTCAACTGAGTGTCAATAAGAAGAGTAACTTACCCTGCGTCAGAGCTGTTCCCACAAAGCAGAGCATCGTTCTGCCCTTCCAGAAAATAAAAGTGACCTATTTAAAGAGCAAAGGATAGACTCATTAGAAGACCTTTAAATATTTAATCATTATGCTCAGACAAGGAAGTTTATAAATGTGTTTAGTTGTAATAAAAAATAGATAAAATAATTGACAGTCATGGGTTAAATTTCTTTTTCATAGGAACTGAGTTTCAAACAACTATTTGATTCAATACTGCTTGGAAAAATTACTTTAGGAAGAAATCTTTCCAGAAGCAATAATAATAATAATAATAATAATAATAATAATAATAATAATAATACTTTCTGTTCGTCATTTATTACAAAAAACAAACTCAAACTGCTTAGGGACACTTCAAGAGAAAGCTTTAGCATTGAGGCGCTTGCTTGGCACAGGATGAGAGCATAGGAATGCCTCCTTCTCAGTGGTGGATGCAAAAGGAATTTTACTCTGAGTACTTTTTGCCCAGACTTGATATAGATGCAGCCATTCCCCGCCAATTGTCATTTAGTTTCTTGTGAGAAGTGGGCTTAGTTCCCTCCTTATAATGCCTGGTTCAGCTTTTTTTCCCTTGATTTATCTCTTTGAAATGAGCAAAATAAACTCTTAGCTTGGAAAATGTAAGCTGTCTAAATATATGCAATTTATTTTTAAGGTCCAACATATATAATTTAAGAAGTTGCAGGAATGTTTTGAGGAACTACACACATGCACAACACACACACACACTCACACATACCTTAAAAATTTACCGTGTTGATACTTAAGATTACTTAAAGTCTTGTATTCAAGGAATACATGAATAGATTGTGTAGGAAAAACTAGGTCATAATTTTACAAAATATTTTTAGATCTTTACATAAAACCATAAAAAGTCCAAATTGTTATGCACTTAATGGCAAGGCTAACACACTACCAAAAATGCATTTGGCTGTTGTACAGGTAAAATATTTAAATGCTCATTTTTATCTTTTATTTAAAAGCATTTTATGAACACAAAAATAGGAAAAAAATGTGCAAATGATATTGGTGATTGGGTTGCCTAAAAAAAACCCGAGGACCCCAAACAAGGAGTAAGATGAAAAATACGCTGGAAAGTAGACTTGCTGTGATCAAAAACAATCGCTCATGAAGAATCCTCATGGCTTCCTTCAAAATGCTACCACCTGGTAAAATAATGTGCACAAACATCAGCAGGCATCCCACAAGGTAGGAGATACATCACGTGCCACCGATGCTAGAAAACATACTTTAAAATTCTCCACATTATTAATTAAGGAACAAAGAAAAAGAACAGTCAAGTACTGATTTTTATTTTCCTCTCCAGGAAGATTTTCAAATATGGTAAGAATCTATATTCATCGCAGTCCAGGGGCTTGAGCCTGCCAGTGGGGTAATCTATGAAGCAGTGTGGCCTCTGAGGAGAGCAATTGGACACTGTGTCTCCGCATTCTTAGCTACAATCAACCCCTCCCACTGAAGCACTATAAATAGAAATCCATCTGTAGCAGTACAGACGCAGAGAAAAGATTTATGGGCAAAGTTCTTCATCATCTATTATATTATTAGTGAGTAGAAAACCTCATACTCGGGCTGTTAAAATCTCTCATTTTTTTCCAATGAATCTTTTCAAGTAAAACCTTCATAAGAATATAAACTATAAATGTAGTATCAAGTGAGTGATGATAAAATCTCATATTTTTATAAAAAAAAACCATGCTGACCATGAAGGAAATCGCAGAGTAAAAAAACTCCCTGGAATACAGGTTACCAAGAGAGAGTGGAATTTGACTAATCTGGCAGTTCATGGGGAAGTAGTTTAGGTCATCAAGTGACAGAGACACCAGCTTCAATAAGAAAAAATGGTAACTTACAACATAACATCAACCTATTCTAACATCCTTTTCTCAAATAAAATCAAATGATAATGATACACAACTCTAATATGAAGACTCATGCAAAGGAATAAATATTAAATTGTCAGTAACGGAGTAACTAAATCATGGCTGCTTACCTTTCTGATCAGTACACAATTTTGGATTTCACCTTGGCAAATGTTTTCTCTATCCAGATAGAGTATATGGACTGAATCAACCAAAAAGATTCAAGTCTATTCATTACATGTATCCCAGGCTAGCGTTGGATTCATTATGTGCCTAAGGATAACCTTGAACTTCTGACCTTTCATCTACCTTTTAAATGCTGGTATTGCAGATGTATGCCACTATGTTCAGCTAAGGCTGTTCTAGAGATTAAACTGCATGGTAGGCAAGCACTTTATTATTTTTCTAAGCTTGTTTTTCAGCCTCTCTCCTGGTCGTTCTCATGAGACGCTGCAGTATAAGGCACTGAATGAGTCGAACTAATGTCACATTAAGATGTTTGTAATTAAGTCTTTGAAGACCCCAAAAATTCTACTAAGGAATTTCTACCACTCACAAACATTTTCAGTAATGTAGCAGGATGCAAGATTAACTAAAAAAAAAAAAAATCAGTATCCCTTCTTTACACAGATGATAAATGGGCTGAGAAAGAAATCAGAGAAACATCATCCTTCACAATAGCCACAAATAGCATAAAATATCTAGGAGTAACTCTAACCAAACAAGTGGAAGACTTGTATGACAAGGACTTTAAATCTTTGAAGAAAGAAATTGAGGAAGAAACCAGAAAGTGGAAAGATCTCCCATGCTCTTGGGTAGGTAGAATTAACATAGTAAAAATGGCAATCTTACCAAAAGCAATCTACAGAATCAATGCAATGCTCATCAAAATCCCAGCAAAATTCTTCACAGACCTCAAAAGAACGGTACTCCATATGGAAAAGCAAAAAACCCAGGATAGCCAAAATAATCCTGTACAATAAAAGAACTTCTGGAGGCATCACAATCCCTGACTTCAAACTCTACCACAGAGCTACAGTATTGAAAACAGTCTGGTATTGGCATAAAAACAGACAGGAGGACCAATGGAACCAAATCAAAGACCCAGATATTAACTCACACACCTACGAACAACTGATTTTTGACAAAGAAGCAAAAAATATAAAATGGAAAAATGAAAGCATATTCAACAAATGGTGCTTGCATAAATGGATATCAACATATAGAAGAATGAAAATAGGTCCATTTCTATCACCATGCACAAAACTCAAGTCCAAATGGATCAAAGACCTCAACATAAAACCAACCACACTGAAACTCATAGAAAAGAAAGTGGGAAATACACTTGAATGCATTGGCACAGGAGACCACTTCCTAAATATAACTAACCCCAGTAGCACAGACACTGAGAGCAACAATTCATAAATGGGACCTCCTGCATCTGAGAAGCTTCTGTAAAGCAAAAGACACTGTCAACAAGACAAGAGAGAAGCCTACAGAATGGGAAAAGATATTCATCAACCCTACATTGGACAGAGAGTTGATCTCCAAAATATACAAAGAACTCAAGAAATTAGTCATCACAAGAACAAATAATCCAATTTAAAAAATGAGGTACAGACCTAAACAGAGAATTCTCAACAGAGGAATCTAAAATGGCTAAAAGACACTTAAGGAAATGCTCAATATCCTTAGTCATCAGAGAAATGCAAATCAAAACAACTCTGAGATTCCATCTTACACCGGTCAGAATGGCCAAGATCAAAAACACCTTCGACAGCTTATGCTGGAGAGGTTGTGGGGTAAGGAAGCACTTCTCGGTTGCTGCTGGGAGTGAAAACTGGTATGGCCACTTTGGAAATAAGTATGGCAATTTCTCATAAAATTAGGAAACAATCTACTTCAAGACCCAGCAATACTACTTTTGGGTATATACCCAAAGGATGCTCAATCATACCACAAGGACATGTGCTCAACTATGTTCATACAAGCATTATTTGTCATAGCCAAATATATATATAACATAACCTGGAAAGAACCTAAATACCCCTTGACCAAAGAATGGATAAAGAAGATGTGATACGTTTACACAATAGAGTACTACACAGCAGAAGAAAATGACATCTTAAAATTTGTGGTCAAATGGATGGATCTAGAAAACATCATACTGAGTGAGGTAATCCAGACCCAGAAAGACAAATATCATATATACTCACTCATAAAGTGGCCCTTTAGATATAAAGCAAAGAAAAACCAGCCTACAATTTACAATCCCAGAGAACCTAGACAACAAAGAGGACCCTAAGAGAGACATACATAGATCTAATGTACACGGGAAGTAGAAAAAGACAAGATCTCCTGAGAAAGTTGGGAGTGTGGGGATCATGGGAGAGGACAGAAGTGTGGAAGGTAGGGGAACAGAGAAGAACATATAGCTCAATAAAAAAATTAAAAAAAAGATGTTTGAAAACTCCTGCCCAATGTCTATATAACAAAAGCTTTTGATTATATACATCATGATGTAGGATAACTTTCACCTCTGGTCTAGGAACAGGCTACACACTGGCTATTTCATTATGTCACTTGTTGGATTAGGATAAAGCAACGATAAAATTTGGTATTCTTAAGACATGTAAGACGTTATTGCAAATTAGTCTACGACATTTGGTTCATACCCAACTTTAGATACTTTCTACCACATACAACTCTTAATATTTTAAGAACCAAACAATGTAATGGCTACAAGAGTATATCTTACTTTTATCTTCAATGTATTCATCCCAGTTAAACATGTTCACTGTTCTATTGAAGGCAGTACCGTTCCAGTCCAATGAATTATTAAAGAAGGAAGTGATATTTATTTCAAAGGTAGAGTTTTCTGGGGGCCACTGCAAGCATTTATTCCTCAGGTTGCCCATGAACAGCTGCAGCCCGATTAGCGCAAAGACACTGAGACAGAACACCGTGAGGATCATGACGTCAGACAGCTTCTTCACCGACTGGATCAGGGCCCCCACGATGGTCTTCAGGCCTGCAAACAAAACCAGAGAGAGGGGCTTATCACTTGCAATTCAACAGAGAATTCACCAACAAAAAAATATGAGCTTGTCCCGGAAGTATGAATGTCATGCATAATGCCAACAATATTAATGTTTGTGGCCCAATAAAAACGTCACAAAAAGCCTGCTAGCTGGTGGAAATGGATGAAAGCCAAACTTACATGGTTTTTAGAAAATCAAATGGAAATGAATCAAATGTTTTCACACGCTCCTTACAGCAAAAGATACGATTGGGTTACTCATGCTGGACCGTCCACCTTGTGTCAAGAGTTCGCTTTTCTTTGCAGATGTCTTACTCTCTAACCCCGTATTGGATTTTAGACAAATCTATAGGAGTAGCGGAGTAGTGAAAAATCCTGAAGCCACTGAATGACCGTGTTTGAACTTTGAAAGCTTGAGAATGGGCCACAATAAGGAAGACATCTGCAAGCTGAGCCCCATGCAGCGCTCATGCTCCGTCTTGCTTCTCTACTTAACTCCAGTTAAGGAGACAGCCAGTTTTAGAGCTAATTGTTCAATTTTGCCTTGGCCCACGTGTCTCACATTTCAGCTTCTATGCGGAAAGCTTGATGCTGTAAGATGCAAATCAGGTAGCCTGTTACTGTAAGTGCCTCATGCAAAACTCGTTAAACTCGTTAAACTCGAAGGCTGATTTAGAACCAATTCAGAGAAAGCAACCGTTCAAAAGCAAGTAATCAAACCGATCCAAATGAGGATGGGTCAGTTTCTGCTTTTGACCATTGTCTTGCGGTACACAACAAGCAGCCAGGCCTTTGCCAAAAAGCTGTAAGCAGGGCATCAATGCAGCTAAAGTCAGCCTCGGTGTTTAACCTAGCTCTCACCTGGAATGACTGAAATGGTTTTCAATGCTCGGAGAACTCTGAACGTTCTCAACGCTGAGACATTGCCCAGGTCCACAAACTCTGTCACATATCTGCAATGGGGAGTTCACACACAAACACAATGACAGAACACAGGAAACAGTTGGAGATATAAGGAGCCTACCACCTTATACCAGTTTCTTCTTACCTGGGATTACAGAAATAGTTTTCAGAGCTCGCAAGACTCTGAAAGTTCGAAGGGCTGAAACATTGCCTAGGTTTACAAATTCTGTTACATACCTGTAGAATTAAATCAGAGTTATTCAGAATTTGGGGAAATCTAAGTCTATGTTGGTCTTAAAGCAAGACCGTTTCAACTTCAGTGAGTGCTGGCATCAGATTTCCCAATTAAGAAGAGAATGGCATTGCCATTGGTTATGAGCTGTTACTTGGGAATTGTTATTGCTACTTTACAGCTAATTGAAACTAAGCCATATAATTTATTAGGATCATTCCTACTTTCTCTAAACTGATTAATTAGACTGGAAAAAGTATTCCACATTCATATGATAACTAATAAGGATCCTTTATAAGTCAAAGGAAGCCAACAACCGAGAACTACAGTAGAGGCTCCGATTGCATTCATTCTACCAAGATAGAAAACATTACAAAAATACTCACGCAAAAGTAATAACTGTGAAGTCCAACCAGTTCCAGGGGTCCCGTAGAAATGTGAAATCTTCTAGACAAAAGCCCCTTGCGAGTATTTTAATAAGTGATTCAAAAGTATAAATTCCTGTGAAAGTATACCTGAGAAAAATAGCCGAGTTCACATTAAAGATTTTATAGGTGGTTCCATAGATATATTTAATTTTTAAAGGATGTTTTGGTGCCAGACCTGAAACCAAGGCCTCACACATAGTAAGAAAGTACTCTGCTGCTGAGGTCTACTCCCAAGCCCTGATGGTACATATCTTAAATCTGACTTGGCTGACACACATGAATACAGGCTCCACCTTGGTTTCTAATAGCATGCTTAGGCAGGGCTTAAGGCAAAAAGTACCACTGCATTCCAAATGATATTCTCATCCACTGCATATCAATAGACATTTTGCTTGCTATATTATTCAATGTAAAGGATGTAAAAAACACTACTCTGTATGATGATAGTATCTGAACTACTCCGGCTGACTTTCAGTATGATTTAAGCAGATGGATGCTAATCCCTCACTGAGTAAGGGCGCAGCTATCAGTAATCTCGAGCATGCAAAATTCAAAAGGCAGGTTAGGTCCACAAATATCAACAGGCAAATCAACGCAGCTCTTTGAGACACTGAAACCTCTGACCTAGAGCAGAAGTTCTCAACTTGTAGGTTGCAACCCCTTTGGGAGGGTCAAATGACCCTTTCACAAGGGTCGAATATTAGATATCCTACACAACAGATATTTAAATTGTGATTCATAACAGTAGGACACTTGCAGTTATGAAGTGGTAATAAAAATAATTTTATCGTTGTGGGAGTCGCCACAACATGCAGAACTGTACTAAAGAGTCACAACATTAGAAAGGTTGAGAACCACTCTCCTAGAGGAAGTCGGTGTGGACATGAATGTGAATGAAACTCATGATTCAAACGGCTAGAAAAAAAAATGTAGTAAGGAAAACCGGAAGTGTTTTGAAGTACTAAGTGAGTAATTGGAAACATGCATTTCATACTTACTCCACATTCTTTGTCCAGTCTGGAGGATTACTCATGGTCATAAATACACAGTTGGTAAGAATCGTGCACATGATGAGCACATTGAATAAAGTAGAAATATATTGTCAAGGAAAACAAAGTCAGCAGCATACCACCTTCATGCAAGCCCCTGTCGTCACCCCACCAACTCTAAAACTGGCATGCTCATTAAATACCACGTATTATTCTATCGTCAGCTTTCTTTCGTGTCTGTGCTTCAACTCTACATGCAAAATGTACATTCAAGAAACCATCAGACTCTCTTTAGACTAGTAAGAAACGTAATTAAGTATAGAGAATGCAAAGATCTGAGGTAACTGGTGAATAATTTATCGATGCAAATTTTCTTCAGGATAGAATCAACCAAACTACAGAATCACAAGTTCACTTTATAAATAAACTAGGCTCGTAAACATTTGACAAAAGAATTAAGCCGGGCGGTGGTGGCGCACGCCTTTAATCCCAGCACTCAAGAGGCAGAGGCAGGCGGATCTCTGGGAGTTCGAGGCCAGCCTGGTCTACAAGAGCTAGTTCCAGAACAGGCTCTAAAGCTACAGTGAAACCCTGTCTCGAAAAACAACAACAACAACAACAACAACAACAAAAAAAAGAATTAAAAGATCTAGTGAAATACATGATAGGTTTATTCTAAGGGTCACCCTGGGAGAATGTTGTACACAAAGTCCCTTTCTAAATGAAAGGCACAACTTCTAACAAAACATCCTGAAATATAAAAAAATATGGCTGCTGATAATACTGTTATCTCTTGGGTTCGCAGTATTGATCAACTTGGTTTTAAAAGGAAGAAAACAGAAAAATATCACAGAACTACCATGAAAACCAAACTAGCAAAACATGTTAAATATCCTATGACTCATTATACCTGATAGAGAGCCCATACTCAGCAAACAGTTCTTTTTATTGCCCCCCCCAAACAGAGAAAGCACTGATTATAATATCTGATTTGTTTCCCACATTACCCTCGAATGTATAGCCAGTACTCATCTTTCATTCCTTTGGCGAAATGAAAACAAGCAGAAAAAAAGTTTCTTATAAAAGGGGTCAACAACCAAATATTTGAAACGATCGGTGTTCCACATTTAACATAAATCGCACTTAAATTATAGAAAACACCATTTCTTATGAACGTACACATGATCGTAATCATCTCATAGATGAGAAAATGGTGTTCGTATTCTTTCTTGCTTCTTTTTATCATAAACCATTTAATCTCTTTTATGAAACAAAAAGGCCTTGTTGAAGGCCAGGGAGTGTGTAGTTTTCTATTAATCTAGAAAGACAGCTTTTACTTATAACAGGCATTAGTCAAAGCAATAACTGAGATTTTGGGTTTTAATAATATTCTTGCTTATGCTTAATTCTCAGTTTGATCAAATATATCTACATAAGAGTAATTCTAAATGAGTGATCGGGATCAACTATGTGAGGGCAGTACAGTCTAGAAATAGAAAACAGGATTTTCAAGAGGAAACACATTTTCCTTCATTGCTGAAAACACCAAAATATATGTGTGTATATATGTGTGTATATATATATATGTGTGTGTATATATACATACCTACACATATATTATTTAATATATACATATGGAAATTTACAATCAGTATAAGGTAGTAGAAGTCCCTCTGTGCTGGGGCCTGCGAAGATGCATAATTTCTTGGCAGATGGGAAACATTTGAAATGCATGATCCTTAACCACAGTGGTTCCAAACACAGTCCTGTGTGTTCTGACTTGGATCCATTTCCTACCCCCCACAAAGATAATTCCAAACATTCTCTACGTCCTTCAATTTCCAATCCTCTCCTTCCCTCCCTTTCCATTGCAAGTTGATGACCTCATTTCTTACTTCACAGAGAGATAATGATAACATCAGATTCTGCTTGCCACCCCAACTTGGCAAAGCTCTCTCTGTCAGGACTAGCCCTCTTTCCCTCGTTACAGTGGCGAGATTTCCATCTCTCCACCTGTATTCTGGGCAGCTACCTTTTCCAGATGTTTTAGGAGTATCTTAGCTCTCCATTCTCCTACCTTTTGTGTCCCTTAGCCTCTTCCCACCAACACAGACTTGGTTATGTCTCCCCCATCTTGAGAGAAAGGGAAGGCCTTCTAACCCACAACCCTCATCATAGCTTCCGGTTTCACATCTTTTCTACACTTCACATCCAAGGTTCTTGGAAGAGATATTTATCTTTCTTGTCCTTACGACCCTATCTCATCTTCAGCCCTCCAGTTATTCTGTCTAAAGATGAAAACCTCTATGTTGCTGCACTGAGAAGAAAAGGATAATCTATTATATGGTTATTGTCTGACTTGCATTTCAGCTGAGCGCACCAAAGATGACCCCTCCCCTTTACATTCTTTTGTTTATAGAAGGCCCCAATTGCCAGATAGTGTCTGCCTCAGGAGCAACTGTGTTTCTGTGCCGTTTGAAATCTTTCCTTGTCCTTTGTGAAAAGAAACAAAATCTAATCTATACCCTGTTGCCTGCTCTCAGCATCCTACCTAAGTGCAATAGGAAGCTCTAGGTGTCATCTGTGTCTGTACAGGTGCCAAATCCTTCTCTCCAGGTGACACACCTCTCTAGGTCCATACACTAAGCTGTGCGTATGACGTCTGCACTTAGCTATCCCATTGCTCTTCCAAACCATTTGAAAGATGTTTAGTTTCCCAAACCAGACTCACATCCTTCCTATCCCTCTGCTACCGTGGATTACAGCTCCCTTACAACCTCTGTATTCTCATGATTTCGTCAGGAGCCTAGGAGATGGCTTGGATTTCTCTTTCTTCCTGAACTTCCATATCTAACTTCCACGGAACATTTCCAGCTTTGTTGCCTATATCTGGATTCAGCCCATTACTCTACATTTCCATCTTACTGAGTCTGTCAAGTGTTCACCAAGACCAACAGTACATGTAACAAAGCTTGAACATTATTGTGCTCTCCTCAGAGATAATCTTTCTGAATTAGTTCATTCTACATACTGCACCAAAATGGATTTTGCAAATGTAACAAGGACCATTTTGGCAGCTTCCCACTAACCTATATATCCCATCACTATGTGATGCTATAATATATTAACATAGGGTCAGGATTCTAAGATGTCTTCAGCTCTTTTGCTTTTCATTGTACTAGCTTCATCCTAATCATTTTTACTTGTTTTAAAGTTATGGGATGTGATGAGCATATTATATGAACACTGTTTAATATTCACACAGGGATTGATCTGATCAGGTCTGTTTGTGTTACCTTACCATAGTAGTCTAATGCCAAAGTCTATATACACAATGGATGCAGGTTCCTTTACTGTTAAAGGTTTGAACATGTAGAATAGACACAAAGTGAAAACCAAAACCCTCATGAAATTATGCCACACAGTGGACTGAGACATGGTCTTATAATTCTTAGAAAATGCTATTCCTAACAGGAAATTTTAATTATATGTAACAAAGTAAAATATATTCCAAGATAAACGGTAGAGATAATGATTACTATCTTATAAATTACAGATACTAAAACACATTTAAAATAACTGTTCATATCATATAGTTATCACTTTGATAGCAAAATATGGACTTTGGTTAATAATCATGGTAGGCACTGAACAAACACAAGTATTTTCCTTTCAAAATAAGAGATAGAGTCAAGCTCATATATTTCCAGCAGAGCATGTATTTGCAAATACAAAATTTCAAATTTGACTACTTTATTAATCATTATCAGTTATTATTTTTAATTGATCATAATTTTCAAATTTCTGGATTTTCATGAGTGACTAAATTAGTAAGGATTCAGCAAAATTTAAACCACATTAGAGACATAGTATAGATATGTATGTTACATTGGCAGGACCACATATTGAAAAACTGTGAAACTGCACGTCAAGGCACATTTTTAAGAGCTAAAACCAGAAGTAAATATAGACATCCTATATGATTTTCTAAATATAAAGGCCAAGAGATAAACTGAAGATAGTTTTCAAAAGTCTAACTTATCTTGAAACAATACATCCATAACAGTTTGACTATATAAAAATAAAATACAAGCAGACTAAACTGTAGCCTATCAGAAGAAAAAAAAAAACCAATCTTTTTGATTTATTGGTTTCTTGGTACCAAAAACTTATAAACGTAGTTTGACCTATTAATAGATACTAACTCAACAGTTGACAATTTTTAAATAATTTCTATGTGTATGTGGTAAGAAAATGCTTTTTTAAAAGCTTATGTTGAAAGTGATTATGTAGCTTTGACAAGGAGCATTGGCAGGCCCACCTCTATGCCCACGAGGGCAGTCTTAGCTTTAAGTCCAGCACTCAAGGGTATGACTCATTCTTCACCAGCCATGCAGGTTTCACAAGCTGTGTGGTTCAGTTTGAACTGGCAGCAGAATGTAGTGGCAGGCTCAGTTTTATTGTATTAATGTGGGTGCTTGTACCAACACTTTTCTCATAAGATACAGTCGTTATCTGCTAAGACAATTATCAGCTATTTTTATTATCACTCATCAGTAAGGTTTTTGAATATGGAGAACTTTTGTCATTGTTGTTGCTCTCAAGGAAGGCAAGACTACACATTTTAGAACAGAGTAGTCTTGCCTATATCCAGAGAAATTGAGGAATTTAAAAAACTCACATACAATCTATGGGCAGAAAAATGTTTCATGTTATTAGTTTCTAACTTGATGTGAAGATTAAATAGTGGGTTAGGTCTCTTTTGATATATGAGCATATTTCTAAGCCAGGAAAATTACTGATTAATATAATAAATATAAATATATATCCATATATATATATATGTAACTTGTTAGGAGATAGTCAGGCAACAACCTTTGACTATTAAAGGAAAAAGAAAGGGAACTAGGTTGAACCATTCTCTTTTCTACAGAGAAGTATCATTGTTTTATATAGAAAACTTTTTTTAAGTCTGCACAAATATCATGTAAATATAATATCTGGAATCAGGGAAAAGAACGTTTAAAAAATACAGAGATGAGTATTGTTAATACCTCCAATGTATTAGATATGGGTTCCAAAATTGGCTTTCTTCCATTGAAAGAAAAATGCAACATCACTTGACTGAGAATGGATAACTTATTTTAACCTTTAGCCCCAGGACTGACCGAAAACATTCAGGAATCTGGGGCTGCTGGCTCACACCTATGACTGAAAGACTGAGCACCAACAGAAAGGTCCAGTCAAGCCTGGTCTGCTTAGTGAGAGCCTGGAGAGAGAAAGAGACAGAGATGGACGGAGAGAGACAGAGTGACAGAGACAGAGACGAAGAGAGAGGGACGGAGAGAGACAGAGATACAAAAAGAGACAGGGAGCAAGGAAGCTATGTCTCAGATAAGGACTAAAGCATTAGAAACTGCTCTGCTGCTTTTCTCATCAGAAAAGAAAGGTATTGGGGGGGGGGGGGGATTGCCTGCGTTTTGGCCATTTCAAGCTTCAAATGCCAAGGAGGACTAGGAACCTTTTGTTTCTCAGTACAAGCTGGAATAGAGTACTGATACATGCAGAATTCGTTCAGAAATACCTAGGTGATGGGAAGATTTTCTTTTGTGATTGTAGCGTTGCCGCTAGATTTGCAGCGGCCACCACCAGGAGCTGTCCTAAGTACTCTTTCTCAAGTACTTCCTAAGTGCTTGTCTTGGATCCTGGTACTAGGTACTTGTCACGCATTCTGTTTGTTCTCTTTGTAACAGGCTCTCATGTAGCTCAGGCTGGCCCCGGACTCACATTTGTAGCTGAGGATAGCCTCGAATTTGTGAGCCATCTGCATCTGTCGCTGAGCACGTGGGTTACAGGTTTGTTCCACCAGCCAACAATGAATTTATTGTCACGATTTACATACTATGGCTGCAGTTTTACCAGTGGAGAAACTGAGATAAAATGCTAACTTGTATGCTAAGTAAATACATCTCAGGTAGGATTGGAGTCTTGGCTTCTGATCGCTAGCAGGATAGTTTCCCTTCTTCTCCCCTTTGTGGAAGATGGACAGTTCAGTGTTAGCTGTAGAGGGTCTCAGGATTTTAGTGGTCTAATCGGGTGTAATGACCATACATAGCATCCACACAGTATCCTTCTCTAGCCCCATCATTTCTGGATTTTAGACTTGCATATGTACCTAAGTCCTCAGTTCTTGTCCTGATATCTAACAGGTGTCACAAATGCAGGTGCTGAAAAGCAAGCAGTTGATTGTCTACAGGTGTTGTCCTCAGAGCTGTTCTAGAATCAGTCCATAGGAACTCCGGTTTTCTCTCTGGTCCAAACTAAGCACTTAGTGCCATCTTTAGTTTCTCTTACTACATTATTGCCCACGTTCAGTTGCTCTGGAAACTGTCAGCCCTTCTGCAGTATGCGTGTAAATTTGATGGCACTTTGATTCTCTTGCCCATAGTCAACTACTGCCCTGTGGCCACACCCAAGCATTTTAACACAGGAAAGGCATCGCTATGAGAACCACAGGACCAAAACTTGAGCTTGTGTGTGACGTGAAGCGCAGAGCATTCTAAAAACCAGCTAGAAACGGTCAGTGTCACATACATTGTTTGGTGGGATCTCTGCCCAGTTACATTATCACCAAAAGATAGAAGACTTTATCTGCATTTACTATGAGCCCTCTTGCCTCTTTTCTTCATGTATCTCTACTTCAAGATGGTATATTTGAAATATAACATTTTAATTCATGAAATTAGGGAGTAAACTTATTTAATTCCCTATAAGGGAAAAAAAATCTATGCCTCAGCATCACTTAAAAGGCCCCGGGAACCCCAAGAGTTCATCTTGAAGATGACCAGATGGCTCAGTGGGTTAAAGAGCTTGCCATCAAACCTGATGACTTCAGTTTGATCCCCAGCATCCACACGGCGGAAGGAGAGAAGTTGCTCCCTCTCGTCATCTTACCTCTACATCTATACCTTCTTATATGTGCAAATCTCTCTCCCACAAATAAACAAATGCAAACAAATCTAAAAATTAAAATATGAGTTCCTTTTAGCCACCTTAATCAATATAAGCCTGCTTACCCATTTTGCAGCTGTGTTCCTTATGATAAAAGACAAATGCATGTATCATCTGAATCTCCAGAGAGATCCTAGTAGAAGCCATGTCCTGACAGCCAGATTCTCTGCTAAAATTTCTGATACTGCCTGTGCCCTATACTAGGGAATGTTTTTGCTGAGGCTGTCTCCTGGGATTCTTAACTTTCAAGGCCTTTTATAAAGTGAGGATAATAACTTTTATGAAATGTCATATAGAAGATATGATCTCCTTACATTCAAAACAGAATGCTGCCTCCTTCTTTGATACAGGGGCTACCCATTCTTTTATACAAGGGTTAACACTTCTTCCATCAGGGGAGGACAAAATTGATTTTCTCTTCCATCCAGAGTCGGGAAGAAAGTCAGTACAAATGCCATTGGGGAGAGAACCTGGAAAAACATTAAGTTGTGTGTGTGTGTGTGTGTGTGTGTGTGTGTGTGTAAACTTATTTGTAAATACTCAAGAACTCAAAGTTTACAAGCGCTAAGGTAACAAGAGAAATTTGTACAGTTCTGACCAAAAAGATGCAGAATACATAGCAGAGATTCGGTGTCCCTGTGTGTTTTAAACAATAAATTACTGAGGGAAAGTATTGCATAGAAACTGCTCAAATATAACACTGTAGAATTGGAGGCATGAAAGGCTATCCTGGCAGTCTAGTTAAAATGAATGACGTCGTGGGGGTAGCGAGTCATTGGAAAGGAAACAGAAGAGAAAAGAAAGAAGCTTCGAGGCGGAGAGGAGAGAGCTACTCAGAAGGTAGACAAGAGCTTTGCTTACCCGCTGTCCCCCCTTGCCACAGGCTTACTGCTGAAGAAGAGGAAAGAGAGAGAGAAACACTGACAGTCACACATAATTTGAAAAGGCTCAATTTTATAATGAAGTCAAAGAAAAAAAATATACCGCTTATATGACCATATTACTAAAAGGATATGAATGTACCAAAATCTTAATAGCTAATTTTCTAATGGGGTTGAAGGGAGTTAGGATGTACAGGGCGGAGGTGGCACTGAACCGAGAGATTGCTTTCCCTTTATTCAATACTATAAAGGTCTGAAAAAGAAAACACAACAGGTGGAAGAGAATTTACCGAGCACATCAAGGCCACCGTAAGAGAGTAAGAGACCCCTCTAAAACACCACATGTTGTAACAGTTACCAACACATGGTATTGCGTTTTTCGGCATGGCAAAGTATCCCAAACTTGGTAAGGGACGTTGGGAGGTAAGGGATACAAAGATAATTTTGTGATTAGCGCCACAGGAATTCTTGGCACCTTTGACAAGTACTTCACTCGTATTTTCAGTTCTCACAAAACCTAGCAATGAGGCTGATTCAGAAACGTCTTCATTTAGGAAATCTTCTCATGAAAACCTTGGGGTTTTCCAAATATGGTCTTTGTTAGGCTTTTTTGGGGGGAGGCATTTGCAAGTACTCTAGTCTTATTTCTCCTGAGGGGAGTCACAGGGCAGCGACGGTCTGTGGTGTGGAGGCATAATTAAGCCTGCTAAGGACATAAGCCTTTTGTCAAGTTCTGGGTAGAGGGATATCTTAGATACTGCCCTTAGAAATATAAAAATCATATGCTTCCAATTTCCACTTTTCGCTTCATCACACTGCAGTAGAAACAGGGTGAATCTGCACTCAATTTATGGTATAATTAGTATTATAAAAATAAGTAATGTTTATTTATTAATAAAAGTAAACTGCCTTTGTCTCCCTCACATGCCTTCTTGCGGGATGCCTCTTCAGTATCTGCCTGTCCCAAGAAGGCAGGTTCAAACAAGTGCTTTCACAAACCCTTATGGTAACTAATCCTTCCATTGCTGGATCAGGCCCACCCAGCATCCTAGAGATACTTTAAGAGATGGAAGGAAGTTCATTCTTCACCGTCTTAAGGAAACATGAAAATAAAAGCAACTGGACTACACACTCACTTTCTTATTGATATAGTAGGGGTCCAGGTCCTCCAGGGGCTCTGACACCATCTCTGGAGGAATGTCTCCGTAAATAAAAGGGAGGGATTTTCCTGCTTCCAAGTCACTGTTTGGCTTTGGGCCATTTTCGTCATCTTCGTCCTTGCGTTCCTGTTTGGGTCTCTTGGCTTTCTCTTCTGCAATGCGTTGTTCAATAGCAGCAAGGGATTCCCTGGTAAAGAAGCGGAAGCTGTCAGGTCCTGGCGGTACCAGCACTGATTGTGCCATCTTTTCATCCTGCTTCTTTAATCACTGTTTAGCTCCTCGCATAAGAAAGTGCTACAGAGACAGGAGGGGAAAAAGCAATGACCATTAAGAAAGAAGGTGAGGGCGGCAATCACAGGACACTGAGCACAACGTACGTAAAGCAAAGGGCTAGAGAACTTCGCAAAGGCAACTGCATCTAGCTAGCATCGTGAGCTCTCTCCCCGTGCATGCATTCCTCTGCCTGCATGGGGATCTTTCGCTCGCATCCAGTAGGTGTGTATGAGGTAATCCGTTCTCCCACTCCTGAAATGTTTGAAATGATTGTGCCACTTGGGGGAAAACACCCTGCTCAGAGCTTGCAAATGGAAGATACTGGGGCATGCTTGCTGTTTCACCTGTGTGAATATTTTTTGGGGGGAGTCATTTCCCTCTCTTGCATTCTTTCTGGAAATATGTCAGTTTCAAAACAAGAGCAAAAATATTCACACAAAATCATAGAAGCAGGGCTGTGTGGTAACTTGCCCCCCCCATTCTCTTTCTCCATTTTCTTTCTTTTTCTTTTCTTTTTTTTTTTTTTTTTTGTTTTCCTTTGACCCAATTTATCACCTTTAAGAGTTCATTCAAAACTGTGTCTACTGAGAAAGAACTCAGGAAATCCTGCAAGACCTGCCTGTAGAAACAGGTAGAGAAAGAGGGGAGGGGGCAGAGTGAGGAGGAGCAGGAGATGCCTGGCTGTGCTTGGACCTGCTGGCAAACTGCGCAGGAAGGGACCAGGCACCTGCCAGCATAGGCAGGATGTCACTCCCATCAGAGGTCTGGAGCTTGGGCTTCCTAGATTAACAAACTGTTGCCAACTAGTATAATTGCTTCTTAAACGAACGAGTTCGCAGTCCGCAAAGAAACACCACAGAGGGATACCAGGTTTCCGAGGAAGTCCCATTTCACAAAAATCTAGCAGAGTAGTTCAAATATCTATTTCAGAATTTGGATTTGGAAAAATAAAATAGCCTAACACAGTTTCTCTTTTAAGCATAGCCCCATGGCATGGGTTTTCCTGATGATGTAAATGGGCTTTAACTGATGCTCAAATCACATCTTATTTATTAAAGTAGATAACTTGACAGATGTGGTTGCAAATGTTATCTCAGCCAGTTACAGGAATTTCTGTGCTATTTAAAGAATACAGCAACATTTTTGACCCTAGAATGCCATTTCTTCAAAAATCACTTAATTTGTTTTTTTTTCCTTAAAAAATCCATTTTAACCTCCACACTACAGAAATGAGTTGCCACTGTCATATGTGAAATGCCTCTTCAAGGAGTATCACAAGTTGGCAATTCATTTCTGCAGTCTCCACCTAGTAAAACACAAGAAAATCTGAATAACACAAGCTGCTGCTGAATAGTTTTCAGTTAAGAAATGTACATAAATATAATTTTTGAAGTTAACCAGAACCTTTCCCGGTTCCGGGTGTCAGTCTGCCCTGTCAGCATCACAGGGTCTCCAAACCATCCCTCATCTGCCTTCACTCATTCCCAGAGGTTCTCCTGCCTAGCGGTAGGCACAGGCATCAGGATGGTCCTTCCACATTCAAGGGGGACACTGTTGTACCCCTGCCTAGGGGGACAGACATGCTAAAACATGCAGCCGGCAGTTTCAAAATGAAAAGGGTTCCCCTATAGATTTCCCCAAGGATTCTACTGCAAAGGTAGAGAAACCTCACAGAGAGCAAGCATAGTAAGAACAGGAACACATTACCCCTGCAGAAGCTTTTGTACTCAGAGTTTGGGAAGCTGGAGCCAAGGCGACTGCAACTAAAATTCCATCATGCTTTAAAAAAAAAAAAAAAGAAAGAAAGAAAAAGAAAAAGAAAAAAATTTTTTTTTCCAAATTCTCCTTTAAAGACCACACCTAACTTCCTGCAAGAGGATTCTGGTAACTGAAGTAAGAACGGGCATTTCCTGTCTGGGGACTACAAAGTGACATTTTTGTAACTGCCACTAGAGGGCTGGGAGCTGTGAAGAAAAACCTCAGAAAAACACCGCGGAGGCAGCAGGCAGCCCGCAGAGTTCAGGGGTGGAGCCCGGAGGGTCTGTAAACTGCGGGAGACCTAAAGCATCGCGACAGGTGGCGGAGTTACCTAGCTGAACGGCAACGCTTCCACGCGTTCCTTCTATTTTCTAAGCCAGAGCGTTATTTCATCAAAATAAATTATGCAAAAGTATAAAGAAGCCAATAGCCACGGGTTAAAAAGATTCCAGTCTCAGTAGTTGGTTGCTGATTCTATTAATGAAATCATATTAATGGACACATTATACACAGTCAGATTTAACAGTGCTCTCCGTTTCAGAATATCTGGGGTCCAACAGATTGCTTGCAGAGATAACGGAGAGGCAACCCTTGTGCTGTGTAAGTAAATGTTCTCCAGTAAGAAATGTTTAATAATGCACAAGGATTTTTTTTCCCTCTGACTAGGTCACTGAAGAGTAACCAGAGGGGATTTGGAGAGATGGCTCCGTGGATAAAGCACTTGCTGCACAAAAATGAGAGCCTCAGTTTGTATCCACAGCACCTACATAAAAAGGCAGGCAGATGTTACAGGCCGCCTGCAGTCCCTGGGCTACCAAAGCAGAGACAGTGAATCTCCAAGCTGAGCTAGGTAGACTAGCCAAAGCATTTTCCTCCTGGTTCAACTGAGAGGTCAATAAACACAAAGGAGAACAGTCAAGGAAGATACCTAGCCCAATAGCTGACCTTGACACACGGGGCTCCATGTACATTTTCCACAAACATGCACACACACTGAAATACACAATCCGTACCTGTGGTTCTCATTTGTCTTAATGCTGTGATGCCTTAATGCTGGTCTTCATTCTGCCATGACCCCCAACCATAAAACTATTCATTGCTACATCATAACTGTAATTTTGTTACTGTTATGCATCATAATGTAGACGTCTGATTTGTAGGATATCTGATATACAACCTTCAGAGGGCTTGTGACCCATGGGTTGAGAACATCAAGGTACACAAGCCCTAAAGGAAAAATATATATAGAAAAGAAAAGCTACCAGAAAAATAAAAGTAATTCTGACTGGAGACTGAGACCCCAGCTGGCACTCTGTCAACTAATAACATAATAAGATGGAGGGCTTACTATGTGCCAGTCACTGGGCTAAGATGCCTGCACGCACAGCCCCATAACTCTATGAAGTCATGCTTTCCGGACTCGTATTTGAAAAGAGAGAGGAACACTGAGATCAGGAAGTCTTCCTGAAGTCATGTAAACACAACTCAAGCTGCAAGTCTGACAACAAAACCTGTAACCTTTCCACAGTCATGAAAAGAAACACTCACACAGCTTCAGCCTAAAGTGAACAGGAAACCACACACTGGGCAGTGGTGCAAGTTTGTCCTTATTGTCTACCGGCCTGGTTTTGGGATTACCTAGGAGGCACACCTCTGGCCATGTTTATGGGGGGTGTTTTCAGGAAGGTTTAAACGAAGGAGAACTCACACTGACTATGGGAGGCCCTGTGACAGAGTTTGGAATTCTAGACTGAATAGCACAGGGGAAAAAAAAAAAAAAGGAGAAAGCCAACGGACTAGCAGAGTTTTCTGCTTTCTGACTACAGACACAATGTCCCCAGTTGCCACATGCTGCTGCCACCTCTTGTCCCTGTGCCTTTCCCACCACGATGGATTGGGCACCTTATTAAATCAGGCATTTTGTAACTTCCATGAAAAGTAGATAATACAAGTTAATCTACCAATGTTACATATCTGTACATTTTTCTTGTCTTGTTTTCAGCAGAGATTGTACTTGTTGGAAATGAAGAAGGGCGAAAGTTAGCCAGAAATAGTATTTTACTCACTGGAGCATATCTTCTGGTTGTAAGAGAAAAGGACTCAAATAGGTTACAGCAAAAAGAAGATAAAAAAAAGTAAGGATTTGTTGGTTTGCAGTTTATTGTTCAAGGCTAACATTAAGTATAGGGGGAGTCAGGAGGACCTCAAGTGATGTCATCAGCACAGAGTAACACTGTACCTTTCCGCTCTTATAGTGAGAGGTACTTTATAGAGGCTCTTAGGCCTACACAAAGTCCAGATTGCCAACTTCCCAAACTCAAGTGTAATAAGAAAAACAACAACGCAACACACACACACACACACACACACCCCAAACAACAAAAGCCAAAAAGCTGTTATTGTCTCTCACTGGCCCCAGTTCTAGATGGGTCTTAAAGGGCCAGTTTGTACAGAGCAATGTTTCCAATGAACAAGCCTTTCCTGAGCTACTTGCTTTGGAATAGAAAATCCTCCCCTAAGGCATGTGAACCATAAGGTCATATTGGTGGAATAGACGTACTCAAAACTAGCATGGGGTGGGGAGAGATCTGAAGAGACAGCTCTGTGGTTAAGAGTACTTGCTGCTCTTCCAAAGGACCTGAGTTTGGTACCCAATATCTATGTTGGTGCCTCACAATTTAATTCTCATAATTCCAGGTCTGGTATGTCTGATGACTTCCCTTTCTCTCTCTGTCTATGATACACACAAATAAAAATGAAAAAAGTCTTCAAAAAACAGAATTGTGATTAATGTAGTAGGATATATTAATACAAATATGCACTTTAGTAATATACTAGTAGTGAAATTTGAATGCCTGGAAATAATCAATATCAATATCAGAATGTACACGTAGTTACCAGGGGACTTCAGTTCTACTCATTTGTGTTCCTCCTCATGCAGAATATTTTGTACTAACTTTTTAGGTGAGGTTTTATTTTTGGAAGACTCATAAAAAACTGGAGAGACAGCAATATTACATAAAGAAGTTGGAAAAAGAAAGAACTAGAATTGTATTTCTAAATTCTATTGTCATTGCTCGATTATTTCTCTGTCAAGGATTTATTTTCTTTGGCTTTCCAAATCATAAAAATGAAGAGCATAAAGAGTTAGTGAGACAGTCTAAGGATAGTCCTGCTTTCTTGTAATCCGCTTGCTAGGAAGATGGAAAGAGGAAAATTCCTGCGGCTTCCTGGACAGCCAGCTCATCTTAGCAGGCAAGCTCCATGTCAGAGAAAGATCATATCTCACAAAGAAAACAAGGGGACTGGCACTTGGGGCTCAACCTCTGTTCTCCACACATGTGTGCACATGTATCTGCACATACCATGCACATATAGAGAGACACATGAATCTATATGTGTATAAACATACACATGTACAAAGGAACATTGATGAAATAAAATGTAAATTAAGCCATTTTATTATACGTAATGATATAAACATAAATGATACATTTATACTTACATAAAGGGACAATTATAAACTCAAGGCTATGTAGTAGCTATTGCATAACTAATTCCTCTGCATAAGAATTGACATTTATATAATGTAATAAGTACTGTAAAGATAAACACAGCAAGAAAATGACTATTATTATTTACTGTAGATAAGGATGTAATCATGTAGTAATTTATAATGAATAGCTCTGGGTAACTTAAGATCCTAGAGATTTTGGCACCCCAGTGTGAAGAAGGTTGGGGAAAATCTGAGAAATACGGGTTTCTAGCAGTGCCCTTTAAGTCCTGTTTTTAAATAGTGACTTTGTTTTCTTCAATATATGGAAAAACTTAGATAACACTTGCTAAATCTTATTTGAAGTTTTGTTCCCTCCAGATTTTTCAGCGCCTGTAGTCCTGGCGTTTGAGTCTGTCCTGTGCTTTTTAGTGGTCTCCTGCTGTGGTTTTGTGTTTCCTTTCTCTGTATTCAGCCTGAATCCAGCCCATTTCTGTAAAGAACAATTTCCCCAAGGGGGAGAAAATTCTGGACAACCAGACTTTCATGTCTTCTGTTGTATATTAGGAAGGGAGCACAATGCACCAGAGTGCAGGATGTACATGTTGAAAACTGTCAGTTTTTCTTTTTCAATACTAGATGCATTCTGATATGGAACAAATTCATTTTCAGTTCTTTGACTTCATATTTATATGCACTGGGTATTTTTTGTTAAAGACAAACATTCATTTTTATGATAGTTATGTCTTTGCATTTTTTTGATTTACAGAAATGCTTGTAAATTGTACCATGATGAACTCAGTGAGATATGTCGATTGAAAAAGAATCATTGTACGTGCAATTTTTCTGAAAAAGTAACTTATCAAGGGAGATATTCAGGACTGGAAAGATGCATCAGTGAATAAAGTGTTGAATTCAGATTCCCAGAACCCACATAAAATTGGGGCATGGTGATGCCTTCTGAAATCAAGCATTGAGAAGCTGAGATATGTGTTTAGCAAACTTGTCGGCAAGGCCATCCAGCAAAATTTCCACAATCCACGTTCAGTGAGAGACTCTGCTCTTCAAAATCAGAGTGCAATAGAGGAAGATACCCAGAGTTGGTCCCTCTGGTAGCTGGAATGGAATTGGCCCCCATAATCCCGTAAGGAGTGACACTATTAGAAGGTGGAATGGGTCAAACCTTGTTGGAGGAAGTGAGTCACTGTGTGGGCAGGTTTTGTGCTTTCCCATGCTCAGGATACCATACAGTGTCTCAGTTGTCTTCCTGTTGCCCTTAAGACGAAGGGCTCTTAGCTACTCCTCTAGCACCACCTCTGACTGCATATGGCCATGCTCTCTGCCATGATGATAATGGACTGAACCTCTGAAATAGTAAATGAACCCCCACAAGTATATGCTTTCCTTATGAACTGCTGTGGTCATGGTGTATCTTCAAAGCAGTAGAAACCCTAACTAAGAAAGTCCCTGACTTCCACAAATGCACACAGAGGTGATTGCAACCCCCTCATGTGTACACACTTGCATATAATACATTAACTATAAACACATGTTCCTGTGTGCACATGTGTGCATGTGTGCAAGCACACACAGGCGTGAACACACACACACATACACACACACAAAGACATGTGACCACTCTTCTGATTTTATGGTTTTTATTTGCTATTTAATGCTGCATTAACTAAAGCAGGAAGATACAGAGCAAGCACTGGTCTGCAAAGTCTCCTTTGATTCAAAATGGGATTGTGCCTCTTCTGTCTCTCAGAGAATTCAATTTACTCTTTCTGTGAGTCCCCTGCTCTCACTGCTGTTGAGGTAGATTTTCCCCTCCAGTGGGCTGCTGCCTTTATATCTGAGCACCCTTGGGTTAGTTGTGATTCAAAGCCATGTCTCTTGCTTGCCATGGCATTGGCAGGCTGGAATGTGCTCTTGATGGCACCTTGGCATGCATTTGTGTCTTTCAAATTCCAGCAAAGTTAGCGACAGTAGAACACGAATTTCTTCCCATCTGCAGCTTAGTATTCTCCTTGGAGTGTGGCAATAGCTATTGGGAGGAGATGAGAACAAGAATCCTAACCAGTTTGGGATTCCTGGGACAGGGGTGTAGATTGAAACACAGAGGTCTGAAAGATTCCCTGCAAATCCAGCCCCGATAAAACTCTCAACCAACTGCTCTCCTTGATTTATTTTTTACTTCTTCAGTATAGAAGCCAGCCTATTTTAAAATGCAAGACAAACCCAGCCACTAGATTACTAAAACTTCTAAAATGAAATCCATTTTTCAAGGAAAAAATCAAAGCGTGCTCATTGCGAAGCTCTGTCTATCACCACTATCACCTTCTACAGTCTTTCTTCAGTTCCCTCTGCTGTCCTCCATGGTCACTGTTCTCATGTACTCAAGACACAACTTCAGCTTATACACATAAACTGGTTTTCTCTTTGCCTGAAGTGCCACACTTGTGCGCGTGCGCGCGCACACACACAGTGCTACTCATTTGCTTGACTCATTTCCCTCCTATGTCATAATCTTTGCTAATTTTTTCTTCAATGATGATTCCTTCTCCCACCATGCTGCATAAAATTGCAAACCATCTGTACACATTCAAATGTACGCCATGACAGCATCTTCTCCGTGTTTCCCTTTATTGTTTCATTATTATATGGGTGGATTACTTATAATTCCTGTCTCTGTCAATTCTAATGCAAAGTTCACATCTTATGTCAGTCGCTCCAGAAGCAGAAACTGAACTGGGTTAAGGTAGCCTCTGGAGGATGAGTTGGTAAGGTCTTTCATGGAGTTGCAGATCTGGACAAAGAGGAAGCCAACCAAACATTTGACTTCCAAATGCTGCCCTGACTCTTCATGAAACTGTAGTAGTTAGTCATCTGCTAACTATGTATGAAATAGAAACTCGTAGGCACTTTCTGCATTCTTATTAAGTGAGAACAGAGAGTCAAATAATCCAAAGGCAGTTCTCCAAAAAGTGGCATAGCTACAGCTTCCTAGAAGAAAGCCACTAACCTACAGAAAGGCAGGAGATCTCTAGAAGAAATAGAAAGGACCACTGTGGTCCTGCACTGGGTAGAGCAACATGGTGTCAAAATGAGGCAACTGTGTAAGTTTTTTTGTTCCTGTGTCAGCTACGCTTAGGACTATCTCTAGTTTCTAACAGGAACCAAATATATAGATAGAACAAAGTATATAGATATGTAACGGGTAGCTTCTCAGGCACAGGTTCTGTGATACTCTGGGTATGCAGCAGACTACTTATGCTTTCTATTTCTTTTAGAAGCACCATCTCCTGTGTTCGTAGTGCCAACATTCTCTGGCTCTCTCTTCTTCATGTTGCTCTAACCTATGATGTCAACCAGACCTCTGCATGACTCTCATTCATCTCTTCTCCTTCCCCTGGCAGAGAAGCAATTTATTAACTACTGAAGCATCTCTCCAGCTCTCTCCCTTGGTAGGGTGAAAGGGATCTTATAGGAGTCTGATGTTTCAGAGTTTCATTTACAAGTTTATGTAAGTAACTGGGCACACTTAGGATACCTCCATTTCCTAATGCATGGTTCCCAACCCACAGTCAACCAGGCTCTTCACCCCTCCTCCTCATTCTTCCTCCTCTCCTCTGTCCTCCATTCACCTCTCCCCCCCACAGTTCTACACTCACACTCAACACACTTGCTTGGCATTTCTTTCTGACTCTGTCTTATTTCACTGGCACACCAGGGCAACACTCATTTGATGTTTTAAAAAGCTGATCAATTTCCAGTTGCTTTGGGAAGTTTTGTTAAATTCGTTCTTCATTATCTAAATTTATCTCTCATCTAAAGTAGAAAGTTTGTTTGGTATTAATCTTTCAAGTCTCTCCTTTGAAAACAGCTTTCTTTGTTTTAGTTCATCCCCTAATCTACTTTTGGCTGAAAACAGTAAACAATCACCTCACATCTGCCACCTCCACCAAAGACTCCAACCCTTCCCTACTATCATTCAGAAGATGTACCAACATGTACCAACTGCACCATGGAGGAAACAGCCAACTGTCTGATTTTCCTGCTCTATTTATCTTTACCTTGTTCAGACATGATAGTTAAATTTTCCTAAGCTTGTTTCTTGACATGTTTCTGCTACCAAGAGTCACCTGACATGGTTTCCATCACCCAAAATTCAACATATACCAGTTCAACCTGGCATTAGCAACCTTAAGCCTCAAATATTATATTTTCCAAGAATATTTTCACTGCTTTCCAACTGGGGATGCTCTTTCACTTCTTCAACCTCCAGGAAACTTGCTACCCAAGCTCTGATTGTGAAGACAGAGGCAATCACCTGTATTACCAAGCAGGGAGGCGCTCCTGTTTTCTGCCTTGCCATTCTTCTAGTACATAAGGTAATAACTCGCACACAGCAAACACTCAGAGAGGCAACTGAATAGCAAGAGATTTCATAGACTCTGTTCTGAGCACCTTGGAGGGGATTTTGTGTACAGAAGGCTGTTGTGACTCCATGGGCAGATCTGAAACTAATATTGACTGACTAAAAATCTCTCTTAGTACCCTAAAGTAAGCCAAAGACCATTGGACCTTACAAATGATAGTATCCATCTTGATTTGAAGACACAAGGTCCAACTGAAACACTTCCTTCTATCTGCCTCAATCGGTAAAAAATAAAACTCAGTGTGAACCAATCAGAAGTACCAAGCATTGCAGTTATGTAAGGAAGGATTTTCCTTGTGACCCAACTGCTGTATTTGAACACAGATTTCCTTTGATTTACTCTTGAACCCTCTCTTATAAAACACCTCTAGTTTGGAGCTGTTTGAATGAAGAACTGATGTTTCCACAAATCCTAAAATTGTGTTATGCCTTAGCTTTACTTCGTTATAAATATAGCAAGCCACTCGTAGGGGCAGACTTCATTCTAAGCATAGATGAAAAACACAATAGGAACTAATGTCATCTTTGGGATTTCTTTGTCTCATAATGTCAAGTTAGGTCACATATCTTTTTAACTAAACAGATCCTTTGCTTTGTGTATTATGGCCTCCCGTTTTGAATTTTTATGGAATTCTAGTGTGTGTGACCTTGTGTAACTCTGCATCTATGTTCTATCTCTTTGGCTCTATTTCTTGTTTGGTTGTCATTTTCTGATGTGTTTGTTTTATGTTTATTTTATTTGATCCCATAGAATCCTGTTTGTTTTCTAACAATAGACGGAAAGGCTACAGATCTGGGTGGGAAGGGAGGTGAAGAAGGACTGGGAGGAGTATGGGAAGGAGAAAATGTCATCAGAATATATTGTACAAAAAATATCTATTTTCAGTAAAAGAAAAAAGAAATATGGGTAATAATGGTTAAATACTAAGACTTGAACAAAACAAAATGAATGGTTAAAAATATTTCGCAATTCCCCATTGCTTGAAACAAAGCAGATACTATCATCAGGACATTTGGCTATATGTATGTACTTATCCAGAATATATATATATATATATATATATATATAGTTTTTTTTCAATTGTTTTGTTTTTTACTTCTAGAGTCTATAATTTATCAGCAATTTGTCTTGTACTAAATAAAAAGTCAAAGTACAATTTTATAGTTATTAAGATCATTTATGTAAAGTCTGGATAAGACCTCAGTCAGATTCTGGAGGTGACCCCAGAACATGTCATCCCCCTCATCAGTGGAGAGTCCCACACGCCCACTCCCTCCTCCAGAGCAGATGACAAGTGCAGGCTTGGTGGGGAAACTCTAGCCTCTAGTGACTCCTGCACCGTGTGAGG
Organism: Arvicola amphibius; assembly: GCF_903992535.2. Lineage (NCBI taxonomy): Eukaryota > Metazoa > Chordata > Mammalia > Rodentia > Cricetidae > Arvicola > Arvicola amphibius. Next base: position 18,062,644 of record NC_052053.1, read on the forward strand.
TCTTCATAAACACACGGTCCTGAAGTAACAGTGAATTCAAATTCGCATGTGCGTACCTAGATCTAAATATGTCAGAGGAGAAGACAAAGTAAGGGATTATTGCATCAGTAAACATGGCTCACTAAATAACTCATCAGGGCTAATAGGGGCTCACAGAGGCTGACAACCAGGGAGTTTGTAGGGGTCTGAGCTAGGTCCTCTGTATATGTTATGGTTGTGCAGCTTGGTGTTCTTGTGTGACACCTAACAGTGGAATCAGGGACTGTCTCTGACTCTTGACTGATTTTGGGACCCTTTTCCTCCTACCAGGTTGCCTCATCCAGCCTTAATATGAGGAGATGTGCTTAGTCTTACTGCAATATAATATGCAGCTTAGTTGCTATCCCTGGGAAGCCTGCCCTTTTCTGAAGGGAATGGAGGAGAAGTGGATCTAGGGTAGAGAGGAAATGGTGGGGAGGGTCTGGGAGGAGAGGAGAGAGGGAAAACTGTGGTTGAGGTGTAATATATGACAGAAGAATCCATTTTTAAATGAAATTAATGATGAGTGTTTTGGACTATATTGTGAAAAGCATTCAAGAGCAATGCCATGAGATCCTCTAATATCCTTTCTAGCATCTGGAGTAAAATATATTCTTTACACTGTTGACTAATATATAAATATGTATTTTCAGTGACTATGTCAAAAATTAATGATTAACGAGTTTGGAAATGCAGCCTTTTAATTCAGAGTGCTATGGCTCTCCATACTTGGGCATGTCTCCTTTTGCAGTTGCTGCTTTTGTCTGTGGGAGAGTCATGTGTGCTTTTGCCATTCTGTTTCCAGCTGTGCATATGCAGCATCTTCCATCCAGAAGATCTGGGTTTGCTTTCTGCTCTTGGGTAGAACCACGGCACTGGACAAAGGCAATAATTTCACTGCAGATGCAACTGTTTGCTTCTTTTTTCTGCTGCTTTCTGGCTGTGGTTCTTTGATGAAAGTACTTAGGTTATTTCCAGGGTTAAAAGAGCTAGAAGATGCACAAAATACTGAATGCTATGAATATTCATTTACCCCTGTGCTTTTCAAGGTCTTATGCATGTGACATTATGCTGAACATATGAATAAAATTAAATGTAAAGCGATCATTTTATATATTCTCAATATTAATAATCCAGATAATAATTCAACAGTTTACATATTATTGTACTTTCATATTTTATTTGTTGGTGGTGGGGATGTGTGAGCCAAGCAACAAAATTTAAGCATCTACAGAGGAGCATCATTTTCCCGACTACTTTGGCTCAACATAGAATATTGAGTAAGCACTCAAAATCCTGCTTTTGTGGGTTTATAAGAACTATATGTAATGTCTCTGTAAATTAAATATAGAACACAGCAGTTGATGGTAACTGCTTTAGAAAAAATAATGTAGAACACCAGAGTAATCCTACAGGGAAGAGAGAGCAGGCAGATTGCAATTTTAAGCAGGGTGATCAGGGAGGTTCTTGCTGAAGAGCTGTGGCTTAAGGAAGAAGGGGAGGAAGGCAGCCTTGTTGTGAATCTTCCCGGAAGAGAGAGATCCAGGCAGAGTGGACTTTTGGAAAGGTATTCATGTTCATTTTGGAAAGGCCCGAAGGAAGGCAAATAGCACCGAACACATGGAATGGCAACACAGGCAATGGGACACGAGCAGGAAGCAGAAAGTAGAACAGGTAGCCCTGACGATAGCAGACGCTGCCAACCTCGGGAAGGCCTGCCATCTGGAGTCACAGCACTTGCGCCAGTGACACCTGTGACATAAATGTCAAGATCAGAGCCCAAGCCAGGCCCTGAGAACCAGCAATCAAACAACAGAGGAAAGAAAGATCTCTGGTATTCAGCTGCCTTGGCTTCAACTTAAGCAAGCATAGGAGATTCTGATGCAGGACAGCCTTGCCCAGGACTAGAGGGGAAAAAAAACCCCAAACCTGCATGGCTGAATGGGCCAGCATCCAGGACCAGCCTTACAGATACAGGGAGCACAGTAGCCAAATTTAGCACAGAAATAGCTGCACATTGGAAACACAGACAAAGTGTTGCCTTTCCTTAACACTGTCAACATCTTCGAGGGGAGAAGGGATGCTATTTTTAACTATGATGCAGCTTTCAGAATAGATGATAGCAACAGCAAAGACTCTCGCTCTAAAACAGGTACTGACACACAATGTGTTTGCTTGCTCTCTGGAGTGAACGGATGTTGACCATGTTGGGAAAGTCTTATCTATTCCATATATGGGCAGGTACCCTTGCATGCACCTTCCTTTGATTCTTTCTTTGATAGCACAAGCTGGCCTGGAATTCAACTTTATAGTGTAAGTTGACCTAAAACAGATTGCGATCCTCCTGCCTCATCTCTTTAAAGATTAGGATGACAGCCGGGCGGTGGTGGCGCATGCCTTTAATCCCAGCACTCGGGAGGCAGAGGCAGGCGGATCTCTGTGAGTTCGAGGCCAGCCTGGTCTACAAGAGCTAGTTCCAGGACAGGCTCAAAAAAAACAGATTAGGATGACAGGCACAGGCCATCAGTCTTGGCCTGGTTGAATTTTGTTTTTTTCTGTTTTTCGCAGGTTAAGAATTAACTTTGGTCTCAGCTAGCTCCATAGGGCTGCTACTGGAAACAATCCAGATTATTAGAAGAACATTCTCTTGAAGAGCAAAGCATTTGAGAATCCATTTTTTCTCTTTTCTTTTAATGTTATTAAATTTCCTGTTTTTTCCCATAGCAGTGAGTAGAAGAAGGGTGCCTAAAACAAAAGCCATCTCCTGCATTCCATATTTCAGTATTTTGGAAGCAATTCTATATACATTAATTTTAAAAGCACGGTTAGAATTCATAATGTGACTCGTTTTTTTTGAACTGCACTTTTACGTAGGTTCAGAGTTGTAGCAACTTTTTGTTAGGTTTATGTGATTCCCATCCTAAACCTATAGCAGATACCTTAAAAAGGAAGAAAGAAAAAGAGTTTGCTGGAGAAAGGAAAAGGGCAAAAGCTTCAGAAAAATCATCTTTCTGTCCCCAAAAGGTGACCCTTGACTTTCTCCAAATTTATTAATGGACTCATACTCATAAGTGGCATTTCTCATTTATTTTTCTCATCCCCAACCAAGCAAAAATATACTGAAATAACGAAAACCTAGAGCTGATCCCTGAAAGCAAAGCCTTGTCCTTTGGAAATTATCAAAGAGCAAGGGATGACTCACACCTTTTTTGAAAAGTTCAAATCATGATCACAAACTGCAAACCAATTTCCTTTTGGCATCTCATAAAAGAGAGCCAGGGAGGGAAATGGTTTGAGTTCTAGAAAGAAAATATTTTTCCAAATTGAAGATTTTGTAAGTCAGAACACACGACAGATTTGGAATCGGAGCCATCCCCTTCTTTATGATCGTGCACAGTTTTTCTTCTGTTGGCACCAGAGTCAATGCTAATGAAAACAATGGGTTTTGTTTGGATGGGACCTGCACCAGATCGTTTAGTCAAATCTCATGCAGTCATTATGGATTAAAACTGGAAGCAGAAGCAGATGGCTTTGTCTCATTCCCTCATCACAGTTCTCAGAGCTGTCTTAGGCTTTCTACCCAACTCCGCAATCACCATCTAACTTTTTCTCTCGTCATTATCGCTGTCACGGTTAATATATTTTTTAATATTGATGCAAACATTTCTGACACCATTGTACACCAGGCTAGAAGGATTTCCAGAGAAACCTTGCTCAAAGATTTAGTCTCTGTTCTGTTTGCATTCACCTAATGTTATAGTTAAGACCCCCTGACTTCATTACATGTGCTATAAGATGGAGACATGGGTTGATGTGGGCATCATTCCCGTATTTCTCAGTCCCCTGTCTGCTTCTCTGCCTATCTTTTCCTCATGCTTTCTGAAGATAATAAAATGATAATTTGTCTAAACAGTTTCTGACACAATGTTGATTAAAGGCTTCAACATAGAATTTTTTTTAACAAACTGTTTTAATCATCATTCAGGACAGGATGTTTTCTAAGTCTTGCTATTCCTTGTTTAATCTATGGATTGCTTACTTTTAACATGTGCTGCTCAGCTTTAACAAGCAGACTTTTTTTTCCCCTACATTTATTATTGCTCTTGGCTTCAAAATTAATCCACTGTAATAAAACAATCTTTGAAATGGATCAAGACTTACTTTATAGGTAGGATTTGATTTGTGGCAAAAAGTTCTTTTGAAAAGAATTTAAATGGATAATGAAAATGTGGTACATCTACACAATGTAAAGAAAAAATGTAATTTGCAGGTAAATGGATGAAAGAAAATACTATATTCAGTGAAGTAACCAAGACCTGAAAGACAAATGTTGCATGTCCTCTATAATTTGTGGATCACTTAGCTCCAAATCTTTAGATGTAAGTATGTTACCTGCAGTAACCACAGAAACTGGGAAAGTAAAAAGGTACCATTGTGAGGCCATGAGAAAGAGTTCTAGAAGAAGGGACTAGTCGGACTTAGTTGCTATGAGGGAGGAAATAGGAAAAAATGATGGGAGGAGCTTGAGAAGAGAAAGAAGGGGATAGGGAAGGCAATGTAGAGGGTGAGGAAGGAGTAATAAATAGTATAAGGGATGTTTGAAAAGGCTATAGGAAACATACTATTTTATATTTACTTACACACACATATACACACACAAACACACACACACACACTCACTCACGATGAAGTTATACCACTTAGGGTGAAAAGGATTCCTGGAAGAGCCACGGACTAAAAAAATTCCAGCTTCAGCCAGAGGCTTCCCTTTGAGTTGTTAGCCAAGGCAGTTCGATAGACTCCCAAAATGATCTAGACTATTGCCATCACCCCTGGTTACATTCCAGAGTTTAAAGATAAGACCCTATTGCTAAAGACAACACACACTTTGAACACAGGACTTGGAGGAATCAAGGTAGAAATGACCAGAAAGCTTTCTATTGAAGGATTAACTCTCATGGTATCTGGTGATATTCAAGCTTAAAGTGTGTGGGGGGAGCAATAAAGTTATCCTACCCAGCTGTAAATCCTGTGAGACACAATGACCAACATGACATGATGTCTCCAAGGGTACAATAGTAGCCCTTATCCATTAGGAGTTGTTGTGTAACATTTTGTTTGTGTTCTGACAAATAAAGCTTGCCTGGAGATCAGAGGGCAGAGCTAGCCACTAGTTAGCCATAGAGGCCAGGCAATGGTGGCACACACCTTTGATCCCAGCACTTGGGATCTCTTTTATCCCAGCACCTGGGTGGTGGAGACAGGAATATAAGGCGAGTAGAGACAGGATCTCAGCCCATTCAGTCTGAGGATCCATAGAGACAGGATCTCCCCACTTAGTCTGAGGATTCATAGTGATAGAATCTTTCAGCCAGGGGATTTGGAGAGGTAAGAACTCTAGTGGTTGACTGCCCTGCTTCTCTGATCTTCCAGCTTTCACCCCCTAATATTGAGTTGGGGTTTTTATTGTTAAGACAAATTAGGATCATGCTACATCTGGTGCCCAATTGTTGGGGCACAAATTCACAAGAAGGTCCCTTGCCCATGAGTTAATGTCCACTCAACAGGAATAAATCCATGCCATGTTCTGAGCCAAACTTCTACGGCAGGTGAGTCACAGAACCTAGAAGAGAACCTATTACTGCCATCTCCCTAACCCAGTGGAATTCCTAAGTGCATTTTATATATCTATCCTTTTACTCACAAAAGGTGTACCTTTCACTTCTCATCAGAGAAGCTTCTTTTTAAAGCAGTAGGAGACCATTACAGAAACCCACAACTGGTCAAAATGTAGAGAACAATTAAGCATGGGATGGTTAAACCCAGTAGATCATCTCCAATGCAACATATAACAGCTAAGGCTCAGGGAACATTGAGGAAGAAAGGGTGGAAATACTGTAAGAGCCAGAGAATCAGGATATCTTCCATGTAAGAAGGGGAAGCTATACCCAGTAAATCTCAACCAAATGTTCTTTAAACAAGGCATAGTCAATGACAATGTTATTTGACATGTCAGTGTTGATATGAAAGTCACACAAGGCCCAACTCCTAGATAAAGATCTATAGACAATAGATAGTTGCTAAAAGAAGGAGATTGGTGTTTTCCAGGAATAACCCACCTGTTAGTTTATCTAACCTGAAGAGGTAAGCTCAAAAACATATACACGTGTGCAGCACTAAAAGACTCAGTAGGCTATATTTACACATATTTTTATTATATAAGAATATATATATATATATCATGTATTAGCAACAGTAATTAAACAGGTCATGGAGGACCTAGGAGGCATTAGAGTAGAGGAGAAGAGTGGATATGATATAAATATGGTACTCATTCACAAAATTTTCTAAAAAATGAAAGAAAATTGAAATGGCATAAATATCATCACAATAACTAACCATATTCTAATTGAAATTATATCATAGTCCATCAGATAAAATCCATACCTAGCATCATTGCTTGGCCTACGATTTATGACTGGATAGTATGTTCTTGGAAAGAACCTAGTAAAAATTATTTTTAATTGGACATAGTATTAACCTGACTCCTAAGGATTTATCATTGTACTTGTAAATTTCTCAGTCCCAAATAGACAAACTGATATTTGCAATAGATGGTGACTAGCACAGAGACTCACAACTGGCCAAAGCACAGGGAACAGAGAATGAGGAATGCTTAGCCCTAAATGAACCATGTATACTGAGATTCCTCTTCCCAGGGCTTAGGAAAGTTTGTTGAAGAGAGATGGAAAGAATATAAAAGCCACGAGTAATCTATGGCTATGAAGAAGCAGTGTCTGTTGAAAACACCAGGGTAGCTGCATCTATGAACACAAAGCAGCTATGGCAGCATATACAAGACCTGTACATGCTTTAGCCAGACCAAATCCAGCACGGAGAAGAGAGGTGGGCATGAAGTCCCACCGCTATTGATAGCCAATAGCTATTGGGAATGGGAGGATTGGTTTTCTCCAAGAGAACAGGTCCTGCTAACCCAGCCAGGCTTCAGAGGAAGGGGAAGCATCAAAAAAAAAAAAAAAAAAAAAAAAAAAAAAAGAATCGGTCTTTATTTATTTATTTTTTTTAGACATGAAGTTGGGTGGGTAATGGAGGAGGAGGAGATCTAGGAGGCGTTTGGAAGTGAAAAAATGACCAAAATTCTTCCAGAATTAATAAAAATACATTTAAAAAATCAAACAAAACCAGTACAGCCAAAAATAATAATTATTATCTTGAAATTTTAGGGTATAAATAAATGTCAAGTATATTTATGTTTGATAATTGATACTTATTCTTTTCCTCTGTTTTATACTTCCTTTTGTCTTTTTGTCTTACCAGTTACTAGTAGAGGATTATTGAAACAATCCCAGCTCTTGTGAGGCAGATCATCTCAAGTTCAAGGTCAGCACAATCTACATAGTGAGTTCTAAGTCAGCTAGGACAACATAGTGAGGTCCTGTCTTAAAAGTAATTTTAACGCACTCTTCACGGTCCTGACTTCCTTGCTCATAATCTCCCTCCTTTTGCTCCTCATCGGGACCTTGGGATCTCAGTCCGGTGCTCCTATGTGGGGCTCTGTCATTTTCTCCATCCAATGCTAGGTGAAGGTTCTATGGTGATATGCAAGATATTCATGTTGGAATGGGACTGATGGAACAGGGGACCAAACCGGACTCTCTGAATGTGGCTGACGGCGGAGGAGGACTGAGAAACCAAGGACAACGGCAATGAACATGACCTCTACAGCATGGACGGGCTCACTGTGAGCCTTGTCAGTTTGGTTGCTCACCTTCCTGGACTTAGGGGGAGCTGGGAGGACCTTGGACTTAACATAGTGAAGGGAACCCTGATGGCTCTTTGTCTTGGAGAGGGGTGGAGTGGGGGTATGGGTGGAAGGGAGGGGAGGGAAGGGGGAGGAGATAGAAATCTTTAATAAAAAAAAAGGAAAAAAAAAAGTAATTTTAACAAAATGAAATCTGTCTACTTGTTGTTATGCTGTTACTTTTTAGACTGTTGTTTTGAAAACTATTGGAAAATCATCATTTTGTTAAAAATTGCCTACTTGGGTTGTTTAGGAAGATGGCTCAAGAGAAAAGTGCGCCTGCATGTTAGTGTGAGCCTGAATTTCCAGAATCCAGTGGGGCACAGTAGCACGCATTGGCAGTCCTTTTGCTCCTATGGTGAGAATGAAGATGGAGGCAGGAGAATTCCTGGAAACTCAAGGGTCCACAGCCTGGGCTTTGAAAGCAGATAACTGCCAAAGAGAAGCACTGTCTCAGGCAAGAGAGAAGATAACGCTGCCATCTGACCTCTGACCTCCACATGTACACTGTGGCACATGTTCATCCACACACACACATGAATAGACCTGTACTTAAACACACACAAATACAGACGTACATCATCAGACACACATCCTCATGTATTCACATGGGCACACAAACAAATGAATTGTTTTTTCCCTATCCAGTGACTATTTTGTATAGTGTCTTCTGACAAGAAATGTACATTATCTGTTACTAGTAGAATCCCATCATTTTTGCTTAATATTTGCATTCTGCATCTTTTGCTGTTTAACTTTCAAACTGCTCCTGTTATTACATTTAAAATACATCACTTGAAAAAGCATAGCTCTAGAACTTGATCTTTCAGGTCTGACAATCACAAGAATAATGAAGTCTCTACTTCCCAAAAGACCAGCCAAAAATGATCACACCAACCTTTTTAATTTTTTTAAATTATAGCTAAAATTCCAAACAGCTCAAATCTTATCAACTGGGAAATGAAAAAGTAATGATACTCCTTGATAATAAAAAGTTATGACTGCTTATATGTACAAGAAATGTTTAACTTGAAATAATATTATGGCAAGTGTAAAGAAACCAAGAAAAAATATTTTGGCATGGTACCATTCATGTGAAGCTTTTAAGCAGGCAAACTATGCTTCAATGTCAGAGCCCAGTGATGTGTCATGGAGCAGAAGACATTCACTGGATGACACAAAGGTTATTTATTTTAGTTGGGATTGTGGTCAGGTGAGGAATACAATGGTCAGATTCAAATTAGTGTATATTCAGAAATGTTTTTTTTTTAATTTCAATGAAATTGTATTTCAGTGAAAGAAAACATGAACCCTAGCTCCATTACCTTTGTCTACTTCCAGTTTTCTAGAATCTGTGGCTACACTAAACCAGGTCTGAGTAGGTTAAGACAACAAGCCATCTGTCCCATTCTCCAGATTTCTTACTTTCCCTTTCTATTGGCCAAGCGCACCTCTCAGTGACCTTCAATTTGCTGTCTCTGTGTGACCAGTAGGAACGCACTAAGCTTCTCTCTTACGGATTCACACTTTAACAGGAAGTGCACACAATCATGTCCTGGAGATAATTAGCTCCCAAATAAACAGGAGCCCACTCCAACACACCATCTGCCTCCAAAGAATTTAAAAAAACTTAGATAATTAAGGTTGGGTGTCTCAATAGCAGAATTCTTGCATTACACATGCAAGATACTAGATTTGATCTCCAAAAGTAGAAGTCAAAAAAAAAAAAAAAAAAAAGAACTAGCTACTGACCCCTAGTGAACTAAGTAGTTACAATAATCCTACGAAAAGACAGAAACAAGAAGTCCAGTCATGACATAAAAGACACAAAACTGCAAAACAAGGCCACCTACAATTTGATAGTGACAAAATAATTAGAGCTTATAATTTCTAAAATTATTGCAAAATGGACATCTGCAGCATGTAAATTATTTTATGGATCAGTGTGATTTTATATACACTATTCTACTTACCATTTACTTCAGTTCTGAGAGGGAAATCAAGAAAGGGTATAGAACATCATTATTTTAGATGAAGAACCTGATGTTTTTATCAAATATGTCACCTACCACAACAAGACTAGTTCTTATATTTTGTCCCTCTCAATAGCAACCAAAAGGGCATAGAGCTATATTGTTTTCTGTTTGAAAAAGGTTACAGGCACTTAGGGCTGTGATAGTTAATACTGATCATGAACTTGATAGGGTCTAGCTTGATCTAGAAGACGAACCACTGGGAATGGCCTTGAGGGAGTTTCTATTGGGTTAATTGAGTAAGAAGAATAACAATGAATTAAGATGATACCATCCCATGGGGTGAGGTCCTAGATTTAGCAAAAGAAAGCTGAGCATCCTTGTTCATCTGTCTGCTTCCTGATTATGGATCCAATGAAACCAGCTGCCTCAAGGTCCTGATGCCATGCCTACCCCACATTGATGGACCATGAGCCAAAATAAACCATTCTTTAAGTTGCATTAGCCAGATTGTTTCTCCCAGCAATAGAAACGGAAATTAATACAAAGTGATTCCCATGGCTTTTTGGCTGAGGTGGCCCTTATTCAGGGCTGCCAATGATGGCCTAGGTAAGAGAATATTGCAGTTGAAAAAAATTATAAGCAAGCCCAGGTCTCAGCAGGGCCTGGCTCTGGACATATAGAAAAGGAAGCATATGGGGACAAGAGGGGATGAGCTGGATGGGGACAGAGGGTCAAGCTGCAGGTTTAGTCAGGAAAGAATGCAGCTGAGTGGGAAGGTGACAAAGAGATACAGAAGGGTCGCTAAGGGATTTGCTGTAGCTTTTAAGGAAGACAGTGAAACAAGACACAAACACCACAGAACACATGAAGTACTACAGGATTAAATTAATATTACAGTGTATCTATGATTCTGGTAAAAAGTGGGTAAGTGGTGAGTGGGCTACAAAGAAGTAAAGAAAGGAGAAGAGCCCATCTTGTTTAGGAGGTGCTTCTCTTAGGGTGGGAAGCAAATCTCCACCAAAACACACATTTCTCCGCGTGAGAGAATCACACTTCATTGAAGAGAGAAATAAAGGACTTAATGAGAATAAGCGATCCACGTGGAAAAGAAAGTGTTTAAGAGGAATTCATCTTAAAATAAGGGCGGTGGGATGAACTCAAGAGCTAAGACGAACCTTGAAACCAGGAAGGATAACTTTAAGCACGTGGGGGAAGTCAAAGCAGACGAAACCTGAGGTTGGATGACGAAGAAAGCAAAGATGACATCAACGTGCACCCGGCCTTTTCAATACTACAATGAGAAGGATCCTGAACAAACAGGATAGAAGAAAGACGGCAGAATTAGAAATGCTGGAGAGAATAAGAAGGCCACTTAGGAAATGAAATCACATCCTTTAAAAAGACTAAAGGGTGCCTTTAATGGCTGAGCTAGCTCTCCAGCTCTGTAAGACCATCTGAGTTATCACCAGTCAGAAATGAGTTCGTTCAATACTTACAGTAGAATTAACTAACAGCAGCAATAATGCTAATTCAAAAAATTAGAGACATTGGTTTTCTTAATAAATACCAACTTAGATAGCTAGTCATACACATGTTGGTATTTTTATCCACTGTTCCATCAAGTTATTGACTTTCTAGCTGTTAATGGTTTGCAATCCCTGACATATTTGGGATCTTAACCTCTTATTGAATGGCTGGCCTGCAAAGGCTTTCTACTCTGTGGATTGCTGGCTTTAGCATGCAGAAGCTTTCTAGCCTGTTGTAATCCTACTTGTCCATTTTTAGCTTCCTTTCCGATGTGTTTGGCCATGATAGCCAACAGGACCCTTCCTCGGGTCGGTCCAAGGAAACCTCTCCTATGATCCATGTTTTCCTGTTCAAGTAAATCTGTTTTAGGTTGATTTTATATATGGTGTAAAACTGGGATCTCATCTCATCCCACTGCATGTGGAGAACCAATTTCCAACTGCCATTTATTAAATGGATTGTCCTTTTCCTATTTTGTGGCACTTTTACAAGAATTGGTTACAGTAAACATATGAACATACTTCTGGGTTCCTTGCTCTGTTCCACTAATCAGTGTGTCAGAGTTTATGTCAGTTGCATGATGCTGTGGTTACTGTAGTTTTATATTTTAGCTTATTTTCTTTTACTGAAAATTGATTTTTTCATACACTGTATTTTGAAAGAAGTTATTATAATGTTTCTAGCTTTAATATTTCTGCTCAGAATTACTTAGCTTATTTGGGTTAAGTCCTAAAATTTTAGGACTTAAAAACATTTTTATATTAAACCTCATTGTAACAGTCATATGGATTACGTGGAATCATTATAATTCTTCAAATCTGTGAACAGATATATCTTTTTATATATGTGTGTCTTCAATATATTTTTTGATGCTTATAGTTCTTATGGTAGATATCATTCATCTATCTCCTTATTTTTGTTCCTAAATATTTTGTGCTATTTTAAATAGGATTTATTTATTAATTATTCTGTCAGATAAATCCTTGTTATTATATGGTATTTGCTGATTTTTATATTCTAATTATGTATCCTGTAACTTTATTAATTAGTTCATTATTAATTTTATAGTTTTAATGTAAATGTCATCCCAAAAGTTTTCTACATATTAAATTGTGTCATCCACAAGCAGAGACATTTGATAACTTCCATTTTTGTTTCAAGGAATTTTATTTCTTTTTCTTTTGCACTGGCTTTGGACTCTAAATACTATACTGAGTAGAAATCATGAACATGAGAAACCTTGTCTTCTCTCTCCTGATTAAGACTTTTGTTTTATGTGTAGACTATCAGATCAAATGAGAACCATTGTCATCTCCCTAGATTTTTCTATCCAGGTGACCTTCAAGCTGATATATATTATGCTAGGCTGGCTGGACAGGAAGCCCCAGCGATGGATCTTTTTTGTCCCTCTGACCCTTGGTGAAGTGCTGGGGTTCTAGTAATAAGTGGCCATATCTGGCTTGTATATGGATGCTGAGGATTCAAATTCAGGGCCTCACGATTGTGCAGCAAGTGCTTTTACTCACTGGGCACTGAGCCACCCTTTCCTCCCTAGAATGGAACTGTCAAACCAAGGAAATCTTTAAATTTGAAGGCATTATTGAAAAGCGCCCATATTAATGGAAAAACCCCAAATGTAAACATATCCTGTTGTGGCTAGAGAAGGTAAACATTAATGAAAAAAACAACACAAAGAGTTTCATCTCTGGTAGGGAAAAACCTAGCTTCCAATGGAAGGAAAAGCAAGAGAAAGAGTCTGCTGTCATATTTTTCCCATATTAGACATTGGAGAGCCAAACATTGGAATATTTATGTAATAAAATATTTGTGCACCAACTGAACTTGTATTTCTTAGATAAAAGCATTAGAAAAACAAAGTCACCCAGCCACAGCTGAGGAAATATGCCACCAACTCGCGTGTTGTGATAAAGGGAGTCTGAGCACACTTAAAGACAGAGGAAAGGGAAAGTGGTAACTCAGGAACTTTAGCAAAGTGTGAGGTCCACAGAGAGCTACATGCAAATCGTTGTCAATGGTGGTAAATCACAATAGAAAAGATGTTTCTCAGAACTTCGTATAAAATGTCAAAGTACATTGATTGACTGACTGATTGAGTCCGCAGTGCTAGGGATCATACCCGGGGCTTCAAGCCCGCCAACTGAGGACTGAATTACACTCCATATATATGCGAAAACTGTTGGGTAAGCAAGTAAATAATTATTATTTTATCTTACATAGTGGTGGCTAATAGCTAGTGTTTCATTCATGATCGTCATCATTTCTTTTTAAGATAAAAAAATCATAAAATAATATATATATAAATATATAAATGTATTATAAATAACCAGGAAAAAGCAGAGGTAAGAAAAAGACTGGTTGATAAAAGCCATAAGAGTCATCAAAAAATGAGAAAAAAAAACAGAACTAAAAAATAGAAACAATAAAAAAAATTACCAGACAGAAAACCAAATATACCAACCGGCTATAATAAATTGTGAACTGTTTGATTCACATTAACTAATAAAAAGCACCAAATTAGATCATAATGCAAGAGAGGAGCAGATGCTGTTTATTCCGAAGAGGCATGGAGCAAGTTGCGAAAGTTAAAAAAAGATGAGAGCAAAAATACATCAGTCAGATATAAACAAAGATGTAGGTTTTGCAAAGCTACTTGAGACAAAATGTGTATCAAGGAACAAAAAATTTCATGTATAGATAAGATAATTTTATATTAAATTGGTATATTTTTAATAAAAGTATCCATAAGGTGACAAAGTTAGCAGCAGTGGCTCATATAAAACTACTACAAATACTTTACAATTGCAAGATATATAAATTCTTCTTTCTCAATTTTTAAGAGATGAATTCTGCAAGCAGAATGTAAGTATTAGAGATGTGATTGAAGTTTATTAATGATAATGAATCAAACAATACTACATTGTGAAAATTTGCCTTATAATTTATTGAACTGATCAGTTAGCAAAGAATAAAGTAATAAAAGCCCAAATCCTGTAGAATAACCCCTCCTTTCTCTTTCAAATGATTTTTGAGACAAGGTTCTGTATAACAGTTGACCACAGACTTAACATGGGACCAAAGAAGACCTTAATCTTCTGATCTTTGTGACTCAGCTGTCTAGTGCTAGGATAAAAGGTGTGTGTTGTGCAGAGGATCAAAACCAAGGCTTTCTGTGGCCTAGCATTTTTACCAGGCAAGTATTCTACCAACCACACTCATGATGGCTTTTAAAGTCAATATTTTGGAAACTTTACCCAAGAGTTTTGGCTACATTAATCAAACTTACAACATTCTCTAAAATGTTAACTACTTATTGAAATCTGAAACCTAAAAAAACCCCAAAATCTTTAAAAAAAATCTTTGCTCAAAGAATATTTTAGAATTATAGTACAGACATAATCTTATAGTGATATGGTTATAGTGGTTTTCAGAAAAGCAATTTACAGACCTTATATGACTCCTTAATTATTTAGTACTCAAGCAAAAAAACCATTAATGATTTTTTTCAAGACAAAAGAACCAATCACCTTAAATAAAGAGCAATAACTTAAGAGCATAAGAAATCCATAAATCAGTAAACAAAACAATCTAAGAATGTATCTTAAGACTTAGTCCATGAAACTTCCAATAAAAATGGAAAATCCTACCAGTTTTAACTTAAAAATCAAGGGAAATCTGCAACCAGCAAATGAGAAAGCTAACAATAACTAAATGCAATAATGAAACTTGCTTTGAAAAACTGTGTTAAATTATTTGAGATTCTGTAGAAAAAGTGTGTCTGTGAAAACAAAACTGTATTTTGGGGGAGAATCTGGGACGAGTTGGGGGAGGGGAAACTGTTACCAGAATCTGTTGTCTGAAAGAAATCTATTTTCAATAAAAAATAATATTCCAAAATAAAACATTCTAATACAAAATAATTTCTCAAACTTTTTGTCTTAATTGCACATTTAATGGATTTTAAAAATGAAAATACAATTCTGTAAAAACGGTATGCATTTTCAGAGAAATAATTGATGAATAAAATGAAATTATTAGTTTTTACCGAACTGTAAATATTCAGACAGTATATAGTTTTCGACCCTCAGTATGTCATATATTTTGAACAATAGAAATGATCACAAGGAGTAGATGGATATTTTTGAAATATATTTGAATCATTAAGTGTTTATATTTTAAAGAAGATGCTATCTTTCCTCTTTCCATTTATTTCAGGAACAGCTATACTTAATAATATCCTGAAGCATCCAGGTAATGCAGAATTTGTGCATAAGCTATTTCTACACCCAGATCTTTGTGCTTTATTTTTTTGTGAGCTCAATATTTTTTACATTTTTTTTTATTTATCACTTACTATTTTCCCATATATTTTGTTTGCAGAGTTTATACATCAAAACATGATTCTTTCTGTATAACTTTTTGAAATTTAATTTTTCTTAGCTTGCAAAATACTAGGTATCATTGTGACACCACATATACATATATATACATACACACACACACACACACACACACACACACACACACATATATATATATAATGTCTCCTTTTCCTCCTTTTTATCCTCTTCTTCTCCCTCTGGGAATTCCCTCCTCCACACTCACAATATGTCTTCTCTCATATCATAAAGCATAATATAAGAGATAAAACATGTATCGTGTGTCTTCCTGATGCTGGCTTGTTCCCCTGACCATAGTAACCTCAGTTCCAGCCATTTCCCAGTGAATGATACAGTTTCATTATTTTTTTAGCCATTTTCTTTTGTTTTCTCTTGAAGGGCAAAATCTTATTTTGGAGGAACTGCTACTGTACATTTTCAGAGAGAGCAATGTAAGAAGGCAGAAGTATCAACCCCAAGATAAATATATCTGAAACATAGTAACTGAGCTTTCTTCTGTTTGCTGGTCATTGTTGATGCTGGATTTCAAAGTATCATGATTTCAGGAGAAATTTTATGCCTTTGGTTACATTTAGGATAGGTGGAGATCGCATTTTCTTTAGCTATTCATTTATTGATAGCTTGTAGGCTGTTCTAGATCTTCAATATTGCTTTTATTTTTTTATCTTATCTGTATTGAATGGTGTTTTTTTGGCATGTTTATTTGTGTGAGGGTGTCAGATTCCCTGGAACTGGCATTACAGACAGCTCTAAATTGCTAGATGGGTGCTGGGAACTGAACTTGGATCCTGGAAGTCAATGCTCTTAACTACTGAGCCATCTCTCCAGTCCCAGCACATCTTGGTTACTGTGAACAGTGTTGCAATAAACATGATGTGCAAGAATTATTGAATGTGTGATGTATGGACTTAGACCCTTCAGGCATATACTTCTCTTAGTTCTTTGTGTTTCTCTTTAAAATCATGTGAATTCATTTATTACAAAGTCTAAACCCAGATCTGATGTCTATCTCCATGCATTTTGCTTTACCTAGGAACATTTCTAATCTGAATGACTGCTGAGCAATGCAACTTCTAATTTCTTTGTATTCTTTGATGTCAAATGTGGCCACGATAAAGTGTGGTATAAATTATTAATTAAAGATTTGAAATTATTGCCCAAATCTACAGTCTTTGCAGTCAAAATGTCAAAAGAGTGTTGCTATCTATATTTCATTCCCCCAATGGAAATTAGGTATTTGTATTGTTTAGGTTGCAATTTTGAGGGAAGGATATGGGCTGCATATGTATATGGTGTGTGTGTGTGTGTGTGTGTGTGTGTGTGTATGTGTGTGTATGTGTGTGTGTGTCTTTGATTGGTTAATTCTATTACTGAATTACTGGCTGGGTTGGGGGGACTTTGTATTTTAAAACTTGACAAAAGTAAAGTTATTTGGGAGGAGGGAATTTCAGTTGAGAAAATGCTCCATCAGATTGCAGGTAGGCAACTCCATGAAGCATTTTCTTGATTAATGATTGGTGTGGGTGATGTGGCAGGGCACAGCTCACTATGAGCAGTAATGCCCTTGGGCAGGTAGTCCTGGGTTGTATAACAAAGCAGGCTGTGTAAACCATGGGGAGCAAGTCAATACACGGCATTCCTTCATGGTCTCTGTTTCAGTTCTTGCCTTCAGGTTCTTCCTTTGAGTTCCTGCATGGGCTTCTCTCAATGGACTGTAACCCAGCAAATGTAAGTCAAATAAACCACCCTTTTCTCCAAATTGCTTTTGGTCAGGGTCTTTATCACTCATAGCAATAGAAACTGAACTGAGACATGGAGTATAAACGTTACTCTATTATGGAGTTAGAAAATTCCAGAGAGAATGTGCACACTCAAGAGACAGACAGATGATACAAGAACAATAATTATTAGTTTCCTCTGACAATTTTATGTATAGTATGTTTGCTCCACTGCACATATAAACAGGAGTAAACTGAAACTAAAATCAAATTAAGAGGCTCTTAAACTATTAAAGGCACAGGCATAAGAAGGAGCTACTATGACTCTTATTTCAGTAACCTTCCCGAGGCAGGGCACATTTACACCACAAACACACACACACACGCACACACACACACACACACGATTTCCAGCAGTATCTGGATTGCAGCTGCTCATAACTCAGTTCTGCAGGCGCGCTGATGGCCTCCAAAGGAAGTCAGCTGTGATTATTAATCTTGATTGTCATCTTGATTGAACTGAGCAATACCTACGAGGCTAGTGGAGCACACCGCGGCGTGCCTGTGAAAGCCCTTCCCGAGACGATCAGATGATGTGGGCTCTGACCTAATGAGTTATTTAATCCACTGATGAATTAAAGATTTGACAGGACTATTCTTTTCAAAGGTAAGGCCTGGCTAGAAGAAGCAGGTCTCTGGGGAGTGTCTTTGGCTGTTATATCTTGCCCTCCCTCCACCCACTCCTGTACTGTTCCGCCCCCTGGCTGCTACAGATTGGATACTACTCTACCTCCACCAGCTGGGCCAGCATAGACAGGAATGTCTGGCACTCTAAGTTAGAAGAAGTCTTTCCACTTTTTAAATTATTTATATCAGGCATTCCCCACAGTGATTAGAATGCCAAATAACACAGCCATGTGTGTCAGTTCTGCGTAGTTTGGTGGAAACAGAAGACACAATATCTGTCTCACTAATCTTCAAAATTTCATTTGAGGGATGATAACCTGGGTGCACAGATGTCTAATCTATATTATAACAAGTATAGAGATGGGTTAGGGCAATGGACATTTATCCTGCACATGGTAACAGAGAATCCTATAAAGGAAGCAATATTTGAGATAGATATAATTAGGAGATAGTTTTGTTCATATTTTATGTCACAAGATATTTCTCTGAAGTTTATAAGGTAGAGAAATATATTCAATGGAAACTTTTCAGTAAATGCTCATATTGGAAGTGCTAAATGTTCCAGGGTTGGACTGTAAAAGACACAAGCAAGAATTCTTGAGTTTGGCCTCTAACATCCATATGAAGAAGCAGTGCCCACACAGCACTGGGGAGACGAAGGCGGGAGAAGGCCTGAGACACAGTTCAGCCACACTTGCTGGAGTTGCTGGGCTCCGGATTTGATGAGAGATCCTGTCTCAAAGTGTAAGATAGAGAAAGAGCTGATACACACACACACACACACACACGCACACGCACACGCACACGCACACGCACACGCACACGCACACGCACGCACACACATTATGCTTTCTTAATTTCTTTCAAATTTTTTATTGTGTGTTGGGAGTGAGTGTGCACCACAGTGTGAGTGTGGTGGACAGGAATTGGTTCTCTCTTTCTGCCACAGGGTCCCCAGGATTGGAGTCAGGTGATCAGGCTAGGCGATAAGTGTCTTTACCAACTGAGCCATTTTGCCTGCTCAAGGAAAGTTTTGTGTTTTCTATTCATAAAAACAAGCATCTAGTTCCCAGGAGGTGGTAGCACACACATTTACTCCCAGTATTTGGGAGAAAGAGGCAGGTGGATCTATATGAGTTCAAGGCCAGCCTGGTATACAGAGTGAGTTTCAGGATAGCCAGTACTACTGGCTTTTTTTTAAATCTATTTTATAAAAAAGATTTTATAAAAATCTTTTATAAAAAAGAAAACAGGGAAACTAAATCAACCAAACAAAGACAATAGGAAAAAAAGTATCTAAGCTGAGATTTAGAATAATACACAAATTTTAACTCTTTAAGAGTGTCAGTTGAGTAATTTTGATTAAATAATGGTGGTTTCTAAAAAAATAAAGCAGTAAATAATTTTACTAGAACTAAGAAATTGAAGTACAAAGAGCATAACGTCACTTTAATTCCCACTTTAATTCATTTAATTAAACAACAAACCACCCCTTTTGTCTGCCCATAGTCCTGGGTCAGAGGTCATGCTTGTCATCTAAGTTTTTAACTCTCTTATTATTTTTGTATATTGAGGTTTTCATAACAGTTATGAGCTTAAATTTGTATTTAAAGACTTTTCATTGAAATTATTTTAATGTTAATAAAAGTATTTATTGTTCATTTAGTTCACCAAGTTGCTCCATCTAAAAATTATGGGATTGGAGAGATAGCTTCATAGTTAAAAGCATTTGCTGCTTTTGTAGGGGATCAGGGCTCCAACCCCAGCACCAGCAGGATGGCTCATAAATGCCAGTTATTCCTTGTCAATGGTATTTGCTATCTTCTCTGGCCTCTTCAGGCATTTTATATGCATATGGTACACAGAAAAAAATCTTGCATACAAACATGCAGACACGTAAAATAAATAAATCTAGGGGGAAATTAAAATTGCGATAGAATTTCTATGAATTGTTATTTTTACTTTGGTAGACTTACTTTATTTAAAACTAGCTGGGGGAAAATTACTGGATATCTAGAGAGCTTTTGGCCATGGGCCAGAGAGCTAGTTCCAGAAGTCACAATTACAGACTCCTTAAAGGCCTGTGGACAAGGTATACCCAGTGGAGAATGAGATTCTGTGGTCTGATTGTTATGGATCTAGATCAGTAGTCAGTGCAATTTACTAACTATTATTCTATACAGAATTGACTTCCATAGGAAACCAGTCTCAAAATCTACAGAACTATATCATTCCTTGTGACATAACTAAGGGCTCAAGTGTCCCTCAGGACTTTGACTGCTGGTCTATCATAGCCACTGGCTAGGATAGCTTGTCTGAATGTTCTTTATCTAAATGGTGAGCTACTTTACATTTGAACTTTCTGACACCTAGGAACTAAAATCATGACTCATTGATCTGGGTCCACTGATTCAATTTAAGACGTGGTTGCTTTTTTTCCTCTCAGTCCATAGAAATAAGACCATCAAACATCCACAGTTTTCTGTGACCAGTCCACACTTTCTTCTTCAAGACTCGTTAGTAAATCACATTCTCGGGCAGTTGCTACATTACATATCACCTCTCTATAAACTAAAAATATTCACATGGAGTCTGAACGCTTACTTGCCCAGCAGATCTGAGCAGTCTGAAAGCTGTTAGCATCTGGTATAGGAGGTTCTTCTGTCTATGTGTTGCTTTCATTGGTTGAATAAAGAAACTGCCTTGACCTTTTGATAGGGCAGCACTTAGGTAGGCTAAGTAGACAGAACTGAATGCTGGGAAAAAGGGCAGAGAGAGAAAAGTGCCATGGAGTTGCCAGGTCAGACATGCTGAATCTTTCCCGGTAAGTCACGATCTCGTGGTAACATACAGATTATTAGAAATGGGTTGAATCAAGATGTGAGAGTTAGCCAATAAGAGGCTAGAGCTAATGGGCCAGACAGTGTTTAAATGAATATAGTTTCTTTGTGATTATTTCAAGTGTTAGCTAGTGGGGCATCTGGAACAAGGGGCCCCGTTCCCTGTAACAAGTGTCAGAAAAAAACCCCCACAGTTTTCATGTTAAAGGAAGTCTTGGGCAGTTTGTTTCAAGTGACCATGGTCTGGGAATAGTATTTAGGTAACCTCAAATTCTGTATTCTAAAACAGAAACAGTTTCATAAAATTTTACATTCTCTCAGAACAGAGAAATCCATAAAGCAAATCAAGTTTAAAATACATTGGTGGGTCCATCAGAGAGGCAGGTACAGCAAGATGTGGGAAGCTTCTCTATAGGCCCAAGATGCTGCCTGATGAGATTCTAACTGCTGGGTTGGTGGAAGCAACTGCTCAGTTAAGTTAATAGATTCCAATAGGTTCTCATCCACTACCCAGAAGATGTTAGTACCCGTACATAGGTTGGCAAAGATGGCTGTTCGCGAGGGCCAGAACTAGCCCAAGATAAGTAATTAGTCTCTGACCCTGCAACATTTCAATCTCTCCTCTGTACTGAGATTCAAACCAACCTATCGGTTTCTGCAGACTTCTTTTCAGGAGTTTTTGCTAACACTAGACCCTCTCAAGCCTTCAGTCCACAAGAGACATGGATGGTCTCTTGTGAAGAGAAGAGCATCCTAGCTAGTAGTAGATGCTGGGTGATAAAAGACAGCATCAGCACCCTCCCCAGATGGCGAGCTCCATGTCTTAGGTGTTTCCCATTTGATGTCAATTATTTACAGCTGACATCAATTATCCACATAAAGGAAATAGTGTTCATGTTATCTTTTAAAAGCTCTAACGATAAAGCTTCTCCTTTATCATGACAGTCCAACTAACTCCTCACACAAGCCTCGTAAGCATTCTGTTATTCCGTTGTTGCCCTCTCCGACATAGCTCCCAACCCAAGACACAGTTAAGATAATGCTACACAATCACACAATTGCACACTTATCCACTAATACCATCCAGACATGCTCACATGGAGAACACAGAATCTCAGCCTTTTCTAGACAGCAACAAAAGAGAGGATCTCAAAAGTGTAAGAGTAATCGAAACAGTTAAAACTCTTCTTGAGGGTGATTTTTCCCCCTCAGGTTGATTTATTCCATTACGACTTTACCCTCTAAAAACTTTAACGTACTAAGATGATATATTTTTAACCATCAAAACTTTTTTTTTACAACAATTTGATACAGAAAATGGGTTGAACTAAATTTGCCTCAAGGCCAGGTATGGTGGCACATACCTTAAATCCCAGCACTTGGGACTCGGAGAAAGGAAGATCTCTGAGTTCCAGGCCTGCCTGCTCTCCAAAGTGAGTTCTAGGTCAACCAGGACCTAGTTTCAAAAACTAATGCAAAAAATTTAGCAAATTAGAGATATGCTTGCCTCTTAAACTCCGTGAAAGTTTCAGAAATTAAATTTTAAGGCTGTTCATATTAGACAACAGTAATGATACTATCTTCATAATGAAGGTATTTAATTTTCAATTAAAGGTCTTAATCGAAAGTTAATGAAAACTATCATGCTGAGCTATTTTACAGCTTAGGATTGTAAGGGAAGATGACATTGTTGTGTGATTGCTAAAGAAAGCAAAGAAAGGGCATCCACTTTTCGGTTTTCATAAGATTTTATCCCATGCTCCTGATTCAACTGATATTTTCCTACTTTAAAACAATATTTCAATAGGTATCACCCTATTGCCAATGATAATCCCTTTTATCTTCAAAACGTAAATAAAACTTTCTTACCTCGAAATAAGTATAATATGCTGCTATGTTATTAAGTCTCTCATTTTTCTTCATTGACATTATGAGTGATTTTTATTTATGAACTCCAAGTACTAGAATCCATCATCAAACAAAAGTCAGTGAACTTTTTAAATAAATTCTATTTCTATTGTATTAAAATTTGGAGAAGAAAATGCAAGCATGTATTTTAGAGATAACAGGTATGTAAAGAAGCCGTCAGCAAATTCTACATTGACAGAATCTTAAAATGCAGAGTTTGTATTTGAATCTTTTAGTTTTTGTTTTTAACAAGATTGCTTTTTCCTTTGAAATAAACTCACCATTTTTGGTACTTAAAGCACATTGAATAAAAAAGTATTAGTAATTTATGCTCAAAGTGATGACATCAGGAAAAATAATGGGCCTTTTGCTTTTCAGCTGGTAGAATCTGAAAGTGGCTGAGGGCTGTGTGACCTTCATTACAGGGGTTTTCAATGAAAATTTCAGACTACCCAGAGATGATTCTTTAGTAGACTTGCCTGGAACAGCAAGCTGAAGGCAGTCATTGTAAAATTTGTTCTGCATTTTCTATGACCCATCTAAGTTATAAAATAGATGTTTAGCCGGGCAGTGGTAGTACATGCCCGTAATCCCATCACTTGGGAGGCAGAGGCAGGTGGATCTCAGTGGGTTCGAGGCCAGCCTGGTCTATAAGGAGAGTCTCAGGACAGCCAGGCCTGTTACACAGAGAAACCCACTCTCAAAGAAACCCAAAAATAAGATAATAAAATAAAATAGATGTTTACAAAGGTAACAACCAAGCCAAGCAGTTAGACCCTCTGGAAGTGCTCCAAGCTGCGAAATGATCACTGGGTTTGCTCCGTGGTGAATACGTATCTCAGAAGCTCCAGATGGAGGCATCTTTGAAGAATCGACTGCCTGTGCTCAGCAGATGTTAGGGGGATGAGACGGAGTTAGTCTTTCCGTTCCTCACAGTGAGATCCCCTCCACACATTCAAAACGTCCATGTTAGTCTTCCAAGAAGACAGTCATATCAAAATTCAGATAATTACAAGGATATAAATCCTGTAGATGACCGCAGAACCAAAACTTGTTAAGAAGCAATTTAGAAACCACGCATGCAATTTAAATTATATCTTATTTTATTAACAAGGTACTGAAATAAAGATACTCTTACTTAGGAGAGTTAGAATCTAGCTGAGGATGTTGTGAGGGGATCTAGATCCTCCTCTGGAGAAGACAAGAGGGACGCTGAGGACAAAGAGCGGCTGGAGGTCTCTGCCTTTACTGCGCTTCCTAGCATCTGCCCTGAGGGAAAGAAAGCCATCTGCAGACACACTGCATCTCACATACCGTGTTCTGACCTCATTCTCGCCCCACAGTATGCAGTGAGCTCTGGCTTCCAGATGCCATACTTCATTCAGTCAGCTCTAAACTGAACCGAGCTTGGTTGAATGAGGAGAACAACTCCAAGATGAAGGAAAAAAAAATTCTTCCTCAACATCTTCAAGGCATCACCTCACCACTGGGACTGACTAGAGAGCAACTCTAAGGAAGAACAAGGAGAATTCCGCGCTTGCCGACAGGAGGAAGAGGAGCTCTGGTAGGAAGCTCCGTAGATGTTAGTAAAGGATGTTTGTGAGTATGGAGACTTTTCTCTTTACACACATCTGGTTAAAGTACCAATGATATGAGATAGTTGAGTAAAGACCTTGAAGAATTCTTTCAGAAGTGGGAAAACTAGCCCAGAGTACTGATACGTTGTATTAGTTACTTTCCTGCTGCTATGATAGCGCATCATGGCCCAGACAACTTATATAAAAAAAGATTTTCTTTGGGCTTATGGTTCCAGCGGGTAATCACGGCAGCAAGGCGCAAGCATAGCAACAGTAGGAGAGGCTGAGAGCTCACATCTTGAACTGCAAGCCTGAAGCAAACAGAGTGAACTGGAAGTTGTGATGGTCTTTAAACTCTCAAATCCTGTTTCCAGGGAGACACTTTCTCCAACAAGGCCGTACCTTCCTCAGCCTCCACAAAGAACAGAACCACCTGGTGAAGCCTTCAAACATATGAGCCTATGGAGGATAGCCCACTCAAACCACTATGTGTGCAATAGGCATGCACAGGAGCAACCAAGAGCAAGTTTTAAGTGATCCTTGAGAAATATGACGGAGATACGTGTGCCATACTTGCTGCGAAGCAGTGTTATAAAGCCGCTCATTCAAGGATTAATGCGACCAAACTGTGCTCTGCAGGGAAGTGTTTTGCTACTGAGGATTAATTATTCCTTCAAGAACGTCCATATGCCACAAATGACCCGTTCTGAGCAATCAATAGATTTAAAGAGATCACATGTTCTATTGTACAGACAAGGGCAAACCACTCAAAATGACTGCCATTGCATTGTTTTGAAACATCACCTATCTCCTCCGGTCTTGTGATGGTTTTCTTAAGATTTGTTTATTTTTATTGTATGTGTATGGAAGTTTAGCCTGTGTGTTATGTGTGTTCAGTGCTCACAGAGGCCAGAAGAGGGTGGTTGATCTTCAAGGACTGGAGTTTTAGACGATTGTGAGTTGCCACGTGGGTACTGGGAATTCAGCCTATGTCCTCTGGAAGAAGAGTCAGTGCTCCTTACCTCCTGGTCTCATGCTTTCTTAAAAAATATGCATAAATCTGGTCTTATGCTTTAAACAGACCCTGAACCTTGTTTTCTGTCTCTCCTAACACTGTGATTGTTGCTTCTCTCTTCAATCTCTCCAATGACTTATAGACTAATTTTTCTGTGGTCCTAACTGAAATGAATTTTCGTCAAAGGTACCTCCCTCTCCATCCTGTAGAGCATCACCTTAGCTTCAACTTGTCAGTTCCCTAATATTTAAACAGACTTCTCCACTGCCTCATTTCTCCACAGAGGCTCTGATCATGGTCAGCTTTCTAATGTCTTGACACTCATCTAAGACTTACTAATCAAAACTAAGTTCACTGCCTCCATCCTGCTGCCAGGCCAACCAACAGCTTTATGGGCTTTCCACTGTTTCTAATTCTCATTCAGAAATACAGTTTATATACTGTGTCTCCTACCGTATTGATACTCGTCTAGTCTTTCCCATCACTTCCTGTGATGAATTAATATCCTTTCTAGATCTTCCTTGCTTGCCAAACCTGAAGATTATACTCCAGTAATTTAGCTGTACTTCTGTACACTGTGGATTTGCATTTGTGTGAGACTTACAAAATCCCCATGACTTCATATGGATTCGTAAGTCCAGCCTTAACATTTCCTCTAATTAGACGTCAAATTTTCTCTTGGCATGAAAGTTTGCTTGAATGTCTTGAATGCTTAACACTGAAAACCAAATTTCTTCCTTTAATTTTAGTAGCTAGCCACAAATAAAATAGCAACAAAAATAAAATAAGCAAACAAGAAGCTATAAACATATTAGATTATTGCTCATTCTCCATAATTTTCCTGTTTTACTTTCTTCTATATGCTTACCTCGTCTTTATGCCTAAAATATATTGTTAATTTATAGTCAACTTTTTCTTAAATATCAAATGATATTTAATTTTTTTCAAATTTATTTTTTTCCTGGGAGTTCTATCATCAGAAACTTTGAAGCTAAGTTGTTGCATAGTACCTAGCATGAACCAGGCTCTCACATCCTGGTCCCACTCACTTTCTCCTTTTCTTCATTAGTGTTTATAATATTTTAAGTAATGACAGTATCTGCACATGTATATTTCCATTTAAAATCGATTTCATTTCTTATTTGTTTTATTTGTTGTTTGTTTGAGACAGGGTTTGGCTATGTAGCTCTGGCTGTCCTGGAACTTGTTTTGTAGACCAGGCTGTCCTCGAACTCTCAGAGATCCCCTGCCTCTGCCTCTGCCTCTCAAGTGCTGGGATTAAAGGCACGAGCCACCACAATGTCCAGTTTATTTAGCTTTTTATTTGTGTGTATGCATGTGTCAGTGTGTGTGTGTGGGGGGGTAATAGTGTGTAAGTAAATAAGTAGATGTTCCACGGAGTTCAGGATAAAGTGTCATATCCTCTGAAGCAAATTTTCTCTTTTAAAGGTTTGTTTTATTTTTAAATTGTGTGTGTATCTGCGAATGAGCATGCCATGTGAATGGAGCATTCAGTGAGGGCAGAAGAGGGAGTTAGATTCCCTGGAACTAGAGCTATCGAAAATTGTACTCTGCCCAGAGTGGATGCTAGGAACTGAATGCAGGTCCCTCTGCAAAAGCAGCACTTCCTGTTAGCCACTGAGTCCGCTCTCCAGTTCCTGTAATGACTTTTCAGTTCCTACCATGGACCATTCTTGGATAAAGACATGGCATTCCACAAATATGTGTGTAGAAATGACACATGTCAATGCCCTTCTTTTCTCCAGATGTTGAAGAAGTATATAATCTGTACCCAGAGCCATCTAAGCATCCACCTATCACTCTCTCTGTTTACAGAGTATTCTATAGGGCAGGAAACAGACTGATGAGCCTCTAAGGCTGCCTATGTCATTCATGAGCACAAGGTAGACAATATCCCTAATACGAACTGAAAACACAGTATTAAGGAATACAATCTCCGTAGCGGTTTAACTGAGCTGTTTTCTTGTGGATTTTGGAAAGAACTTTGAGAAAATTTAGCCCTGTCTATGATAATCCCTTGAGCAACATACACTGAAAGGAACTATTTTACAGAATTTACCAAGTCAACATCTTTCAGAGTCAATATCAGCACATCTGGAATATACCATTTGGGTATGTTCACAGTGAAGATAATTGCTGTAGAGGAAACTGGAAACTGCCAATCAGGGTACCAGTCTCACCTGCTGCTGCTAATTGAGCCCAGACTCTGAGTGCAATAACTCATCTAATGTAAAGTCCATGTAGCCTGTCGGCTACAGTTGTTTTTCTCTACATGGAAGATGGATACATGCTACATAAAAATCTGTGATTCAATCAACCTATGTATTCGCCTACGCATTACTGGGAACTCTGTGTAGATCCTACATAGTCAAATTATATATATATATTTTTCAGTATTCCTAAACATCTCAAACCTCCACAGCTTTCACAAGCTCAGACACAGCCAACTACCTTTTTACAGGAAAGCGATGACTGAGCTAGAAACAGCCTGAATGCATGCACCCCACTGCCTGCCACCTACACACACACACACACACACACACACACACACACACACACCTCCACAACAGGGAGTGACACAGCTAATCATCTTACAAAAATATTTTTATGCATTTTAAAAATTCATTAACATCACGCCAAATGGTGAGTCAAATTTTAACCCCAGCTTTTGAATATGACATGTCTGTATTTCATTCCCTGATTATACTGATAACCATAGAAGAACCTTTATGAGAAATCATGAGAAGCAGGAGGAAAGAAAGGTTGTTGCATGCCATTTCCACCTCCTGAGTCATTCCACTCTGTGGCACAGCTAACATCACATGACCTAAAATCCTTTAAAATGTGAGCACTTTCCACAATATAAACTATTCTAAATGTCTACCACCCTTTCTTCATAAATAGGGAAAATCAATTTCTCCCAACAATTAGTGAGTTTTCATGTTCTGCTCACATGGGGGAGGGCGAGCCAAATGCTGTCGCTAGGAGTCTATGAAACACATTACATCAATCTTCACTCGTGGGAGAGAAGTGACTTACATACCATTCGGAAAGGTTAAAACAAAAGCACACAGAATCCTAACATCCCTGCAGGAGCGATTGTTCCAAAGGCCTTGGGATGAGGATGCTGGAGTGCCTCTCAAGCTGTGCCCAGGGGGCTCAGTTGCTGGCTCCGGCAGAGCCACTGCCATGTTAATCGGCTTCGTTACCTCTCTATGATGTGTTCAGCGCATTAGGCATCAGTATTCCCCTTGTGAGGAGAAGGCCCATCCCTCACTCTGAAAGCTTTATCTTCCCAAGTCAAACAAATCCAGTCACCGACATGAACGGCCGAGAAGCCGAGGACACATGAAAATACAGCATAGAACAGCCAGTGATCATTTTGGCATAGGAAGATTTTTTTTTTTTTAAATGCAGCACAACCAGAATTAAAGCATCCGAACCTTTTGCGCTTGAATACAAGATTACAAAGCACATCTTAATTAAAAAATGCCATCATTTGGCAGGATAATGATTCACCGAGGCGACAAAAATAGAATCATGCTTGCTTACCTGAAATAAAGGGAATGGTAATCATAGCACAGAATCCATGTGCGTGATGAATCTGGCAGTCTCCAATGCGGGTCTCTAGAATTCAGCCTACAGCAGAAAGTAAAATCTCACATGTGTAATGTCCTTACTAAAAAAGAAGAGCCAAGACAGGACACTCACTGCATCCTCTCTGCTTCTGCCTTAGCTTTCTGTTCTGACACTCACTCACTCGATGGTACCCACTGTCTGTTAGAAAACAGCGTGCTAAATTAAAATAAATAAATAAATAAATCTAAAGGAGCCGCTTGCGGGACAGCTCCATCTCCTGGTCGTAAGTGGAATCACAGTAATTCAAGTTCCTTTGGCAGAACAGCATTCAACAAATAAGATTAGATGGTATATATAGTTCAGAATTCTAATGTGTTTGACTTCAACTACCTTAATTAGCCACAAATAAAACACAGAAAAGTCATTATTATACTATGAATTCAAAAAGTTATAGTTCAACTTTTGAAGGATTGTTGGATGTGTTTTTATTACATTAAAATAAGGATTAAATTATCATGACATTACTAAAATTGCTATATGGAAATAATTGTTAAGATTAATCTTACTGTTATTGGTCATCTTTTTTTGTGGAGAGGTATGTTTTCTTTTGTGTTTAACAGAATAATGAAGTGATGAGGAGATAAATCTTAAGTCAATTGAAGGTTTCTGAAACATTTCAAAGTGTACAGGCAATCTGAAATATGACAACTGTGTTGTGCTACGGTATGAAGCTAGGTCTCATTAGGAGGGTAGGAGCAGAATTAAAAATTTTCTGATCGTTAAACAAGTCAGAAAACCAAAGTTTTACTACGTATGTGATCAGTTCAATATGCATAAGGTTACTTACTTAATTTATGCAATTGTTTGTGAAATCCTGGGTCATAACCCACTTGAAATAAAAAAGGTAGGTCTGTCTTTTGTCAACACTAATGTCACTAAGCAGGGTCTGAAATCAGGGCTCAGAACCTGGGTGCTGTCCGTGGTCCTGAAACCCAATTACAGGCTCTCTTGGAGTGTCCTAGGTTTTAAGCTGACATAAAATTTTTGTTAAAATGTGATAGAAGTTTTAGTCTTACGAGTTCTAAATTAGGGGCTGGAAACATGGCTCGGTGATTAAGAGCATTCACCTCTCTTTCAGAGGACCTGAGTTTGATGCTCAGCACTCATGTCAGGGGGCTCCTAACTTCCTGTAATTCTAGCTCCAGATGATCCGAAGCTCTGTTCTAGTCTCTGCAGGCACTGCAGTCAGGGGCACAAACTCACACGTGTGCACACATATGCATATAACTCAGAAGTTAAAGGTAAGATGTTCCAAATCAGTCCGATAAATAATAATATCTAATACGTGATTAGTGGTAGTCATAAAATATACATGTGTGTAAATCAGAAATTGTAATGTTGATGAGTCTAAAAAGAATTACTTTAGATTTCATTGTGTGCCGAAGTTCTGTAACATAGATTATGCCATCATCAATTAAGTTTTCTGTTTTTTTTTAGTCTTTCTCCTATCTGATATGATCAAATACTGAGCTTCCCCAAACATGAAATACTATTAAAATATTTTAACTGATATTTATACTTCAGGGGATTTTTTACAATAACCCCTGTAGTATTTAAATATTTTCAAAACAAGTAGGTGTTTCTTCCATACTCTTTAGAGAAAATTTTATTGTTTAGGGGCACATATCTAAATGTGTACTTGAGCTGTGTGTATCTTTAGGCATAAAAATCCAGTATTCAGTTGGCATGGTATTATGTGGTGCAATGGCTAGGATAATTTTTCTAAATAATTTCTCTAAACTGTGGGTTGTGCCACATGCTCCTCAAAACATCTCACTGGCTACTTACTTCCTTTCCATTAAAACCAGTGCCTAGCCGTGTGCTCAGAGTATGGCTCACACCCTTGTCTCTTATCTGTTTGGTCTTATCCTCACACTCTCTATTCTGATTTCTTTATAGTAGCTTCTGTTTGGTCACTTCTATAAGACTGGGTCTTAAATGCATACCTGAAACATGAATTATGCCCAAATATGAATGAATGTCCAGAAAAAGAATTTGCATTAGGTTTGTAATTTCATTGTACAAATGCTTCTGTTTTTGTGTTTTGATTCCTATGTTCTCCTTAATATGCCTGCAAAAAGTATAAAATCAATGAAGTAAATAGCATTCACTTTCATTAGGCTATCTAAACTATATGTTTGTATCACACACACACATGTGGGCACACATACAGTATCTGTTAAATGTATTGATTTGATAATGCCTGTGGTGGAATGAAATTCTACATTCCTGGGCTGTTTTCAGCGGCATTCTGCCAAATTTGGGTAAATTAGCATTATGCAGATCTTACTTCCTGCCTGCACTTTCCTGGAATAAGCAGATTCTGAGGTGACCATTGAACCTTTATTCTTATCTATAACATTTTATCTGTTTTAAGAAAATATGCAAAGTATCAACACTGTTTCCTGTGCTAGGTATTTGCATGTTTATACACAACAATTTGTGCATATATAGCCATATTTACATAGAGTCCACTTTTTTCCCCCTTTGGAAATCAGGTTGAGTTCGAGAATGACTTTGCTACCAACAATAAGCCCATGACGTGGTTTCCCAGTGACACTGTCCTTTTGTGTTGCTTTGTTTTAACCATAGATACCAGGTACTTATTTTTGATATCTTTACTTTCAAAATTATTTTAAGATAGCAGAAAAACTGACCTATTTTGCTTCAAACAAATTTTGAGCCTTGACTGAGGCACACATGCTTTTTTATACTTTATTTTACGGTGTCTCACTTACCTCTCCATATCAGTCATGTGATACAGAAAACAACAAAACTCCAAGTCTTGTTTATGCCTAGCGTTGTTTCCCTTTTTTCTTGCCTCGGTTTTCCATATGTAAAATATATGCATCAAGGAAATAAAAGTGAATGCAAAATTCCCAGCCATGGTTTAATTTATACAGTTTTAGTCACAGTGAAGTCTGCTAGCATCTTTTAAATACTTCATTGCCCATTCAGGACAGTTTGAAAGCTCTGATTCCATGTCTAATGCTTCTCCTATATTTATCATTTGCTAGAGCGTCACAGACCTTCACAATACAAGGAGAAGACTTTTTACAGATTTATTATATTTTTAATTATGTATCTGCTTGTGTGTCTATGTGTAGATATGGACACATGGGTGCAGATCCCCAGAGGGGTCAGAAGAGAACATCCAATACCACAGAACTAGACTTACAGGAGGTTGGAAGCTTCCTGCCGTGGTGACTAGGAACCAAACTTAGGTCTTTGTAAAAGCATCAAGTGCTATTGACTTCTGAAGTATCATTCTCAGCCTCAAGGGGTAGCTATCTCATGCTATGTCCACAGCCTGCTAATACTGATGAGATAAGACTTTTAGCACACTAGTTCCACTTAACACAAGTTAGTGACCTTTCACGGAATATGTCCTAGTTTGCTCTCTATCTCTGTGGGAAGAAGGCATGGCTAAGAGCAGCATGGGGAGGAAGGGTTTAATTCACCTTCCAGTTTACAGTTCCCCTCATGAAGGGAAGTCATGACAGGAACCCAAGTCAGGAACCTGGAGGCAGGAGCTGAAGCAGAGACCACCGAGGAACACTGCTTTTATGACTTTTTTTTTATGCTTTTATGACTTTTTTATGACTTTTTTTAATGCTTGCTTTTATGACTGGCCCAGCTGGCTTTCCTATAGAACCTAGGAGCGCTTACATAGGTTCGGCACTGCCCACAAGGTGCTGGCCCCTCTCACAGCAATCAACTGTCAAGAAAAGGCCCCACAGACATTTCCCATGAGCCAATCTGATAGAGGCAACTCTCCAAGTGAGAGTCTTTCCTTCCCAGTGGCTCTAGTTTCTCTGAAAGGATAAAACCAGATCAGCACAAAATATTATACATAGAGAGATGAAAAAACAAAAACAGGACAGAAACTAGGCTAGCAAGACCTTTTAATTTCCATAAACAAAATTTGAGCAGCAGCATATTTTCCAGTCTTTGAGAGGGAATGTTAAAAAAAAAAAGTTTATTGTATATTTTTGAGTCGGTAGTGTGCTGAGTAAGCAATTTGCACAAATTGTGCCATTAAATCTCAAACAGGTCTGTGAAGTAATTTTCATTATAATTATTTTTTTTTTTTTGTTTAAAAAGCAGGGAGAGAAAGCTAGGAAATGACACACGCTAACCTTAACTCAGGCGCTGGTTTTTGGCACTTGCATTCCTTCTGGGTACTGCTTGAGACAAAGAAGCAAACTGAGGAAGTGATTTCACTGACCTTTAGAATTTTGTTCTCGTCTAAGTTATTCATCAGTTTCGTGAGTCAGGAGGGTGAGAAGGTTCTCTTTGAGAACAGCTCTTTTCACGCTGGCCTTTAAGAACAGGTTTGCCAAGGATGAAAGGGGTAGCTGAAAAGAAACCAGAAGGAATGAGGGAGAGTGGAGACTTGGTTTGGTCTCACAAGATGATAATATGGGAGATGGGGGGCGGTGAAGGAAAAGGAGAAACACAAGACCCATAGAGAATCCCCATTTCAGTTCCTTCCTTTTCTAGAAGTTCCTAAAAGAGAGCAGTGTTCCAGGACCCAGGGGCCAAGAGTTATTACAGTTGCTTCCCAAGCTCCTGTGTGTGGCTCCAGAAATACAGTTCTGCTGGCTGGCAGCTCCCTGCTGTGGGTAAGAGAGTACGTTTAGGTTGTCCTGACATTGCTAATTGGGAGGTGTGCTTTTTCCTGGAGCAAACAACTAAATCTGGCATGGTAAAGATCCAGTCTTACAAACTCACATTGGTCGACCCCTACACCACCATAGACCCAGCAAGGTTCACAAACATCCCCCTGGCCAGCAGAGGACTGGTCGTCAGGTTCATCTTCTCTGATTGTTCTTGTGGTCACACTTGACAGTATTTTTCTAAGCACGTCTTCCTTGTTACTGCTGACAATAGTCATTATCCGCTTTTTTTTTTTTTAAAGGCTCACTTGATTAGAGTGCTTTAGGTAAATCTCTGCTTTTTGCTTTCTTGCAATTTCTGCTCTCTGTGGTCTAGAGAACACAAGAGAGGAAAAACTAATCTTGTTACTAATTGATCTCAACAAAAGCTTCTGGAAGCGTCTCTGTAGGGTGAAGAGAGAAATCACAGGTGTTTAGTTCTTCAAGACCTGAACTGGTTGGTTTGATATGGTTTTCTCTCTTTTTTTTCCCTTGGGTTTTTTCCCAGGATAGGATTGCTTTGTGTAACAGTCCTAGCTGTCCTGAATCTAGCTCTTGTAGACCAGGCTGGCCTCGAACTCACAGAGATCCACCTGCCTCTGCCTCCTGAGTGCTGGGATTAAAGGTGTGCATCACCACTGCCTGGCATGGTTTTCTTAAGTGGGCCTTCAATTTACCTCCTCATAAATTAGCTATTGAAGGTATTTTGTTTCAGGGACAGAAAGCACACTAAGATGCGTCTATTTAATCAATTACTTGTTCTGCTGATTTGATTAAAGTGGGCATCTTCTTGGTCTGAAATTGTTAACACAAAATCCCCATGTAAGAGCAGCCAGTAAATACTAACGTAGAAATAGTGATTTTGAAATAAAAGAAATAGCTTAAATGGGTCTGTTCCTGGAATAGAATGTCACTATCAAGATATATAGCCACAGATATATACGCTGGTACAGGAAAAGGATCTAGAAGGGCCTTGGATGAGCAGGGATGCCTTCAGACTGTGACCAGTTATAATAAATTAGAGACACAGATCAAAGAGTAACCCAGGTCTCAAAGAAGACTTTATTTCTAGTGGAATCTTCTGCTCATCAGAACCAGCATCCTGCATAAACAAAATGGGGCGGAGTTTTTCCAAGAAAGCAATGTCCTCCCAGCATACTCCCGTCACACCATCCAGGCCACTAAGCAGAGTGGAAGAAAATAGATCTTTTGGGTAAGCAAAGGCTTCAAATCTATTCAAAGATCATATAAAACATTTCACCTTTTCAAAATCAGTAAATGTGACAGGCAGCGTGATAAAAAATTAACAGCTTCTCATCAATGACCAGTGTAGTGGCGTTTCAAATGTATTTTAATAAATAAAGACCGCCTGAAGATCTAAGAGTAAAACAGTCCCACTGGCCAGCCTTACAAACAAGATTATGGGAACACACACCTTTAATCCCAGTAGCCATACTAGTTGCCATAGAAATTGCGTGGCGTATGCCTTTAATCATGGTGGTGCACACCTTTAATCCCAGCCCTTGAGGGGTATATAAAATGGGGGGGAGACAGCTCTCACACACAGTCTCATTCTGAGACTTCTAAAGGAAGGATCGCTATTATAGACTGAGGTCAAGGTAAGAACCAGTGGCTGGCTGTTTTGCTTTTCTGATCTTCAGGTTGAACCCCAATTTCTGATCCTGAATTTTTATTAATTATGCTTCAGACCAGAAAGTGCTAGAATGACTAGATATGTGGACACACGTACCAAGCATCTCTTGTGGTGCCAGGGCTGAGCTTCATTTACCCATGCATGAGGACTTGAGTTTGGATTCTAAGAACCCACATAAAAGTCAGGTATGGTGGAATACACCTATAATTGAAGGACGGTAGGGACAGGTGGATCCTCTTCCTCAGTCGCTAGTCATTCTAAAAATAAATCTTGAACCCAAGACTCAGTGAGAGACCATGTCTCTAAAAAAAAAATAAGAAGTCTATGATAGAGGAGGATTCCCCAATTCAACCTCTGGCATGCCCATGTTCAGTAACAAGGTAGTGCGCCTGCATACTCATATGTATGTATACACATACACCCCACACATATATGTACCGTACATACTAAAGGTAAAAGGATAATGACCAGAAATATCCTACACCATGGTTACAGCAAAGTCCAAAGCCATAGTACAAAGTATAAATGAAGGTGGTGGCAAGTCAAGAATACAAGATAGCGATTTTGAAATTCAGATTGAACTGACATTGAGAACTAGAGTTCTAATGATGAGGTCGTGTGTTGGCAAAGTGGAGCACACACACGCACACACACAAAACACTTGTATACATGGAAATGCTGGACAATGAAGGATAATAACTGAACAATTACACACACACACACACACACACACACACACACACATATATATGTATATATATATAAAGACAGTAGGACAGTGGAGATTTAGAGAGGTCGCTTCTGGTTCACCATGGTTCTGATTGTTGTTACTCTCTGTGCAACACAAGAGAATTTACATGATATCTCTGTGAGTGGATAGCTGCCTTGGAAGACAGAAATCTCCCAGGATTTGCAAGAATTTGAATACCAGTCAGAGGTGTGCTCAAATGATTTCTAAATGAGAGGTAGGGGGCTCCTATATCCGCTTTCTGTTTTTTTCTTTTCAGGAGCTGGGGTACCCCTTTTCTTTTACCTTTAGATACCTGTTTTTTAGATTCCACAACTTTTGGACTTTGAGACCTGATTTCATGGTCTACCCTATTATCCAACCTTTGACCTCATACTAAGATCTTATACTGTTAGCTTCTCTAGTCCATAACCTAAGTTATGCTACTACCTTCCTTGGTTATCCAACTTGAAGATGGCTTGCCAGGGAGCTCCTCTGCTTCCACAATTTTACGAGTCACTTCTCATAATAAATCTTAAGCAAGGATATTTATCTGTCTTTTACTTATCATCTGTTTAAAATGTATCTCTCTTCTCTCTCTGTCATCTCTAGCTATCTCCACCAGCTGGATTTCCAAACGAATGTATATCCACCAAACCAGCTAATGTCTGACTGGAAAGAATGTACAGTTCTCCATGGGACTTAACTTTTGGTCTTTTCCCGCACAGAAGTATCTAATGTAGTTTTCAAAACAGACTACAGCTGAGAGGCACTCAGTTGACAATGAGGATCTCTAACACTTCCCCAGCTCTTGATCAGCAGAGATGGTGTTCCATGTTCACACAGTCTTTCACCGCACTGCCCAGCACGTAACGAGACGGCAATTCTCAGTTCCCTGGCAGGGTACAGGAACATGTGACTGATTGATGATCAATATTTTAAAAAAGTAGCGCTCACGTTCCAGTGCAGGCGCCCTGACCCCAGAGTATCCATGTTACTTTCCACATTTGGTTTTGCTCCTTATATCCAAGTGAGGTCCAGAAGACCAAGTACAGAGTTGTGGAAAGACAATAGGACAGACAGAATCTAGGTCCTAGTTTGGTAGAAAGGAGCACCAATCAGGTGAGGAAAATCATGGAATAAGGCGTTTCAGGGCCTGGGTTGTAGTCAATAAACCACAATTCCTTTATCAGAATTGTCCGACACGCATTTCTCAGGAATTTTATTTTCCAGATACTAATTGGATTTTTACAGCCCCAGGTGAAGGTGTCTGAAGTTACGTGGTACAAATCTTGTGAGTACATTTGAGCAGAAGGGTTTATTTCTAATACTCAAAACACAGTAAGGTGACTATGATCGATAAAGAGTCTGTCTTCTTATTGCAAAATAACTAAGAGACATGTTGAATGCTCCCAGGATAAGGAAATCCTAAATATGAGGTGATGGCTACAATATATGATCTAATCACTGTGTGTGGGTACATTGTTTGCATGTGCTGGTGGTCATGTCAGAGGAGCAGCAGGTAGCAACTGAAGTTTGTTCGAGGTGTCAGCCCACCAGGAAGCGAATCCCTGATGGGCAAATATTGAATAGGCAAGGACCCAGACCACAGACTTCTGAATGTATTTTGTTTCTACTAATGCCTTTACATGTTTGCCATTTCCAACTTTCTCTGCTATCTTGCTGTAGGAACTCCTTCAGCTAGTAGACTTTAAGATTACTAGCTGAAGCGTGGCCTCTTATGCTATGAATGCCAACTTAAAGTGTGCCTATGCTCTCTCTCTTCCGGTTGCTGAATTCAGTTCCTGTTCCCTGTTGGTGCAGAGGACTGTAATCTATGAGGCTACCTCTAAATAAATAACCCTTTATTATACTCAATTCTGAGCTAGTGTGGGATTTCTTTTTAGTGTCTGTCTTCAGTACCTGTTGTGGTGTGAATGGGTGTGGGGAGATCCCTACTGTTTGTAATTGTAGTGTGAGTATCTCATGGAAATATCTCATCCTACTGGGCATTTTTACCTATGGATTATTATGAAGATGATTTCTTCTTAAGCTGTACTGTTAACATTATCTTCAATAGAATTTTGATGATAAAAAAATAAAACAAGGAAGTATCACACAGCTGGAACACATGAGTTTCTACTGAGGAGTTTTATAGACTGTGGCTTAGGTTAATGATTAAGAAAAATAACTGAGTACCAGGAGCCAGGTTGACTCAAATTCTTTTAACCTTAATTTTAGGAGATGTTACAGGTTTTGGAGTGCATGGATAGCTAAAACAAAGTTTTGAAATTAACTTAAAGTTAAACTAAGATGTTTTTGTTAAATAGCTTTGAGGTGAAAACCCAAGAAGACAATCTAAAGTTTTAGAAAGCCACATCGTTGAGTGAGGAACCTGTTAAGGTCAGGGAACAAGAACAAAGCAGACCAATTATCATTAGCTGATGTGCCTTCCTTACTAGGATTGATTGTTGACCAAAGGTGATAATTAATTCTATATACCTTACTCTCAATTTCCTGATATAGATATAAAACTATTGATGAGCAGGTATGTACCCTAAAGATTTAAAGCAGAGATGACTGATTCTTTTTCATATATAAATATTTAGGTTTCTGATTTCTTTAGGACTCCTTATAAGATTACTTTTCAAGATAAGCAATAAAGTGATCGGTCCTTTCTTTGTAACCACAAAACACAGCTTGCCAGAAAAAGAACTGGCTGAGAAGAATACTTTCCTTGCTTACACAGTTAATCTACAACAAATTGCTTGGGTATGAGTGTGAGTTCTTGGGGATAATTTGCTTTTCATCTGTCATACGTAAAATATTTAATCATGTAAAAGATATGGAAAACAGTATGTTTTTTACTTGTGTTCATTGTAATCATTCACTTGAAAAATAGAATGTAGCCACACTGTAATTTTTATATAGCCTGAAAGACTTTGCTGGGGTATATGAGCTGTTAGAGAAAGAATAAAGATAGAAGGAGAAGAAAGACATCAAGAATGAGAGAATAAGGAAGAACAAAGACAGACTTAGAAGGAAAACATCAAGAATAAAGATAGAAGGAAAAATCAAGAGAGACAGAAGGGACATCTCTGGATAGAGATAAAAAAAAAAGAGAATACAGACTATAGAACCAGAATACAAAAGAAAAATAAAGAAAAGTTCTGACGGAAACCATCATGAGAATATGTGAGTATCTTTTCCCTTACCACCTCAGATAAAGAAGCCATAGTATGTAAGCTCCATGGATTCCTTTTGAGCCCTGTGTTGTCAGAGGCTGGTTCCCTAGGCAGCAAATGCATGTATTGGTATAACATGCTATATCTACTAGTGTAAGTATTAAATATCAAACAAAATGAGAAAATAATAAGAATAATTTAAGAACTTTGAGTATAGCAAATAAATTGCAAGCTGCATAGTATAACAATGAAGACCAGAAAACACCTAAGTTCAAAAAGGATAAAATATTACTTTTTCCATGGAGAGAACAGACCACTAAGACGGGCTCGCTTCTTGAGGTTGTCTGGGGCCTGTTTTCTGATTCTTCCCTCCCCGTATGTTGTCCTCAATTTTATATTTGGAGTTACCTGGCATTCAACCCCACATCCTGGCCAATGGGAAGAATTGCAGAGCAAGCAATCAACTGAAAACTTATTTGTTCCTGGAATAGGCTTCAGGTCTTTAAAGGACTAACATGAATTGTGGTGATTTTTTAGCAGAGATCCTTCTGTAAGAAGCCATTTCCCTTCTTTGAACTGTCTCTGGAGACTCATGTTATACAGCATGCCGTATTGGAAACATTGATGTGTTGAGTTGCTCTGGTTATAAAGGGAGAAGCCAATAATACAGCTCACCTGCCCTGAAAAGGCTGGAGGGATCTACAGCTGTTAGCATCACCTCAAATATGAGCAGAATACTTCATAAAGTGGAACCTGTCGTGAATTTATAGCCATGGGTCCCAAGTCCATACGACTTCAGAGAACGGAACTCAGAGCTCCCAAATGTGTGTGTTTGAAAATAAGCATTAAGAAGCCTTCTTCAATTGAACTTTGGAAAGAAGGAAGATTCTCCACCCACACATTAAAAAAAAATTTCCAAACGACATCAGTATTTTTAACACTTGTTAGTTAGTAGTCATCCAGCCTCATAAGTTTAGAACAGGGTACCAGCACAGAGAGCCTAAAATACACGAGTGGGAGTTTTGCCTTTGGGACAAGCAGAATGGCAATTGTGCTGCTTAACGCGGCAAGCTCAGGTTTCCCCGGCATGCCCGTGCGCAGGCCTCCTGCTCCTCTGCTCCCAATGCTTCTCTGCCTTTCCTCTCCAACTAGCTCCATCTGGGAAGGGCCTTTTGAGTGTAAAGAGCACCGTGTTTGATTCCAGCCAATATTGAACCGATACTTCATATCCGATGAGCTAGTTAATAGTTGTAGACACTTTTTTTTGAAGAAAAAAAAAAAACTATAGCTTCAAATGTATTTTAAAGACTTCTCCCATATTAGCCCAAATCCCACTCACTTTCCTCCAGTGCGGCTTCTTTGAGAGAGGAAAAGATGTTTACAGTTGGCAAGTTGGAAACTACACTCAGGGTAGGATGATGGGATTGGTTCTCAACTGGCAGCAGCAAATCTGGGGGGAGAAAAAAATCTATGCTGTGTGCTAATCACTAATAACTAGACTCACAATAATTTTTTAAATTTATTTTATACGTATGGGTGTTGTGCCTGCATGTGGATCTGTGCACCAGGTACGTGCCGGGTGCCTGTGTAGGTCAGAAGATGGTGTTAGATACCCTGGGTCTGAGAGCCACTGTTTGGGTGCTGGGAGTCAAACCTGTGTCCTCAGGAAAGCAGCCAATGCTCTTAATGGCTGAGCTATCCTTTCATTCTTCAGAATAATTTTTACTAAGTAAAGAACTAATCACAGCTGTCCCTTCTAAAAACCATCCTGTGACTCATTTTTGTCCAAGGGTATGGGCTTAGCAATGTACTTTGTGAGAACATCCTTATTTTCTTGGTCTTTGCTGAGAGACCCTTACCTCGTCTCCACAATGCTTCCTTAGCTTAAAGATGGGTGAATCCTTCTAGTTACAACAACGATTCTCACCCCTCTCTCTCCTCAGAAACATTTTTTTTTCATTTCTTTTCTTTCATGTTTTTTTTCCAGCATCATCCGTCTAACAAGCTCTGAAGATTTGCCCCAACCACCTAAAAGCCAGGTCACTTGGCACACAGTACTGTTGATCCTCTCTCCCCTAGATGCACAAGGATGCCAACGAGAATCCACCACATGAAAGGGTGCTTGCAGGGATATTTCTGAAATCATCAACTGCTTTGGGCCTGTGTTGGCATTATTGCCAGGAAGAGCCTGACAACAGTGTCCATAGGTCTCAACTTGCCTGTCTTTTCTCCCGCTGGCATGGAGGTAAGGCCTTGTCCCATTGAGTTATCACTATTTATTTAATTCTGTCACTGCAGCACCTCCCCCATTTTACTCAATCTCTGTGAAAGCAAAAGGCAAACTGCCAGTCAGAAGAGTCCCAGCTGGGCTGGAAGAGCAAGTGTGGGTGCCGAACGAAGTATTATTAACACTGTGGGCAGCAGCAAAGGATCAGAGCGACACCAAGAATAGCTTCCTGGCTCTCCTTTTCTTGCTTTGCCCCTCTAGTAAGGTGTTCTGTTAACCCAGAGACACGGGAACAAATCCTCTCTCACTGTTCCTGTCTCGTCAAGTGCCTGAGCTTAGCCACATCAGTGTGTTCTATGCAGGCTTCCCGAGGGGAAGCAAGGCACGTTGGGGTGTATGAGAAGGCAACCCAACCGAATGGCCAAATAGGACAAATTTTGTAGCATGAATGAGCCTGGTAAATGTCATAACTAGTAAGCTTCCGGGGTTACCAGTGAGGAAGAGACCAAAACCCGTCTTCCCTAAAAAGGAAAACAACAACCCATAGTTGTTAGTGTACTTCTAGAAATGTCCAGCGCAAACTCCTTGACCCCTTCACCACATGTTTGCTGAATCTGCCACTTGACTAACTAGCTTGCAGTCTTGGGGAAAATGCTACAACATAGTGTAGGTTCCTAAACAAATTTTCCCCGTCCTGTTCTTCCCCTCTATCTTGTTCAAATCTCAGTGTTTTAGTTGTCAGCATCCAATGGCCGAACCATCTCCAGAGCCCTTGTCTAAGTCTTAAATAAACTTGATGTTCAGGAAAATAAATCTCGACAGTATTTTTAAGTATGATTTTACATTTTGCTTTTCTTGCAGAGAAGTTTGACAGTCTAATAGTTTCAATTCTATGGCATTCAGTGTCAAAGTTAATTATGAGTTAAATGTATTCTAATTGTAATTTACTTCCTATGCCATTATTTTCATTACTGTGTATTTAAAAATTGCTAATTTTATGGTCTTATGAAAATAAGGATTGTTTTTTAATGAAGACAAGAGGTGACTTTAAGTCTCATTCTCATATTTAGTATAGCTATTACAGACACACAATGCCAGGTTGCAGAGAGATTCTGAAGACAGCAAGAAACCCTGATAAAAGAAACATCTGTTAACCAGTTTTGAGCAGATTGCGTAAGGTACCTCTATTTCAAAGACTCTTTAAGAAGCCTCTTCCTCCTTCCCCTTCCTCCATTCCTTCTTCTCTTCCTCTTCCTTTTTTTTGTTTTTTATGAGGCAAGGCCTGGTTATGCAGCAAGCCCACCCTCTTCTGGGCTTGGATTATAAGCACATGACATGACAACTGGCCACAGAAGCGTCCATCTTTGAAGCAGATTCTACAGAAACAGTTTATCTCCTGTGGCAGGTTAGCAAGCCTCATAGAGAAGGAGCAGGTAGGATATGGGAACTCATCTGCTGCTGGGAAAGACTTCTCAGAGTCAATGTGACAAGCCTGCGTGGGGAACTAAAAACCTGGAAAAAAATCCTCAGAAGGGTAAAAACGACTCCCATCTTCTTGATTTCTTTTAGATGGTCTTTGGGGACACCCATATGAGCTCCTCAGGTGAAAGTATTCTGATCTGTGTCGACAAGAAAAAAAAATGCACGCTGATTTTCTTTGAACTTAATTACCAACAAAATTGCCCAACCCTCTTCAGTTGGTCTACACAGGCCCAGCTTCAACTAGTGGGAAACGTGAGAAAGCAGGGAGGCTAAAAACAGAAAGGGAGCCAGCAATCCCAGTGTGTCTCCCAGGGTGAAGAAGTAATTCAATGCTGCTCTGTTACAACAGGCACAAGTAAATAGTTTTCATTCATGCTTTAATTAATCAGATTAATGTAAGCACTAGTTGCAGGGAATGAGTGTTTGCCTTTTCCATTCGCCTGGGTTATGAGTTGCTTATTGGGAAGTCAGCTCCATTTCAGATGGCTTAAAGGAATAATCCTGCTTATTCAAGCATACGGACAGAGCTGGTTCCAGTAATATCTGTGCGTCTCAGACCATGGCTCAGAGGTATCTGTAGAGAAAATACCATTTCTGTCAAATCAGGCAGGAACATTTGTCCCAAAGAGATGAAGCAAAAAGACAATTTCCTTTGAGGCCCAGCTGGATAAACTTAGCAACTATATTCTTACGCCACATTAGTTTTTGTGATAAGACGCCCCATTCCCACTTACCTCTTCTCTTTCTGGTCCTATTCCTGACTGTCTTACGGCATACTGCTTTTCTTAGCTAGACAATACATTTTGCCTTGATTCTGACACATACAGAACAGACTAATTCTTTAATGTGTGTGTAGACTAGGAGAATATGGAATAGGAGCAGGAGAAATGTTGGCCAAGATATGTACTATGCCTCTGAAAGCTTTGGTTCATTTTCCTCATGTCAGGTGACGTGGCAGGGACATGTGATAATCCTCAGAACATGTGAAGGATGAAGTAGAGCGCCGAGAGCAGACAGACATTGACCAAGTGTGGCGTGGAAGCTGTGCAGATGATAACCTAGACTGTAGCACGATTCATTAAAAACTCAGAGAGAGCCGGGCGGTGGTGGCACACGCCTTTAATCCCAGCACTCGGGAGGCAGAGGCAGGCGAATCTCTGAGTTCGAGGCCAGCCTGGTCTACAAGAGCTAGTTCCAGGACAGGCTCTAGAAACTACAGGGAAACCCTGTCTCGAAAAACCAAAAAAAAAAAAAAAAAAACCTCAGAGAGAGAAATTGGGGTTCAACCTGAAGACCAGGAAAGCAAAGCAGCCAGTCACTGGCTCTCACCTCAACCTCAGTCCGAAAAAGGCAGTCCTGCCTGCAGGAAATCTTAGTTTGAGACTGTGTCTGTGTGAAATGCTCATCCTGGACATGGGATCTTTGAAGACAGGGCACTCATTGATACCTTTATGAAAGAGACATCAGAGAGCTCACACACCACTAATGTCATGTAAAGTCAGACAAGACGATGGCCGTCTGTGAACCAGAAGGTGGACCCTCCCTAGGCAAATACTTCCACCTCTTGCTCTTGGACTTCCAGTGTTCTGGCATCAGGAACAAATTTCTGTAGCATACGTGATACATGCTTTTACTATTATAGCACACTCTAAGCA
Organism: Arvicola amphibius; assembly: GCF_903992535.2. Lineage (NCBI taxonomy): Eukaryota > Metazoa > Chordata > Mammalia > Rodentia > Cricetidae > Arvicola > Arvicola amphibius. The sequence continues at coordinate 18,107,398 of NC_052053.1, forward strand.
GTTAGAGAGAATGATTCCAGAAAATTTGAGAATTCTTTTCCACGAAGGCTGCGGTGTATATGAGACTTGAAACAGCGAAGTCAGATGGCTCCTACCTAACCTCTATGCAGAAACAGTGAAGCAAGACCACAGACCTAGATGGAAGAATTAAAGTGATACAACACATAGAAGAAGGCACAGCAAACTTCTGTTAACTCCTTTTCTAGATGGAACAACACACTCATAAGTGGCAACAGAAAAATAGATTGATTAGATTTTGTGAGAATGGGAACTCTTTGTCCTTCAAAGAAGGACGAAGAAAGTAAACAGGGCACCCAGAGGAGGATGGCCTTCAGAAACTAAAGAACTGCTGGGCAGTGATGGCACACGCCTTTAATCCCAGAGGCAGGCGGATCTCTGTGAGTTCGAGGCCAACCTGGGCTACAAGAGCTAGTTCCCGGACAGTCTCCAAAAGCTACAGAAGAAACCCTGTCTCGAAAAACCAAAAAAAAAAGAAAAAAAAAAAAAGAAAAGAAACTAAAGAACTGACCAGAGATTTGTGTACAGAACAAATAAAGAGTTTTTATATATGTATAATAAAAAACCAGCCGAACTGTTTAAAATGGGAAAATTGAAGTATTTCAATATATACTTATCTAAGGAAAATATAAAAGTGACCATTAAATGTAAGAGAAAAGACAATGTTAATCATTAGATGTTGGAGTCTGAGAAAGGCATCCTCCATATTCCAGGACATTCGAATACTCCTCTGGCTCTATGCAGTGAGGCTGGTTGGGAGGGTGAGATGGTGTGACCTAGTGGGATGAAGTGGTCAGTGGAGTAGGCTTGAGGCTTCAGAGTTCCTGCCATCCCAAGTTATATCTCTCAGCTTCATATTTGTGGTTCCAGATGTGAGCTCTCAGCTTCCAGCTCTAGACACCATGCCTCCCCACTGCCATGCTTCTCCATTATGATGGAGACTCTTATCCTTCTAGAACCAGAAGCCCAAATAAACCCTTTCTTCTAGAAGTTGCCCTGGCCATTGAGATGTAACTAATACGTTATAAATTGCCAAACTAAAATGCTAAACTACCCCTGCACACACTAAGATGTTTATAATTATAAAGCTTAAACAATATATAAAAACAAATATTTGTAATGATATGGAGAAATTGTAATAAACCTGTGTGACCTTGTTGAAAAATTAGGCAACTTTTCCAAAAGGCTGCATAGAGTTATTATGTGACACAGCAATGTCCAACAGTGGAAACTCCTAGCTGTATGCCCACGAGGACTAGAAGTACTCATCCATAGAAGAACTTGTAAACAAATACTGGTAGTCGTATTCAGAATAGACAAGAAGACGTAGTCTAAGTGTTTATCAACTGATGAATGGGAAAGTGGAATCTGGTGTGTCTATACAATGGAATATCATTCAATGGTTTTAAAAGGGGATCAGAGGGGATGATGGACAGATGGGTAAGGTACTTGCTGCATAGCCATGAGGACCTGAGTTCAGATCGTCAACATCCACATAAACAACAAGCCAACAACAACAACAACAACCTATATTCCTAGTTCTCTGGAGGCAGAGGCAGGGAATCGTTGGAACAAACCAGCTAAGTAGATTAACCGGGCTTGCTGGAGTAGTTAAACCAGTAAGGTTCAGTCAGAGATTCTCCCTCAGTAAATAAAGTGGACAAAGAAAAACTTTTGGCATCCTCATCATGCATGTACACATGTATGGGCTGACACATGAACACACACACCCATACATATACAATACGGACGAATTATCACACCACATTATGAATGAACTTGAAACTATTTTGCTAAGTGAAAGAAGCTATTCACAAAATACCACATCGTATATAATTGACAACTTATTTGAAACATGCAGAAGAGATAAATGGACTGAGATACAAAGTAAATGGATGGTTGTTAGGGCTGAGCTAGAGAAGAAAGCTGGGGAAAATGGTAAAGAACTTAAAACCATTAACAAGGGGTTTTCTCACTTAGGTGATTAAAATGTGAAGTTGATTGTAGTGATGACCGCAAAAATCTGTGAATGGATAAAGAATTTCAGTGTATACTTTTAAATGAATGAATTTTGTGCTATCGTAATCATATCAAATTAAAGTTGTCAAAAATAAAATCAAGCAGCTGAGTGGTGGCGGCGTACGCCTTTAATCCTAGCACTCAGGAGGCGGAGGAAAGGCAGATCTCTGTGAGTTTGAAGCCAGCCTAGTCTGCAGAGTGAGTTCCAGGACAGCCAAGGTTACACAGAGAAACCCTGTCTGGAAATAAATAATTAAACATGTTTAGAAAGTGAAACATGTAAGCGCTAAATTTTAACTTCTGGAGTGGGTGATAAGATCTGAAAATGAAAAGAGCATACGAACAGGAGAAAAATCATTGTCTTTGGTTTCTATTGCCATGACCAAAAGTAACTTGGGCAGGTAATGGTTGATTTCACATTACAGCTTTTAGGTTCATCTCTGATGGAAGCCATGGGAGGTACCAGGAATCAGGAATGGAAACAGAAGCAACGAAGCTGCCTACTGGCTTGTTCCCCGTGGCTTTCTGAACCTGCTTTTTTAAGTCACTCAAGACCACCAGCCGAGAGGTGGCACCCCCCATAAGAGGCTGAGCTCCCCCACATCAATAACTAATTGAGAAAATGTCCTACAGGCTTGCCTCCAACCCTATCTTATGTAAGCATTTTCTTAATTGAGGTTCTCTCTATCAGATAACTCTATCTTGTGTCAAGTTGACATAAAACACAGTCATTAAGATGAACGCAGTCACCAAAGCCATCAGGGAGGAGAATTACATAGAACGATGAGTCAAGGGCACAAAAGAATACAGAAACGTCATCTATCATAAGGGTAAAAATATGACCTTGTGCTTGGTAATTGTAGCCCTTTGGCAACGCGAGGGAAATTGGTTGCTGGAGACAGGAGAGATGGGATCAAATTGCAATAATCAAGGATTAAGCAAGAGCTGTATCAATGACTCATTCTGCTTTGCGTCCCCTGGCAATTTGTCTAGGTACTGAGGCCAAGGACAACCTCTGTCTAATGGGGCTAACATTTTGACATTGGGATATGACCTTGTTGTATACAAAAGTCATATTCCAGACTCCTTCAAAGTTACAAAACAATGCCAAAACCTTCTCGTGATGATTTTTTAAAGGTTGATTTTTGTGTTGGACTACTTACTGGTAAATGCTAACAACAGAAAGTACGAATCCTCTAATTAAAATTTATATTTTATAAAAGAAGCCAATAAGACTTGATTTAAAGTTTTGATGGAAACAAAAAAGCCTTGGAGATTTTGCCATTTAGCCATTTGCTTATTTATTAACATTTTAACTTTTTGTTTTGTTTTGTTTTTAGCTGACTTGGAGTCCATGCAATCCTTGTGCTACAGGGTTGACCACACCTGTGAGTCTGAACAATTTTACTTTTCTTTCCATCGCTCCTAAGCTTAATACTATTGTGCACTTCCTGTACCACACAGTTCCCTAATGGCAAGAATTCAAAGGTCTCTTACTGTGTTAGCTCCCAGTTCCCATTCACCATCCTCAAATTGGAACTGATCTTAAATCTTGGCTCTAAAATGGGCCCATATTATACATTTTTAACACTATACCTAAGAAAGTTATTACACGGAAGACTTTCAAATTCTGGTAAGTAAAAACACACAGATTTTTGTCTATCTCCACTATGTAAACTTTCAATGGGAAATGGACCTGCTGATTTGTCAATGGACTATCAAATATCCCATAAGTACTGTTCACTTTTTTGTATTACTTGAAATAAAGGAAATAAAGGCATTGTGTTAAAAAAATCATTTGACCAAAAGCATATGGGTATATTTCTGGGCTCCAGACATTTTTTTTTAATTTAACTTTTTATTGATTCTTTTTGGATTTTACATCATGTGTCTCAATCGCTGTCCCTTCCCATCTGCCCTCTACCCTTGCGGCCCTCCCCAGGTTAAACAAACAAAAAAAAAAATAAAATAAAATTTAAAAGAAAAGAAACATCTCATGGAACTTGTAATGTGACACAGTCCTTTAGTCCATATATTGTTATTTGCAAGTGTTAGTGCATTGAGTTGATGGTTTGGTTTGAGGTTTCTGACTTTTGCTAAATCATTAGTAGTGGGCTGTTATAGAATATTTATTGAAGATGTGTTATATTACTTTATGCTGTGGAACATTTGTTTAATGATGCAGAGATGTGTTCCATTTTTTTTTGTTGTTGTTGTTGTTGCATTTGTTTAACTCTGTGAAGCTGTGTTACTTTGCCTGTCTTTAACATCTGATTGGTCTAATAAAGAGCTGAACAGCCAATGCAGGAGAAAGGGTAGGTGATGCTGGCAGGCAGAGAGAATAAATAGGAAAAATCTGGAAGTAACAAAAAAGGAGGAACAAGAGAGATCGAGGAGTGAGAAAAGGAAGGGCTAGCTACATAGTCACACAGCCAGCCATGGAGTTAGAGTGAAAATAATGTTTTAGAAGTAAGAAAAGGAAAAAGCCCAGAAGCAGAAGGTAGGAGGGAAAATTTAAGTTAAGAAAAGCTGGCTAGAAACAAGCCAAGCTAAGGCTGGGCATTCATAAGTAATTATAAGACTCTGTGTATTTATTTGGGAACTGGGTGGCGGGCCTACCCCAAAAGCTAAAGAGAGCAAAACAGCCAACTACACTGGGACCTCACTGGGGCTCCTCTTGGATCCTGTTGTTGACCTGTGTTGTGGAGATCTATAGCTTTGGGTCTTCAGGACCAACCTTTGCATGTGCTCCAACAGATCACAGATTGGGTCGATGATGGGATGGGGCAACACACCTGGGTCAGGGTCGGGGTGGTTGCTTCTGTTTTATTGACGCATTCATCTTCCCTTCTGCCAGCTGCCATTCTACCTTGATTACTATAGCTTACTGGTAAATGCTAACAACAGAAAGTACGAGTCCTCTAATTAAAATTTATATTTTATAAAAGAAGCCAATAAGACTTGATTTAAAGTTTTGATGGAAACAAAAAAGCCTTGGAGATTTTGCCATTTAGCCATTTGCTTATTTATTAACATTTTAACTTTTTGTTTTGTTTTGTTTTTCGAGACAGGGTTTCTCTGTAGCTTTGGAGTCTGTCGTGAAACTAGCTCTTGTAGATCAGGCTGGTCTCAAACTCACAGAGATCCACCTGCCTCTATCTTCCACGCTAGGATTAAAGTTGTACCCTACCACCGACCAGCCCAACCGCTGGTCCAACCATTTGTTTATTTATTTTTTCATATGTAGGATGTGTGTGTGCACCCGTGCCTTCCACAGTGTGTGTAGAGATCAGAGGGTGACTTTGTAGAGTAGCTCTTTTTTTCCACCTTTGTGTGGTTCCCTGGGACGGAAGTGATTCTGTCTGACTTATGCAATAATGCTTTACCTGCTGAGCCATCTCCCCGGTCTCTGAGAATGTTTTTGAAACTTTCTCATTCAATTCAGATTGAATTGAAGAAAGAAACATTAATTTTTCTTCCTGATCGCTTTTTAAGATTCACGGGAGACAGATCATCTAGGGAGATGTTTTAGGAGGGTCACCTCTACCTGCAATCAACAAAGGAGCTACTGCACACCTGTCTTCCCCATGACTTGAAATCTTTCAAGGAAAGAAGTGCACTATAAATATTGCCCACTTCCTCTTGTTCCTAGAAATCGTTAAAAGAGAGCAACACATGGGAAGTATAATAGGATCTGGTCCCTCAAGCTTGGCTCTGAGAAGGGTAGATATGTTGCCTCAGAGTGTTGTATGAAGCTGCTTGTTTGTTTTCCCCGGCCTTCCAGCCTCCCAAAATAATCACACAAAACTATATTATTTAAATCACTGCTTGGCTCATTAGCTCTAGCTTCTTATTGGCTAACTCTTACATCTTAATTTAACCCATCTCCATTAATCTGTGCATCACCACGAGGTAATGGCCTACCAGCAAAGTTTCAGCGTGTCTGCCTCTGGCGGTGGCTCCATGGCTTCTCTACTCCCTGCCTTCTTTCTCCCAGCATTCGTTTTAGTTTTTCCTGCCTAACTGTTCTGCCCTGCTCTGCTCTAGGCTCAAAACAGTTCCCACAATATTGGAGGGCTTTGGGTGCAGAAGAATATGGCAAAGGATGAGGAAGTCATTGAAGCTTTGTTTTAACCTCAGACAATCAATATGCAGTGAAGAAAATTTCACAACAGAATAGGTTTCAAAATATTTCAGTTGCTGGGGACAAGGAGTCAACTGTTTTTTTTTTTTTTTAAAATGAAGAGATGAAAACACAATGATTTAAATATATGCCTATGGGTTTGAGTAAAATATTTCATTTGAGTAAAATGAAATATTCAGTTTAAGATGGGGTGACTTAGCCAGGCAGTGGTGGTGCACACCTTTAATCCCAGCACCCAGGAGGCAGAGGCAGGCAGATTTGTGAGTTTGAGGCCAATCTGGTCTACAGTGCAAGTTCCAGGACAGCTAGGGCTGTCCACAGAAAAGCCCTGTCTCAAACAACAATGACAGAAATACTGGCATGAATTAGGTTTAATAAACTTACATCATAAAAATAAAATATATAGTTATGGATAATTAGCACATATATCAACTAAGATGTTTACAGACCATCCCCTATTCACTCACTATTCATGCAAAGTTGATTTTCCTTGGTTGATGGGATGGAAGTTTCTGTAGTGTGGAGCTGCAGGCGGCTTCCCACTGCCCTGCTCTCGGCCACCGGCTAGCTTAAAACCCAAAATAACATCACACAAATTGTATTCTTTTAAACACTGCCTAGCCCATTATTTTCAGCCTCTTACTCACATCTTGACTAACCCATATTGAATAATCTGTGTAACACCATGAAGTGGTGTCTTACCAGGAAAGATTCAGCATGTCTGACCTGATGGCTGGCTTCATTGCATCTGGCATCTCTCTGAGGAGAGGCACGGCAGTCTGCCTAACTTAAGAGAGGCGTGGCATCTGACTGAGCCATCTACCTCACTTCCTTCTTCCTGTTCTGTCTACTCCACCCACCTAAGGGCCGGTCTATCAGATGGGCCAGGCAGTTTCTTTATTAATTATCCAATGAAATCATCAGATAGATAGAAGACACACCTACATCAGGAAGTTACTGAGGAATATTCTAGATGAAAGAATAAACTGGAAACCATCACAAAAACTATAAATTCTGGTAAGATACCTGAGTAGGTAAAAGTGCTTGCTCCCAAGCCTGATGATCTGAACTTGACATACAAAGTTCATTTCACAGGAAGAAGAGAAGAAACTCCACAAGTTGTCCTCTGACGTCTACATGCACAGTGTAGTATGTACAAGTCCACACAAACAAACAAACAATAAATAAATAAATAAATAATGTACAAAATGAGAAATTACAGGTTCTACAAGTTTTTATTGAAATTTTACACACAAGTATTGGAAGACATCAGAAGACTCATTCCGTGAGAGCATCGTTACTGACATTGTCTGAACTTGGGATAGAGGGAGGCATTTCCACTTCCCCTGCATATTTAACATCCACAGACACTTTTGTTATGGAAACAATCCTTTAAGGAAGCCATTTCTAGGAAGGGCATTTCCTGAGGACTTCCAATGTCATCCTAAGACACCACGTCTTCATCACTGTCTCCTTCCAGGATTGTCTTGTGGCATTTGACAACCTTAAAGCCCTGTGACCATCCCCTCACCTTCTAATGTCCAGCCCATAGTAATTCTTAAAGAATTTCATCAAGTTCTCAGTTCCTACCACAGGAGTGATGTTCACACTGCCTCCAGTTTCAGACAACTCATGAGTAACTTCCACTTGGTCAGAATCTATTTTCCTTTGTTCGCCAAGATTGGTTCACGATTGGACATAAATCTCAACCCAAGACAAAGGGTCAGAAAAGCAGCCCATTGGCACAGCTCCAGTGAGGTGTGCTCTCCTTTCAATGGACTAGGCCTATGAAGACTTGGACTTGAAGCTCCTGGCAACCACCTTGAGTCAGAGAGGCGGGCATGTCTAGGATGCTTTCAGTAGTCGCGGAAGGAAGCAGGACAGATAGCAAAGCCCTAACTTGTTGATGTCAGGAGCCAAATGTCAAGGTCTGGATGGCATTCTAATTCTATGCCATTGTTCCTGAGACGTATGCCTCTGGGTAACCAGCAAAAGAGTGGGCATTCTTTCCAGCAGGAAGCCACAGCCCCGTGTATGAGTTAATAAATCATAAGTTGAGGTTGGCTAACAAATGTCTTTTCATCCCAAGTGATGTGGATTATTAATGTAATTGATCAGACTTTGAGGAAACCACATAAATGAAACAGCATAATATTAAACACACCATACACACACACACACACACGCACACACACACGCACACACACACGCACACACACACGCACACACACACGCACACGCACACACGCACACACACACACACGCACACAAGCACACACGCGCGCACACACACACAAACACGCACGCACGCACACACGCACGCACGCACACACACACATGCACACACACACGCACGCACAAACACACACACGCACGCACACACGCACACACGCACGCACGCGCACACGCACGCACGCACGCACGCACACACGCACACACACGCACACGCGCGCGCGCGCGCGCGCGCGCACACACACACACACCCCTTTTATTTTCCAAGTGCTCAGGGAAACACTAGCAGATCAGTGATGACAATAGGAAAGCCGTTTCAGTCTTAGCGCCTGAGATTCTTTTCAGATACAAATAAGGCTTATTAACCATGTCAGTCATGGTGATCCCTAAATCACACTATAGCAGATGAACCGGGACGTCATTAGGAAAATGACCTCGATCTTACTTCTCGCTGTTTTGCATATTTACAGCATCATGAAAGCATCCTGCAGGTATAATGCGATGCCTAATTACAATGCCCTTAATGTTGTGAAAGGGACACCATCGAAATCTCTGCTTTTCACCCCATGCTTTTCCTCCATGTTTAGCATTGAACAGCAACTCTAAAATTGAACCCGGGTTCTGTGAGGCTGAGTGCACGCGCCCACCTGATAGGACCTCAGGGTGCCCGGGTGTTGGGTTGAGCATTTTTTTGTGAGTGTGTCTGTGAGGATAACTCAGGATAGCATTAGGATTTGAACTAGGAGAGCAAAGCAGTTGTCCGTTCTTATGCAGGTGGGCACTCCCTTGTCCATTAACGACTGTGCTGAACAGAAAATGAGTAGGAAAGATTTTGTCTTTGCCTAGATATCTAAGGGGTAAGGCTCCTTTCCTGTTTCTGGACTAGAATCTGTGGGATTCCTGAGTCTCCTGCTTGTTGACTGCTGCCCGTCTGGAGCCTCAACCTCCATAATTGCACAAACTAGTTCCTGTTGGTAAGTCTATCATCTGTTCTTCTGTCTGTCTGTTTTGATCTTTTTTTTCTATAGCACCATTATCTCTGTCTCTCTGTCTCTCTCTGTCTCTCTCTCTCTATCTCTCTCTATCTCTCTCTCTCTTCACATGTCCCTATATCTATCGATCTTTTCCACGCTGTAACTTCAGTTTTCTGGAGACCATAGACCAGTGTAACCTTTCTCTGTGGCCCAAGCAGAGCTGTTGATTTCAAATATGCATTGGAAATCTTTTTTAACAAATCACTAAATCAATAGTTTCTCAAAGTAGCTGAGGAAGTTGGCGTAAGTTGTAAGTTGGTAGGTTTTTTTTTTTAATAAGAGAAAAAGATTTGACCTTTAAAAAAGTTATATGAGTGCTCCATGATCTTAAATAAAAAGTATTATTTAAGATAAACCCATGAGGCACTATTCAATAAATACTCTCACGTAAGAAGAGTTTCCCAGTCCCTATAGGTACCTGACTGTCTATCTGCATGTAGGACACCTGGTCAGGTGAGCAGATTCTGTTCCAGTCTTTGAAATAGTCACATGACCCAATTTTGGCCATCTGAAACAGTCTCACATTGTCTTAGCCTCCGAGACTGACTCAGCTGGAGTGTTTCCTGGGGCTGTAGTTGGCATGTGGTAGTAAATTGTAGGATTTTTCACTGTTTCAATCTTGCTGGATATCAGTCATGATTTTTAGAATATTCCATGCACAGAAAGGTAAGGAAGCATGGGAGAAAATGTAGTCAGCTGTGGGGAGAAATGGATATCTATTTTTGTGACAGAGTCTGAAACTCACTTTGTAGACAAATAGACCAGGATGGCCTTGAACTTATAAAGATCCGCCTGCATGTGCCTTCTGAGAGCTGGGTTAAAGGCTTGTGCCTTCATACACTCTTGATGCCAGCATTTGGAGACTAGGACATGAATGTGTCCAAAGTACATCTACTCCCTGTCGTTTTTAATTCCAGGAGGATTTTCTAACTTTTCCTCTTTCTTCCTTTTGAATCCAGGTTCAGCCAGTTACAGTCCACAAAGCCACCAAATACAACAGAAGAGTGGAATTTCTTTAAGCTGTTTTTTTTAGAAGTGCACATTATTATGCCTTAGAGACACCATCCTTTGCGGAGTCTCTGACTTCAGGACATTTACATTTTCTAAGTCTGCTCTCCCAGTTTTGAGGCTGTTTCTGTAACACATGGAGAGGAGCAGTCCCAATCTGGGGTCCCGAAACACCTGTGCATACACCACCTTCCCACACACAGCATGTTGAAAGTCTGGCTGGCTAGGCTGACAACCCCCTTCTGTGTGCAGGAAGCTCCCTGTGATCAGGGAACATGCCACTCTTTCTCCTGTGCCACCATCTTGTACTTCTTTGATCGTTTTTTGAGGAAACGAGCGCCTCAAAAACTATTTTCAAGGCATCCACGTCGCTGTCTGAAATTATTCCTTGGCATTTCAGAAGAATTTTCTTGACTTGGTATACCCTTTCCCAGTGATTTTATACATAATTTCATTTGCACACAAAACACACTGAAAATATCCCTTTGATTTCTCCTGATAATCAAACCTCAGAGATGAAAGACAATTCTTTCCGTTTTCCATAGGGAAGCTATAGAGCTGATCAGGCTATCTCCTTTTACTGGTGTTTCCAAGCCTACACGGACAGCGTGGGCCATAAATCTTCCTTTACCTCTTGCTGCTACCTTCTCGGCTGCAATCTTACCAGGAAATAAATAAAGAAATTCAAAAGGGGCTGGACAGAGTCAATTAGTGATCTCTCCATGAAGGCTGGAAACCGACACTCTTACAACAGCGAGAATAAATCAGCAACCAATGTTTATCCAAGTGCTTACAATCGTCCGGCCAAGATGGAGCACCTGCCTTGGTGTTAACCAGCATTTAACTACTGGGTCTTAATTCCAGGAATTATTTCTGACTCTAAAGTCTCTGTTTGCATTATCTGTGCTTCTGTTTGGCTCCCTCCTGAGCCTCCCTTAGTCCTTGCCCGCCCACCCACTCAGTCAGGCTGCCGGGGGCAGGAGCAAACCACAGCTCCAAGTCCATTCCTTTGCTGCGTGACAGCTCTGTGTCACCCTATCCCTCCAGCTGAGGCTGAACAATTGAGGCCAGGTGTGCAGAGACACACACCAACAGGGACCAAAGCCAGGCCACCTGTCCTCGTCGGTGACAGAGGAAAGGGTTTTTCTAGAAGGCTAACCATTGCCAATTTGGCATAAAATCTGTCCGTGGCTTGGCGAATCTTTTAAGGAACGGTAAAGGTACTACTTTTTCCTTCCAAGTAGCTCTTAAGAGTTGTTTTTGAGAATCGCGTGTATGGGTCTTGCACTTACATCATTTCCTTCCTTCATCTCCTCCCTCCAACTGCTCCAGTGCAGTGTCCTGTAGCATCCCTATCCTCCCAAGTTCATGGCCTCTTTTTCTTGATTATTGTTACAGACATGTATGTACACATATTTATAAATGCAACCTGCTGATTTCATTTCTTGTTTTTAAGGCTAACCATATGGTGCAGGATACCTATTTAGGAGTTTTGCCTTTGGGGGAAGATTGATTCTCCCTGTGACTACAGTCTTTAGTTGTATATGAGTACTTCATCTAGGGTAGGGCCTTCTGAGGTTTCCTTCATCTACACTGACATGTAAACTGGTCTTGCCATTGTTCAGGTCCTGGTCTTGCCATTGTTCAGGTCTTGTTTAGACAGTTATACTGTTGAGATTTCATAGGTACAGCTTTCCTGTCATATGTAGAAGATACAATCCTGCAGCAGACATCTTGGTCCTCTGCTCTTCCAATTTTTCTACTTTGTCTTCCTTCCTGCAAGTTCTGTGAGCCTGGGGCATAGAGACTGTATTGTAAGTGTATCAGTTGTAATTGGACATATGGGGTCAGTTGTTCTTTATATTTCGGCCAGGAGTAGATTTCTATAATGGTCTTTGTTGCAAAAGGGAGCTTCTTGGATGAGGAATGAGATCTAAACTTGTCTGTGGGTATAAGGATGCATATTTAGAATGCAGTTAGCAGTTCAACTGGCTTAGGATAATTGGTAGTAGTGTATTTTCTTCTAGTTCCCCTGGCCTTTCCAGACACAGATAGTTGGCTATGCTTATAATAATGGGCACAAATCCCCTCCTATCAAATAGGCCCTAAGTTCAATTACATGGCTGTTGCTTATCCCCCCCAAATATAAGTGCCGCTACTGCAACATCAATATTATCTTGCGTTTCTGGTCTTTGTTGAAGTTCATAGGCATCACAACTGCATAGGACTATTACTTTTCTCCCTTGGCAGTTCACACAGCACCTTCTAGAATGTACTATGGGAACTAGTCCTCAGACAGGTAGCTGAGAAGCTTCACCAGCCATACATTTGATAGAGAATTGGCATCCAGAATATGCAAAGAACAGAGTTTTTTTTTTTAAAAAAAAACACAAAATACAAAGGACCCACTTAAAAATAGGCTACAGACCATAGCTATGCAAACTGAACTCAAGTCCTGCTCGGTCAGATGTCTAAGAAAAGAAAACAGCTGATACTATATGTGGATGAGGATGTATGAAAAGGGTAAACCCTATTCACTGGTGCTGGAGCTGCAAAATGGTGCGGACACTCTGGAAATCCGTGCGGATAATCAAAAAGCTAAAACCGGATCTATCATATCACCCATTAATATCTCTCCTTGGCGTATCACTAAAGGTCTTGACACCCTATGTGCAGATACGGATGCAGGCATGCTCATTGCTGCCCTATTCACAATAGCCAGGAAGCGGAAAAACTTCATGTCCTTCAAGCGATGAATGGGTAAAGAAAGGTGTGCCGCGTCCACAGCGGAGGTCTACTCAGCTAAGGACATCAAATCAAGGTAGTTCCTGGTGAACGGATGGAACTCGTCAGAGAGGTAACCCAGACCCTGAAAGACAAACCACCATGTGTTCTTGCAGTTCCTAGCTCCAAATTTTCAGATGTGAGGACGTAACATGGAGTAACCACAGACACCAGCAGAGCGAGAAGAGATCATGGTATGTGGAAGGAGGTGCTAGACAGTAGAATGTATGCTACAAATAAATGGAAAAATGGAGAAGAGGCAGTTAGTTTGGGAAGGAAGGAAGGAAGGGAGGAAGGAAGGAAGGAAAGGAAGGAAGGAAGGAAGAAAGAAAGAAAGAAAGAAAGAAAGAAAGAAAGAGGCCAAATACAGAGAGGAAAGGAGGACAGACAAATGACACCAGGATGTTTGTAGAAAATATGTTATTATTCACTTAAAATTACACACACACACACTACCGTTATGCCATTTGTGTTGACACTGCTACCCAAGAGTCATAGATTTTTTTTTTTTAATCAAAACCCCAGTTTTAGGAATAAGTAACTTCCTCCTTGTAAGTTTTTAATTTAGGGAGCCCAAGGGACATGGTCTTCTGCAAAAAAACCAAAACAAACAGAAAACCCCAAACTATACACTATTGCCATTACCCTGGGTTGCTTTCTTCAACACAAGACTCTCGGACGGATCGAGCTAGATATGACCTGGAAGCTAAACAGTCATCTTTTGAAAAAAAAAATCACTCATGTTGCCAGATATCAACTACGAGAAAAGCAAATACACTGTTGTGCGCTAAAATATTTTTAAAGCTGTTTTTGGTAATTTGATACCAACTACCAAGGGAGAAAGAAGAATTATTTGAACCTATCCAAGTGGATAAGATCTATGGTAGCCGGGCGGTGGTGGTGCATGCCTTTAATCCCAGCACTCGGGAGGCAGAGGCAGGCGGATCTCTGTGAGTTCGAGGCCAGCCTGGTCTACAAGAGCTAGTTCCAGGACAGGCTCTAAAAAAGCTACAGAGAAACCCTGTCTCGAAAAACCAAAAAAAGAAAAAAAAAAAAGATCTATGGTAAATTGCTAGTCATTTTCCAGGGAGCCAGATTTTGCATGTGTACAATGACTTCTAGGCTCTTTCTGTCCTCGACCCTTAAAGTACATTTGCTATTTCACTAGAGGCTTCTTCTCCCTCAGCAGCTGCTGTCCCCTTCCTGGGGCAAATTTTGAGAACCATTATCCATAAACCCTTTATTGTCCATTTCAAAAGTAATTGTATCTATTTACAGCCATTAAAGCTTCTGGAATTGGAACTCTGCTGAGAGTGGTTCATAATTTCACCCCATCCAACCCAGTCACTTTCTTTACTAGGTCTTGGTTTTTAAGATGCTGCAGGATTACAGTGAGCATTCCCTCTTTGTGAGAAAAGAATCCTTTCCTGGGTGATCATCATGGAATTCATTGGATTGCAATGTTCATTTCCATAATTATTTACCATGTGCTGTGTACACAAGTGGCCAACTCAGTGATTACAATGACCACTAGGACACTAAAACTTTCAGATATTTATAAGCTATCAAAATGATTTAACAAATGTAAAAATCACTTTACATGTGTACACACAATGACTGATAAGAAGGAGGATGTGTTTAAGAATTGTGGGGAAGAATGTTCTTAATAAGATGTCAAGTGTAGCATAGGCAATGGGTCTTCCAATTCATTATCTTTTATACCCCAATTTATTACACAAACTATAAATTCAAAAACAGAGAAGTAGTCTAGAGCCTTTATCGCCACATACAGTCATTACTGAGACTTTTTTAATCGAAGTTTTTTAGTCAATCTTCTTATTTCTGCCATTTCAGAACAAATTTCCAATTTTATGATATTATTTCTCTACATCAAATTTGCAGCTATTTTTTTTGTGAAACCCAGTGTGATAATCACTCATGGTAAAATAAAATATCTTACATTCACTTAAAGGCTTACTCATGTTAAAAATCCCCTTATTACCCTAAAAGCAGCTTTCCACTTCTGGTTGATTAGGCATTAGCTGTGGCTACAGGGCACAGGGACTTGGTTCAGAGCGCTGAGGCTGACTTGACTTACTAAAGCAGGAGATGAGAGCCTCTTAAAGACTTTGATGAAACAAAGAGCTTACTGATTGTGGTGTGCCGGCTAGCATCCTAGGCAATGGCAGGCTTCATTTGGGCTGGGCCGACAACCAGAGAATGATTTCAGAATCTGTAAGGACAAGTTAGGAGGCCCTCGCTGATGCTGAAGCGGTGACAAGCTGATTGATAAATGGGAGGTGCCTGTGGTGAGAAGTTTGTCAAACACAAAAAAGCAAGGAAACAAAGATATCTCCCATTTTCACACTGCTGCACAATTATGGAGCCATAATTAAAATAATAATATACGGTTGAAAATGGAATGCCAATATTTCTTGGGGGCAATGACTGTCCTGTGTTACGTAGGTCGCATCCTTTTTCTTTCTTTTTTAACCCACACAAGTGTTTGAGCTAGGTTGTAGTGTTGTCTTTATCTTAACGATACCAGAATTCCATCTTCAAGAAGTTGAACAACTTGTTCCTGATCATACATGAGCAAATTTAGGATAAGAATGCTGCGGTCTACTGAGATTTCATTACTGAAGAAAGAACTGGGTTGAAGAGGCAGTTTGGAGGAAAAAAAATGGCACATTAATTATTTATGCTTTTGGCAGTCAAGGAGAGATAAGCCTTGAAAATAATATTTTGAGTGTTTTGCTACTCGATAGGGTAGGGCATCAAAATTGAAGTAAAGCACGTTTGTAAAATAAAAACAAATATTTACTTCTTGCTTAGGTAGGTTGCAGACTGACATAAGGCCCTTGTGCACAGTCAAGATTTTGCCAAGAAAGCAATCTCTCCAGGTTCTCAGCTGCATCGTGTGGCCACTAAGGAAGGGAAATCCTTATCTTAAATTATACTACTGCTTGCTTCAACTCCCCAAGAAAAATACCCAATCCAGGTGTTTCATCAACCAAGAGGGCAAAACAAACGACATTAAAGACAGCTCAGAAAATATGCAGAAAATATGCATCATTCATAGCAAGTCCAAGTCCACATCTGAGTTAGACCGCCAGGACCTGCCTCTCTTTTCAAATTACATTCTTCATTAATAGAGTGAGTTTAGAGAGGCTGAGGAATTTTCTGGTATTGTAGCTGTTAAATTCATGTTTGAAAAATAAAAATAAAAATGTATCTTCCATAAAATGAAGGCCTACCTAAACATGAGCTGAGGATGACTATAAAACATGGTAAAAGCACCAAGCCAGCTCAAATGATGAGGCAAGTCGATAGTCAACAACAAAACACAGAACATACAGAATTAAACTCTTAGTGTTTCTCCTAGTAGCTTAATCACATGTAGATCGAGCATAGTTTCTTATGTGCACTAAATATTAAATAATGGAATGAGAGATTGTCTACCTGGACTATGTGCTTTCTTGTTATTGTTAGCAATGGATGCAAAGCCTCATGGGACAAACGACAGTGTTTTTTTCCCCCTTTAGCTCGAATGATTCGATAGTCTGACACTGTCATCCTAACAAAGTCTGTGTAGGAAAAATGAAAGGGCCTGTTGCTTAGTCACAAAACCCCAGAGTGGAGAGTGTGTGCACATGGGGAAACAGATTATCCAGCAGCCCTTCCCGAAAGCGGCAGAGGTGTACAGCTCCCGCGCCTCCTACCTGCCCTTCTCACACCTGCCTCTCCTTTAACGAAACCCCTCCGTAAGCCATGGGCACTTACAGGCACCTGCAAGTACTTAGTCATTTGAAGGGATGACTCATTTCCACACCTAATGCATGCAGATCTGTGAAATGCAGCCCTTGAGCGGATGCCTTGCACCAAAGTACAGACTGTTGTGCGTGACTGGTGGGGGAGTCGTCTGTCTCTTCAAAACAAGACCGTGCCTGTTCTAACCCGTCCACGGATAGCCAGGCTTGCTACTCTCTCTCTAAATGGGCGAGGCATATAACACAATAACACGGGGAAGCATCCTGGTGCTGTCATAGAAGGTGCCTGCCGTGTTCTAGGTGCTGCGTGAAACAAGTTAAAAAGGAAGTGAGAAGCTGCAGTGTTTGTGCTCAAGGAACCCATAGTCTTGGGAAGGAACGTGATGGTGACAGCTGGGAAGAGCTCAGTATTTACAGTGTCGTGGGGGGGGGGGGAAAGGAAGATGCTGCTGAAGTGGTCTCTAGGGGTTAAAGAAAAGGTTTCCTAAGTCATTTATGGGAAGCGCAACGGGATATCAAGTTCATTACCCTAACCGGGTATCCTGCAGTAATTAGCAGTTGCCCAGGTGTTAGAGGGAAGTCGCGATAATTATGACAGGGAAAGGGAAGCAATTTCACATATGGAAGCGACAGAACCAACCGCCAAGGCATAGTCCCTCAAGATAACGCCGCAGTCGTGTGGATGTCCAGCCATTAGAAGCCACATGGAAACTGAATATGTTCTACTGTATTCCTCCTTCCTAGTGAAAGTTAAAACATATTAATGGTGCCTCATCAAAATGTATCTAATTAATATATTATGCTTAGTTAGCAATTAAGCTTGGAATAGTCAAGTCCTTGATATACACTCATTTTATGGAATAGGTGAATTACTTTTAGTTTGTGGAGCACAAGCATGGTTGTTGTATACTTACTCAGCATCAGTGAGTGTCTGTGTGCGTGCGCACGTGTGTGTGTGTGTGTATGTGTGTGTCTGTGCGAGCGCAAGTGCACATACGTATGGGTGCACATATATGTGGAGGTCAAAGGTCGATGTTGAGTGTTTTTCCTTGTTCTACATCTTCATGTTTTTAAGACAGACTCTCTTCCTGAACCCAAAGATCATCGACTCAACTAGGCTGGCTGACAATGAGCTTCAGGCATCCCCATATGGCCATACCCACAAAGTGGGCTTAGAGGTCCATGCAACATGCCTGGCTTCTTATGTGGATTCTGAGGGTATGAACTCAGGGACCTTATGCTTGTTTGCCGGACAATTCACGGTGTGAACCATTTCTCAGTCCCTCCAGTGAGCAGATTTTAAACTGGCAGTTATCACGGTTTTAAAATCAATTCTACCGCCATCTAATATTTGCTTAGAGTATCAGTTTTTCTAACAGAAGAATGTGACCATTATCTATGCTTCTCAATTTTTAAAGACGCTTCAGAGAAAAGGGGTGCACTTAACCAAGGAAGTCTTTGACTGTCTTTCCAGGAGAGAACCATTCGTTCCTTTAATTATGAGATATTATTTATCAGGCATTGACTAAACTGTGCTCCTCTAGGGTTTGTCTTTTGATTGATCTTCAGAAGACTGCAATGCAGAGCTGACTCCGGAGCTGGAAAGTCATGGCCAGCAAGAGATCTGTTAGCGTGTGTTGATTTCCCACAAAAGAAATGCACGGGAGACAACTTTGTTTTCAAGGTAACAGGACCAAAGCAAAGGAACTGAATAAAAAGGAATTCGGGGACACACCCAAAATAGCAGACAGAATCATTCTATATGCAACCAAAAGAGGGAATAACCTAGGGGGTATATAATTATAGTAGACACATCTTTACTGTATTTTGGCACTTTATACTTATAATTTAAAGGACACTGTTGTAGGTGAGGTGTGCTGTTACATACCTCAGGAGGCTGGAGCAAGAGGGTCATGAGTTTTAGCCCAGTCCAGACATCGCAACACTCAGCTCTAGAAAATTTCACATGAATAAAATACAAACATAAATGTGGAACATTAAGGAGAAGAGAAATAGAAAGAGGAATCCCTGAAAGTCCCATCCATCTCTCCTTTATCTCCCTTTCCTTCTGAAGGAGTGAGAAGCATTCGACCGCCAATGTGTATATGTAATTGGAAACACAGTCCACGTAATGACCCCCCACCACCAAGCTTGCCTGTCTTATTTCAAGACAAACCAGTATTCTTTACTTCTGGTATTAGAATTCATTTACCCTGCTTTTAATTTAATAACAAAACCACAGTGTTTTGAGTATCGGTGCTAACCTTCTCTCTCTACAGCTGTGTGTTTGTGAGAGACAGCTTGCTTCTCTGGGCACCTGAAAATCCTTTGTTTTGTTTATGTTGCTCTGATGGATCAAGGATATGCCTCCACTCTTTGACCCATTCTCCTGTTCGTGAGTCCTTATGGGTTCATGTCCCATTTGTATTGTTTTCAGTCATGTGGTCATGAGCATTCTTGTCCCCACACACATTGTGACGACATATTTGCCAGTAGCATCCCTCGCTCCAAAACTACACCTGTGTTCGGCTGTAGCTAAAACCACATTGTTTTAAAAAACATGATTGCACTAATTTCCATTCTTACTAGAGTCTCTGTAAATTCTTATAAAGAAAACTATCACCCTTTTGAATTTTAGCCATTTCAATGTTTATTTAATAGGATTTCATTGTTTTGCCTTTTTCTAAACACCACTTGGGGGACATAATGCTCTAGAAAATACGAAATTAGACCAAAATCCTGGAATCTTTTCAGAGTCTATAGGCACTGCAACAAAATATCATACGGTTGTGTCTCTCTTAAACCCAGAGCCAACCAAAATTACAGCTTTTCCATGTTGTTCTTGCAGACCTCACAGACACAGAAGCCTAAGGCTGGAGAGGTGAGTCCCAAGGAGGGAACCAGAGGCTGGAGATCTACTCTGCTCTGAATCTCTCGGATTTGGCCAGGATTTATTTACCAATGGGTATGGTTACCTTTTTGTTGTATACTTTTCTGTATCTGGAATCAACTAAAAGATCCTCTGCTAGGAGACCTGTGAGGAATTTTCTTCTTCAGATTATTTAAAAACCCACCCTAATTGTGAGCAGCCCGGATTCTGGGTGACTGTCCCGGTAAAAGCGAGTTGGAAGAAAGACTCCATGCTTTTGCCTGCTTGCCTTCTCTCTTGCTGGCAGGTCCACCTGTCCTGTTGGTGCACATTTTTCATGGATGTTAGAGCAGTGGTTCTAAACCTTCCTAATGCAGCGACCCTTTAATATAGTTCCTCATGTTGTGGTGACCCCAGTCATAAAATATTTCCGTTGTGCTACTTCACAACTGTACTGTTATGAGTCAGAATGTAAGTGTCTGTGTCTTAGGTGACCCCTGTGACAGTTGTGTCCAAACATGTTATACAATGGTGGAAACATCTCACTCAAACCTCCACAGTGTGAGTAGCAGTGGCTTACATCTAGAGATACTTTACTTATGCTTTTCCAGTGTATGACAAACATTCCTAGGGTTAAAAATGCCTCCCTCTGTCATAATGCTATGTTACAGATGATACGCAATTACTTTGCAAAATACTGACTGGCGCGCTTTTGTTTCCCTCCAATAATTTATTGCTTATCTATAAAATGTATCATACCATGTCTATGGATACACTCTAATGAATACATGCAAAAGTATTCATTTTTACTTTTAAAAGTTTTAGAGCATTGTCTAGCACATAACACCAATAAATACTCATTTTCTTGTTGTTCTTTCTATTATAAATATGTTAACTCTTCCCAGCTTTTCCACACCCATCACAAATTCTGACCAAAATTCAAGACAAGTATAGACTAAGTGAAAATGTCTTGTTTTTTAAATAAAATATTTCAGTGTAAATGGGAGGGGTTAGCTGAAGATTTGACACTGTGAGTCACCAAGAATCTTCCACATTTTATGCAGCTGGTCTATGATTTGACTTTACAACTGTCAATGTTGGAACTGTCACATAAATTTGGAATCGAGATGGCAGAGGAGTGTTAATGGACATTTCAGAAATTGTTGGAAATTCTGTCCTAATCCCACAATACTATTCACCTAATGATTTTTATAAAGCTCAAGTTAGCAACTCAGATAGCAATTTTAAAAATTAAACATTTGAATACGACACAATCCACAGGTATACAAAGTCGATTTCTGCTGAAGAATGACAGAGGAAAAATATTAGAAGCCTTTGTTTTTCCTAGTGAAGTTATTATGTTTCTACAAGAGCAGAACACTTTGTATATCCAGTAAAACACTGCATTCATTCAGATTAGCCTGTGTAGGGCTGAGGTAACTTGGGCAGTGTTCCTTAGCACTGTGGCATAATGTCATGGGCAGTGTATATGCTGTGTACTCAGGACCAAGACTGCAGCGAAGTTTCAGGATGCAACGTGGGGAAGCATTGTCAGAAACACTTGGGATCTGTTCCATATTGGATTTGAATTCATATTTTGTCACTATGGGTTCATAAACCTGTTACGATCACCAGATTTTCCACAACCTCAATATTCAGATTAGAAGCTGGACTCCGAGACACCCCAGCTCAACGTTTTGTTGTAGTGTTTTTAAATACCGACCCCATAGGTGTAAGAAGGAGCAATTTGAGAGGAAAACACATGAATCCAGGTTAGCGTGGTATTGAATGAGAGATCCAAGCAGATTCTTTGAGGTTTTGGGGAAGAAAGGAAACCTACACAGGCAGACTTTCTAATGAAGACCTCTGCAGAGTTCACCCAGGTGATGACAAGAAGGTAGAGCATCCTAACGTGTCAGATACTGTGCCTCGCTGGGCTAACACTCATGGAGTGCTTGACCTCAGGTATCTGGAGCCACTAGGGCACAGAGGGCTGCTCGGGGTAGAGAGGCACTTACATCAGCCCATCACAGCCCAGACTGATGCTCAGAAGACTTTCCTTATTTCTTGCCTTCTTTCCCAAGGACTTGGTAGGTAGAGCTCCCAAGACACTAGGTAAACAATAGCCATAAGCATGAGCTGCTACCCTGATAAGAAGAATAGAGTGATTGGGTCAATGGTCCATTAGGAGGTGTGGAGAGGAGACAATATCCATGGGTCAGGTACGATTTTAGACTTCAGCAGGTAGGTTTGGCTGCTTACACTGGAAAGGGTTGTCTAGGGCCTTATTCTGCTTTCCCCACATGCATGTCTCTTTGAGCTTATCCCCCAGTGAGAAGGGGAAGTATCGGAGGAAACTACACTGGTTGGCATAAACCTGAAATCATACAGAGAAGCCTTGAATAACTCAGTTTACCTGGATCTGAACTCCCATGTAAAACATCTCAGAATAGTATCTGCCTCAGAGGAAAGCCACCTTTCCAAAGACCTCTGGCTATAAGACACAAAGAAACAGCTCCTTTAGAAAGATTCTCAGAGACAAACGTTGATTGCCTGATTTGTACCATCAGGCAAAATGAGGGCTGCAATTAAAATATAAATAAATAAATAAATAAATGACCATTTCATGAACACATGGCTAAAAATATGGTGTCAGGTATATTTTCCAAAGTTTGTTGTGAGTGAACCCCTTCCTGATCGACAGTCAGTGTCTAGCCTTGTCTTCAAAACTGAGAAGTTACATGTAGATGTGCAACTGTTTCATCAATATCTGCTCTTCGTGAAGCCAGACGATTTTGACCACAGACTTGTTTGGCTGGGTGGATGACATCTGGAGTAGCTGAAATCCATCTTAAAGAAGGTATGTCAAGGACGTTTGAGGTAGATAGTTGGTAAGGTCCCAACCAGCCTAGCAAACTTGAGGACCTCAAGAAAATACCCAAGAAGAAGCCTGGCTCAGAGGTGGTGCTGCAATCCGGCAGTGGGCACAGAGGCTGGAAGACCCTGGGAACTCACTGGCTTGTCAAATGCCAGGTTCATTGAGGTAAATATTCTATAAATGGAAAAAGTAGCAGCTTAAGAAAACCCTTATCTTACAAACATGTTTTCACTTTGATTATGTAATCCTGTGTTTCAATGCCTGGCAAGCATTTGCTTTCTTAAGTGTATTATTATTATTATTATTATTCCCTTCTTTCCTCCTATTCCCTTCACCTACCCTGGCCCCTACAATACCTCCCATTACCTCCTCAGAGAGGGTAAGGCACATTGCTTTGGGGAAGGTCCAAGGCCCTCCCTACTATATCTAGGCTGAGCAAGGTATTCCCTTTAAAGAGAATGGGTTCCAAAACAGCCAGTACAAGCAGTAGGGATAAATCCTGGTGCCACTGCCAGTAGCCCCGCAGTCTGCCCCAGTCATACAACTGTCAGCATAGGTCTAAACTGTCAGAGGGACTAGTTTAGACCTATGCTGTTTCCTTCCCTGTCCGGCTGGAGTTAGTGAGCTCTCATTAGGTCAGGCAAACTGTTTCAGTGGGTGTCCCCATCATGGTCTTGATCTCTTTGCTCATATTCTCACTCCTCCCACTCTTCAATTGGACTTTGGGAGCTCAGCCCAGTGCTCTGATGCAGGACTCTGCCTCTGTTTCCATCAGTTGCTGGTTGAAGGTGATATTTAAGATATTCATCAGTCTGACTACAGGGCAGAGTCAGTTCAGGCACCCTCTCCTCTATTGCTTAGGATCTTAATGGGTCATTCTTGTGGATTCCTGGGAATTTCTCTAGTGCCAAGTTTCTTGCTAGCCCTATAATGGCTCCCTCAATCAAAATATACTAAGAAAAGCACACCTGGAAAGGGGAAATAGACAAGATCACCTGACAAAATTGGAAGCATGGGGGTAGGGGGAGTAGGGAGGGCAGAAGAGGAAGACAGGGGAGAAGGGGAGAGGGGAGGAGAACTTGAGGGAACGGGATCATCAAGATGGAGGAAGGACAGAGACAAGAGCAAGGAAAGAGATATTCTTTTTTTTTGGAAAGAGATATTCTTAAGTTTTTTGGAAGACTTTTGGTTTCAAATAGGCTACCATTCAAATAGACTATTGATTTGAATTATTTCTATTTATTTCTTGTGTGTGTAGCATATATATGGGTCTGTGTAGCAGTGTTCATGTATTCATGAAGGGTTGGGGGTGTGGGGTGATGTTAGATGTCTCCCAAGATCTACCCCACCACTTTTGAGATGGGTGGGGCAGGGAAGGGGTGGGACAGGGGAGGAGTTGTCCACACACCCAAACTATCCAACGGTCAAAACTAGCGATCTTCACTGAGATACAGAATTTTTGTATATTCATATATTACTTTTGGCACTTTACAAAAATAAAAACAAAACAAAATAAACAACAACATGGAAAAATTATGCATAGATACATATTACACTATTCTCTAAGAGGCCAGATTTTCCACGTTGAAAAAAAAAACGCATCTCAAAAGAGCAGACTTAGGGGAGACTTTCTGAAAACCTATGTTCAATATGTTAGATAGCCAAAACATCTAATTTTGAATAAGAACTGCTAGGTTTTAAAATATTTATGATTTCTACTCAAACAACTAGAAATTTTGAAAAAAATAGCGTCGTGGAGGGTTGTCTGTGCACACTCGCGTGGAAGCTAGGTACTCTCACCTCACTGCTGTCACCGTGGGGACCTGTCGTGATTCATAATGTTTCCATACAGGTTTACCCCCTGCCTTCCGAAGAGATGTGGAATAATAGGAATGTTTTGTCGTTTGCGCAATTGCGTGTGTCTGCCAGTAGATGGCGGTAACACGTTGGGTGCTGCCAGGTTTTTTTTTTTTTTTTTTTTCCCCCTTCCAGGGCCGTTTTCTGATATATGTTGGGTACCATAGAGTGAATCTCAGAACAGGAAGCGGAGGCATAAGCAGAGAGGATTCTGGAAAGGTCCCTTTGTTTTCATGTCCACAGAGAAAGCCAGATAAAAAAAATTAAATTGAATTTGCAAATCCCTGTGGCCCATATCTGAAGAACTGCAGGGGGTGGCACGCTCCGTCCTAACCTTCTTGGATGCTGGCCTTTGTTGAGCTGTGATTCCTAAGGCTCTCCATCAGGTAAGCTGACAACACATTCAATTATTTGCCCGGCAGAATCTAGCTGCTGGGTCATCTTTTCATTTTAAAATCCTCTCCATGCTGCCATATTTGAGCCTAATGTTTAAATGTAAATTATTAGAACCAAAGGCATCACTTGGTTTGTAAACTGCTTGCCAGTCCTTTATCTTTCAAAGGAAGCAGAGCTTCTGTCTGGAAATGGTGACTTACAATACAGACTGGGGATTAAGGGGTGTGTGTGTGTGTGTGTGTGTGTGTGTGTATATTTGTGAAACAAGCAGATGTTTGGGGCTCATTGTATGGAAAGAACATCTGTTTTGTTAGACTTAATGCCAAGCTACTGGATTTCAAGGCTACATATCACCTATATAAGTGTTCAGCATGTCCGACACCTTTAAACCGTGATTGTGTAGTGAAATTAGAACTATCTTTCCTGTGTTTTAGGTTTTTTTTTTTTTTTTTTTTTTTTTTTTTTTTTTTTTTTGTCTGGGGCAGCTTTGGAGAGGCCACGTATGCAGGCAGTGGCAACAATGCAAAGGTGTTTGGCTATTTAGACATCATCATTTTCCTTCGAAATCTGGCAGCAGATAGGGAGGGGATTACCAAGAGTAACATTAAAACATCTATGATTTGCTAAAAATACTCCAAAGGTTCCTATATGTTCTACAACCCTCTGTTTTGGCGTCTTTTCACGTCCCATAAGCTTGATAGATGGCTACTGTTTGTGTTCTTCCTGGAACATTTTACGATTGGTTTTTATTATTAGCCCGATTACTACCAATTACCCCGAAAATCCATTTGAGACCAAATGAGAATAATTTCCATTGTGTAGAGTCTGTGGTTGTCACTGAAATATTTCACACCATACTCATAACGTTTCATTCAGCTGGCAATCACACCACTACCGTATTACCAGAAAACCCCCAGGCAATAGTAGAAAGACAAGTTTTTAAGATTAGAAAGCTTTGCATATACATATGTGTTTGTGTGCATGTGTGTGCAAGTGTGTGTGTGTGTGTGTGTGTGTATACACACACAATGGGTAGTGCAATGTCCCTTGTGAGGACAAAGATGAAGGCATTAGTGTTTGTGAGAATCTGCATGGAAATATTTCATCCAATCCATTCTGAACAGTGTGTGCCCTGCGAGAAATAAAGACCTGTGATTTCAACCCAGGCTTTGGTCTGTGCTACACAAAGGACCTAAAAAACCAGACCTAGAGGTACCTGAAGTATATTTTTCTCACCATGAGCTGAACAAACCAAGGGATCTCACTTAGTAATTTATGTTGAGAGGCAATAATACACCCCCTTAAAACATTTCAAAATAGTGTCTGCCTCAGAGAAAAGCCCTGGTCTTGTGTGTTTCAGAGAAACTCTGACTTTAGGAAATAAAGAAAAGTGTTCTCTTGGAACGGGTTTTCAGAAAGAAATATTAATTGGCTCGGATATAATCACTGTACAGTACACACCATGGCTTTCTGCAGGTGACTGGATGTGAGTAACTTTGTTCTTTGGAAATGCAGGCGCTGGTGGATTGGGCTGGTTTATATTCATGAATGGATATTTATATTTGGACCCTGAATGTTACCTTTGCTTTGTTTAGTTTTTAAAGTCACGGTGGTTCCTCGGTTGTTCATTTAGCTTAGTTGCTCACTTCTCTTATTCACTCGCGTCTTTTACTTCCTCTCCTACTCCCAATGTGAAAAGCCCTTGTACACACATCTCTTCACCTTGCCAGACAGGCTCTTGGACATCTTTGGAAAGGAAACGCTTTGATTCCATGCCATCTAAAACAAATTAGAGTATCTCATCCTTTACAAAAATGCAATGGTGATTTCATTTCTAAGATCCAGACACGTATTAATTTTTTCCCATGTACTAGATTCAAGTATGTTCAGCTCTGAGCTGGAAATGGAAGCAGGGTTCAGGCTCCACCAACTAAGACTTTGTAGGCTCCCAAAGGACACCACCTACTACGGAAGTGCATTTTCCTCGTCTCTAACAGTTGGGAAGTGGAGTCAAAGACCAATTCTAACTCATTCAGACTTCTTCCTGGTGATGTGGGGCAATATATATGGGCAGCATCCCTGGTTCTCCCAACTTGTGTCTGACGATGGTTCTCTAAGAATGAGGGTAGAAAAACAGAGAAGGGGAGAGATTTTCATGGTCCTTGGCCAGTTCCTTCTTTGGTAGAAACATCAAGGAGCAGATAGAGACGTGGTGAGGAGCTTGGCAGGCAGAAACAGTTGCCCTGTTTGCTAAGGAAGCAAACTTCTGAAGTTTCTGTTACACTGTCAACAAAACAAGGATGAGCCTACTTGAAAACCCAGGGCTTCGTGCGGATGCTAGAATGTCATCGCCTCCTCTCCTCCTTCCTCTCGTCACCTGCCACCCCAGTGCCCACAGAAAGGAACAGGTATCGTTGCTATTATTAGTGCCAGTGCCACCGGAAGGGAGGATGAAACCACAAGGAATTCTGTAGCTTAATACTGGCAACTGGCATCTTGTAAGAGGGCCGGGGCTGATCATCAGCAGGACAAGTGTGTTATCCGGGGCCTTGTCAGTTAGTGGTGACACTGTGGGTACTTTCTGGAGAGTTCCTGGAACTCCTAGGAGATGGTTCTTCCTGTCCCTTCATGTCATTACGGACTGCGTTGTGTTTGTGTTTGTTTGCTTGCTTCCTTTTTATCCTTTGAGCAAAAATCAAATCCAAGGACTTTATTTCATTTTACCTGAATAGGGCTTGCTTTGCAGACAAAGGACCTCTGGGAGGATTCACGCAGGCAGTCTATGTTTCATGACACATCACATTTTAAAAACAAGTACTTTCTGTGCTACTCCGATAAGCCGATTACAGCATCCAAGCCTCAGAAATGTCCTAACTGAGTCACGAACTCTCTGGGCTTGAGGGTGCAGTTGAAGGTGGGAAGGGAAAATGTGCCTGATGAAACTGTTGACTCGCCACAAGGGCCCTCCTTCTCCCCAAAGACTCCCCAAGAGCAGCTTCAGACTCCTGACAGCTGTGTGCTCCGGGGATCTCTGGGAGCTAGAGCTGGGGTGGCCTTTCAGTACCCCAGGCCAACTAATCCTTCCCTTCAACCACCCTGGGCCTCTTTAAACTGACTCCAGTAACTGCACTGTCAGCCCCATCTTCATGGCAGTCAGGATGACTTAATGGACTCAGGATAGCACAGAGCCGATGGCCGAGAGCAGGGAGGCTTAGCAACTGGAGGGTAAGATTTCTCAGCAGGACGCGCACTGAGCTTGCTGTTGCTAGTCATTTCTCTTGGCTCCGGCTTCTTCCTAGCTCCTGTGAGTTCTCAATTGCCAGGGTGAAGTTTATCTGAAACCATCTGTAACTGCAAGTAAGTAATGAGGTAATTTTTTTTTTTTTTTTTTTTTTGCCAACAAAATGATCTTCTGATGAGATAGTGGCCTTTCCTCCCCAGAGTGGCTGTGCCCATCGCTGTTTCTTCTTCTCTTCCGTGCATAGAAACTTTGTGAACTTAACTCTGTGACAATGTCTCACTTGTCATCTGAAGACATATTCTACATCCCTGTGCTTGTATAATGGGCTATGTTATTCATTCTACAAATCAGAAAACAATTTGTTTTTCTGCTTTTAGGTTCCGTTTGATAAACTTCGATTCGAGTTTGTCTTTACCCCCATTTGCATGCTATCCCGTGGGCACTTTTCACAGGCAACCAGAATGCACCAAGACATCTGAATTCCTACCTGGTCACGTGTTCAGCAATTTGGGGAGGAGAAGCATCAGAAGGGCCTTTACTGTGTCTTGCGCCTCTGACTGGCAACTTTTATAGGTCGCCTTTACCTAACAATGTGTTTCACTTTGGGGTAAAGTTAGCATATTCTTCGGTTGTGCTTTAACGTGATGGAGCAAATGGTCATCGTAGCCACCAAGGTCAGGGCCAAAAAATCCTGATTTTCACTTTGTTCACTGTGCAGCAGTAATAAAAGTTCTCTTGCTTGCAAGGCAGAGAAGTGCTCTGTTCTATGAACTCTCACCTCCGCTCTGGTTTTCTGGGTCTCTGAAGTTTCAGTTTTTAATCTGAATATGTAACTAACCTCAGTAGAAGTCTCTAAAATTTAATATGAATACCTACTCAACTGGACACCTAAGTTTCAATGTGCCAACTATTGATAGATTTTTTTTCAGGTATCTATCTCTTTCACTGTTTTTGAAGTTGAAGAAGTTTATAGAAAGAAAATTCTGTCCAAAATACATGACTAAAGAAAAGTTACCGAGGAAATATTCAAATGAGTCCAGACAAACACAGGTGTGACTCTGCCTGGGCATCTTCAAGGACTGCCAAAGTTCAAAAATCCCTGGAAAAGTCTCTTTTATTTCTAGAATAATTGAATTAGGCTTTCATCCTTTTGGAGATTGCAAACAGGAAGTCCTTCATGTGGTCTGGCTCCATGCTGGAGCAGAGTAAGAAAAATGATGTTGCCTACATTATTAAAGAGTGATTTAGTATTGTTTTAGTCAGTGGATGAATTTAAAGATGGAAGTCACTCTTTAAATAACTTTGGCCGTTTTCTGCCCAGAAGTTCCCTTTAGGGAATTTTAATCTCCTGGTAGTCAGAATATTCTTTATTCTTGAGTTATGCCGAACATTTTGTACTCTTACTTTTCCAGGAGTTTGAGTTGAAGTAATTAATTAAATCCCAATTCTTGCTCCTAAGTGGCATTGTGACTGACATGTTCTTGCAAAAGGTTCAAGGGTGCACATGATGTGGGCTTAAGTCTTTGAGAACTGGCCACTTGTTTGTTAGTTGTCTTTGGACTTCCCGATGTCTGTGTGACATTTACTTTTATGAAATTTCTTCTGCCTAACTTACAATGTTCCAAAGTGTTCTAGGAAACCATGGTGGGAATGACCTTAGAAACTGAAGTCAAAGGAAAGGAATTCAAACTTCTGTACGAACAAAGTGGGTTTGAGGAATTAGTGAAGCTATTCACTATAATCACTGTGAGACCAGGGAGCCTGGAAGTTCCTGTCACTACTCTAGAAAAAGAGAGCACCATGTCCTGGATAAGAAACAGTTGGATTGAGCAGTTTCTCTGAAAAGCAGAAGATCCCAGGGTTTAAAGAGAATTCCTCTACCCTTACTGGTATCATCTTATGATAAAGAACCTATTTAGCAGAAAACACCTACTGGAAGGATCTAGTGTTTTCTGTGTCATCCCTTTCTGCAATCCAACCAGTGTTTTTGCCAGGCACAAAACAAACCTGGTAGAGAAGAAACAATGGACTGTATGTAGAAGCCACGCCGTGTTGACTCTCAGACTCCTTATGGGCAGCTGCAACCTTAGCCCATTGCCCACTGCTGCTCCATCTCCTCCCGGGTTTCTGCTTCTCCTGCTGACATTCCTACCACCATATCATGAGAGTCATGGCCACTCTTTTCCCCTTTGGTTGCTGTTGATCCTTCCCATGCTGTTTACATCCCGCTCCTGGTGAGCTGGTTGGTGCCTTATAGTAAACCCATTTCTACTATACAAAGCTATTGAGATGTGTCTTTTAAAGCTTTAAATACAGGGAATGTGCTCTCCTTTTAGCTGTGTATTTTACAATGTCATTGATAGTGTTTATACACATCCTGAATCATATATAGTCCCAAAGTCCTAAAAGTATCTTTAATGTTAGTAATTACTTAATTAATTTGTTAGTAACTATTTAGTTACGGTAAATCCCTCATGTGTGTGTGTTCATGTATGTATGTATGTATGTATGTGTATATATATATATGTGTGTGTGTGTGTGTGTGTGTGTGTGTGTGTATTACTAGAACTTGAATCTAGTGTCTCCCACATGCTAAATATGTGCTCTACCACTTAGCTCCATTCCAGCCCAGGAAATTCTTCTGTCCTTCTGTGCCATCAGCTTCCAACAGCTGCACTAGACTCTCCCACCAACCTTCACCTGCTTAGACCAAAAACTGATATAAATTAAATCAGTGTTGGAGGCAAACACGAAAGGAGACTTCACCATCACTCTGTGTGCTCTCACACAGCCCAAGGAATACTGGGTTACAATTCACGCCTTTACGATGAGAACCTAGCCAGTAATGAAAAGTAAGAGAAGTAAGGCATGGATTTGTGAGGCCTCATTAGCTGAAATGTCAACAACAGCAAGGCGTACCTTAAAGGAAAAAGATGCAGAAACATGCTGGGTGCCAGGGCCTTAGCCAGCACAGCCCCCAGCTGTGAATACTCCATATGGGTAAAAGGAAGAGCAATGGTTGCCTGCTCCTTTGGCCAATTAGATTGCATTTTCTAGGGTCAAGTCTAGGCTTCAAAGTACATTTAAGAGCCCTATAAACATGCTTGAAATATGCAGCCAGATTTTAACATCATTTTAACGAGAAGAAGGCAGGGAAAATTAAGTAAAGCTGAAGAAATGTGTGGCTTGAGAGAACTTAAAGAGAGCTGAATGCAATGGCTTTCAAAACAATTTGGAGATGCTGATGACTGGGTGTGTGTTATAGAAAGGCAGAGATAACTAAGGAAATAGCAAACAATGCACTAACATCCATTCCTATAAAGGAAATAATGGGAATAAATGAGTTGATATTTATTTCAGATAGGCAAGTTCTTACCCTTACCTCTGAAAGTTGACCTCACCTAAGTGCTGGTTATTGAATAGTTTTCTAAGTAGCTGTATAGACAGTTGTACACATCAGGGAGCTTTAACTCACTTGGCCACAGATTCTCTGGCCTCATTATTCTGTTCTTTATGAATCTCTGCCTTGAGAATTAAGTTCTTAAATAAACAGAAAGGAGTGGCTCTATTGACCACTTTTTAACTATCCAGCTCCCAATGAGACACTTTGATGTCCAAGGTTTTGAAACTGTAATTCTTGAAAGGTTTAGAAGAAAGTCAGTTTCTGTAGAACAACAAAAAAGTTAAAACCAAACCATTTTGTTAAATTTCTTTTTTTCAGAAAGTGGTGTTTCCGAGAAGAGAGCAAGTTGATCTAATCGCTAAGTAGGTTAATAATTCAATGCCTTTCTAAAAAGGCATTCCATTCTTCAGCTTTGCAACTCCTTAAAGAGACACTTCCTGGTTAACACCTTAGGTGCATCTCTCTGTTGGTTTGTCCCAGGCATCTCTAAGGGGACAGTACTCTCAGCTCTTTAGAGCAGTTTATATCCTAGTCTTTCTCCTACTGGGGTTCTCATTGTTCAAAACTACTACTTAATGGAGCTACATAACCAGCCCCTAGCATTCTATCGATCAGATTAGTAATGTAATGATATGTAACGAAGGTCTGCTGAGTCTTAGGTTGAGAATATCTATATTTTGATGCAAGTAGTTGGTGTTTCTGTGAGATGCACAAGTAATGTATTATCACAGTGTTCAAAGTCTGATTAATGATGGATGTCTATGCCAC
Organism: Arvicola amphibius; assembly: GCF_903992535.2. Taxonomy (NCBI): domain Eukaryota; kingdom Metazoa; phylum Chordata; class Mammalia; order Rodentia; family Cricetidae; genus Arvicola; species Arvicola amphibius. Next base: position 18,139,819 of record NC_052053.1, read on the forward strand.
ACTACTTGGATTCACATCCTGGGACTGGATTACTGACTTTCTATTAAACACAAAATAATATAGTGGGGGTAATCTACAGAGAAACTATAAGTAGTAAGTCAGTAAGATATTAATAATAATGAAAGACCAAAGAAGGGCCAACTTAAACTAGTTGAATAGTGTAGAAATTAAATTTATTGTTGATTTACCCATACCCCTCTACCAACATGGTGTCAGCTACAAGAACGAATTTAATTTGGGTGGGGTGAGCCTTCCAACTTTCTAGTCAATATCATTTCTACATTTTGAATAAGAAAGTTCAGGAGTCAATGGAAAGTGGCAGAATGCATGCAAATCAGGATGTGACTATTTATGCAAACTGACATAGAAAAATCAAGGCATATCACCAGAAGAAACAGGGCAGCCTTTTATGCACCTGTAAGATGCAATTTTTGCTTGGCACCTCAAAGCTATCTTAAATCATTGCAATATGCATTTCTTTAATGCACTGTAATGATGCTGGTGTTAGACAATATGAGATCAATATAATAAGAGAGAAAAACTATTTTTTGACAGTCAACATCACACAAGAAAGCAATCTGGGCAGTTTTATGCACAAAGAAATTATTACTGATTATTTTCTCAATTTCTTTCTTATTAAAAACCCTAAGCACTAAATATTTAAGAAACAAGAAGGGGCACCTGATGTGGGAACTTTCCACACTTTCCAATCAATTTTCTCCAAACCTGAAATAGCTCTATGAAAGAACCCATTAATTTTTAAAATGTGGAGTAGGGTGGGCACTTGAAGAACGAGTGACCACAATGTCCCATTCAGAATTCAGTCGGAATTCTGAATCACCCACATCCTTGATGAGATACCTGGCATGTGGTAAAAACCCCACCTTCCTTCATTTCTGATCTTTTTAGCTTTCCCCCTAGGCTTCCTGCCTGTCCCCACCACCTTCTTGCTCACTGGATTCTTTGTCTTTAGAAGGGTGAAGACAGAGAGACCATCTCATGTCCTTGGCTCTCCTGAGAGCGCTTTGCCATTGGAGCTACTATCTAAGACAAAATCTCACTTACCGGTGGCATGTTGGCTCTTCTTTCTCTGTCAAAGATAAACAGAACAGCATCCATCCATCTTTCCACGCGGAACCCTTACTCTCTGGCTTCCCCACTGCAGTAAGTGGCATCATCCACACCTAAATCAGGCCAGTGCGCACAGTCTCTTTGCTCTATTTTAGCATCCCTGCTATGCTCCATGACAAGAAAAAAAAAGTTGCAGACTCTCTTGGTCCTGAATTCTGATCCTTGCAGAGATATGCCATTTTTTCGCTTTCTTTAGTTCAAAGGGTCATCTTTTAAGGGGATTTAACAAAGTCATTGTTAATATTTCACTGAAAAGTAGACTTAATGTTTTATAAGTTTTCTTTTTTTAAAAAAATGTCATTTGTGTAGAGTTCCCGAGAAGAGGATTTGATAAGATAATTTTATGAAAAATCATTTATACAGAATTGAATCGCCATAGGCAGATAGTCAATGTCTACATCTAGAAATCATTCAAAACTGTGTTTTCCAAAAGACTTTCATAGTATTTATTCACCAACAAGAAGATAAGTAAGGATAAAGAGGACTTTGGCAAGTACCCAGTTCACCCAAATCATCTCAAAACCACCACACACACACCTTTTACTAAAATAGCACTCTTGTCTCAGGAGAATGTTTTGCAGCAGGGTTCAGTGACCTCTGTTGAGAATACCAGTTAATGCTGTATTCGCCAGCTCTATCAGAAGAGATGGACACAGACCTAGTGTTTTTTTTCAGTTAAAAGGGACCATCCAAATTAAAGCCAATGTCATCTCTTTTCCTTCTTCTCTGGGTATAGACACTAAATACTTGAGCTCTTGCGTCCTCAGAATATACCCTAGCAAGTGAGCGCAGAGAATAGTCTAATGGTCTAGAACGCAGGTTGCTTGAATCATAGCCTATGTACGTTCTTGACTTCCCCAACCCCAGCATCGATCTCCTTCTTAAATATTGTCTGGGGGGTGGGGCATGAGCTAGGGGTACCTATTCTGTTATTCTGCTTGGCCTTCTGTGTACCACCACTAGGTGACTTGTCCCTGGGATGTGAGAACCATGTACTGTAAGGACATTTTTGTCAGTGAAGGCCTCCCAGTGTGTGGGGCCTTGGGTTGATGAAGAATCACACATCATACAAATTGGAACTTTTCAAACCATTCTTCTCAAACCATCCTGTTCCTAAGCAGGGTTCGCCACTTGCACCGATCTGAAGGAAATGATCAAAGCCTTGCCACTTGGGAGTAGAGAAAAACCCCCTCTTCTATACCGCAAACCTCAAAGCGGGGGCGGAATGGCGGTGGGGGTGGCCGGCATCGCCATCTCGAAGCGACGCAAACAAGTTGTACCTCCAGATCCGAGATCCAAAGTTTCCTCAGGTTGCCAAGCAGAAAAGGCAATCGACTCCCAGCAGTCCGTTGTGAAAACAGTGTGCTGTCACTTTGATTACAGTCAGTAAACAGTCTGTGTTTGCCTGGAAAGAAGCTGCCTGAAGCACACAGTACCAAGAGCAGTAGAGGAAAGACAGCTAAGGGCAACTCCCAAGGCTGTCAATATGGCTGATGTTACTGTCGGGTGTAAGGATCTAGGACTGGCTGTTTGTCTGAATATGCCGTTTGCTTTTTGTTCACTGTGTTGCCAATTTATTTCAGCACAGAAAGCTTCCCATAATTCTGCTGTGTTCAGATTCAAATGTGGGTTTTGCTCCCTTGCATGCACACCCTCATGTCTGCTGAGGGCAAAGTCATATTGTCCACTCGAGAATTTCTTCATACAAAAATCTTACGCCTTAAGGACAAAAGCAACACACTGTTGGAAAGGAAGAGAAAACTGTCAATCTAGAGGGAAAGACCCTCCTTTTTCAAACTTCTCAGAACAGGAGATTTCTGCAGTAATGCCTTTTTGTTCATGTGCACTTAGCATGTTCTATGTGATGCTCCGGGAACATGGGATGGATAGAAGTTTGCAGGAGGGTGATGGAGCAGGAGACAACTTCTTACAAGGCAGGCACTCTCCAGTGGAAATGTATCAAGACCCACACATGTGCCTTTACATTTCCTAGATGCCAACGTGAAATTGAAAAAAAGAAAAGTCAAAATAATTTTTATGGATGATACATTTTATTTAAGATCACGAAGCAGTATATTATTATTATTTTAAAATTTGGTACCATAATTCCAGTGCTGAGTCTTTTTATGTGATCAGTGGATTTATAGTAAACAGACATTTTCAGAATTCAAGTTAGGCAATTGTGTTTAGTGCGTTTTTATTTATTGAACAGATTTCTGATTACCGCAAGCATCACTGAGCCTTCTCCTCAAGGAGTTTGCTAGCACCTGAGAAAGACACCTTCACAGGAAAAGAGGAGATGACGTTTTCATCACTGTAGGAATCCAAACACAGCCTGAGTGTCCTCTGAGAGGCCAGAGGAAGGCACAGATGACTTCTGATTTGGATTCGGTGTGCTATGCCCCCCAAGGCAGGACTCGAACCAAGCAGAATGAGCGTATTAGAAGGCCCAAACCAGACTTGAGGAGCTTTTGGGAGAAGGGAAAGTAGATCACTTTTACTGGTGAAGCAGATGGGCTAAGGCTTTCAGAGAAGCTGGTCATTTGTCCAAATAAAAGTTCATTGATCTCAGTGGGAAGCGTGCACTCCTCAGCTTGCTTTATTATGAAGAGGATCTAGTATACTTAGCCTGGCTATGAGTTTATCTTTGGGGTACACAGGACTGTAATGTGCGTTTTGTCTGGATTGAATAGGACTACATAATGAGAGCATCCTGAACCTGGAGGGAATGGCCTTGTTATTGTCCATGCTTCCTTTTCCTGTTTTGTCACCCTGATGGATGGACAAACTACCTTATTTACTTAACCAACTCTACCTCATGCACACTTCCTCTTCCCCCTGGTGTTGTTATAAAATGTCTGCATACTTTCAAAAAGCGTGGGGGGGGGGGTGAATTGCCCAAAACTAACTCTAAATGCAAAACCATGAAGTGTTTTTGAGGAAAATAATTTAAATATTTAGTGATTCAAATAAAATCCATTGAACACTCAGCTTGTGCCATTTGCATTGTTCCAGAAACGTGGTGATGGATGGCGAACTGAGTGGTTTCCCGAACAGAGCAAATATTCCAGTTTTTTTAAAATTTTTTATTTTTTTTTATTTTTTGGTTGGGGGGAAATACATGCCACTTCAGTGGGCAGAAAAGGAGTATTTGGCATTACAAATTCGGTATGGCACACATGCTAAGGGGATAGGGCCTTTGGAAAGGAACTGAGGGAATTGATGAGGTGAGCGATTCTCCTTAACGCGGCAAATTTTGGTCAGTATTGAAGTGAGTACCCTGGTTTTCGGCTTCCTAAGGGAGACACATTCAGGGAAACACAGCCTGTATCCCTACAGGTAGGAAGGGCAGCCAGAAGCTGGTTTGGAGACAGCATGAGAGCTCCCTACATTTTCTATGCAGCTGTTGTCGGGTTCTGTGCAGAGCGATGTGATTAAATTTCTGTTCTCCCCAGATCGCTCTGGCTGGTGGGACTAAAATAGGCTGTATGACAATCAGGCTGGAGGCAGGGAGACAGAGAGCTCGGTGGCTTCGGCGAAGCACTGCCATCAATCACTTCAAGGCTTCAGGTTTGGTGGAATCACACTGCGGGGCATTAAGTAGATAAATGAGACAGAGGAAACTGTGATTATCCTCTCGGAGAAGTCATTAAAGCGAGAGACATATTACGTATACACATAGAACACATTGTGTGTCTGTGTGTTTCTAGCTTTAAACAACACAAACTAAGTATCGCTGGCTGGGTGGATGCATGTCTGTAACCCCCAAACTCGTGGGGAAGAGGCAGGAGAATCAAGTGTTCAAGGTCATCCTCAGCTGAACTAGACAGAAGCCGGGGCTCTGTGAGATCGGTTCTCCAAACAGCAGTGTGTACCCCTGCCCTTATTTGTACTCTGGGTTTGTGGGGTCTTTGTTCCTCTTTTTTCCCTGCTTTTACACTACGGTTCCCTTTCCTTGCTTTGTCTCCTTTCTTGTGCCGCCGATTCAATAAATGAGCCACTGTCATGGGACCTGTGATTTCTGCCCAACAGTGTCATCGCCAGTTGTGTGCATGCTAGCAATGCAGAACAGGTCCCACCCAGCTCAGCTGCCGCAGCAGCTTTGGGGTGGGGCTGGGAAAGCTGCGTTTTAACAAGCAGCCCTCTAGGTGATTCTGATGCTATGTAGTAAGCGCCCTGCTATCAGCTAGATGAGAGGAACTAGGTGACCAGAAAGGGCCTTTCCAATCCCTAGTTGTTCTACTGATAAATTCCATATTTGATATTTATGTTTGGTATAAAATTAAGGATAATACTGTAGGGAAAAAATAGGTTATTTGCAAGAAGTGTAGACTCATGCTTAAAATTAGTAATTTTTGTTTTTATTTTTCAGTACAGTTTCACTGTGTAGTACAGGCTATCCTGGAGCTTGTTCTGTTGACCAGGTTGGTCTCAAACTCAGAGATTCACCTGCCTCTGCCTCCCAAGCGCTAGGATAAAGTCCTATGCCACCACTGCCAGCAAAAATAAATAAAGCTTTTAAAGGAAATACTTTGATGAATTTAAGTTTTAATTATTATATACCACTTTTTAACCCATGGTATAAGCTGATGGGTTTGTTGTTGTTGTTGTTAATGCTATCGGGTTTTTTTTGGAGGGTGACTTTTTTTTGCTATTCTTGGTTTCTAGATCACATTCAATAGAAAGGTCAAGACAGGGAGAGTGATTTAAATATGTACATGATATACCACAAGCTACGGCTCGTGGGTTAATGAGCTGCTCTTTTAGGATGTACATTTAGTTGTGAATCTCCTGACTACAGCACGCTGAGAGCAAAGCAGGAAATGAAATTCTATACGACTAAAAGAAGCTTCAGCTTTTAAGTGACCGCAGACCACCATGAAGGGAGTCAAGTGTGCTCCAAGGAGAGTGGCAGGGACACCGGCGGCCAGTTGTGTGGCTGACTGCCTAGGCACTGCTCAGTAGTTCACTTCACATCATCTGGGTCATGGCCTTTTAAAGCCATCTTCGTGATAATGATCTCAAGGCTCAAAATCAACTGAGCAGGTGCAGATGGAGCTGTTACCTGGTTACAGAAGGAGAATAAGCGTGTCCCTTCCTCATGCAAACACTGCCTGGGAGTCCTGTGAGCAGCTGTAAGCCTGGTCAGTTCCTGCTCAAAGTACCCAGGGGGCAAAGTTTTCCAGGCCATTGAGTTAGGGCGATTTTGAACCGGGAGGTTCTGAAGCAGTGTCAGGTTGTAAACACAAAAGGAGATACAATGTGTTGAAAGAAAAGAAGACAGCACGAATGGCCCAAACCAAAGGACAAAACAAAGAGGCAGAAGTATGGTAAAGTAACAAAGATCTAGTACAATAAAAATATTAAAGCCCTGGGAAGGGACCTGGGGAAGCAGCTTAGTGGGTAAAGGATTTGCTGTGTCAGCATGAGGACCTCAGCTCGGGTCCCAGCGCCTACGTAAGAAGCTGGGCATAGCAGGGTTTGGGTGTCACCCCAGGACTGGAGCCCTGGGGTAGGAAGAGAGACAGGTGGATTCCCAGCGCAGGTGGCCAGCCAGTCTAGCCGATTTGTTTTTAGCCCTGGGCTCTCTAGGAGAGCCTGTCTTTAAAAAAAAAAAAAAATACATGATGAGCTGCTACACTCTGCAGGACTCCAGGGACTGAACTAAGGAGGTGAGGGGATGAAGGAAGGAAAAACACATGGATCCCTAGAAAAGCTGGGATCAGGTAGGCTGGGCTCTCACATATAGAAGCTGCAGTATCCCGGAAGTTCAATGTGTTTATTTTATACAGTTGAACATGGAGGTGTGGTTATTGCATAGAGCTAAGCAAGGAGGAGGGGCTGTTGCATTCAGATAAATATGGACGCACAGTTGTTATACCTTGCTGAACAAGAAGGGGTTATTACAGATAAACAGGGGTGCAGGGTTGCTATATGCAGCTGAACAAGGAGGTGGGGCTATTACATACAGATACACACAGAAGCAAGGTTGTTAGATACAGCTGAACAGGGAGATGGGGCTGTTACATACAGATATACATGGAAGCAGAGTTGTTATATATGGTTGAACAAGGAGACAGCTTTAGCTAATCTTGGTAGGAGCAATCTGTAGGGAAGCAGCCTTCAGGCTGTAAGGCCAGGGGTGAAAGCTAAGGTAGACATGTTGTGCACACACTGCCACCTTCAGCACATGAACCAGAGGAAGACTTTGCCATTTCTCATGGGTCTGAGGCATTGGGGTCCCCGACATGGCCATGCCCATGTAAAACCGTATACATTCACACAAGACTTCAGTCACTCTCTGTACATACCTGCTCACATACGTAAGTAAGAAGTAAGTAAGAACACAGTCATATAGTCCCTAACCACAGAACTCTGGGAATTAGGACATTATAAAAACTTAATAAGCTGCCAAATCACACTGAAGGGAATTTTAAAAATTCAACTTTCTAGAAAATTTAACTCTTGATGTTAATGGCATCAAATGTAAAATTAAGAATTGGTTAAGAAAAATAAATTTATGGTATATATGTCTCGGGCTTTGCAGCTGGTGTTACTGACCAGTTTCATGGTAAAATTGCCGTCATGCTTTGTGAACTACTACTTCCTCATTTGTGTCTTGGGGTCTCCCCTTAAAGTGTCTAGAGTGCTGAAATTCTAGTAAGATTGGGCTGAAGGTAGGCTCACCATTTAGGAAGGCTCTCTTGGTTCAGCATGCCACTGGGTTCACATGAGAGCGATGGGTAGGAACCACTGTACCCTTTTCTAAATGAGATTCACTGGGCTGCACTCCTTTCCTCCCATAGCAGACTGACTTAATTAGGGCTTAGACGAACGTCTGCTAAATTAGCTTTGGATACCCATTGAGTATACTACTTATTATTTCTTCGGCTCAATGCTAAGCAAACTTGCATCTCTCCAGTTTAGTTCTTAGACCAAGTTTGTCTTTTTATACAGCACTTTCAGGAGTTGTTTCTGTTTTGGTGAAAAAGACCAAACTCTTGAGATCCATGGTCCATTCCTGTTTTCTTGGCTGCTGGGTTAATTTGAACTGGATTTCAGCCTGTATTAAATAATGAACACATATCAGATTCCTCATAGACGTTGCTCTTTCCTTTCTCAATTTGATGCCTGTGTTTCTAGGCATCAAATTGTTTAAAATGATAGATACCCAGATCCTGCCTGACCCCAACTTACCTCTGGAAATCTGTATGGGGGAGGGAGAGGGGGAGAGGGAGGGAGAGAAAAAAAGGGGAGGAAGGGGGAAACAGAGAGAACATGAAGTTGGGTGGATAGAGATATGGAGAGGATCTGGAAGGTGGTGAAGGAGGTAAGAATATGATCAAAATATATTGTATAAAATTCTTTTCTAAATAAAACAGGAATTAACTTTTTCAAAAAAAAAGTAGCCTGGGGACTAGAACAATGACTTAATGACACAGCACGCTCGTAGCACACAAGATACACATGCAGGCAAACCACCAGAAACCACAAGATAATAAATGAAATAAAATGTTTGTGAAGTAGCTTAATGGAGCTGGTGATTTGGGTCAGCAGGTAAAAGGCACAGAGTGTGACTTCCTGCATTTGAATGACAGTCCACACAGGGGGAAGAACGCCAACTCTAGTCTGCTGACCTCACTTCCCATATGCATGGCTTTGTGGCCAGCAGCCTCTTGTATGTGCCCGTGTGCACACAGTAAATGTTTCACAAAAATAAAAATCAGCCTAAGTAATTCTTACACTGCAGTTCAGAACTGCTTTAAGGTGTCAGATGTTAGATCACAGTCAGTCTGTAAAACACAGCTCACTGTTAAAGTTCCATGAGGTAGAAGCCACATTAGGATACAATGTAGTCAGGCTTGGTGGTGCAGGCCTGCCTCTAACCAAAACGCTTGGGAGCCTGAGACTGATCACAAGTTCAAGGCCAGCCTGGGCTACACAGTGACTTTAGAGCCAGGCCAGTCTGACCATTGGATGATATTTTGTCTCGAGAAGTAAAAAAGAGACAGGCATGGCCACACATGCTTATTGTCCCAGAACATTAAGAAGTTGGGGGATGGGGGAATCTTTAGTTCTCAGTCAGATCCAGCTACAAAGTGAGTTTGAAACAGTCTGGGTTACAGGAGACCCTGTCTTAAAATACTAAATTATAAAAAGAAAGACAAAAAGATACAATGCAGATTGGAGTGGGAGGCCACATCCAGAAATTGCTGCACTTTCCAGTGGGCACTTGAAATTGGAAAAATCGTCCTCCTACTTGAAGCCTAAGCTATCAGATACCTTTCCTTCTGTTGGTAAATACAGCTTTGCAAGGGTGGGGAGGAGAGAGACCGCAGATGAGTTAGAGCCTTCTGGGCTGGGAGGTTGGTTGAGACTCACCTCTCCTCCTCACCTCACACCCCACCTCCGCCACGTCCCCAGGGAAGACCTCGCAAATACTTAGGAAATATGACTAAATCAATTTCTTGGTTATTTAAAGTCGTTCTCATTACATGTCCAGCTAGAGGCCCGAGTATTTAAAATCTAATTACTTGTGAGCTGTGAAGGCAAGGGAAGCCATGTTCAGCAGGATTGTTTCTGGGACGTCGAACCCACTAACGGTTATTGGATGACTTGTAATTTCAGTGTGAAGCTTAAGTTCAGATACGTAAGCTGCTATATGGTAGCACCTGTCACACTTCCGACACTTGGATATGATACCTGAGAAAACCGATTTAAGGGATCACATTTGTAGTGTTGGCTCATGTCTCTGAAGTCCATGTTTGTATAACCCTGTTAGTGAATTTGGGCCTGTGATGGCAGAGTTCAACGTGTTCAGCTTCTGAAACAAACGCTGGTTCACCTCGTGATGGCCAGAAACAAAGACAGGGAGAAGAAAGATCAGGGTCCTAATAACTCCTTCTTAGCCATGATCCTAGTAACTTAAGTTCCTCCTAGTAGGCCCTGTCCAATGGCCCCAGGGCCAAGGATCGAGCTTTCTGTACATCCATCTTTGGTGGATACTCCAGATCTGGTCTACAGCACATGGAAATTGTTGAAAAAAAAAATAATATCTGCGATACTATTAGTGAAGCCAATATATTAAAACGTTCCAGCTTTTGTGGAAAATCTATGTATGTTTGAACATATGTACATATGCTAATTTAAAATTTAAAATCCTATTCTAAAAAAACATTTTTTTCTGGATACAATCTTCACTTATATGTAAGAAACTAACAGCTGGATTGCTGACACGTGTTGTTACACCCCCAGAGACTGGGAGAGCTGCCCTGTGGCCACCACAGAGGAAGAGGCTGGAGAGCCAGGTACAGGCCTGGCCACAAGGTCGTTGTCAATCTCGGCTAAAGTGACTGTAAATCACTGAGCGCCACTGACAGGGTTTAATAATATTCTGTGTCTGGCGACAGGACGACAGGACAAAAGATTGGTGACTTGGGAGAGAGTTCATCTAAAGACAGAAAATTTAATTTGGTGTTATGAAATTTTAAAACAAGGACCTACTTTTTTTTGCCAGAAAATGGAAAATGAGGATTTCTTGATTTGGTGAACATTGTGGAAGGGGATTAAAGCACATATTGTTTTAAGAAGCAGCTTCTGAGTTTAGACTAGCTACCTTGTTCTGTGAAACCACGTTTATTGAGTTAACCTGTGATAAGTCATTGATATGAGAGAGAGAGAGAGAGAGAGAGAGAGAGAGAGAGAGAGAGAGAGAGAGGGAGAGAGGGAGAAAAGGAGGGAGGGAGGGAGGGAGGGGGGGAGGGAGAGAGAGAGAGATAAAGAGAGAGACAGAAAGAGAGAGAGAGATCAGATAGTTTAGGTTGTTATAGCACTCTGGCTTAACAGGTTTGTCTACCATTTACCTTTGGAAGTCACTGAATGAGGGTTGTCTTATCTTAATGAGCCAATTAAACCACCTTTCAGAAAGGGAGAAAAGTGAGATAAACTACACAAGGAATTAGAATCTCTCAGCTCCTGCTGTGGTTTTGGAGGTATTGGAGGAAAAAAGGCCAAGGGGAAGACGTAGAAGGGGCGAGGGGAAAGAAAGTAGCAGGTAGGACAGATGCCTCCATGAGCCAGTGCATCTCTAGAAAGACTGAATGAACCAGGGTAGCTGGGGCAGAGAGCCCCACCCCGGCCCTGGGATCCTGGCAGCGGTTCCTGGCCCTGCTTCCTGCAGCATGCCAGGGCATGTTGTCTAACAGGATCAAAGGGCCTGCTTTGCATCAAGCTGCTCTTCTGATCAAAAGCCATAGGTAAACCCAGTCCCCAGGTCAGTACCGAGAGCCAGAGTGCCCAGGGCGCCCAGCTAACACTACTGTGTTCTCTTTCCACACAGATTATGGAGCGAGAGAGCTGAAGTCAAGCACACCAGAGTTAGTCAGCAATGACATATCTGTCAAGGATTCGTGGAGGAGTGACTTACTGGGGAAAACCCACAGAATCCCTTCTAGGGATATTGTAAGAACAAATGAGATAACTCCCAGAAGGGGCCTGGAGCTTTTCCAAACAGAGGTGCTGTGACTCTCAAAGGTATCCAACCTACACCTTTAGAATAACTTTGTGTTTGTGCAATGCAAGCTGAACTTTCTATTGCTGGCCAGGGCAGCTGTGCTCCGACAAAAAGGAGGCAGAAAGGGGCACCCCCTCCCATTAGTGTGCTTCTCCCAATGGATAAACAAATGGAGGAGGCCTGGCAGGGATGGCCTTGGGGCATGGAATGACGCCAACCCCCAGAAAGAGAAATTAGCCCAGCTCGATTTCTTTTTCTTTTAAGAGGGACCTTTGTGTTGGGCATTTTATAAATTGCCTGGGATTGTGTTTACACTAAATTTTATTATATTTATTTGGTAATTAGACCCAGTACACTAAATTTTATTATATTTATTTGGTAATTAGACCCAGCTCTCACCTGTTTCTTCTGGGTAGAGGACATTCAAACGTGTGGTTAGCATTTGATGCGAGATGGCTTCTGGACTGGCTAAGGTTTTGAACTGACCAGCAAGTACTTGTCTATTTGGTGTATCAGCAGCCGCTAACTAGGGAAACTGTCTAGAACGATTGTAGTCAGGAAGGAGGTTTATTGGACATAACAAGCAGTGCAGAGGTTGTTTGGGTCCAAGAGCTGAGCCATCCATCAAGAGCCCAAGGGTAAACATGTCTCTGTGATCGGCCACACTCACTGTGTCAGCTTTGCCCTCAGAGTGGCATCCGCTGTGGTTGGAAGCAAGCTGAGCGAGTGTTAGGGATACTACTCTGATGTAAATCAAAAGGGGGGGCATGCAAGTCAGAGAATATGCCTTCCTCTTACTTCTTTTCTAAGGAGCATAAAATGCTCTAACAGACCGCGCCCTGACAAACCTTCCTGACATTACGTTGGCCAGGATGGGGTCACGGCTCACATCCTTAAGCACTGATTGCAAAAGAGCTTAGAAGAGGTATCCACGGGGGAGTCCGCACGGGGGCTCACAGAAAACCTACTTCAGTTTGCAAACATTCAGGAAGAAATGTCAAGAGCTATTAAAGCCAGTAACGCTGATGCCTGTAGAACAAGGTTGGCTTAATTGTTGTCATTAGCTGGTGCTTGTCTCCTCGGCTTATACGCTATCAGATGAGGACAAAGTCACAGCCAACATCAGCCCCTATGAGCTAATTATGATTTCCTAGATGATCGTAGCAAAGACAGAGCTGGACTTGTGCTTTCTTCCTGTGACCAGTTCTCCCCACATGATATGAGTTCATGGAAGAAAAATACAATAATAAATCCACTTGTTAAGTCGGAAATAAATGAATAGCATCATGTGTTGACAAGTCACGTGCTTATCAGTAGACAGAGAGAAAGCATCAGTAAAAAAAAAAGTCAGGGCTGCTTTGGTATTCAACAATGGCCTGGTACCTGGCCTGGTACCCTTGCCACAGAATCACTTTTCTTGATGAGTTTAGTTTATTCAGACTAATAGAGGTGCCAATGCCCTTGATTAGACACTGAAAGACACATGACCGGGAAGAGCAAGCCTAGGGCTAGCATGCCATTTAAGACAGCTCAGAAGTTCCCTGCATATATGTGAACATGTTGGTTACATATGTGACTATTATATCTTATCATGCTTCTGGTACGTTATGTATCTAATGTTTATCATCAATGCTTTCCTGTTTTCAGTGTTCCCTACTTACACAAGTGGGGTTAGCATTCTCAGCCTCTTAGGTGGAGCCCATCTATTTCCAATGCGGAGTCTACACACAGTCATTCCCAAGTAAGATGGCTACCATCTTAGTTCCACACCAGCAAATACGAGTGAGAAATCTGGTCATTTCACCGTCTTAGAAAGATGATTTTTTTTTTGTCTGAACTGTCCAGATTTGAATATTGGTTGCTCAGCTCACTAACTTTGAAATCGAGACAAGTTGTATAGCTGTCATGGGCTTACATTTATTGATACGTAAAATAATAAATAATATCAATAGGGCAAGCCCATCCGTAAATTTGCAATATGTCTAAATAAGGTCACAGGCACAAATTGCTTTGGAGTATCTGATCTGTAGAAATCACTTAACTGCTAATATTTAATCTCAAAGTCATCTGGTTAGGACGTCATACCAGTCAGTTATTATTTTAAAGCTCTTTTGAAATATGTAAAGTAGGATGTAACCCCAGCTTGTAGATATCTAGTAGTTATTAATACAGTGTGCCAAATACTCAATCTATATATTCAACAAAACATTCTGCTGTTCTTTATAGTACTAACAGCCATACTCCAGTAAGTATGGGACGGCCATTAGTCCTACGGGAGAGTTTTGCTGGAAAGAGTAGGTTTAGGTATCATCCAGAGGTCAAGCTCTTGTTTAGCTTGTCTACCACCTGTGAGCCCCAGATTCAATCCCCAGCAGGCAGGCATGAATGCAGACACACACACATACACGCACACACGCACACTCACTCACACAAACACACATGCACAAACACACACAAATGCACACTCACACAAACACACACGCACATACACACACTCACACACATACACACAAAAGAAGTAAAAGCTTTTACTCAGGTTGAGGAGGATCTAGCTTAGGTAGAGTGTTGCCTAGGATGCATAAGGACAGGGTGAGATCCTCAGTACCACAAAAATAAACAGTTTTCTTTAGCAGTAGATGTTTAATTGGTTCATCTTATCTTTTAGACTCTGCCTTCCCTATAATAATCTCTTTTGTGGATACCAAGAGCACAGCACACATTTCCTCTGGCAATGGGCCCAGGCTCTCATATTAACTCATTCATCATCAAGTACATGGAAATACACTGTGAATTTCTTTTGTGCGTGGGGGGGGGGTAAGATATTTTGAGTTATGGGACATAGAGTAACTTTCCATCCTTGAAGAGGGTAAATTTACAGCCTCCTGATGTAACAGATTGCAACTAATCGATTTTGTCTGTAGCATGCAGCATCATTTAAAAAAAAAAAGACACTCACAGAGATGAAGGGAGGGAGGAGGAAGGATAAAGGAAGAGAGAGAGAGAGAAAAGGGAAGAGAAAATATTAACAGGTTATAGAGCTAACAATGAGATTTTCCAACTGTCTGTTCTGGAAAATTAGTGAAGATGAGAACCCAGGGACCATACAAGTGGTGGTGTGTGTTTTGCCTTGAGAGTCTGACGTTCTCCAGCATGTCCTGACCGTTTACTGTGTCATTTTTCTCTGACTCTGATCCGTTAACAGCTAACAGAGTATAGGCCCGTGATATTGGTTGGTTGCACATACATTCATTAGCTTGTGACAAAGTCACAGCACACTGACACGGGGAGAAAAAAACTGAAGGGCCCAAATTAATTTTTCTGTAGTTATTAATATACAACTTAGGTCTTAAGAAAATCCAACAGTAAAATAGCTAGATACAATACAATAGGACAAAAATATCACAAAAAAGAATTCAACAAAAAATAGAATATACAGATTTTTTTTTTTGTCTCAAAGTAACTTGTGTGTTTGCATGTGACCATTTCAGAAGATATTGCTTAGTTTTTCTGGGCCCATTTCTCATTTTTCCTTAAGATGGCTATTTCAGCTCATTGTTGCACCCAATACATGACCTCTAATTAACATCTTGCAAGCTTCTCTTCTTGTGTTTGGGTAACCACTCTGGCCTCATTGCCTGGCACCCTCTATGTCCTCCTGCCTTCAAGACTGGCAGCCATCTTAGATCTGTTTTTTTATCTCTTCATTTTGCTCCTAAATGATGCTATGTGAGTTCTTTGCCCCTTAATCAACATTTTCTCAGCTCAGACAGCTTTTCTGCATCTTAGACACACATTTTAATTACCTACCAGATGGCCCCTGGGCATCTCTGACTCAATAGGTGCTGATCAGAATTTATTATCCTGCCTTACAAACCTCCTCTGCTGCTCTCCTGGGCTATTGTCAGCTGTGACTTACTCCCAGAGACCTGGAAATGAGGTGCAGCTCCCAAACTTTATTCTTGGCATCAAGTCAGCTAGGAAAGCTGCTGATTTTCCGTCTAGAGTTGTGCCTCGAACAGGGAAGACTGTGAAGTCCATGCTGGTCTCATAATCATACCAAGATCCCATTTGTCTTTGTCATGGTTTAACATTTGCACCGATCATACAGTAGTTGCAGGGGTTCAGAGACTTTCTCAGCAGGCGTGCAGACAACTACACTGATCGTACCACATACCGCCAGTAAGAAAAAAAAATGTCTGACCACATAAGAAACTTCTGATGAAACAGTAAATCTCAACCCTAAAGAAGCCACAGTTTTAATATTTTATATGATGAAATGGAAGAAATACCCAGAGTATTTTTTACTGGACACTAGAGCTGCTTGGTTGTTTCTAGAAGGAGTCCAGGGCGATTATAGGAGTCAAGAGTCAAGCTAGTCTGCTCTTCTCTTTCTGTCTCTCCATCTCTCTATCTCTGTGTCTCTGTGTCTGTCTCCTCTGTCGTGTGTGTGTGTGTGTGTGTGTGTGCGCTCATGAAACACCATATTTATTTGAAAGGATAACTGGCAAATAGTGATAGTCAGACTTGGATATTTGCCGCATGTATTCTCAAAAATGAACAAAAGAAAAGCTTGTCACTCAGAGAAAGCAAATGACAGCACTCATTGTCTGTGTTAAACTGGAGCTCCCAAGAGGAATTGGAATTTGGGAGAGCTCTCACCTGCCACTGGGAGCATGACAAGCCCCAATACATTCTGACTTTCCTCATGTGATAATGGCCAACATTAAAGAATGTGCTTTGGGGTGTCATATGACAAAATTCATCAAAATTGGGAAGATTTGCATAACAGTGTGCTGATATCTTCTAAATGATTCATTTATGATTCACATAAAGGTCCCTAATTATGAAAAAGATACATTCAAGAGACAAGATTGATCAAAAGTTTGTGGATACCATTTCTGATTCCAGTGTAATGAATTACCCTTTGTAGAACCTTGATATCATACCAGAGAAAAATAATCACAGTTCCCGAGAAAGGAATAGGCAGTTCCCTAGAATTGCCTGGTTGTAGATTCGCCAATGAAGGACTAAGAGAGGCTACCGAAACTCAGCCATACAGAAACCATTGCTCTGAGATCTCTCCCTGCCTGTCTACCGTAATGCTGCCTCTGACTTGCTAATCTTGAAGATGATTGTGTCCCTCCACTTCAATGCTTACCTGAGCAAGCCGCTGAAGACCCTTGGTGCACAGCACTCTAACCTTCCGGGCCGAACTCACACCAGTCTTTTGTGCAGATTGGTGTCAGCCTTAATGAACCTGCTGGCAGTGCTAACCAAGATCTCCGTGTCCCTTTTCTTCTTTGTCCCCATGCACGCACACATACATACACCTTAGCTCGGTGTCTCTAGAGATGTATCTTCCAGCCAGCCCTTTCCAAACTGTCACTAAGCTACCATTACCTGCCAAATTCTGCTTAGCGTAGAAAGCCTATCACTTCCTGAAGGAAAATTTATAAACCATACCTCTCCCTCCTTTGCCTGATCAGAATAAATAGATCCGATTTGTGAACTTTGGTAGCCAAATGTATATGGCTGTGTTTTAATTACCGGTATTAACTTCTGTTAGCGTCTGTACCTTGCACTGGTTCTCCATCTCCTCTAGGAAAGGGCTGCTCCATGGAATGCCGCTATTACATATGATTCCTGTGATAAGTAGCTCCTGAATACATAGTCCAAGGGTTCCTTCTAGGTATCAAATTCTGTGATCGAGTTCTACAATAAGAAGCATGGAGTGACAATTTTTGTATTAACCGGCAGATAGGTGTGTTTGTTTTGCTCATAATTACTCACATTTAAGTTCTCTGCTTTTTAATCAAGAGGGTCATCTCCTTGGATGTCTTTTACCTTTTCTGCTCCTGAAAAGATAGATCTGGAGACAACATGGCATATTAAGCTGATTATTTTAATAAATTATAGTGCACATATACTCATGAACAATATATACCCCACATCAAGGCTTCAATAGGAATTAAAGTTTAAATATCTGTTCTGACATGGATATAAAGTTACGTAAGGGTTCTGGATAATAAGCTCTCAATGAACCAGAAAGAAGTGGAAAACATTTTAATGAGAACTGAAAGTTGATGAAACTTTACTATACAGCAAAGTGGTAAGAGAACTTAGGGGATCCTGGGCTCACTGGATATGGAAGCCGGTCCAAATATTGGCCACACTCTCATTCCCCCACATCAGGGAAAAGCAGAGAACAGGGACTAATATGCCCCAGTGCTCAGACAACGGTCTGAGAATTTCACAGACACTTCATTTTGACCAGCGACCAAATTCTTCACTATGGCCCCTGGTAAACCAATAAGAAGATAAATGATAATTTCTTTGTAAGTAAATATTTATGATTTTTGTGGGAGTGTTTTGCTCCATATCATTTTGCAGAAATCAGAGTGAACCGTGGAGACTATTGAGAGATTTTCACATTTGACATTTAAAAACATAATTTTATTTTGAAAGCTGAACGTTTAGAAGCTTTCAATGGAGCCAAATGAAATCAAAGTATAACCAGTCATTTTTTAATGACAAAGTATTGGCACCTTTACAATAAGTTTCTTTTAAAAATTTTTTTTTAAATTTTTCATCCTTTCTCTCTCTCTCTCTCTCTCTCTCTCTCTCTCTCTCTCTCTCCCCCTCTCTTTCTGTGTGTGTGTTGTATGTGTGTGTTGTGTGTGTATGTGTGTGTGTGTGCAGTCATACATAGCACTGCATGCATGTGGAATACAGAGAACAATTTAGGGTATTTGGTTCTCTCCCTCCCCATGCGGGTTCTGGGAAATGGGCTCAGGTTGTCAGCCTCTGCAACAAGAGCATTAGCCACGGAGCCTTTCTGAGATTCTTCCATAATGCCGTGGCTTTGGCAGGGCTAAATGACACAGCCAGGCTCTCTGAGGGTGACTCTACAGAGTCCCCAGATACCCACCCCAGATTCTGCATCATTTCTTCTCTGTCAGTTCAACGTGATGCTCAAATATAAAAGCCATTTTACCCAACCAGGAAAGCGCCATGTTTGCCCCACTATGGCTTTTCTTATTTAGCAACTGGGATGGTCCATAGGCACGGAGTTCATGACCACAGCTGTGAAACAGGGAGATTCTCATTCTCTGAGTATTAAAGACAAGCAGGAAACAGTCACTTCTACATTTAGAAGTGTAGCAGTGCACATCTTTAATCACAGAACTTGCGAGGCAGAGGCAGGCAGATCTCTGTGAGTTCAACACCAGCTTGGTCTACACAGTGAGTTCAAGAACAGCCAAAGCTAGCCAGAGAGAGATCCAGATCTCAAAAATCAAGAGACGCACAACCTAGGATAGGTTCAAATGGATCTACCGAAAGCGTTAATTCACTTTAGTGCAGCCTGCCACGAGTGCACAGCACAGAATAAATGGCTTCCTCATCTCTGAGTAAAATGGAACTGTTAGCTCCCCTTCTAATCCATGTGCTACTTGATCTAGAAAAATAAAGAAAGCAAAACAAACAAAAAACTCAGAGTCACTAAACAGGTGCTTCACAAAATGAGTGAAAGAAAGATCTGACATTTTGACAGGGCTCAATGTGATGGCACAATGTTCTAGACATTAACTTAAACATCTCTCAGGTTGAGAACAGTTCTTGCCACCGAACACATCAGGGAGCTAGTAATTCCCATCCAAATTCAATAAAAAGAAAGCCATATCATCCGTCCTCTTTACTAAACCGTCCAGGTTTTCTGATTGTGTGCTTGGTGTTTCCACACAGCAACTAGCCAAGCCTCAGAAGGTGACTTAGGAGCAAACTGCCCAAGATGAGAACGAATGTGGGGCCTGGAGGGGGCTGGGAATGGAGGCAATGTCACAAGACTTCGATGGTTAATTTCAGGCTGCAGCAGCAGATCCTTCTACAAGATGACTGATGGACACATCACATTTTGCTCTCGTGGTTTCTCCTTTCCTTTTTTGGAATTTAAAGTGGTGAATTTTGTGGGCAATACAAATAAAGTAGCTGTGACTTTGGTTTCAATGTTCCTATCACCAGATTCCTGTGTTTTTTTGACAGTTTGTCATAATTCCTGCAGAAAGTCATTACTTTCCTTGAGAAATTGAGCCAGGGCCCCTCCAGCCCCTTGTCTTCTCTCCACTCCTCTAAAGTCAGGTGAGAGGCTCGTGTCCCTGGACTTTAATTCTCCAGGCTTTTCAGAAGCTCTGGGTCAGTAGCTGCCCCAGCACATGGAGAGCTTACTCAGAGGAGAACAGTTAGGTTGGGAGGATGCTTGACATCATAACAAGGAAACGGATCGGCAGAGCTGATGATACGTACCATTAATAAAGTGATTTTTTTTTTACTCCAAAGAGCTGCTTTTTGAAACAATATAAATTAACTCATTTATTCCTAGAAATCTTGGGAGATCAAATTTTCTACCGTCTCTCCCCCTCACTTTTTTATAAATAGATCAGGACTGAAGCAATAGGGACTACATTATCCAATGTCACACAATCTTAAGTGACAGAACTACAATGCAGAACCTAGGGAATGCGGTCTAAGACTCCACTTGTCAGAACCTTGCTACACCTGCAAAGTCCAGTCCAATATCAAAAATTGTCTCAAGTAGTTGAAGAGCAGTAAACCCAAAGAGGAACTAACTATAGTTTGCCTGGCTAATACAATGCCTCCAAAGGATCCAAAAAAAAAAAAAAAAAAATCTAAATGGCAAAAAAGATTTGGCTTAATTTTAAAAAGGGAAAAGGCTGGGTGCTGCCTCAGTTGTTAAAGTGGTACCCCTACAAGCCTGTTGATTTGAGCTCAATTCCCAGAACCCACATAGAAAATGTCAAGCATGGGCACACTCTTGTGGTACTAGTGTTGAGGAGGCAGAAACAAACGGGTCCTTGGGGCTCACTGACTGGCCAGTCTACCCTCATCAGTGATCTCTCAGCCAATGAGAGACTGCCTCAAAGGTGCATGGCATTTCTGAGGGAAACACACAGGTTGTCCTCTGGCACCCATACATGGGTATACAAGTGCATGCACATTTGCATCCACACACGAGTAGACAAGTGCATGCACATTTGCATCTACACATGAGTAGACAAGTGCATGCACATTTGCATCTACACACGGGTATATAAGTACATTCATCCACACACAGATATACAAGTGCATGCACATATGCATCCACACATGGGTATACAAGTGCATGCACATTTGCATCCACACACAAGTAGACAAGTGTGTGAACATTTGTATCCACACACGAGTATACAAGTGTGTGCACATTTGCATCTACACACGAGTATACAAGTGTGTGCACATTTGCATCCACACACGAGTATACAAGTGTGTGCACATTTGCATCCACACACAAGTATACAAGTGTATGCACATTATATCCACATGCGGGTATACAAGTGCATGCACATATGCATTCACACACAGACATACAGGTGCATGCACATTACATCCACACATGGGCATACAAGTGCATGCACATTTGCATGCACATATGTATCCACACACATGTACATTCACACACACATGAACAGTAGTGGATATGCACACACATAAATAAAGAAAGATGCATATGTATTTTTAACAGACAGTCGTCTTTCTAGAAGCACTGGCTTCCATTAAGTCACTGCTGTCAAGATATTTCTCAGTGATTCAGTTAATGATGCTGACAACCAGAACATGGTTGGGTTAGACAAAATTTCTTCTCTATTCTGCAATGTAATGGACCAGGCATGTATCACAATAACTGTGTTGCTATCAACACCTATTTGGGAAGTTAATATATTGTGATGCAGGAAGTGTGGTGGAAAATGACCCCTTAAATAAATTGATTGACAAATATTATTGTCATTCTGTTAGCAAAAGTGTACTATAATACATTTGGACTCAAGGTCTCAGAAAAGATGATTTTTAATGTTTTATTATTTCAATCAACCAATACACCTTATATATTGTGTACAATTTGAAATATGCATACATTGAAAATGGCTAAATTAAGCTAATAAGTACTCAGAACAGGCTTTTGCTCTGTTTATTAAATTTATTATTTTAAATTACTGAAGCATATTGGAAATAACAGAAAATCATTTTAGATGCTGTTTCTCAAGTAAAATTTGTAACTAATCACCAAAAACAGGACAATATTTTCTTTCCCCCAAAGCCAATGACCACATTTTCTTTCTTATTCCTTCTCCGCCTTTCTCTTTCTTAACACTTACGTGTGGTTTCTGTCCACTTAGGCAATTCTTATGCAAGAAGCTAAACGCAATTAAATGTGCAGGATGAAAAGATGGCCCAGGCACTGCTGGTACCCCCAGGACCTGAGAGCTTCCGCCTTTTCACGCGAGAATCTCTTGCTGCTATCGAAAAGCGTGCTGCAGAAGAGAAAGCCAAGAAGCCCAAGAAAGAACAAGACATTGACGATGAGAACAAACCAAAGCCGAACAGTGACTTGGAAGCTGGGAAGAACCTCCCTTTTATCTATGGAGACATTCCCCCTGAGATGGTGTCGGAGCCTCTGGAGGACCTGGACCCCTACTACGTCAGTAAGAAAGTGAGTGTTGATTTTACTTGGCTAATACATTCCCAATTAGATGTGCAGAGCAGGGCTTATGTACCTTAGAGAATTGTAATTTTTATCTATGAAGGATTCTATAGCACTCTTTACTGTCAGACATCCTGAAGCACAGTAAAGCAAACACAGAAGATTCATAAGAAGTTAAATCCCTGCTACAGAGGAATAAGCATAAACAACTTCTACCATTTCACAGTATCAAGATGAATGGGGAAACTTAAAGTTGACAGCGAAGATAAGTATCTGCTATTGTTAACCCATTTAACTGATTGATAGACAGCAAAATTGTAGTTATGCGGGCGAAAGGGGGTGGATGTTCTACTTATTTTTTAGTTCATTCTTGTCTTGATGTTTCTTACAATCATCTGTGTTCTAGAAGACAGTGATCTACCTATCTCTCCCTGGAAACAGATAATTTATGCAGATGCCTGTTTACCTATCCATACATTTTTAGTCTTTATCCTCTAACCTGGCATATGATTAGGAACTTCTACAGGCGTCACTGAAATTGTCCTAGGCTAAATTCTAGAGCCACCTAAAAATATTTAAAACGTTACCACAAAGAAAGAAATATTAAGATTAGAGGAGAAAATAATAATATTTTAATTTAAGATGATAATAACAATAGCAACAGTAGCAATAATAACCCTCACATAATTTAAAGTAACAATGTCTATGTTTACTCGACCTTCAAAATAGCTACATAGTTCTGCCAGAATTAGACAGTTTCTATAGTTAAACCAACTCTGTGAAACTCGTAGAGAATCTAAATAAAGGATACTGTTTAAATTCCTAAATGGATATTTTGTCTCTTTTTAATCACGATTTATAGCTTGCCTTCACAATAATAAAACAGTTCTTTGTAAAGATTAACATCATTTTGAGTTGATGATTTGCGAATTGAGAAACAGAACACTTTTACTTGTCAAAATAGAATTTTTTAAAGGCAATGGTTGAAGATGTAGCATCCTTTAAGTAGTACACAATTTGAAGTTATTCATCCTGGGGATGGAGAGACGACTCAATGGTTAAGAACACTTGCTAATGCCGGGCGGTGGTGGCGTACGCCTTTAATCCCAGTACTTGGGAGGCAGAGGCAGGCGGATCTCTTTGAGTTTGAGGCCAGCCTGGTCTACAAGAGCTAGTTCCAGGCCAGGCTCTAAAAAAGCTGCAGAGAAACCCTGTCTCGAAAAACCAAAAAAAAAAAAAAAAAAGAACACTTGCTATTCTTATGGAGTACTGGAGACAGTTCACAGCACCCACATCGGGTGGCTTATGACTGTCAGCAATGACAGCTTCAGGACAGCTGACCGTCTCTCTGGCCCCTGTGAACATGTGCACCCAGATGTATACACATAAACAAACACATACACATAAATAAAAATAAAATAAATACTTTAAAAAGTTATTTCCTTTTGAAAGGAAGGCATTAAATATACATTCATATGCTTCCAATTAAATAAACATTCTTAGGTTTCTAAAATAAATTTCATTGTTTACTGCAGAGATGATCAAGAAATATTTGAGATTTAGAAACTCTGTTGTTATTAAGTATGAATAACAATAAGCGACTCCTCTCAGAAACAGGGAAAATGACATTTGAGGAATCCTGGCCTAAAATATACATTGGCAGCCATATGTGCTGTCACGTACTTAGGAGACAGAGCCAGAAGGATTGTGAGCTCAGGGCCAGCCTGATCTAAAAGTACAGCCTGAGCTATAAACCCCAAAGTATATGTTTTTTTTTTTAAATTATTGTAAGGACACAGAGTATGTTTTACTTTGATAAGATAAAGGTATTATTACCTCTTTTAAGGAGCCAAACAGTTTGATTATTCTTATGGCTGGGTGGGAGGGGAGTAGAAAAATAGAGATATTATCCAGTGGGGGGGGGGCTATGTTTACTTACATTGAAAGAATTTCCTTCCCAAAGACAACATCACCTCTTTGTGAAAGGACTACCCTAGGCTACCTCAGGGATGATATTAAGTACCCTCCCCCGCCAATTAGATGAAGTAAGCTGTTTGGACTCCATGTTCAACAAGGACTCTTCTGTACATAATTTGTTTTCTCAAAGATTTCCTGTGGGACAAGCATCGCTACAATTCTTTTCCACATGAGAAAATAACATACCCATTTTATTGTGAATTGATTGGCATCTGAGGTTACAGGCCAGGCATTCAAGCTTGGTTCATGTGAATCCGTCACTAGAAAACAGACCTGTTCTCTGTGCACTGGAAAGGACAGTCGTTTCTCACTCCAAGGGGAAACCAGACTCGGGCCATGATTCACTGGCAGTGACTCTGAACCATAGCGAGGGCTCTGTACAGCCTCTTTACTGCTGCCTGTCCTGTTTTCATTTATGAAATATTTCTGAGGGTGAGGATTTAAGCAGCTACTTTCAGGAAAGTCACGTGTGATTCTTAGGAGCCAAAGGGAGGAGCTAATACACGAACTGAAAGTTTTACCTTAGCATGAAGCCATGCTACTATATGACAAGGTATGTAAAAGGCGGCGTGGAGCTGTGGAGCTTCAGGTAACAATTTACTGTCACTAATTAGTGATGTATCTTAGGGACTAATATAACTAGATGAGTAATACCACAACGTATCTTAATGGCATTTAAGTTGGCCAGGTTAATGGCTTAAAAATAGGGGCATGATAATAATAGCTAACATTTGTTGGGCTCACCCCATGTGAGGAGCCACTTGGATACTCCAGTTCATTTCATACCAGTGAGCCAGGGAGGCTGTTACTATTGTTAGCTTCAGTCTACAGATGAGAAAGGAAAGCCAAGGGCAGTTCCTTAACTGACCAGGGTCACTCTCCATCAGCGGCAGACCAAGGCTTTGAGTCTAGTCTGCCCAGCTTTGGAGCTCTTGACCACTGATCAAACTCTCTGCAGGAGCAGTGAATGTCAAGTAGGATTCTCCAAGATTGGTTGCAACATCTTCTTTTTTTTTTTTTTTTTTAAAACTCAGGGCTTGATGCCACCCTGCTTCCTTGAGGTGTAAAATGCAGCTTCTTTCACAATGCCAAGAATTTCAGGGAGCTTATGAGTGTATTCACCCAGCAGAAAAGAAGGAAGCAGTGTTCCAGAGTAGAAAATAACCGTTGCAACAAACAGGCCACAGGGTTTGCAAAGATTTTGGCGCTATGCATCAAACCTTTTCACGGCTCCCCACTGCTTATCATTACTTAGAAACCTGACCTTAGGGCTGGTGTTCTTTAGCCACCACCCAGCCACCTGTTGTGTCCTCACGTAATCTTTGGTGTAGGTACATCATTCAACAGCATGAGAAAGCTCCACATTTCAAACATCTCCATGGAACTCCGTCACTACGTAGAGCGATAGAATTTTACTCCTTCTTCCTCAGCACTCTGGGTGTGTGTTCTTCAGCTCTGTCCTGTATCTGAGCTGTAAATTCCGGGTGCCTGTACCGCACTCAGCAGCCCAGGATCCACTAGCACGCACAGGCTCATCTCACCGGCCAAGAGGAAGGTTTCATGCTTTAAAGGACTGTTCATTCCCGCTTCCTCGATTTTTTAGAGATATTTCAAAATAAAACTCCCTTCTAACGTTGCAAGTAGAAATTGCCTTTTTTTTTTTTTCTTTCAGGGAAAAGTTGTTTCAAAGCGCGTGAGTTAATGCACTTCAAATGATTGGGTACTTTTATGCACTGTGGCTGATGTTGTTGCCTAAATGGCTCTTGATTGCTTGACTGTGAATGCCGGATGATCTACTAATGCTCCAGAAGTTCAAGGGCAGGCTTAGCAAGGTGCAGGATCACTTGCAGACACTCCGGATGCTAGTGAGGGATAGTTTTCCTCTTAGACGTTAGAGAGCGTAGTTCACTGAAAGTGGTTAGTCTAGTAAAGGTCGGCTCCATGGTGGCAAGCACAGAAGGGTGGCAAAAGGATGGCTTGCTGTCCCTGCCCTCTCTGCTCACAGTATAAACACTCCCGCCTGCCTCTTCAAACAGAGCCTGCGTGTCGCTCGTCACTGTGTATGGATGGATGCGGTCTTAGTTAAAGGGAGCAAACATGTTATTAAGTACGTACAACAGATGTCATGAAGGTGAAGGGCGCCTTCAAGGTAAACCCATATTTAATTAGCACAAGTGTTTATTTGCAAATGGCACTATTAAATACTGCGGGAGAAAGGCAACCATAGGCTGCAGGCTCTTTGTGCTTGGTCGTTTATGAAAACATCTAACCAGGTTCTCCCGGGAAGGAGCCCGACGTGGAAATTGCTACTTGATGGTGATTACAAGCAACGTATGAAGAGTGCAGAGTCATACACGAAGAGCTGTTGGCAAGGGAAACAGCTAGGGAATTATGAGAAGGTGGTGCGATTTATCCAGGAAAATGGGAGCGGGGAGGTGATCTGGGTCTTGAGAATGGAAAGAAGGATTGAATCGTACAACTGCCTGCGTGTTAGAATTACCTGAGGAGAATGCTTAAAATACCTCAATGTCTGCCCATCTCCAAAATTTAACTATTGCCAATTATTCGAGCAAGGAGGTGTTTTCTAAACTCCTTTTTGAACAGAGGGGGCTGATGGATGGCTGGATGGGCTTATCTGGATAGGGGCAGACTCTCCGCAGGTGGAGCCTTCGTCCCTGACTCTGTGAGCATGCTCATCAGAGCCACAGCTCGGCCAGACTGACAGGCTCTGAGTGGGACTGACAAGTGGATTCAGTGGCTGCAGTGGACTGGCGGGTAGTCATGAGTCTGCATAGCTTAAATGTTAAGGTGATGATTGCACGCTCCAGATCATAGACTTGAGTTACGGCGTGGCATTTGCGGTCATGTATTTAAGATGAATTTTCAGTACAGCTGTCTTTTTCTCAGCCTAAGCTACAAAGCGGGTCCTTCTCTGCCCACAAAATCATGTTCTTTGACTTATCGAAATGTCCTCAATCAAAAAAAAAAAAAAAAAAAAGATGCCACAGAGATGAAGGAAGGCCACTGCAAAATTACTTTGATGTGACTGAACCATTAGAAAAGATTATTTTAACAGTTATGCACACGAAATAATCTGAGAAGTTACGGAAGCTGGAGACAGATGGCAAAGCCTCAACTAGAAATGAACTCTGTAAGGCTGTATAATTTGATTTTTTAAAAAAATGCGTAGGGCTATCAGTTTGTATCAACAAGTTTGGAGGCTTAGAGACCGACCACATACTGGCCAAATGCACATTTATTGTGGCTAGATGCTTAGAGGAGAAACACGTAGCCTGTATCTAGAAAACAGGGTATTTGTTAAGTTCCAACTCATCTAAACAAACACATTTGAACGAACAAATCAGGTGAAAGTTCTTGGTGTGCATTGTAAATGCTTCAAATAAGCCTGCGTGTCTAACTTAGTGAAGTCCCTTGTATTTTCTTTTTCAGACTTTTGTGGTGTTGAATAAAGGGAAGGCGATCTTTCGATTCAGTGCCACCTCCGCCTTGTACGTTTTAACGCCGCTAAACCCCGTTAGGAAAGTCGCTATTAAGATTTTGGTCCACTCATATCCTTTTCTCACGCGAATTGTCCAGATGCTGTTTCCAGCGGTTGATTTCCAACGAAATGCCTTTTCCTGGGGTTTAATATTTATAACATTTATTTGCAGAGAATAGTAACACTGTTAGTTTAAGGGATTGGTTTCCATTGGCCGTCCGTTATTTATATATAACAAGTTTATCATAAAATTATTATCATGGCTCTAGAATCAAATAGGAAGTCATGCTAGCAAGTGGGTCATTGGATCATATTGTGTAACAGAAAGCAAACCCTTTGCTCTTTACTAGCTTAAACTAAATCATTTATTGCTAAAGAGGTTTAGCCTATTACAGTTATTATAGTGTAGATACTATATAGTATATGTAGTTAGTGTCACTATACATATTGACAAATTCTCAAAAATTCATGTCTTAATTGCTTGTGTATCCTCAGCAAATTTATGTCCATTTCCCCTCCCTTTCCTTCCTTCCTTTCCTCCCTTCCCTCACATACACCATTCCTTTCTTGCTTCTTTCATTCCTTCTTTCTTCTTTTCTTCATTCTGTAAATATCCAAGCAGCTACGATATATCTGCGTACTGGGATAACAATATGTCAAAAAGTCATCAACCTTCAAACTCCTTTCGGGCCTGGGTTGTGACTCAGTGGTAAAATGCTAGCTCAGCACTTTAAAGGTGCTGGGATGGATTCCCAGTATACCACACACATATGCAAATTATAAGAGTAAAAGATACCTGTGATGGGAAGACTAGGCATACATTACAATAAATTCTAAAGTAATGACAAAATGGGTTTAAAGTGGTGCTTAGTAGTGGGCATTTTCCACAGACAAATTTGAAACAGGCATATATATAGCAAAACACATTATCCTATGGACACAGCAAATAAGAGATAGCCTGTTGAAGTACATATGGATTCTCCATTCTGAACTTTGACCTTAGAAAGTGTTTATATTTTAAAATAAAATTATCTGCCACATGAACTTGCCTGTAGTGAAATCTCTATTGAAACAGCAAGAGCAATGTTCTTAGCAGAATAGCCAATGACGGCACGTGGCTAGCACAAAGCCACACCCCCTCTCTCTGCTGTACCTGAGAGAGAAAAGGATGCCATCGCTGTCATCACCGTGAGCCTGCTGCAGCATCCGCTCATCAGGGAATTCCTAACCTGTGCAAACTGTTTAGAAAAAAATACCAGACCATATGAAAGGATTTGGCCTTTCTCATTAACCTTTGTCTTCACCCAGCTAAGATTAATTTCACGGCTAACTTGGGCTTTTGCATCTTTGTGTTGGGCGGGTTTTATGTGTCTATTGACACTTATTCCTTAACTGCAACCTACTTTATTCAGCATGCTCATCATGTGCACGATCTTGACCAACTGCGTGTTTATGACATTGAGTAATCCTCCGGACTGGACAAAGAATGTGGAGTAAGTACGACCAGCTTCTTGGAATGAAGAAAACGTATTCCGTTTCTCTGGCAATCTCTTGGTGGTAACGGTCTGACTTGTGGCTCCTACCTTTTGAAGTCAAGGAAAACGTTTCTGTCTTTTGATTCTATAGTTTTGAGAATGATGCCTAAACAAATGACATCAATTTTTATTATTAGCATTTTCAGAGGTTGCTAAGAAAGTGTACTACTGTGTGCCATTGTAAGCCACCACTTGTCAGTGATTTATATTTTGGCAAAGGATCATTTGGAACATTTTAAAATCCATTCTAGATGGTATTGTCATGGTGGATCCTGTTCATAGGTTGAGGCAGCTCTTTCAGTGAAAATACCAGGTACCATTTATGATATACAGTTAACAAAATGGAAACAACTATAAAAGATACTGTGTAAAACATTAACCTATAAGACCAATGGAGTCATTTGGGCTCATATAAATTTCACTTAATTTTAATACTAAAAGTTAAGTGCCGGGCGGTGGTGGCACACGCCTTTAATCCCAGCACTCGGGAGGCAGAGGCAGGCGGATCTCTGTGAGTTCGAGACCAGCCTGGTCTACAAGAGCTAGCTCCAGGACAGGCTCTAAAGCTGCAGAGAAACCCTGTCTCGAAAAAAACCAAAAAAAAAAAGTTAAGTAAAGGGAATATTTGGATATGAATATTTTTATTTTATTTTTATGTTTATATTATTTTATTTATGTGTATGAGTCTTTTGTCTGCACATATGTCTGTGCACCATGTATATGTTGTGCCTGAGGAGGTTAAAAGAGGTTGTTGCATGCCCTGAGACTGGAGTAAAGAACACAACGTGAGTCTTTTGGAAGACAATCATGTGTCTAGCTTTGAGTGTCTCTTTGTAAGGGAAACTTAGAGATGCTAGACGCACTGTAAATACAGTCTGCACTATAAGTGTTTTCAGCTGACACAGCTCTGTTGAGTAACTGTGCAGCTTTTCTATTCAGCTACATGTAGTAGTTTTTGCATTGTGGTAGGGAAACCAGCAAAAGAGTGGTTGTCACAGAAAAAAGAATCTAAAAAAATTTAACAAATGAAACCAAACAGAAGCAAATATATATGGACTCCAAGGAAAAGAGAAGGCAATAAGATACCTCTGTTCTGAGGTGAACGCAGAGGTAACTTCGTATAGGACACAAACACCCAAACTAAAATACAAGTATACACACATATGGCGTGGTAAAATACACCTCTTCTAAATACTCAGCTGCTTTGTAATTAGCAATTATACTTACTGCTTCTGTAACCACTTGGTAGGGTTCCTGGTAGGGGTGGAAGATGGAGGGAAAATGTACTTGGGAAACTCAATGTGATGATTTCTGCATCTGTTTCTTTGTTCCTCCCTATGAGGGAACATCTCACGACAAGCCGTTCACAACACTGATCCTACTACTTCGCACATAGAAACGATCTGTAGGCTGTAAAAACACAATGAGTTGCCATAAGAAAATCAAATGTTTCTATGACTTAGACGAAATGCTCTGAAAAATAAGCTCAGATTGTACTTTTCAAGAACATGGTGTTTAAAAACAAGTAGGCGCCACTATTTTTGGACTTCAATTGCTATCACTCAGAGAAATGGGCTAGGGCGCACAATGATAGACCACAAACTCAAAAGCCGTTCCCCTTGAAAGCTGAGAGTGGAATTCAGCAAGTCTGAACGCAAAGTTAGATTGGAGGGCTTAGTGTATCTGTGCTCTAAGGATTTCAGGCAAATACAGATATGAGATCGTAGACAGTGAATGCATTTTATGGTATTATAAATGTATACCTGAAGGAGACACAGAGACAGGTGGGGGCAGTTTTAAAATTTTATACCTGACTCAAGAATAAAAAATAAAACTACAGGGAAACTCTGTCTCGAAAAACCAAAAAAAAAAAAAAAAAAAAAAAGAATAAAAATAAAATCTAGTTCCAGTCTACTATAATAACCTTAAATGAGTTTAGCCATTAGAAATCTTGAATACAAATATTTCAATAAAGGTGCATGGATCCCCATTGGGACGGCTGTCAAAGAAGACACCAACAATGTGACCTCTGACGGTTAAAATCTGGCTGATAATTTTTACCTATCCACTAGCAGAACACTGCCCGTAAGGCTGACATTCTACTTCTGTGGATACTCTAAGAGCTCAAGCTTAATGATAATGTATGAAATATGGGAAACTGCTATTCCTTTTATGAATACCTTTATTAACCCCTTGAGAACTTTGTACAGGGTATTTTGATCATATTCACTCCCAACTCTTCCAATAAGTTATTGTTCTAAAACATAGGTAGTTTGGCATCAACAGTTTTGAAGAATATGTTTATGACAAATATGTTATTGTCTCCTTAGTTTAATCCTTCACTCAGTCTAATAAGAATAATTAAATTAAGATTCTTGGGTAAGTACAAAAAGAAACAAAGTTTTGGAAGATTAAAAGAAAAAGTTAGGGTTTGCCATGCTCAAAATGATCGGCTTCACTTCCTCTCTACTGTTGCTGACTTGGCGTTGGCTGATTTTCCTAGGTATACATTCACTGGGATCTATACCTTTGAATCCCTTATAAAGATTTTGGCGAGAGGGTTTTGCTTAGAGGATTTCACATTCCTTCGTGACCCATGGAACTGGCTGGATTTCAGTGTCATCGTCATGGCGTGAGTAATTTATCTTTATCTGATAAATTCAAAAGAATGAAAATACTCGTCATATAAATCAAGCTAAGATACGTTTTGAATAAAGAGCTTTCTCACTAGTCAACTCAACTCTATGACATTATTACACATTATGATAATATGCATTAAACTAAATATTGAGAGGTAGGTAGGTCTAGCAAGTTGGCAACACCTGGGATTATTTTATTGTCCCATAGTTTGAGCAATAACTGCAGTGACTTCATATCCTGCCATCTTCATCATCAAAACCAAGTTACTCATTAACTACAAGTTAATAGAAACTGCTGTGCTGTGATAACTAATCATCTTTATATAAATGAAAATTGCATTGAAATAAAGCAATATTTTTTTCCTTAAGGGGCAGCTTTCAGCCTTGGCACCTGAGCTTCCTATCAATTTTGTTTGTGTATCTCCAGGGGCTCTGGACGCCAACCCAGCAGTAGTTACTTAAAATGAACTTTGCCAAAACTATCTGTAACTCTGATTTAATCCTACAGGTATGTAACAGAATTTGTAAACCTAGGCAATGTTTCAGCCCTTCGAACTTTCAGAGTCTTGCGAGCTCTGAAAACTATTTCTGTAATCCCAGGTAAGAAGAAACTGGCGTAAGGTGGTAGGCCCTTATATCTCCAACTTTTCTTGTGTGTTATTGTGTTTGTGTGTGAACTCCCCATTGCAGATATGTGACAGAGTTTGTGGACCTGGGCAATGTCTCAGCGTTGAGAACGTTCAGAGTTCTCCGAGCATTGAAAACCATTTCAGTCATTCCAGGTGAGAGCTAGGTTAAACACCGAGGCTGACTTTAAACCTACCCTAATAATATTGGAGTTGCAAACCCACCATCGGCCTTGCTGCTTATTATTCAGGTCTGCCACATTCAAGAATGCCAAAGAGTATTTCCGTGTTAGTTCGGTTCCTTACAATGTTGGCAATTTCAATTTATTCATAAAGTCAGCCTCTGAGTTTAACAGAAAGTTGCATGAGACATCGACATCTCATTGATGAGTGTTGTCGTAACCCCTCTCTTGCATTTAAGATGTATGTCTTCTCTCCTGCATCCTCATAAAGCTTTGCTCTCAACGGCTTTACTAACTGCCTTGTATTTTACCACGTGCTCGAGATCTATTTCGAAAATAGATCATCCTTTATAAAAGAGGAAAGGTTATGGGGCAGCATGTGCGTGGCATGGGATCTTTACAGCCCTGAAATTCCCTTTGCCTTTTAATCACCGCTTCCGGCAGGCTGGCATAAAAAATGGGTTGGGAGAAATATCTTTATAAAACACAGTGATTGAAAGAAAAAGTATCAACAATTGAGTTTCCTACATGTTTGTGGCAATATATCACACAGACAGAACTTCCTGAAGATTGGTGGATAGAGGTTCAGAGCCCTCTGGCAGCATGATGTTCATATAGAAACTCAGCCCTCCATCTCTTCCCAAGTCATGAGGCTGTCCATAAAGCTTCGATGTCCATGTAGCTGAGCTGCCATTCATGGGCTATGTAGAATGTATGCCTCTACTAAGAAGAAATCTTGTCACATATCACACTATCCCTCAGCTGACATATAGTTCTCTCTCCAAAGGTTTAAAGACCATCGTGGGGGCCCTGATCCAGTCGGTGAAGAAGCTGTCTGACGTCATGATCCTCACGGTGTTCTGTCTCAGTGTCTTTGCTCTAATCGGGCTGCAGCTGTTCATGGGCAACCTGAGGAATAAATGCTTGCAGTGGCCCCCGAGTGATTCTGCTTTTGAAACCAACACTACTTCCTACTTCAACAGCACAATGGATTCCAACGGGACATTTGTGAATGTAACAGTGAGCACGTTCAACTGGAAGGATTACATCGCAGATGACAGTAAGAAACATTGCCTTAGGGTCGCAGAGGAAGTTTTCAACTATAAACAATTCAGACTCTATGCGCGAAGCCACTTTCTAGGTAGACTTTATTGGTGAACTTTTGGAAATAACATCAATAACTCTTTTGGAAATAACTCTGATGAATTCTTTACAAATTTTATTGCAAATAAATCTATAATAATATTGGGGTGGGGGAGTGCACCTGTGTAAAACAGCACATACAAAGAGGTCAGAGGAATTATGGGAGTCAGTCTCTCTGCCATGTGTGTCCTGGGGATCAGATTCGGGTCCTCAAGGCAAGAAGCAAACATGTTTATACACAGAGTCATCTCATTGCACCAGCCCCCAACTCTACTGTGTTTTAAAAGTAAATAGAATTTCATATGAAATCAAATTGATTATTTTTATATCAACAGGCCACTTTTATGTTTTGGATGGACAGAAAGACCCTCTGCTCTGTGGAAATGGCTCCGATGCAGGGTAAGAAAGACATAACAATAATAACAACAGTAATAATTAAGATGTGGAAATTTTATTTTAAAATGGTGGGAGAAGCTGGGCGGTGGTGGCACATGCCTTTAATCCCAGCACTTGGGAGGCAGAGATAGGCTGATCTCTGTGAGTTCGAGGCCAGCCTTGTCTATAAGAGCTAGTTCCAGGACAGGCACAAAAGCTACAGAGAAACCCTGTCTCAAAAAATCAAAAACAAAAACAAACACAGAAAGATGGGAGAAATGCCTTATGTGTAAATAATAAGAGTGGCTACCTCTCTAGGAAGTACAGTCTTTGAACCATAGATGATCGTGGTAAGAGCATTTGTAAAATTCTTAGAAAATAAACAGCCACACCACCACAAGGCTAGACAGAGAGCCAACTAATTAGAAAACACACTTACACAGAAATCTGCAAGTTACTATTTTCGTCAGCTGTATACATAAATCAGTCTAAACTGGAAACAGCCAAGGTGTCTTTGCATATCTAAATAAACACATAAACTGTTGTAAGCACATATAATATAATATTGTTAAGTGATAAATGAATCTGAAAATAGTGTTCATAAGTGAGAAAGGAAAAAAAATCAACCCAAAAGAGCTACACACTCCCAAGATTATATTCACACGATGTCTGAAGAGGACAAACCAGCAAAGATGAACAAAAGATCAGAGTTTAAAAGAACTCTGGATGGGGAGTGAACTAGGTGAAGAGCACAGTATATTTAAGGTGGGAACAGTGCTGTATATGATATTTATATATATGTATATAAATATACATATATATTAATATATATTAAGTATTTGTCAAGTCATGCAACATAGAGGGGAAAATAATTGATGCAAACTTTAAAACTCATTGGGAGATCTGGGGATCCCAAGATGAAGTTAAATAAAAAAAAACTATGACAAAAGAATTTAAAGAGAGCACAAATATTATGAAACTATCTCAAGAATGTGAGCTAAAAAAGAGAAGTGGGCAAAGGTCTTAACTTTAGGATATGAGCACAGTCTGTGACAGCAGAAAGGAGCAGTTGCCTAGCAATAAAGTGTTGCCCGCAGTAGCATGGATGGCCAATCCCAAAGCCCCTGTGCTATACACTGGTGTTGAGCAACAGAAAATGGAGAGGGATGGAAGGAGC
Organism: Arvicola amphibius; assembly: GCF_903992535.2. Taxonomy (NCBI): domain Eukaryota; kingdom Metazoa; phylum Chordata; class Mammalia; order Rodentia; family Cricetidae; genus Arvicola; species Arvicola amphibius. The sequence goes on from NC_052053.1 coordinate 18,175,150, forward strand.
CTGACTGCCCACTGGGAGAGTGACAGGCAAGTGTCAGGCAAGGTCTAGAATGGTCGTGGTGCTGAGGGTTTAGAGTCTGAGGTAGGGGATGCGCAGCTACATAGAAACACAAACAACTACATGTAGAGATATTTATCTGTTTATGTGTGTGCGTGCCGTAAGTCAGAATGCAAACAAGTACTTTCTCGTCCCATCACCTCAGGGGCCCAGAAGTACTGATAGCTCAGCAGCAATAAACACCGGTTGCCACCTAGACTTTGATTTCCGGTACTGTTCTCCTTAAGAGGAGCCAGGCGGTAGTGGCACACAACTTTAATCCCAGCACTTGGCAGGCAGAGGCAGAGACAGGAGGATCTCTGTGAGTTCGAGGCCAGACTGGTCTTACAAGAGCTAGTTCCAGGACAGGCTCCAAAGCTACAAAGAAACCCTTTCTCAAAAAAGCAATAAAGAATCGGGGCTACTTAGAGGAATGCCCAATTCTAGTGCTGTCTTGGGAATTAGAAAAAGATTAGTCGGATCTAGGAAGGCAGGAAAATGTCAGTGTCAACTACCTGGGATAGTAGGGTGCTAAGGAAAAACTGAGGACTTGTAAGTAAAGAGCATAGCTAAGGATGATGTACTGACATTAAGACCTGAGCATCATGATGCAGGACATTCTACTGTCATCATAGTTACAAAACTGAGTGTTTTAAGATGTGCGGTTATTTCAGACAACTCTACAGAACTGGCTAACAGACCAGCTCACTGACCTCCTTCCCATCTGCCGACACTCTCTCCTTAATTTTAAATTCTTGATTCTTCCCACTTGGTAAAGACTGCATAATGATGACATCGGGGCAGGGCAATATCTGGTTGCTATGCCATCACCTTTCCAAATGGCCATAAATTTGACTCCCCTGTTCTTCCGTTTTCTGCTGACGGCCCTTAACAAATTTCACCTGTGAGCAATCCGCTAAAGTGTTCTGGGAATGAAAGCCTCATCATAGATAATAACTTTGGCTTTTGACAATTCCTATGAAAAAGAGTGATGGGTGGGAACAGCTGCACTTCCTCTGACACCCCTACACTGTTTCTTTTTTTCCACAGACAATGTCCAGAAGGGTACATCTGTGTGAAGGCTGGGCGAAACCCCAACTATGGCTACACGAGCTTTGACACATTCAGCTGGGCCTTCTTATCTCTGTTTCGACTCATGACTCAGGATTACTGGGAGAACCTTTACCAGTTGGTATGAACCAAATTTATATGAGTAGGATTTGTGTTGATGAACTTATACAAATTCCAAGTATTGACTTATAACAGTCAGGGATATTAAGGTAGTAATATTAGAGTAGATGTACCTAGAATCCTCTCCCCTCTCCCCTCCTCCCCCCTCTTTTTCCTCTCCCCTCCCTATCTCTCCCCACTCCCATCTCTTTCATATAGAAATGCACATATGCAAACAATATAGGAAGTTTCTTAGATAAAAGGCCCTCTGCTATGGGCTTCATTCTGGAAGTATAGGTATCTAGGGCTAGATAACAAAAAACCATATTGAGAGTTTCTTACATGGAGCATTTACATTCATATATGTACATGAACATACACATATTATGGAAGTACATGTATGGAGAATTTCTTATGTGAAAGTCATTTAGCTGAATCTGTAGAAATTGGGGAAGCACACCATTTATAGAATTGTCCTGTATTAGGAACCCTTATAACATTACTTTGATATAGATCAAGCAAATATTATCTTGAAATGTTTTTATGTCAAATGACACAGCAGTCATACAGCTGATGATCTGATTGATATGTTAAGGTATAGGTCTTTGCTCATTTAACACCAAATATTACTTGGTCAAAAAGTAAGATATTAAAAAATCATTGATTTCCTGATATCTAGCTATTGTAGTCTGATTTTTATTTGGGGCTATTATATTAAAACATCAATTAAATTATTGTTTTTTTACACTAGACATTACGTGCAGCTGGGAAGACCTACATGATATTTTTTGTTCTGGTGATTTTCTTGGGCTCGTTTTATTTGGTGAACTTGATCCTGGCTGTGGTGGCCATGGCCTATGAGGAGCAGAATCAGGCCACCTTGGAGGAGGCTGAGCAGAAAGAGGCGGAGTTTCAGCAGATGCTGGAGCAGCTGAAGAAGCAGCAGGAGGAGGCTCAGGTATGAAGTGGCTGTCAGCTCTTCCTTGTTTTAGTTTCTTACTAGGAATCTTCAGCCGTCATGACTAAGCTAGAGCTGCCATTCTGTATTGTATGTAGCTATTGGCATCGGAAAGCTGCAAGATACTCAAAAATTATTCATAAAACTGGGGTCAAATAAACTTTTTACACATCATACATAGAGAAATTACTTAGTAGGTAGGAATGCATTGAGTATAAGACTTATTATGCAATATTTTCGTATTTCAACCGAGGTTAGGATTTAAGAGATATAATTGAGATTTCCAACAAACAATCTTGCATTCCAATAGAATACAACCTTCAAAGTTGTATTCTGAAGTTAATTCATCTTTAAAGTTTACGAGAAACCTCTGTGAGTGATTGCACCTCAGACTTCTTTGGGGTTTCTATATTACCAAGATAGTTTGTTGGTCAAATTAAGGTACCAGAAACACATCTGAAATCAAGGAAGGAGATTTTCAGTGCTGAAGTGTACTTAGTGACTGAGTAATGTAGATGTAGGAACTAAGGCTGTCGTAATTGGAAGAGATAGGAGGACAGGACTGAGTGGAAAGGTGCAGGGTGCACTCAAGAAGAAGGTCGTGGGCAGATGCACAGGAGCCTGACCCCTGTCTCTCACTGTTGCCCTTCCCAGTTCCCTTCCTCCTGCAGCTGATAACGCTTGGCATGGCTAGTCTTTGTGTAGGCCTTGCTGATAAGTTTCTTTGCTGTTATAATTTGTAGGTTTCAAACAACTAATGATGCAAAACATCCTTTTTTGTGGTTTTGCTTTTCTTCTGTGCCTTTCTTTCATGAAGTGAGTACTGAAATCTTCAGCTGCTTCATCCTCTTCCTTTCTGATTTTGTTTGGTTTTGTTTTCATTTTCCAGGTTGGTTGTTTTCTAAATTTTTTTTTTAAATTATGTGCATTTCCCACAGAGGACAGAGGAGTCAGATCTCCACGTAGGGGAACAGATAGTTTGGGTGCTGGGAATTGAACCTGGATACTCTAATAGAACAGCACACATTCTTAACCACTAAGTTATCCCTCTAGCCCAGTTGGTTGTTGTCTTACAGAGTCTGAGGTGGTTTTTATGCGCGATGGGTACAAGTCTGTGACATTTGCTAGAGCTGGTTTCCCACCTGATAATGGGTTTAAAGTAAATGTTTTTAATCTGATGAAGCAAAGCTTATTACTTATTTTTTCTTTTTTAGACCTAATGCTTTTGGTGTAGCATCTACACTACCTTTTAAATAAGTACTTTGGATTTCCCCTCGTATTGCCTCCCAAAGTTATATAGCTGTCTGCATTCCCTTGTGCCCGATGCCCATCATAAATAAATATGAACATGAAATGTTAGTTGTATGCATTCCGTTTTGTGTACATAGAAAGGTAACCATTTCAAAACCATTTAGGGAATCTCTGCTAAATTGATGTGCCACTTTTGTCAAAAATCAGTTGCTCAGCCAGGCGGTCATGGCGCACGCCTTTAATCCCAGTACTTGGGAGGCAGAGAAAGGTGGATCTCTGTGAGTTCAAGGCCAGCCTGGTCTACAGAGTAAATTCCAAGACAGCCAGGAGAAACTTCCACAGAGAAACTCTGAACTATTGTAGTTTTATAGTAGGTTTTATGGATGATCATGTTCCCGCTCTGTCTTTGGCTTGCTTTTCAAAGATATTTTGAGTCTTTGTAGCTCCAAACAAGTTTTAAAATAAGTTTCTCTATGCTGGATTGCATAGTTTCTCTATCACTGTCTTCAAGTTGATCTTTTGCTACACTTCCCAATTTGCAGTTTTTCCATCTTGGGTATTTTTCATATCAGACACTGTGGCTATCGCTAATTAATATTTTGAACATATACAGCATTTTTTCCTGTTTAAAGTTCTGAAAATCCTCAACTGAATTCTAGAAAATTTATTTGGGCTATCAATGGATATTTTTGCATTCCTGTAAAAATTCTTGGTCTCTGCCATGAGACAATTTTAACATGAATTAGCAGTTTGATGCTGTCATATCTTCAAGCATTTGAAAATTTGGCAGATAGGACCAAAGTAGTATTTAACATAAAGATGTTTAATCACCTACAATGGAGTGATGACCTCCCTAAATAATACCCAATGGCCTTTAAAATGAAGTGCTTGCTAGTGCAGATAGTCAGTACATGCATAACGTTGCATGAGTGGAGGGTGCTTTCTCACCTCAGAAAACTTCATCTCTCTCCCCATCTCCCCCTCTCTTCCCGCCGGACATACATACTCACACACCACAAAGTAGTCTCAGTACTCAAGGTGGATCTCAAAAGAGCTCCAGGGTTCTATCTTGCTTCTACCTTTCCTTATGTGCCTGTTCTGTGAACTGCAGCCACCTTGGTTTTCCTGTGGTCTCAGCTCCACCTCCTCCACTCCTGAAGTCTTCTTTTCTACTGTGCTTCCATCTAGGAGCCTAGGATCGTAATTTAGGACACTGATGGAGCTATTATGCTTTTCCGTTTCCCAGTGTTTTAGAACATCTTGACTAGAAGTCAGTGTCTCCAGAACAGTCATTTTATCTATTTTCCTATTGTTCTGATTGTTTCAGGAGAGAGCTCATCTGGCTCCTGCTAGACCTGCTGCACTAGAAATAGAGGTCCAACCAAAGTGCTTTACTAAAGGCTTTTTTTGGGTTTACTTTTTTTCAGATGAATATGTATATATATATATATATATAATTGAATTATTACTTGAATTAAAATGTATAATTGGAATTTATAGAATTAACACTTAATTTTTCAACTATTCTGAGTTGCTTGCAGATGATACATAGATAACATAAATAAGAATAAGTTTCTCCTGAAGTGCAGTCACTTTGGGGAAAAATAGACAAATTAAAAGACTGTAGTCTTTCAAACTTCAGAAATGCAATTCTAAGCTAGGTTTGGGGTATGTCTAACAAGAGTTTAAAGGAGCTGGTTGTCTACTTCATGGTGAAATCAGCTAAAATGTGTCATTCTCCACTCAGTAGCCCATTGTTGGACTGTAGTGGCCAAATCACCACGATTCTATAGTGCACTCACTTTTATTACCTGAAACATAGTTCGGAGAAAGGGTTATTTTGGGAGGAAGTCAGAGAACCAAGTCCAATTTTACTGATAACATGGTTAATATGGCTGGTGAACGGTGGGTGGAGAAAGGGAAAGAAGGCGCGGTGTACCGTAAGGCTGTGTGTGCCAAAATGAAGCCCAGGTCTCATCTACGGCCTAGGTCCCTTTAGGACTTGCCATCTAGCCAATGTCCTCACGAAACACAGCACGGCTTTCATTTTTTTACTCAATGTTTGTCAAAGTTCCTGTAGGTTTAATCATTTCTGTAGACGGGAAATGCACACAACACAGCGGGCTCGCCAAATCAAACGCCAGTTTTGAAAATGGAAAAAGCTAACATTAGTCAGAAATGTTCTGTCCTCAATCACTGTAATTGTACTTGATATTTAATTTGTGACCTTTAAATCTCCATATTATCCAGTTTAGCCTTCCCCAGGCTGTATAGGTCTACTGGCAAAATACTAGCGTAAGCTATAGGGTACAGTTTGAAATGATGACATTTAAGAGATGTAATATAAATTGAAGAATTATATAGTTAGTGCCTTATATCTTTGAACAGAGTTTCAACTTTATCCAACTTTTAAAATGGAAAAATTAGACATGAGGTTGTATTTTCAAGGACTTGTAATACAATATACACTATAGCATTTATTTTGAGTCATAGAGAAATGTCCTAAGAAAAGGTTACCTGCATAAACATTAAGCACTAACTGGCTATTTGTCATGAGAGGAATGCAGGATATTAGTTGTGAGCGATTGGCTATGAGTCTGGGTGAGCAGGACGTTGGTAGCACCGCGGAGCTGGGCACAAACAGGTGCATGGACATGAGCCACGGCAGGAAACATCTGCCTTTGGAGGAGTCAGGGGAACAAGTGACAGCTGTGAGCTGACAAGCGGCACGGGAAATGTGTTGTGTCGGAGGCCACTTGTGTTGCCGTAAAAAAGGAGTCTGTTTGGGTTTTGAATTGTTTGACCCGTTACTCAGAATAGGCAGGGAAATCGTGTCCTATGCAAAAAACAAACTCCAGAAGTGATTTCAATTGAATGATAGCTTCAGGACTGTGGCCAGAGACTCCCACCACTACTTCCTACGTTTTCAGGGACAAACAAAGCTATAAATGATCAGTGCTGGCAGTCCTGTGCTTGTGTCTGTACATAGAGAAAAGGAAAACTTTATTTGGACAGAACAAAGATACATATGTGTTCATATATTCAGATATATATATATATATATATATATATATATATATATATCAATCACATGCCTCTTCTGCATAACGCAGGATGGATAGCATTTAATCTGCTCTCAACAGGTGCTTTGTTGATTTCCTTTAGTGAACATACATAGTTATATTACGCAGCATCTTCGCTATTCATTTGTCATCATGGATGACTTAGGAAATGATGGATATCAAACATGAAAAATTGACGATCTTACACAGATTTACGAACACCTAAATACTGAGTTACCGGTTCAGTTACATGTGAGCATTGTCTCATAGCAATGCTTAAATCAGGGACCCTGCATGGGCCCAGCGCTCAATAATATCCATGTTATATATTCTGTATTGCTGACTCCAACACACAATTGTAAGACTCTACTCAGTATCCAACTGCCCACTGTGATCCCTCTGACCCAAAAAATGCTGCAAGATAGCGTGTTTCACTTTAAGGCTTTTTTATTTTAGTTAATGTAAAGTTGAAAAACAAAATGAAGAGAGCCTGCCTCTTCTTAGGGGAAAAAAAAAAAAAAACCAGAGCACACAGTGCTGACAAAATTCATTAAATGGGGTTTTCCTTTCTCTCCTCCGAATGCACACTGCCCTTACGCACACCGTTTCCACACAGCCTTCTGTGGTATCTGGAAAATCAAAGCTAAGCTGGCCCCCACCCTCTGCTAGGGTCAGGTGATTGACAGTAAGATGCCCTCTAAGGCTTTGCTCATCAAGTGCTTCCTGAGGACTTTCTGTGTCAGGGGGAATACCAGACACTGGAAAGAAAAAAAAACCCAATGCCTATGTGACTTACACTCCAAGAGGAAGATAGACAAAATGGCAGATACATTAGCGTTATCTATAGCTAATAATGACATATGTAAAAAGGTGACCAGTGTTTTCACAATTCCCTCCTTTCTACTCTGAGCTTGGGTTTCAAAACACGAACATATTTAATGAGCACTTGGCTCGAGACGTGCTGTGTTGTCCCATAGCCTCACTAAGTTGTGGTTAAATCATTTCAAGCCTAACAATATGATGCCTTTGGTGAAAATGCAAAATTCTCACTGTGTTTATACCACAGAGCTGTGTTTGTTTTATTGATGAAACGAGAAACTCAAAATTTTTAAGAACGCATGATGCTGAGATCCACAAAGAAAATATATGAGACGTTCTCATAATCTTAAGAACAAATCAGTAATTTGTTTATTGATAGTCTTATCGTTTATAACAATAGTACGAAATTTGTAAACATTTAAAATTTCACAGCTGGAAGTGCTGTGCAGCACTGTCTGGGATGAAAACACTTCAGAGGTGTCATCCAAGCCAAAGATGAGAAGGGACTGATTCGTCCACTTCCAGCTCTTTCATCTAAGGTACAATAGTCACACATTGAAAGTTTACTTTGGATTTACCAGGCTGGCTTCAAATTCTCAGTCCTCCTTCCTCTGCCTCCCAAGTGCTAGGGTTCCAAATGTACACCACCACATCCTGAACTTTACATGTCACAGAATTAAAAGCAAAGCAAACAAAGGAAGCAGGACCACACGCTTATTCACAACCACACAGAAGAAAAACGATCCCTCCGGGGAAATGGGACAGTGATCAGAGAGGTCTAGCTCCAAGGAAAGGGGTGCCCTTAAGGTAGACAGAGTTCTTTTAGGTCAGCAAATGTCTCCTGAACTGAAGCTAACCTCGGGAGAGTTTCATATTAAAGGCCAGTGCAGACAGTATACACCGCGCCGTTCTGGCCTCAATGCACTTTGTACTATGCCATTTAAAAGGTAAAACCTGTTGCTAAGTAAACCGGAGTGCAGAATTCACCCTCCCAGTTGATGGTCATCGGGCAGCACGCCTGCCTTTGCTCCTGCTTCCAGCCCTTTACTGCAAACATCTCTTGGCCTCCATTCTCAACAGGCGGTGGCTGCAGCCTCGGCGGCATCCAGAGACTTCAGTGGGATAGGAGGGTTAGGAGAACTTCTGGAGAGTTCTTCAGAAGCTTCCAAGTTAAGCTCCAAGAGTGCCAAGGAGTGGAGGAACCGGAGGAAAAAAAGAAGACAAAGGGAGCACATGGAGGGGAACCACAGAACCGAGGGGGACAGGTTTCCCAAATCGGAATCCGAAGACAGTGTCAAGCGAAGGAGCTTCCTGTTCTCTCTGGATGGGAACCGGCTGACGGGCGAGAAGAAGCTGTGCTCCCCTCACCAGGTACCGAGGTCTGAGAAGCAGTCTGCAAACCAGTGCATGTTTTTTTGGTAGACCTTTATGGTGTTTCCTTTGAGTGACAGGGTGCTGGCATCATCCAGTTATGTAAATTTATATCATCGGTTGTCTTAGAAAGGGTATTTGAAAAAAATAGGTCAGGCAATACTTTAAGAAATTGTCTTTAAATATTTCACAATTGCTTATTTATTTATTTATTCATTCATTCATTTATTTATTTATTTATTTATTATTTGGCATAGCCTTCTCTCGCCGGTTTCATTGGGATTGTATTGGTAGCTTCTGTTCAGTTTCCCCATTTTAAGAATGAATAAACCTGGCTTTTTTTATGAAGCTACTGCTTTGATTATAGGAGGTTATATTATAACATATAAATGAATCCTGGGAAGGAACGCCTCCTGATTTGCCTGTTTTCTTTAGTGTGAAAACTCTATACTTAGAAGTCTCCATTACCATGGTGGTACATACAAGGGAAGAATTACAATGTAGCCTCTCTTGAAGAGGGAACACTGAAGTCAGTTAATTAGGGATGCGAATTAAGGCCAACTATCCAATTCACAGTGCCAGTGTTAGCATCTTTGCTTTTTTTAATGTCAAAGACAATAAAATAGTTTCTTCTTTTTTAACTTAAACAAGGTCTGTTTAATACAAACAGTAAACACTATTGGAAACCGCAATAAGTACCATTTTGTTTTGAGGCTTATTTTATCTGTTTGAACTTTGTGTCCTATAAATTACAAACTTTCCTAATTTTATTAAATTTGCTCAAAAATTATACCCTAACATCAATGCTAAACAATCAATTTAAAGCAAAAACAAACAAAAACTGTAAATCAGCCAAAGAGTACTACATCCCTTAATTAAGGAACAATACTTTAATGAAATTAAGTGTGACAATCATACAATTTTACAAAAAGAGTGGCAACCACAAATTTTGCTTCAGTATAACTCTTGGTTATTTTCTTGTTTTGATTTTGTTTTCTTTTAGGCAGAATTTCACTATATCGGCAGGTCTATCCTTGAACTCACAACTTTAGAATTGAATTCGTTGTCTTAAAGAGCTATGCAAGCATTATATAAGAATCTCATGTAATTAAGGAAAAGTAAAAATTGATAACTTCTAATGAAAAAAACTAAAAAATGTTGAGTAGTTTCAATTATTTATGAAAGCACATGCATATTATTGACATTTGCATGACAATTGTATGTCTTTTGAAAATGGGATTATTTCCCTTCTTGTCTAAAACTTTCTATATTAGGTCCTTCAAGCAGTAAGTATTTATTAAGCACTGCTTTGGTTTCTTTTCCAGTAGCCAGTAGCTGTGGTAAAATACTCTAACAAAAGTAATGTAAGTCAGAATGGGTTTATTCTGGCTTATGGTTCCAGGTTATGTAAGGTCCATCGCTGCAAGGAAGGTAAACTGTCAGGAGCTCGAGAGAGGTAGTCCCTGGCTGCAGAGTCAAGAAAGATAGCCATGAATCGTATGCTCATCACCCACTCTTTTTTCCTTCAGTCTAAGATCCAGCCCATGAATGGTGGCTCTCATGCTTACTATTGGTATTCTCACCTCAATTAACCCAATTAAGATAATCCTCTACACTCAATACAGAGGCTCATTCCCTGAGGTGATCGAGAGTCTATTAATTTGAGAATTAGCATTAATCATCACAATTATCATTGATGTAACAGAAAGAACTCTAGATGTTGAAAATTCCTCAATGAAAGATTAGATCCCATTCACTGATATAATGGAGCTTTATTCTAAAGGTCGAATCAGTGGTCATATCAGAGAGGTCATAGTATTTGGTGTGGTGATGAGTACTGTGGGAGCAAGAGCCACATGATTGGAAATAAAACTTTAAATCAGATGGTTTGGAGGTGACATTCTCAGATTTGGAGGGGTCATGGGAAGGAACTACACAATGACGCTTCCTTCCAGGTCCAATGGAAGGGAAGTTTCAAAATCTTTATGTGACAATATGTCCACAACCCTCATAGAGCAATGAAGCTTGGGTGACTGGTGCTGAGGGAACCCCTGAAAGGCAGTGACAGAGGGGAGGTAGCTGGTAGTTGATATGTTAGCACTAAAAGCAAAAGCAGCATACAAATTTGAACAATTCATTTTGTGTTTGTAGATAGATGGATAAAGATGATAGATTTTGATGGAATAGATTGGTAGACAACTGGACTGATGAGCGATGAATCTACAAATCCAACTCAAAAAGAAGGCATCCATACAGGGCTCAAGCAGAACTAGCCAGAAACTCTTTGCAGTGATAGCTTTGTAGGCATCAAAGGTTTTGTCTTATAGAAATGAGAATAAAGACAGCAGGGGCAGCAAGCATAAGTGGACTGGGCATACTCTTCAAAACAATATTGCTCTTGAAAAGGTCAAAGCAGAGGGAACATAAATTATGGGCACCCTGTCCTTCTCTACTGGGGTGAATTTAAATGGTATTTTACATTTATTTCATTATTTACTTTTATAGACATAATACATAGTCATTGTGCAACCTTAAAAATTCGTTCAAAGTATATAATGGAAACTCCCGTCCCTCAGGATTTTGACTATGGTGTTTGGTCACATTGGGACCATTTATTTTTAAACCCAGAGGCTTATAGCTATAACCAAATATAGTTGCAGATGTATTTAAGTTGTGCTGTGGCTCAGATGAGTATTTCCAACCAATAGTCATTCAACATAGTCGACTCAAACACCTGTTAATTCCCTGGGTCTTCATCATTTTTCTCATCATCTAAACCACATTGGGTTTAGATCCTATCCGCAGGGCTGAGCCAATACTTACACTTCCTCTTTATTACTGAAATTAAGAAAATATCCACACGTTTCCTCTTAGAACAGAGGGAAATAAAATGAAGCCAACACCCGTAATTTTTGTTCTGATGGGCACGAGGCATAGAATGGCCCTTGAGTTCAGCAGAGAAGCTCTTTCTCCAGAGTAGAGCTTGCCACAGCTGCGGGTATTCCCTTAACTCTGCCGCATCTTCAAGGGTGTTATTTTTGGTTTATTTTCTCTGAATACTATTTTTGTTATCTCCTTTTTCGGGCTCTGTTGTCTTGAAAGCTGTGCTCACACCTATTATTATACTTTCCAAAGAGTGAAAAGAAGTTTCACATAAACTCAAAGATCTGGAACGCCTCTGGAAAACACCCTGACAGGAAAGCATGCCAATTAACAACACACTCAGATATGTTATCATGGTAGAAACACGCCACATACTCCCAAGCTGTGTAACATAGCACATTTTCACTTTACAGAGACAGTTTTAGAACACAGGTAGAGTAAGACGATTACACTTTACCATCCTAGAAATTAATGTAAGATGTAGTAGAGTAAAATGTAAGTTTATGCTTCTCTGAGTATAGAGATCCACCTGGGTTTGGCATCAGGTGGAATGTGGGTTAAAAATCCAAGTTATTAGAATCACACCTGCTATCTCTCTCTCTCTCTCTCTTTCTCTCTCTCTCTCTCTCTCTCTCTCTCTCTCTCCCTCCTCTCTCTCTCTCTCTCTCTCTCTCTCTCTCTCTCTCTCTCTCTCTCTCTCTCTCTCTCCTCCCTCTCCCTCTCTCTCTCTCTCTCTCTCTCTCTCTGTGTGTGTGTGTGTGTGTAGCAGACACCAGAGACTGAGTGTAGTTTATACGATCTGTATGTTGGTGATTGGAGTATGGCAATGAGTTCATCCTGGTTTCTGAGAGAGCCTTGTGGGTGAAAGCACAAAGGGCCTCATACAGAAGAGATAAGAAGGACCAAACTCTGTTATAGGTAACTCAGAAAAGCAGTAATTCATTCACAAGGGCTCCATCTCTAAATGCTGCCCCATGATTGAATAATTATGTTTCCAACGAATGAGTGCTTGGTACATATGTTTAAATGTACTGAGTCATAATTCCAAATTTAGTTTCCTGAAAATGCACATTTTCAAAATACAAAGTGATGCGTGTGTGAAGTTTCAAAATACTCATTCTCTTATAGCCAATATTTATTATGTAAGTTGGATGCGAGATTATGCTTGCCAGCATTCTTTATTAAAAGGGAGGACACAGCGTTTGAGTCCTTGGAAGAGGAGTCAGTCTAACTCATGCCTGGCAGCACTGGATGCACACTCTCATTGGAACTGCATGCTGCCGAGACACAATACAGCTTACACACACCCTACATCTGCTATGTCCTATAGAGAACCTACCCAAGAAAAGACACACTTCAGAAGGAAAAGTACCTTTCCAGAATTCCAAAGGACAAAGACAGTCATCTGGGGAAATTCATAAAAATAAAGAAAAAAAAAGGGACCCAAGAGAATCAGTCTTAGCTAATTAGGCAAAGAAGTATTTAAAAAATTCTGAATCTGATTTTCTTGTGTTTTCTCCTCTAAGATTATATTTGGTTTTTATGCTGGAGAAGAAAAGGGGAGGGCAAGCTAGTTGCTGCCAGTGTCTGTTTAGCATATTAACATATGCATATATTAGTTTCTTCTGCTTTGATTTGATTTGCTTTTGAGATAGATCTTGCTATGTAACACAGACCAACCTAAAATTGTCCAGCCTCCAGCCTCAGCTTCACTGCTAGTACAGTAAGTGCAAGCATCTATGCTCCACACCTGGCTATTTGTATATGCATGTGCAGGATGTGTGGTGTGTGTGTGTGTGTGTATGTGTGTGTGTGTGTGTGTGTGTGTGTGTAATTACAGTGGTTATGAAGAGAGGTGGGGCAAGGAATAAGAGCAAGAAAGGAAGCAAAAAGAAATAGCATTATTAATGATCAGGAGAGCAAGCAATATTCCATTGCCTGCCCAGGGGTATTTTTTAAAAACAATCACCACACAAAGGTCATTCCTGAGCTATCAATGCAGTTTAAAAGTTCATTCGGAGAACCAAAGAAAGAACCAAGTTATATCCCATTTTCTGCTATTAGAGAGCAACTTACCAGTTTATTTTTAAATGTATATGATAAACGTCATTGTGGCCTGGGCACATAGCCCAGCAGTGTATGCTTGTCTAGCCAATAGTGAGCGAGGCAGAGGGTGCATTGCCCAGCATTTAACATTGAAGTTAAAAACAATCAAGAAAGCCATGGCATCTTCATGTTAATTTTCCTAGCTCTCTTTACTCTAATTAACATGATGTCACGAGAACCGCTTTCTTTGCTCCAGTCATATTATATACCTTGGTTCTTTAAGCCAGTGTTAAATTTTTAGTAGGCAGACTACCACAGAGAGCATTAAAATCCTCTTACATTTGCTGTGACACACGGGCCCTCAGATCAAATGAACAACGGGTCAACCTGTTGGAAAATGTCAAAAAATGTGGAAGGCAAGTTTGGTGACACAGCTCTCACTATTGGATAGAGAGAAGCCCTGAGACCTTCCTGGAAGAGCCAGCAGGGAATAAAGACACATGATACCTTTGCTAATACTGTAGTTATCCAGATTTGATATAAGTACTTTCAGACTTTGGTATAAGTATTTAGAACCTGAACTAACACTCTCACTTGAGCCTTTTTTCTCCCTTCCAAGTTGCATGCCCTTCCTATCACAGCACTGAGAAGGGGCTGCTGGCCTCCTGCTTAGATCTCCCCACTTCGCCCACTGTATTGTGAGAGCGCACTCCTTCTCACAGCGCGAGAATGAAGCGTGGATGAAAACACGCATGCATGTAGGCAATCGTGAGTCAGGACTCTTGGAGTGGTGTGCTTTATAATTAAATGTGCACTGAGTTTGGCACTATGGTCTTCCAAACAAAAAGGACAGCCATGAGTGAATTCCATTACCTGTACTTAAGAACAAGCTTACACCAACCTAAAAGCAAGTGGTTTCTGCAATCTTAAGATCTTTTATTAAACAATTATGTCCCACCCCCGCCCCTGTCCCCGATCTCTTCCTTCCTTCCTTTCTCCTCAGTCTCTCTTGAGCATCCGTGGCTCCCTGTTTTCCCCAAGACGCAATAGCAAAACGAGCATTTTCAGCTTCAGAGGTCGGGCGAAGGACGTGGGTTCTGAGAATGACTTTGCCGATGACGAGCACAGCACCTTTGAAGATAGTGAGAGCAGGAGAGACTCACTGTTTGTGCCGCACAGACCTGGAGAGCGACGCAACAGTAACGTTAGTCAGGCCAGTATGTCATCCAGGATGGTGCCAGGGCTTCCAGCAAATGGGAAGATGCACAGCACTGTGGATTGCAATGGTGTGGTTTCCTTGGTGGGTGGACCATCAGCTCTTACGTCACCTACTGGACAACTTCTGCCAGAGGTGATAATACATAAATCAGCTACTACTGACTCTTTACTTCAATTTGAAAAAAAAAAAAATCCAGGCCTGGGCAGTTGAGCCCATTCTGGGATCCTACTTCCTCCAAATGAAAGTGCTTAAAAGTATCACGTGATTAAGTGAAAAAAAAAAAACCCACAAAACAAAACAAAAAAGCCACTTGTGTGGAGCTTTTTTTTTTTTTAGGTTAAAAGTACTCAAAATTTAGAGTCTGAGATAAAATGCCAATATGCAACTACAGTAGATTTAGCACAAATACAAAATAATTAGCACTTTCATAATCAAGTCTTCATTATTAACTTTTCCCTTAAATTATGTAATCATCCATCACCTCATATCCTGAAATGTTTGTATTCTCAAAATTAAATATTGTAATGGTTGATGTACTGACAATGGACAGTTTTGAACAACTGTCAATATAATAGTTTTATCTGAAACATTATTCCAAAATAAAATTGATGGTTATAGAATGGCATATGGCGAAAAAGAAATCTCAGGAAAGCACACACATTTCATTGTACATCTGTGTTTGTGCATGGAAAAACATGGCCCATATTTGTCAGTTTGTCAATATAGCCTCAAAGAAAATAACCCAGCCTTGAGGCTATATAATAATATTTAGCTTGTGGAAAGATTGACCTCTTCCTTGTTGCTATAAGTTGAAAAATAATTTATATTTAATGAAAACTAATTACAGCATGCTTATAAAAAACTTTCTCCCCGAACTTTGTCATGTTCAAATGCTTGTGTAGAACAAATTGCTTTATACAGTTGCATCCAGCCAGGGAACTCTTGTCAAAGGATCTGTGGTCTTTTAAAATAATGTGCTTATAGAATATAATAATCTACTCAATGTCATATTATTACTTGAGATTGTTGCCTTAAAAAAAACTTGCATGAAGCATGACTTTCTAGAGAGGTGCTATACATTCTTATGTTATCCTTGGAGAAGGGTGGTTTGAGCCATCAGTATTTGGTTTGCAGGGCACCACCACGGAAACGGAAGTCAGGAAGAGAAGGCTAAGTTCTTACCAGATTTCAATGGAAATGTTGGAAGACTCTTCTGGAAGACAGAGAGCCATGAGCATAGCCAGCATCCTGACCAACACCATGGAGGGTGAGATGCACAGTGACTGCTCTGAACACCTCTTCTTTTTGCAGACCCCTAAGGGCTTCCCACATCTAGAATTGAGCTACAGATATACTTATGTGAAAGAATACATCTTTTATATTGGTTATAAAAATGAATATTGACTTATTCCTCGTTCACTTGGATCCTTACTTTGCCTGCAAAGTGCCATTCCCAAACTTGTTGTCATATCATTGATGTCTTGCTCTAATGTTACATTAGGTAACAGAGTAAACCCTTTCTCCTTCAGCCTGTACATGTCAATGATGTTAGGACAAGAGACAAACAGCAATGAGTTGGGCAAAGCCAAGCCCATTTTCCATCCAAATGAGGTCCCTAAAATGTGCTTCCTCCACCATCCATATTCACAGATATAAGATTACTCTAAAGTACACGCTACACAAATGTTTGATGATTTCATTCACTGATTAACGTCTCCAAAAAATTACTTTTTAAAGTTCAATTTGATAGTGATATTGTTTCACTTTTTATTCAATTATTAGTTATTTTGAAGTAGAATTCAAAGTACTTTTTTTATTTAAGAGGAGAACGAAGGTCAATATCAGTATGCTATTTAATAGGCATTTTATGGAAATAAGTAATAAGATTGTTTTCTATACAGTCTACCAGTCCCAGTAACATGAATTTGTATGCCCAAAAATAAGCATCAGTTTTATCATGTCATTTATTATGTATTAGAATTAATTTTTACTGCTATTTACTGCTTTTCTTTTTTATTACCCACCAGAACTTGAAGAATCTAGACAGAAGTGCCCGCCATGCTGGTATAGATTTGCCAATGTGTTTTTGATCTGGGACTGCTGCAACGCATGGCTAAAAGTGAAGCACCTTGTGAATTTAATTGTGATGGATCCATTTGTTGATCTCGCCATAACAATTTGCATTGTATTAAATACCCTGTTTATGGCCATGGAGCACTATCCCATGACTGACCAGTTCAGCAGTGTGTTGACTGTGGGAAACCTGGTAAGTCCTGTAGGGGAGGGAGCAATGGAACACGGAAAAATACCACCCCCACCCTGTGCTGTGCCAAATTGAAAATGGTATCTTCCTTCTTCACAAGAAGAGACATCTAAAGGAATATTATGCACACCTCAGATAGGATCTGAATTGCAACTTGTGTTGAAGCTGATTATGTAGGGCAACAGCCATGGTGTCCTAGAGTTGCAAACTCCTCACACTTTAGAGGATCACATATGGGGAAACTCACAAGGTTTGCAATGACAAGGGCTTTACCATGTGCATTGGAAGAATGGCCAAAGAGTCGATCTCTATTTTTAAAGGGCACAGCTGTTTGGAAGTGAATCAGTTCATGATAAATAGCTTCCATGGTAATCGTCCAATAGAAAAACTAGTTGGTAAAATGAGTTTGTAGGGATTTCAGTACGTGAAGGTAGCTAATCATAGGGAGGACTGCACTTAGGGATATTTTCCCTGCCTTTTAAGACTTTAAAACCAGCACAACTTAACCTGTTCTTCCTAGAATATGCCTAGAATTTGGTGGTGACAACATTGACTCATCTATTTCAGGGTGACTCATAGCACTCAAAAGCATGTTGGCAACCTGCAACATATCTTAAACATCATCCTTAAGCCTTTGACCCATGAGTAACTCAGTAAAGAGCTCATTGCCAATTATAAAATACGGATAAGTATTCTGATATTTAATCATCAGTAGGCAAATCCCTGGTCACCTTGTGTTCCTGTGAAGGCTGCTGCTGCCTTGCAAGGCTCCCTAGATGAGCCTGACAGGGACAGTGAGGGACTAAAGAAAAGACAAATAGACACAACAGACACAGATTAGCTGGGCTTGGGTAGGGTGGGCTCCCTACTAGAGAAACTTCAGTCCCTGGAAGCTCATTGTGTTTATAGAGTTGGGCTAAAAGGTGGGGTAATTGCATGTTGCTCAACAAGGAAGCAGGGTTATTACATACAGAGAAATAAGGAGGCTGGATTATTATGGACAGCTGAATCAAGGAGGCAGGTTTCTGTGTGTATGCAGTTTTCTGCATATAGTATCAACATCCATACATGGACCAGAGGAAGGGCTGCCATTCTTTTGAGACTCACTGCCAGGAAGAAGGCTTTGCCATTTTTCCCTTGGGTCTGTGCTCAGGGTGGCTCATGTCAACAACCCACATTCGCTCAGGACCTCATACACTTAGGCTTCCTTTGCTTTCCACAGAAGGCCTTGAACTGAAACCATCCAAAGACTTAAAATATTTTTATCTATTTGATTTTAGTTAACTTCCTCTTTGGAACATTCAATACTGGTCAAATTTTGGAAAGCTGCACGGAAGGAGACTTGGATTATTTACAGATGCTAGTTTTCACTGGTCCTTTTTTTTTGCATCCATCTTCAGGGAAATGGTTTGCGATCTGGTTCATTAAGATCCTAAACTTGGCCTATGTATGAAATTATTTAGTACAATTGCCATGCTGCTATGAGTGCCTTTCAGAGGACCCACACGAACTTGGACACATCTTTAACACATTCTGAGCATCAAAGCACATACGATAGCAAACCCTGTGCAGCTCGGGAAGCCCCAAGCCCATTTCAGGAATAAAAACTCTAAGTACCAGTTCTACATTCCCTCAGAGTACCTGAGCTCACGTGTTTTGCTTCCTTCTGGGTCGCTGGCGACTCGACCCTTGTCCTAGCTATCAAGCCTCATGGCACACCTGGAGTGCACTGTGCACCATCACAACTAAGCTTCTATTCTAACACAGAATTGAGCAAAAATGCACTTGTGTTTCAGCCATCTTTGTCTTTCAGTTGGGCTGAACTTGCCTTTGTTTCTGTATACAGGTGTACATTTCCCCCTAAAACCATAAAACACAGACATGAGAGATAATTATGCCTTCTGTAACCTCTGTGCTACATGAGGGTTTTTTTTTTTTACTTTAACCGTTTGCATCGAGACATAAATTTGCTCTTACAATTGAATGCATCAAATTTCGTACTCATTAATAAGTGTACTATACGAAAGACAGTAAGAGAATGCTAGTGAGTATCTTTTTTTTTTCTTCCAACGAATCCTTAATACATAATATCCAGAAATGCTTCCCAAACACTGAGTGAAACAAGCCATTCCTTACAGTAGTTTCTTGGACGTACTTTGTAACCAGAGCATATAGATATCTTCCAGGACTCATAAATGGATGTGGATGTGCTTGACTTGCGAAGGCCTGAAGCTGATTACATGATTCTTTCTGATCAAAGGGCGCTAATCAGGGCTTTAAATGGCAGGGCTCTCCAATTGTGACTGTTGAGTGTACTCTATGAATCAATCTTTCTTGCTTTAAGGCAGACAGGGTATTATTCTCTGCCACGCACTGCGCCCCCGTGTCTGCGTTCGATGCGCTTTTACCCAGTTACCGACCTTTGGGCAAGGGGCAGGAGGCTAAAATACACAGACACATACAGACAGAGAGAATTCCCCAAGAATGCCCCCTTTATTGTGTTCAGGGGCAGATTATATAGAGATAGCCACGCCCCAGCCAAACCCACCAGAAACCACTCTCCTGCCATCAGGAACTCCTGAAGGTCTCGTGCTCAGAACAGCTGTAAGCACTCAGATCAGGGGATTACAAGAAATTCAGGATCTGGGGTCTCACTGCTCCCAACAATTCTCATCAGTTTTACTTTAGAATTCCCCAACCCTTAGGGATAGAAAGCCCCTAATAAGTATTACACCTTCAAAATAAGATGATCAGAAGTAGACAAGGTAGCATACATTGAAAATCCTAGGTCAGCATGGTCGATGTAAGATCCTGGCTCAAAAGAAAAGAGAGATGGCGAGAAGGAGAGAGGGAGAGACATGAAAGGGGATGTCCCAAGGTTCTTAATAATTGGGAAGTACTTTGGAAGTGAAAACTTGAACCACATGAGTCTCATCAGTGAAAAGGCTAACTTACTGTAAGTGAAATACTTAATCCACAAAAATGTTATGCTCATTCTCCCTTCCTTCTGGTTCTACATCATCCCCGCCCTCTCTTCCCTGGAGGTTCTGTTTGATAGTTGAGTTTACGTAGGTCGTTCATTAACACCTTCCTTTTACCGTCTCCAGCATGCTTGGCGATGGGGAGGGAGTTGCATCATTGAATGGGAAAGGTGAAGGACCAGACCTTGTGTAGGGTGAGGGTGCAGCTAAGATGAAGGAGCTGGTCTTGCAAGTAGTTCACACACGTTCTGCATCTCTCAGTTCTAGAGTAGCTCACAGGTTTAATAGAGAAAAGCATATATTTCATTTTGAGTTCCAGTCCAAAGATTTCGTGTTGGGCAAGTTTCTGAAACAGTCACTTCTGATTTAACCAGCCTGGGAAGGAGTAGGTGTGGCCATTTGGAAACATGGCAGTCCTGAGTAGGCATACAGATGGAGAAATTGGTCCCACCACAAAGAGGGAAAAAATGCTGGGAAGACAATAAATATGCCTACTAATAAGTCACTTCTTCCTCTCTGTGCTGTTTGACTCAGGAGAACGTCCACCTTTTCCTTCAGCTTTGACACCTACAGTGCTATGATGCTGTTTCCTTCCTGACGATTTCCTTGATAATGCCAATCACTCCATCCCTGACACTCTCCGGGACCTCTATTACTGGTTGTTGGACTCCTTATATTATTTATGTTTTTTTCACTCAATATTTTTACATCCCAGCAACTTTAGGGATGATACATTCTGCAGCATGAGCCTTATTCATTCTGTCTGCCTAGCTGTCATAGGCCATTGACCGAGAATTGCTTTAAGCACTGTGTGGTCATGGCTGAATGGCCACCTTTCCCACAGTTTATCAGAAGGGCTGCCAGCCACACTTCAATTTTGTGATACCTTTAACAGTCCCAGAGACAGAGCCACGGGGACATAACTTTTCCTTTATTTCCCATATCTACTTGATATGACAATCCATTATTTCTTTTCTCAGGCTATTTATCTTTTACCCTAAAACCTTTAAAATATTTCTAGTACTAATGCCTGTTATTTCCTGTATAGTCATCCTCAGTCCCATCTGAAAAGCCTGGTCACAGACCCACACACATGTCACGCAGTGGCTTATCTATTTCAATATTTCTCCGTTCACTGTTTTCTGCATCCACATCTAGAGGCTTCTCACTTCTCAGTTCATATTCTTCCCAGTTCCCCTGCCTCCTCTCTGTCTTCTAATATGGCATTGAGCCCGCAGTAAGCACTTTCTTATACTCTAAGCTGTGGTTTTACCATCTGTTGTGAGTTTCTCAGTGGCAGACCCTGGATCGCATTTTGTTTTGTGGCTCCCACTGTGTCTATATTGGAGTTGCTCAATAAACAAATGGCTGGTTGTTCCTACTCCCAGAGAGGCTGCTTCAGGCGTCAGGCTTTGGTAAGAATCACACACACTTTAGAGTCAACAGACAGCATGGCCTGACTATAACTGTCAATGGAGATGAATAGTATAATCTCTGGAAAAGTACAGTGCTCCGAGCCTTGTTTTTTATTATTAAAATGGGCGTAATGGTACCCATCCCTGAGGTTGCTGTGCAGGTCAAATGAGGTAATGTGGCAGACTCTAGCATTGTGCCTAGCATCTAGCATGGACTCGCCGAACAGCTTCCTTCCTCCCACATGTATGTCGTTAACCTCTTGAACCTTTCATTGAAGTCTTGATGGAAAATATTTCTGCTCCCAGCCCTTACGTTTTCCCCAGGATACTGGGAAGTGGGGGAAAATGAATGAGTGAGAACCATTTGGGGAACTTTCCAGAATGTAGAAGGAAATTGATGTTTTATGACCTTCCAGTGTTGACGCTGTTGCATATGTAAGCACAGAATGACAGAGTTTGGGAAGCAGGATAATCAAGCAGCAAAGCACATGCTGATGGCTTCAAGTCTGAGTCTCAGCACAAGAGTTCATTTGCTCTAAATTATACATCATAGGTGATAGATAGTTATATTTTGTTGGGAGTTTATTAAAATTCACTCATTTATATAAATGATGATTTCAATATACTAGTCTATTGTTGCTTAAATAATTATGTAGTGACTTATATATGAAACCATAAAAGTATAGGACAAATTAAAAACAAAAGAACAGAAAAGGGTTATGGGACCTTCTGTTTTAACTTTGATCAGGGAGTCCACCTTTTTTTGCAGTCTGTTTCCACAGTACATAAACATTACATCACTTCCCTGTTGATTGGGTTGATTCAATTTGAGTATCTGGAGACCTCCAAACCTCTGTTGAGTTTCCCTCTGGTACTCCATATTTTCATAGGAGATGGTTTTCTTTCTCCCCCAGCCATTTTAAAACTCAAGTTAGTATTGGGATCCTAGAAACCAGAGAGAGAGGCTACGTACACATTGTATTACATTAGAGAATCTCTTCCTTGCCTACTTACCTGACTAAAACCACAGGAAAATACAACAGCATTAACAGTGCTTTGGGGACCGCCACTGGAAAAATGGAAGGGGAGAGGCTTGTAATTTTGAAATGAAAATGTACATTCAAATATCCTTAAGGAGAATTTTCATTGTGGCACTGCATTTTGGGGGAATGTTTGACTTTGGGATATCCATTTGCCAGCTGCAGGAAAGCTAGTCATCTCAGCAGACATGAAAGGATTCATTTTCTTTCTGTAGAAAGAGATATTGAGGACCGTTTAGCTAAAGAGTCTTTAGCTTGTTTTAATGCATTTATATCATCAGGGTGCCTATTTTAAATAATATCTGTTTCTGTTTCTGAAAGTTTTACAAAAATCAAATCTGTATGAATTAGAACTGATTTTTAAGTTCACCAGGGAACACTTTTTGTGAGGGGGTTGGAAAATTCCCATGGTGAGCTATTGTATAAAATGAAAAACATCATTTTTCAAAATGTGTTCCACCTTGCTCACAATACGTTTTACTTCTGTACGTGTGGACACAATGACTAACAGCAGTTAAGGTATGGTTTTTGGAATTCATATTTCCTTTTAAAATATTTGCACAGTTTAAAATGAGATATTGATTGCATTTATGCTATTATAAGAGTGAGTCTGGGGCCGGGCGGTGGTGGCACACGCCTTTAATCCCAGCACTCGGGAGGCAGAGGCAGGCGGATCTCTGAGTTCGAGGCCAGCCAGGGAAACCCTGTCTCGAAAAACCAAAAAAAAAAAAAAAAAAAAAAAAAAAAAAAAGAATGAGAAAGAATGAGTCTGTATTCTTTTTCAAAGGTATGCTGGTTTGAGATATTAAGTGTTTCTCATAAATTTATTTTGACAGAGATTCTTGTAGATAAAGGTAACTTCAATGTTGCCATCATAAAGCAGAGCCTTTACTTATACAGAATTAGGATAACTATTTTAAAAGATTTTGGCAATAATAATTTTATAGCCCTTTATACACTTATGTTCTTATTGCCTGTGGTTTCAAGTTTGAAATCAGTGCTTAATGTGTTTTGTTTTATTTGTTTCTATTGTCAAACACACATTTTTTTGTAGCTGCTCACCATATTACTCTTAATTATTCATGTGCAATACTGAGGATATTCTCCTGCTTGCTTCAATTAAATCTATTAATCCATTAACTTTAATTCTGAGGCAGGGAGCCAGAGACCATTATTACAAAACGATTGTGGAAGACGCTCTTTAGTTTCAAGAATGTTCATAAAATGCAGAAACAAAATGCTACCCTTCAAGGAAACTACAACGTTTAGAAGTAAAATGTACATGTTTACCAATTTCAAGTAATTTTTAGCAACCTCCAATAATGTGTGGATTTCTTTCCAATAATGCATTTTGTAGCATTACAGAAAGTCAATGGACTGCTTTGTGGAAGCTTAATGGGCCCAATGACAGTAATGCCACAACGATTACCCAGTATGAGACTGAAAATACGCACAGCGAAAGATCTTAAAGTTTGTTTTTCCCTAGAAACCCAGCTGATTTGTTAAATATGACAAATCTGTTTAGCACAATGCTGGCTTGTGGGACAAATTCTAAGGCAGTATTGATTTGTTTGATTTAAAAAGTCAGATGTTTGTATTTGGTACGGCTTAATGCTCTTTGTGATTTCCGCAGCTCAGCACCCATGATTCACCCGTGCTCAGCACCACTCTCTGTCTCTCTCCAGGTCTTCACTGGGATCTTCACAGCCGAAATGGTTCTGAAAATCATTGCCATGGATCCCTATTACTATTTCCAAGAGGGCTGGAATATTTTTGACGGAATTATTGTTAGCCTGAGTTTAATGGAGCTTGGCCTGGCAAATGTGGAGGGGTTGTCCGTGCTTCGGTCTTTCAGACTGGTACCTCTCTGTTGTTCATGTCCCATCTCTCATTAGCATAGGACTTACTTTTAAGTGTCTGTTTCTGTAATGATAATAGTTTTTAAAATAGTGTTTTTAATTACACCAAGTCGATATCCTCAGAAAATGTACAAACATGGCCTTTGAAGATAAGTATAATTTATTTTCTAAGAATGATAAAAAACAATTGAAATACTCCACAATTCGACATGTAGGAGACCCACATGTTACAAACATGTATGTTCTTTCTAAATCGGTTTTATATTCTGAAATTGCTTTCACTTTATATCTGTAATGAGAAAGAAAAAGGGAAAAGAAGACAAATAAAAATATTAAAACCCAATTAATAATGCCGGGTTTTTTAACCAAACCCACTCATATTAGAGGAATACTCCTCTAAAGCGTGTGGCAAGCCAGGAATAGTGGCACCTATTGCTAATTCCAACACTCGGAAGCTGGAGGCAGACATCCTAGTTTAGAGTTACCCTCAGATATACCATAAGTTTGAGGCCAGCCTGGACTCCATGAGACTGTCTCCAAAACCAAGACAAAACAAAACGAATTCAACACATACAAAAACGTTTGATGCATTTGTTGTTTTAAACAATAATATGAATCATTTTGAATTACGGCAAAAATATTTACTAAAAGTACATTTTTTGCTGGAAATTAAGTATATATATGCTTTATATATATATATATATACACACACACATACATATATGTATTTCAAGTTGAATGAAGCTTTTAAAAGTCAAATGAGTTTATTTCACTCCTATTTTAAGATAAAGAAACTTTAATTCGTGCTTTCAGCATTCCTTCTCATTTTCTATAGTAGAATCTGGGGTGACAGTTGATGTATTAACAGTGTTTGTGTAATTAAAGGAGTAATATTTTTCATAGGTATACCTTTCAATAAATATGAAATGAAAATTATATAGAAAATTGCACTTAAATGATAAGATTTGATTTGTAATTCTAATATTATTATCACTTTTGGTTTGGATCTATGATATGTTTGACTCCCAAAATAACAACCTGGCTTCCAAATGTACTCAATTTCATATTATTTTATTATAGCTCCGAGTCTTCAAGTTGGCAAAATCCTGGCCCACACTGAATATGCTCATCAAGATCATCGGCAACTCGGTGGGCGCCCTGGGCAACCTGACCCTGGTGTTGGCCATCATTGTCTTCATCTTCGCCGTGGTCGGCATGCAGCTGTTTGGGAAGAGCTACAAGGAGTGCGTCTGCAAGATCAACGAGGACTGCAAACTCCCGCGCTGGCACATGAACGACTTCTTCCACTCCTTCCTGATCGTGTTCCGGGTGCTGTGTGGCGAGTGGATAGAGACCATGTGGGATTGCATGGAGGTCGCGGGCCAGACCATGTGCCTTATTGTGTTCATGATGGTCATGGTGATTGGCAACCTCGTGGTACGTATGAATGCAGATGTTCGTAAGTAAGAATTGAGTTTGGGCTGTAGGTAAAACGGTGGTTTAAGCTGTAAGCTCATCTCCAATTTTACCGCCAGCGGCTGAGTCAAAGTCCCCTACAAGGAGTCATTGAAGGACCGCTTTATTTAAATTCTCTGGAGTCGGAGGCCCTGTCTGTGACCGTGGGGGTAAAGCTGACCTGCTGTGGAGGAAATGAGGGTGGGAGGTGCATTTAATGCATGCTAAAATTAGTAAATACTGACTTTACTTTTTTTTCTTGTCAAAAGATGTGTTTTCTTACCAAGACTAACTGTATCCTGATATTATTTTGATGTGATAATCTCTTTGAACCCTACAAATACAATTTATACTGAAATGGCTTTTTACAGGCTCATAATTCAGATTTCTTTCTTTAAAGCTGTAGGTTAGACACAAATTCTAAGGACAAATTTTAATGAAATATAGAATTGTACTTTAGCTGTGGTTTATAATTAATAAAGGCTACAAAATGTGTTCTTATGTGAATTTGCTTTATGAAAAGAAAATGACTTATTGTAGTTTGAATAATTACACACACGCATACATCGAGAGAGACAGAAACAAACACACATGGATAATAGATGTCAGATAGATGATAGATGATAGATAGGTAGAGAAAGAGATGATAGATAAATAGATAGATAGATAGATAGATAGATAGATAGATAGATAGATAGATAGATAGATGATAGATAGACAGATAGACTGATAGATGATAGACAGATAGACAGATAGACAGATAGACAGATAGACAGATAGACAGATAGATAGATAGATAGATAGATAGATAGATAGATAGATAGATAGATAGAGATAGACGATACAGAGCAAATTTAAGAAACTTCCAGCCATTACTTGGACTCTGGAAGAGCAGGGACAGCTGTCTTCAGTTGTGTCCCCACTGCTGAGTCCACCTAGCTCTAAATATCTGCGGTCACATAAATGGCCCCAGTTAGCCGCAGCAGAGAAAAGGAATGGACTTGGATGCAAGAGAGAGATTTGCGCAGAGAAGGGCCATGGACAGGGTAGTTGGAGGGTGGCAGCTGGGAGTGATCAGAGTGTGTTGTGCACACGCATGAAATTGCCCAAGAACAAAACACTTAAATTCCTGAATCGTACGCCAATATTGCGATTGTCTACAAAGTCACACTAGGCCTTCCCTTTTTGAAGGGTACATTTCAAAAGAATGATTGGGGGATACATGTACTTTTTCTTAAAACAATAAATTAGAGAGCCCTAGATTCTGAACAAAATATGATGTATAGCTAGAAAACCAGGAAACCCGTTTTACTTTTGTCTCCTGCCATGTGAAGGAACTCAGTAATTACACTTGAAGCTAAAAGTAGCCCTGTAAATAAATCTCCTTTTGTGTCAGACATCCTGAGCTATCCCTGTATTATCCCCAGATCCCCAGGTATTCTCTGCTGTGAGCCACGACAAAACTCAACAAAGCTGGAGAGAGAAGGGATTTACATTATATGAGTCTGGCAAACCCCTAGAACATTTTAGAATTTTCTCCTCCTTCTATGCTATTTGGACACATAAAATTTTAAAGCATATTTGAGGGGAAGTAGGTTAGCCCTTATTCAAATTGCTTAATCTGCTATTACAGTCTATAGTCACTGAACCAAAAAAAATCTGTTTCTGTTCTATGTTGTTGTTGTTGCTGCTGTTTTTTTTTTAACAAACCAGCAGATTATTAAATTTGTTACATGGACACATGAAACTAGACATTCCGTAGACAAGCTGGTAAGAGGAAGTTACATAATGAGAAATGAAAAAATTTTTTTCTCATGACAAGAACCACTGTAAGTGCGATTCTGTCTTTTCACTGGTGAGTCTGGGTAGATGTGATTTAATTCTATTTTTTCCCTGCTATTCTCGATGGAGAAGGGCACCCAAGTTACCATTATCCTGTTAGTTCCCACAGGTAGGAGTTTATCATGCTCTTCAAATGGTGTTTGATTTTTAATGTGGAGCCTGCATTCAAAAGGATTTGTTAAACCCGCTGAAGCAAAGACCTGAGCTCCCTGTCCACCTAATTATTTTCAGGCATGTTTCAGTATTAACATGGAACTTTCACTGTTTTTCCGTTTAGGTTCTGAACCTCTTTCTGGCCTTACTTTTGAGCTCCTTTAGCTCAGACAACCTCGCTGCTACTGATGATGATAACGAGATGAACAACCTCCAGATCGCAGTGGGAAGGATGCAGAAGGGAATTGATTATGTGAACAATAA
This sequence comes from Arvicola amphibius, assembly GCF_903992535.2. Classification (NCBI taxonomy): domain Eukaryota; kingdom Metazoa; phylum Chordata; class Mammalia; order Rodentia; family Cricetidae; genus Arvicola; species Arvicola amphibius. Next base: position 18,203,237 of record NC_052053.1, read on the forward strand.
GATACGGGAGTGCTTCCGCAAAGCCTTCTTCAGGAAGCCCAAAGTTATAGAAATCCACGAAGGCAACAAAATAGACAGCTGCATGTCCAATAACACCGGCATCGAGATAAGCAAGGAGCTTAATTATCTCAAGGATGGTAACGGAACCACCAGTGGAGTAGGTACTGGAAGCAGTGTTGAAAAATATGTAATCGACGAAAATGACTACATGTCATTCATAAACAACCCAAGTCTCACTGTGACCGTGCCCATTGCCGTGGGAGAGTCTGACTTTGAAAATTTAAATACGGAAGAGTTCAGCAGTGAGTCGGAACTAGAAGAAAGCAAGGAGGTAAGTGTACTTCTCAATCCAGGTTGCACTGCTGGCAATACCCGCGCAGTATGGCTTCTCTGAGGTGTTTTTAGGTGCTTTATTAAAAGGGGTAGAATGCTTAACATGCAGGAGATTTTTCTAGTACTCAACACCACATGCAAAACAGCTGAATGTTGTATTGGTTATTGTTGGAGCCTCATGAGAAATTGGTAAATTCATTTAATTATAGCTTTCCACAGGAAATCACCATTTGGGCAATTAAAACGTTCACTTTTCTGGATGGCTTGAAAGCCCAATTTAAAATGTAATCCTGAAAAAAAAAGAGATACCACTTTAATACTTTTGTCCTTTTAGGACAATCAATGAACTCCATTTTAACGGTGGCCGTGCCATCACTGTGAAAGTTTTACATAGTCTTTACTCCTTTTTGAGTATTTCATTTACCATAATAGAGTACATTATCTAGGAAAGTATTTTGTTTACTTAAGAATGTACAAGCAGCACTAATTTTTTTCCCTGTTAAAGATGAGCAAACCTATGACATGTTCGATATTAACTTGAAACTACTGAGGATTATAGAGGAACTGCAGGTGGAAAATTTACTCTCAGGTTTGTAGCTGTTAGAATGAAAAAAGAAAATTTTTCTTATGTTCTATGATTTGAACTCGCATGACAATAATGACATTGGTTCAATTAAAAAAAATTATTATTTATTTATGGCCTTTGGACTTAACAGCTGGAAGTTAATCTAGCACAGATGGAGTTATAAAAGATATGCTTTAGCTTGAGGCTGTAGCATCCTCACCATAGGAGTCAGACCAGTGATGTTTGATTTTGTGAATTCTCTTGGAACTTTTGAAAACCAAGTATACCAAGATGATTGCTCTAAAATCCTTATAGGACGTTTATAGCATTACAACATAGTGTCCCTATTTATTTCATATTTTAAAGTATTTCTGGAACACTAAGAAATGCAAACTAAGTAAGGTAGCAACATTCATTTTCAGAGTTATACTCAAAAGTATGCGTAGCACTTTTAATTCACATCGCTCATCCTAGTAATCTAAGATGCAGTTCCAGCTTCCTTTCCCATCACCTGGCATAGACTGATTTAAGAAAAAAACACCACATATCTACCAGTCATTCATTGACCACTTTATCCAGTTTTCTCAAAAACAGATTCTATCACATGGTCCCCAACAAACTCACAAAGTCATTAAAACTCTATTTTGAAGTTTGACCTTACAGGACTGTGATAAATTCTTAGCTGTTTAAGAATGGAAAAGGCTGCTAAATGAGAGAAGATTGAAATAGGCCTTCTATTTGGGTCACATCATGAACAGTAAAAAGATATTATTCTGCAAAGGGAGAGCAAGGACTGAGAACGAGCTCCTACCCACTACCAAGGTGGAGAGTGAGTGGGGAACAATGGGAGGGGTCTCTTGGTGTGTCTGGAAGCTTCCGATTGCAGCATTTCAAAGTAAGTCAGAGCTTGGAATTGGCTGCCTGGTCAGGAAGGAATATTCTGAAACACAGAAGCAATTAGGAATTGGCACCTCAGGAAAGTTTGACATTAAAGTGCAAAGCAGGCTAGACTGAAGATAATGGAGATTATCTTACACATTGTTATAGCACTGAGATGATGCAATTCTGGCCTAAAGTAATAGGGAACTGAGAGTAATTGCCAATTCAACAGACCAAAAGAATCTGAAGAATCCGAAATGTGGTGATTCTGCTGTCTGAAATGGTCTTTTGAGAAAGGTTACCAGGTTTATGTGGAAAGAGTTTAATTAGGGACTTAAGCTTTGCACTTCACACTCATGGATTCTGCATACTGGAGTTCAGTCAACCTCTGATCAAAAACATCACAGAAAAATATATTTACTGAATAGATACATACTATTTTCCCATTGTTCCCTGAAAGAGTACAGTGCAATAATTATTTTTATTTCATTTTGTACTACAGATAATCTAGATATGAGAGTACCGTGTAGGTTACATGTGTGTTCTTCAGATGCCAGGCCAGTTTATATGCAGGATGATGTGTACATCCCATTGGTTGGGATTTTTGTAGAGTCCTGAAACCAATCCTCTGTGGACAACAGGGATGCTTGGGCTGAAGGTGACAGCATTGGTCAGGGTGAGAGGTCGGAGCTAAAAGTAGAGCTGATAATGCAAGACTTTAAATTATTTGGTTCCCTGAAAATAAGAGAGGCCAGAGAAATAATTATAAGCCCAAAATAGTATACAGCTAAGGACACAATTGCCTGACCAGCCTAAGGTCAAGAAAAGACAGCAAAGCCAAAGGAAAAAAACTTCCTTTGCATTAATAGCAGAGACCAATGACAGTGGAGTTATGAAGAATAAATATCTCCATTTTCTTCTGCTGAAAAGCTGGTTTCAAGACATTTCAAAACCTTCATAAGATCCACGGATATTTCTTTTTTGAAAATTTTAAACATCATAAACTTGGACTATTAAGACATAATTCGTAATCATCAATTCTCAGAAATAATTTGCTGCCTAAACAAAAATTTATTATTGGATAATTTTTATAATTCTATCCTCTTTCAACCAAGTTTTGAGTTCATGAAATCTAATTGCAGAAGTTAACGAAATTTTTTTAAATCTTTAAATGTTAGTAGGAAATAATCCACGTAAACATGAGCTTACACATATCTTTTTATGCTTGGTTAAATTTTGAAATGACTCTACAAAGTAATATTAAATATCGCTGGCACCGTGGAGCTTTGGGGGTGGCTTAAAGATTAAGAGCACTTGCTGCCCTTGCAGAGGACCTGACTTTATTTCTCGGCACCCAGGTATTCCTGTGTCTTATTCCAGTTCCAGGGGATCTGAAAATCTTCAGGACTCCAAAGGCACTACATATACATGGTACACATCCATAAATGCAGGGGAGATACTCCCACACAGAATACAAAGTAAAGAAAATAGATTGTTGTGAAGATGGGTGGGCAGGAAGGTGAGGGAGAATCTGGGAGAAGTTGGGGGAGGGGAAAGAACAGGCTCAAAATTCTTTGTTCTAGATTCTGAAAAAAAATAAGTTAAAAACGTTATTACATGTGTTGCTTGAACTCAAGTTCTGTTTAACAATCAATAAATTCTACATTTATTCAACAATAAATTTTATGTGGATGAAACATTTAAATTGGTACCACCAAAACTTACCCAAGAGCAAAAGGAAAATTCTCATATATGCTAACACACAACACATACAATGGAACTTAAAAAAATAACAAAAATTGGTATACTCTAACACTGCAGGACAGATTTAGATTAATTCCACCTAAATATAACTTTGATCTACCTCACACATGCAGACACCTTGAACACACCCTGAACACACACACACACACACACACACACACACACACAATGTTTTGATTTGTTTTCGCTAGTATCTTGACCACACTAGAAGGAAAACCTTGAATTCCTCTTTGGAGAGCATGTAGCATCCTTTGGCTTCGCTCACAGACTTAGCAATCATTAGGCTGAACACAGCAGAGTTTTATTACATTTATCCTTAAACAATAAGATTATTTCACAATTGCATGCATTTTCTTCTTTCTCATTAGGTACTAAGCCAGTCAGCTTAGAGGGTTTGAAAACCCTTGCTACTCAGGTATTTCCACTCATCTGTAATAAAATAAAACTGGTAACTGCAGCCAGAGATAAATAATACCTGAAAGTGTTTAAAGTCTTAAGTGTAAACTCTAGTATTTTATATATTACCAAATGTGTACTCCTTAAATGTGTTCATTATGTGTGTATGTACATGCCACTTAGATAAACAGGCTGGTAAAGAAACAAACCCAAAGCTTTGTATGAAAAAAAATGAAGGCTCGCATTTCAGAAATTTTTTTAATCTTAAGTAAACTCCTAATTCTTCAAATAGTATGGCAATCTCTAATGTACAGTCTTGGGTTTATTTTCTGGTTTTAATGTTCTTGTAATCATGATCTAATTTAGTGCTTAAAAGATTACTGGCTTATCTTCCCCAAGGAAAGATTTAGAATAAATGCTCTTAATGATCATATTCTTAGCTGAATTCCCAATTCAGTCTAGCAATATCCTATTGTGACCTTCACTTCTGACCATTCTTACTTCTCCCAGGCGTGAGACCAAGCTGGAGCCATCAAGAACGCCGCTCTGGTGTTTTTTAAGCTGCCAGAGGCTCGAGCCACCACTTTTACCCAGGTTACCAAAGCAAGTTGTTCTTACAGTCACCACGTAAAGGAATTTTGACTGGCCTGCATGCTCCGCAGCTATAATCCTTCCCCTGCCGTGGCAAGGAAGTGCGAGGCTGGCCCAGCTGCTCTCTGCTGAAGCGTGTGGCACATCACAGCATGGCCAGGCGAGACGGGCAGTCCTGAAATCATACTTAATTCTGCCTATGGGCTTTCCACTTTAGTCTTTTAGATATTAAAAAGCAATAATTGCATGCCCGATAATTTCTTATGACATCAATTTCAAACATTTTAGAAGTGCTTACAGTTCGATATAATGAAGGACTTAAGAGAGCATGCATATTTTTTATTTCTGTTTTTTTATTTCATTAAAATAAGACCACAACTTTTTTTTTTTTTTTTGTTATTGATGATTCAGCCCTTATATGTAAACTGCACCACCAAAATACGCCTCCAGGGGCTTTTTTTGGTGTGTAATAATACTGCCATTTTCAAGTCATTATATTCAGATCAGTGGATGGCACTTTCAATTGAACCAATTCCTGTGCTCCAGGGGGAAGTTTGCATTTCATGCTTTCAGAAAGGCTCTGAGAAACGCAAAGGACAGCAGTGAGATCTTGGTATAGACAGATATTAGTCTGAACATGCATTTAGGTACCGTATAGTTTGGACTTCGAGTAATTTATTTTTTCAGTCCATCATCTGAAAACACACAGTGGTCATCATAAAGTAATCCAAAAGAAAAGTCTGTGCCGCCAACAGGAAACACGCATGGCAACTGGATCACTAAGTCATTGCTCTAATGTACTTGTCCTCTTTGACTTGGTATCTCCCTGTGTATATTAATGTCTTCCTAAATGTTCTATTCTAGACCGAGTGTGCAAAAAAGAAAAAAATGGTACTTGGATCATGTATTGTTTCTGATGGTTGCTTATAGTTTTCTGAGAAGCAGGGTCATCTCCTGTGATGTCTGTGGCTCTCTAGTTTAGCTAAGGCTTTACTCTTTTGACTCAACTTTCTTCTGTTGGTACCATTGCTGATCTCAGCCAAAAGGAAGCTCTGGGAGGAAAACTGCCCAGAAGCCAAACATTGCTAGACATTGGTTTTCTGCAAGGCCAGCATCTACTTCTAATCTAGAGTTATCTGCAAGTTTAATTTATACGTGCATTCTTTTGTAGGGTCACTAATACTTAGTTGGTTAGTACAACCAATTCAGAAATATTTTTTCCATGAAAAGTAGAAAAATATAGTGCTAGTGATTTTGCAGAATAGAATGAAATAGTGTTGAGAAGTTGTGTGTCTTATGTTCATTGCAGGAACACTTGTTTCTGAAGCTTTTGTAGAGACTTTAAAGAACAGGTGTCTGAGGTCCAGAGCATTGGACTTACAGGAAAAAGGACTGTGTTGTTTTCAGGCATTGATGGATGGGGAAATGGCTCTGGCTTTTGATATCTTGCCTGTGTCCTTCAAACAATCTCTCAAGAGGCAAAGATGGGTGTGTGAATAGCAATTTTATTCCATCTTGACCTTTAGGAAACTGGCTTGGTGTTCTTCTACAGAGTAAACCCCAATTAAGTCTGGTTCTGATGGAAATGTTTGTCTCCCTTCTTGATATAAGTGGCCTTTATCTCCTCCTTTCTCAATGCCCTTTGACTTCCTCTTCACCCACCACATAATTACTTTCCATTTTCCATACCATGCTTTTATGATGGCTATTTTTACATAAAAGGAGCACTTCAGGGTATTGTTCGTTTAATGTATGTCAAGGAGAAACCAGATGGTGGCAGTTTATATTTTTTAACCACTCAGTACGTGGTTCAAGAGAGTTACTGGTTTTAGTCACTTCTTGCCTTGGATGAGCAACAAACGGCCCTAGTCTATGGCTGCTTGTTGTTCATGTAATACGTTTTAAATCAGGATATGGATTTTCATATTCAAATGATCAGACCAAGGCTCTCAAAAGACTCTCTTTAGCTACCTGTATGATAAAAATCTAGATTCTTGAGAGTAATGGCTCAATTTTTGAGGCAATCTGTAATGGCTGAATCTATTATTTTGTCTCTTGAACCATACAGCAGTTTGTACGAGTTAAAAAATCTGAGCGCTGATTGAAAACTTCAAGAAATGTGAGCGCATTTCAGTGGAAGTGGGCCAGTTGCTAACATTCTCTTCTGTCTCTGAAAGCTCAATTCTATTATTTAATTGGACAAAACCTCAAGAGCACTATTCTTCACAAGGAGGAAGAGCTCTATAACATTACGTGATCTGGGGGCATGTTCTCCTGGCCTGTTTGGTTGCTAATTCTGTGATTCTTCTGTTGAGATTACCCATTCCTCTCGGTGTGTGGTAGCTGTAGTTAACCTTGAAAGCATCACAATCAGGTACCATGTTTAAGGGCATGGTTCTTGGATCAGTGAGCAGCTTCCACAGCATTGCGCCAGGCTTCTGCTACAGCCAGGCATGTTTTCTGTGGCTGAGTTCAGCCTGGAGAATGTTGCATCTTAAAACCTGCTTCCCAGCGTGCATTCGTAGAGCATAAGCCATCATCCCTCTGTAGACTCAGCAGCCTCTGCAAGGGATGGAAGACTCTAATGTTTAAGGGCCTTGTAACATTGGATGGGTTAAGGAGAAAATAGTACAAGAGAACAAGATTGAGCTTGTACTATGTGGTTTTATATGGAAACTTTCTGTTGTTATGCCTATATTTCTATTATATGCTTATATGTATTAACTACCTCAGAACAAGTATTAACTTTGGCTATTTAGAGTATTTATGTCATTTTTAATATGGTAAATTTCATTTCTGGTTTCTTTGCTTTTTTAATATCATTGTAGTATCACAACTCTGGCAATATAAATGAAAGTAAGTTTTTCTTTGTATTTCTCATTAGTCACTGCTTTTAAATGAATCATATACTTCCAGTTAATATGGTAGTCATTTTGACATAGCAATAAGAATTATGTTCTCTCCTACTGTATGAATTCCATAGTGTTTGGTATATAGATTATTTATACTATAATGCTGTGTAGAATTTGTATAGATTGCTCTTATACCAATGTATAGAATATAAAGAACTTAATTTTCTAAAATGTAAATCAGTGATTTTTAGTGCATATGTGAATTTCTTCATATACCCCGTGACTCAAGAGTCCCAGGTGATATATTGGGCAGTTGATGTTGCTTAATCTGAACTCAGTTTATGGTTTCATTTTCTAATGTAAGTAAAATCGCTGCTTTTGAAGTTTTCACATAGTTTCTACAAGATTTTCATAGTTTCATGGAATAAAGCATTTGCATTTTCCTATAATTAAAATCTGGCCTATGGGGTTCAAATGGTGTTATGGCCTTGCTCCCCAATGAGCCCTCAGCTGGACAGGTGCCCTGACCTGTGGCAGCCGACCCTATGCCAACCCTCCTAGAGGCAAAGCTTCCTGTAGAAACACACTTAGGAGACAGACACTATCATAACATCTTTCTCACTTTGGTTCCTGGAAGTCCTAAGAACTTGTAAGAATCCCTCTGAATATTCATTGGGAAGCATCCAGGGCCAAACCTTAAAAAGATTAGCAACCAGAAAGCATCGTGGATGGCCACGAAGCAGTTTTCCACAAACTAAGGTTCTGCTCCTTAGACGAGAATGGAAAGAGGGCCAGGGCTTTTCCCCACCATTCTGAAGACATGCTGAACCTCAGAGCACTTGGAGTTGGGAGGGGGGGATAATAGAATACTTTTCTCCCTATTTTAAGATTCAAGTATGTTATCTCCAGAGCCAATTGGATTTAGATATTATAATATCCAAGCTTGTTGGGTACAGCCATTCATTTATCATCTTAAGGGAAGACAATGGTAAAATTGCATCCATGGATTCACACTGGGCAAGGTTAGTAGCCATTATCATTTGTGCCATGAAACGTTATTTTAAATATTTGTATTTAAGTATAAGATACCAGTATATCATAGGTGAGATAATTTGATTGAAGATTAAACATACTGCCATTGGCAAAAGGAAAAGTGCAGGATAAGTATATTTTCTTAAATTTTTACATGAGAAAGTGTATATGCATGTATTTTATATATAATGTTTATAATATTCTCCCCACAAACTTTTTTATTGAAAGTCTGATGATATGATAGAAAAAACATTTTGAAAATATGTTTCTAATATTAAAGCATTTATATTCATAAAAAGCATTTTCTAATATAGTTAGACTTCATTCAAATCAATTTATTCAAGTAATTTATCATAAACACCTATGAATTTATCTAAACATCATAACTCTCTCTAGAAGAGAAACAAAATGCATTCATTTACTCACGCTTCATGAAAGCTACATAAAGATTCAATATCTATTCCATATTTGGTTATATATTTTATTTTTTAATAGATAAGACATATGTCTACTTGGTATACATGTGTAAGTATATGTTTGTGTACATATTTATGTATGTGAGTGTTTGCTCTCTCTGTATATAAACACACATGCACATGTATAAATGGGCATATTTGGCCAAAGGCAATAAGTATAATGGGCTAAATGGACGGTGTAATGTGACCGAAGCAATCATGTAAGAATTCATGAAGGAGGTGGACCATGAGCATGCATGGAGGAAATGACTGAGCCTGCTTGGCCAAGAGGAAGAATATTAAAATGGACCTTTTGGTGACCAATCTCTGAAGCCACGACTACTCTAGTTTCTTATCCGTGCTGTTGACGCAGTGGTATAATTGCAGTCACTTATCAAAAGCCCGAGCGTTCACTATAGCAGCCGCTGGTGCAGCTGAGTTGCTGATATCAGTTTTCCAGTGTGGCCTTAGTTACAAGAGAAGCTGCCACAACTATCCCAGTGGCAGCTTTCCTAGGCTTTTCTTTTTTTTTTTTTTCCAAGAATAAAAAATAGCCTGGGTGAAAGAAACAGAAACGGTCAGGAGGAGGTCTGTCCTAGCTTTCCCACATTTCCAAAGTCAAGGAATTTGATGGTAAAAATTCATATTCTATAACAATCCTAAGAGCCATCAGTCCAAAATGATGAGATAGTTCACCTCTTCGGCATGCAACTCACCTGGGGGGAGCATATATTAAATTATGTTTTGACTTAAAACCATTTTCTTTATATACTTAGTGGGGCATGGTTAATGTGGCCTTCAAAATCATAACACAGAAAACACTATGCTAATGTTACTCTTCAACTTTTTATAGTTCCCATCCCAAAATATTAAAATCATAATTAGCTATGGGATTTAAGGGAAGCCAGGAATTATAAGCCAAACTTCTCCCAATAGAACTTGTGTTTGGGGAGCCATTTGGGCCTTTTTAGGATGTCACATTAACTGTTCCAAAGGCTAGAGCCGTGTGACCCAAACACTTAGCTGCTGGAAATTAATGGGGTTTTGAAACCATTAGCAAGTCCGTGAACTTCTCTTCTACCCTGAAAGCTTTACGTCCCCTGAGCCTTGCTGTATGTCATGTCTTTGCCTCAGTTTTCATGAAACATTGCACATCCGTGATGTCTTCCCACATGATTTCAGAAAATGTATTGGGTATTTATTCCTGCAACATTAAGGTGGCTATTCTTGCCATGTGCCATGTCACAGTGATTTATTTAGAAGAAAAATTTGCAGCCTGATCATACCTTGCCCTCAGAATGAGCTCCTAATAAAGATTCCAGACAATGTCATTTATGGAGAAATTTCCATTTCATTTAGAATTCTTTGGCGAGTGTTGAATTCATTTATGCAGTTCAAAAAAGACTGAGAGGGGGAGATCCATCATCTTCTGCTAGTAAAGTGAGGAGAAAATTATGTAAGCTAGGGAAAATATAGCTCAAAGCCGAGCCATAATGAGTGTGATTGATGGTAACCTGTAGCCCTGCCTTGCTAAAATTACAGAAACACGGACAGTCCTTAGAAGCAACTGACGGTGCTTTTTGCCCTCTGAAACTTCCCATCTAAAGAGGTGGGAGTTGTGATCTGATCTGATGCATTTAATTAAAACACTCACTAGCAGATGCGAGCACACTCAACTTTATGAGACTCTTCTTGCTGTGGCCGGAGTACTCATAATTGTTTGAACGCTGCGCCCATGCACAAGTGAAGATTCTAAAACAAGTCTGTCTTTCCATGTCATCAGCACTAACCATTGTCCTTTCTGTCTGAAGAGTAGACATCGCTCATGTCACTAGCGCATGATCATCAATAGCATTATGGAGCCATCCTTAGTCACTGCCATCTTTCCCCCATGTGACAGAGTGCTTCCCGATCCCTTGTTTAACAAGGAAGAGATTTACATCTTTACATGGGCTTTGTTTCCAGAAATTAAACGCAACCAGCTCTTCTGAAGGAAGCACAGTTGATGTGGCTCCACCCCGAGAAGGTGAACAGGCTGAAATTGAACCCGAGGAAGACCTTAAACCGGAAGCTTGCTTTACTGAAGGTAAAGAACCTCTAACATGTTGAAATGCCCCAGCCTTACAGGATCTGGATAGGCCTCATTTAAAAAAAAAAAAAAAACATGTAAAAGAAATGGTGAGGGCATATTTATTTCTGTTTCATTTGTCTTTTCCAAGAGCTCTGTCTTAAGTCGCCTTAGATCTTAGACGTCCAGAGACTACAGCAGAGACTGTGTCTGGACAAAGGAAAGGGTGCTAAGTGTGGATGTTGTTTGGTTGTTTGTTCTGTGTTGCTTTTGTTGTCCTTATCTTTCAGAACATAATAACATTTAAGACGTATGGCGTTCACTGTCATACCCACGCAGCTATCTTTTTAAAATATGCAGGGAGTGGGCTAACTAGATTTGTAGCTGCTGCACTAACTACATCCCATTCCTCCCAGTTTCAAATTTGGTTAATGTGCACTCTGACCAGAGCTGTTTGGAGATGGCGCTGTGTTGTAGAATGTTGGTATACTACTACGTCATTCTCACGGTGATCAACACTTCTTGTATAGAAATCAATAAAGATTTATTGATCCATTGTGGTTGGATTCAACATGACAGGCAGTAGCTCAGAGAGAGATTAGACAGAAATTGGACATCACGTGAAGTCTAGGAGGCAGAAGAGAATAGAGCAGTGTAAGAGACACTGGCTGCACCATGAGTCATAGGGGTGACGAAGAAGAGACCTGAGGCCAAATATAAATTAGCTTGAGAAGACTGTCAGTGGCTGACACCTGGGGAGATGGTGGGATGTTCTGTCCTTTAAAAGGAGGGAGTGAAAACCCAGGGTTACGTGGAAATATGAATAAACAACTTTTCATGTCTGGCTTTGCTTCCAAACCAATGCGATGAAAAATGACTCTATTTTCCTCTGTGACCTCGAGGCAAAGAGACTCTAACTTGGATTGAAACAATAACTTTTTTTTATTCAAGCAAATGTACAGAAATTCCATAAATTCTAAGCCTGTAAGTTTAAGTATGGCTCATTATAAACGAGAGTGTTAAAACAAAACTAGACAATAAAGCAGCCAGTGACCTATAAAATGATGAACTGGAATTGGGGTGAGGGAGAAGTAAAAAAAAAAATGTTATTTTTTTAATTAATGATAAAAGGGTATTTTTCTTAATTATACTAATGCTGCCTTTTAGGGTGTATTAAAAAGTTTCCCTTCTGCCAAGTAAGTACAGAAGAGGGCAAAGGGAAGATCTGGTGGAATCTCAGGAAGACCTGCTATAGCATTGTGGAGCACAACTGGTTCGAGACGTTCATTGTCTTCATGATCCTCCTCAGCAGCGGCGCTCTGGTAAGTGAAGGAATACTAGTGAGAACCAGGCTCTAGCAAAGGACCTGACTATGGAAATGCAAGCAGTGTTTGCTTAGTGTGGGGATCAAAAGAACACGTGCATCTGTGCCATGCAGAGCTGCAAACTTTCCACAAAATTTTGTTCAAATCAAGCCAGAACCAGGTGTAGCAGGTTTTTATTTTGGGCTGCCAGCTCACAAAAAATGACACACAGATTTATATATAATTATAAAAGTTCAGGCTATAGATTAGGCTTGTCCCACTCAAATAACCTGTATCTTTTAATCTACATTCTTTTACATGTTACATGGCTCAGTTAACTTTTCTCGATACTGCCCATCCTGCTTTCTCTCTATCTGCCTGGGGACCTGCCTTTTTTCTCCCCAGAACTATGTTCTAAAGTCCCAACTATATCTCCTGCCTAGCTATTGGCCATTGAGCTTTTCATTAAACCAAGCACAGTGTCACATCTTCACACGGTGTAAAGGACTATTGCTCAACAACCAAGAAACAGTCAGAAGGAACTTCGCCTCTGGTGTTTTTCACCAGATACTTTCCTCACTGATACACCAATTGCAGAAATATTCCCCTGGCTATGCTAGCACCGCAGTTAAGTTTCCACCCTGTCTGCCATAATGACTATACTTACGGATTGTCTGTGTGTCTTGCTTTAACTTCAATAAACTTACTCTTTGAAAATAAGCAATGAAATCATAGAAAATGTTGGGAGAAGCCAATTCTACCCCTTATGAACTGAACATCTTTTGTTCATCCTCCATGAACTGAAGCATGTCTTTTTGCTGTGATTGAGGTAGATACTTTTGGGTGAGAAGTAAAGATAAAAGCACATATGCAGTCAATGAAGATGCTGACATTCTTCTGCTATTAATCCCTAGCTAGCTATAGCCTTTAACTTTAGTGCGAGAAAACATTTGTGTGATCCTAGCCAGTACTGCTTCAACCATTGCTTGGTTCTTAATATTAGACTAAAAATATTTTAGAGCATTTTGGGAAGGCAGGCCATTATTGTAAATAAGGTTTTCTTGATTCACAGGCCTTTGAAGACATATACATTGAGCAGCGGAAGACCATCAAGACCATGCTGGAGTATGCTGACAAGGTCTTCACTTACATCTTCATCCTGGAGATGCTTCTCAAATGGGTGGCCTATGGGTTTCAAACCTATTTCACCAACGCCTGGTGCTGGCTGGACTTCCTGATTGTTGATGTGAGTACCAGAGATGATGGCCAGGAATTACTTTTAAAGAAGGAGACTCCATCATTTATATATAATTTCCGTGATTGAGACTTTGATTCACTCATGGTGATGTAACTGTAGAGATTAAAAAAATAATAATAAGCCTACAGTAAATTCCATAATGAGAAGTAGCTCACATGCAAGAATAGAGGATGTGACCCAAATGTAGAATTGGTAAGATGAAATACACACATAGAGTCTTCTCTGGACCACAAGCCGACGGTTGTGGTTGCCTCATGTAAGTAAGTCTTTAGCTGATTGATTGGATCTGAGCAATTAGCTTATTAAGAGATCATTTAAAAATCTCCAGAGGACACTGTCATGATAGACTGAGAGGGGGTAGGAATTGAGAGATTTGTATTTTAAGTCGCAACTAAGGTAGTTATTACTAAGTAAGAATAATTGATTCATTTACTAAAGTCCATCAGACACATATCTGTAGAGACAATGGAATGCTTCTATATTGTTAAATCAGTAGCTGGGCATCCCAGTAGCCAGTGAGAAATTTACCATGGAAAGAGTAAGACAATATCTACTCTGACTGAGGTAGGCTCCGTGGTTAGAGAAACATCACAACCTGGAATCTGTCTGGACTGCGGACTATTTTATCTTTTCAGTCTAACCAATGGGGTGACAGTATGGAAATCACAGCCAGCTGGTGTCCTGTAGTCTGTGATGTCTCACTGTTTAAGGCTGTACAGCGTCCCAGTGGAACAAGGCACTCCAAGTTTTATGTTCTGGATGTGTCTTAGCTATAAAAAAAAAAAGCACTCAATTTTTAGCTTAACACTTCCCGTATGAATCAGTGATTGCTGTATGTGATCATCCATTCAGTAGAGCAATTTCAGCAAGCCTGGGTCTCTTCAACTACTACTGTCTCTCTTCTTACATATACTCACTCATTGTCCTACAGCCAAAATGTGTTCAACCCTCTGAGTTCATCAGAAACCTTCCGCTAAGTTTCTTTGAATACACCATAAATGACTGTCAATCTCCATGGCTGGTCTTTCATGAATAATAGAGATTTATCTTAGGTTGTCCTGGAAATCTCTGCACACAGGGAAGTTTAATGTTCTTTATTTTGTAGCTGGGGTGGGTCTTTAAAGCTGGCCTTTCTTGTAATCAACACATTAGGGAACTGACGCTTAAATAATTTTCCTGAAATAACTACTAGTCACAAAGCTGACATTTGTGTCCAAATTTCTTGATCCTCAATTCAGATCTCCTTTTTCCTTCTGCATCTCCTGTCTGATTGTTCATATTTTATTCTTGTCATGCATGACAATCATTTACTGATGAGGTAACCTCATGGATTTCCTTCTCTTAGAAAATTAAACTTCTGGGGGGCTGGAGAGATGGCTCAGCAGTTAAGAGCATTGCCTGCTCTTCCCAAGGTCCTGAGTTCAATTCCCAGCAACCACATGGTGGCTCACAACCATCTGTAATGAGGTCTGGTGCCCTCTTCTGGCATACATATAGTCAGAATATTGTATACATAATAAATAAATAAATAAATAAATAAATAAATAAATAAATAAAAAAGTTTTTTTTAAAAAATTAAACTTCTCAAGGTCAAGGGTTTATATAATGCTCAAAATATGTAATATAGACACTTTAGTATATTCTATTTAGTAATATTTAAAGGAAATAAGACAGTTATGCCAAAATTATTTGTCTTTTAGTGAGTAAAAAACTACCAGATTGGAACTGATTAGTTAAACCCTTCTACTTCTAGGCAAGTTGTTTTATACTATATTTTTATCCATTAATCCCAAACAAGATCTAAAATATATAAATTAATGTTAGCAGTTGATAACAACTTATCTTCAAAGGACTGAATCAACTGAGTTACAGTTTACACTAGATTAACACCTATTTTTCAAAGTACAAGTAAGTACCTTTTTTATTTTTATTTTCCTTTTCATGTGTATACGTACTTTGGTGGCATACATGTCTGTGGACCACATGTGTGCCTGGTGTCCACAAAAGACAAAAAAGGAAATCAGATCCTATGGAACATGTGGGTGCTGGGAATCCAACCCTCTGAAAGAGCAGTCGCTACTCTTAATCTCTGATGGAGCATCTCCCCAGTCCCAAATAAAATATCTTAGAAGTAAATTTCTGACCCTATACCAAACAGCCACAGAAAGTTAGGATTTGGAACAAAGAATACTTCATATCTTTGAAAAATGCATTCATATACTTGAGCCATGTAGCTATGTTTTTTTAAAATGTAACCTCTTTCAAATCCTACCTAAATGCAAAATGAGGCTACAATGATCTTTTTAACCTCTTAAAATTCATCCACTTACTCAGTAAATCTCTTTGACAACCTGATAGGATACTCAAGGTGTTGGAGACAAAGGAGATAGGTGGAAACAGGCCGACTTCTAGCAGAAACTCTACTCCTCAGGCTGGGGAGTATGGTAAACAATCTCCAAATAGGGAAACCACCAAGTCCAAATGAAGATTACTGGTGAGAGAAATAGCAAGGGGTCACGGGCAGGATGTGACTCCGGATTGGGAGCAGGAAGTTGTTGTCAACTGCTGTCCAAGTAGGTGTCCCTGAGAGGTGGGCAGAGAGAGGCAGCCGCCCTTCAAAGAACGGAGAGCAGAAAGGAAAAGAGCCACTTGGCTCTGTTGCGAGGATGGGAGGACGAGCGTGGAAATGCCACGGATAAAGAAGGAAACTGCTGTGTTTGTCTGGGATGAGACACGGGGGGAAGACAGACATGGGGTCTGAAAGGTACCCAAGCCCTCACTATGTGCTGTAATTATGTATGCAGTTCCTGCTGATGGAGGCTTGGGGAGTCAAGTCATGCAAGGATGTAATCAACATTTTAAAATGACATTTGTAAATAATGGAAGTGGGGAGATGGATGAGGAAGTTGTTTTAGTCTTCCAGTAAAGAGGAGATTTGGTCTCAGACCAAGGTCATGATTTATGACCTATATGATTATATAGGTTATGATTTATGGTGTATAAATTGTGGATGGGGTGTGAAGTAAGTTCCATACACAGGTTTTCTTCTACCTTAAACACCTGAGTATCAGGCAGAATGAGCAACTGAGAGGCAGACTATCAGAAAACAGGTTTGGCAGGGTCAGGAGAGGGATGTTTATCAGACAGTCAGGTGTAGATGGTCAAGACAGTCAAGAGCGAAGCCAGGATCCCATGTGTGAATTTAGGGCCTTGCAAGCTAGAGGTGCTTTCTGAAGCTTCAGACATGCTTTCACTGTAGAGTGGAAACTCACAAGGGATGGCAGAGGTAAAATCTGCGCTTTAATGTGAAGAAGTTGGGCAAAAGACAAAACAAAACAGAAGCATATAGTAAGTTAGACTGAGCTGTGACAATTTAAAGGAAAATCAAATGTCTTTGGGGCTTTTTTAAAGGAAGACATAACCCCCCTCTAAGTTTTCATGGGGATTTAGAGGGGTAACCACAGAAAACAGAAGCTAGGATATAGAAAGCAGAGGCCAGGGGTGCCGTGGATAAGAGATGTCACAGGAAAGAGTGGGATAAACTTCTGAATGAGAAGAATGGAGACAAGGAGGTCCACAGACAGTAGATGGCTCAACTAGAATATGACGACCATCTTAACCCATGCTTCTGTACGCCGCAAGACTGTACAAGGCAGATCACTTCATCCATTTGGGTAGCTGTTTATTATCAAAATGATCTCGTCCTCAAAAAATGCATGGTGTGTTATAATATTCCAGAACTATGCAAACTATTTTTTTTACCAATGCTGATGTATAACTGAATTAATATTTACTTGAAATGTATTGAAAACAACTAGAAGGCATATGGTCCTTGCAGATTTTTATGCAAGCATAACATCATTATCCATCAGCAAACTCATCTTCATCACTTGCAATTACAGACATCATAAACAGACACAGTCAAATCGGCACTTCAAATCCAGAGCTGCACTTGATGAAAGATGATGTGCCCATTGACAAAGACACTGTGATTTGGTCTTTTTTTTTTTTTTTTTTTTTTTTTAGCATCAATAACATGCAGTGTTATTTTGTTGTAATCACCTTAAAGGGTCAAAGAAGTAAATATGAAGAGATCACATGATTCGGATCACTCAAATAGTGTTTTGAAGGTTTATGGAGTTGTTTTTGTGCAAACCATGACTTAGAGGTACTACATAGTGATCCCCAGGGATGCATCTACCACACTGGATGTATCCTTTGCCCAGAGATGAGTATTTAGGTCATCATTTCACAGACAAAACTGCAATGATCAAGATGCAGGCAATTTCATAATTTGAGAACCTTGTGACTAAATGTCCTGTGGTATAAACCCCCATTTTTACTGGTAGTAATCTCTCTCTCTCTTTCTCTCTCTCTTTCTCTCTCTCTCTCTCTCTCTCTCTCTCTCTGTGTGTGTGTGTGTGTGTGTGCTGTGGGGGGGTCTCATGTTCAGAAAGCAAACGGAGGCTTCCATCCATAAACCGTTTTCCCAGCTTATGTCACCAGTAAAGAAATAAGCAAACAGTTGAAGATGAAGCAGAATGACGAATGGGGAGAAACTTTGCTATAGGACAAAGTCCACATCTAAGGGAAGAGAAAGGTGCAAGGCTGGGGCTGTAGCTTATAGAATGTTTATCTAGCATAAATGCAGCTCTGCATTCAGTCAGAGAGGGGGGAGGGAGGGGAGGAAAGAGGGAGAGGAGAGATGGGTCCCAGAGGTTTGGATAGCTCCTTTTGGCCAAGTTTAATGGGAAAAAAAAAAAGCAGTTCAGGCAAGGAGATGTGGGATTCTAGGAATGTGTTCGGATTTTCCTACAATAAAGTTATTCCTTTGTTGTATTGATCTTTTTTTTCTGGGGCGACAGAGACAAATATCAGCACACCTATGGGGGAGCCAAAGGCAGAGCAGATTATAATTTCATCAAAGATCAACGTGATACTAGTAAGTTCATTGGGTTTTCTTACAGAGCACAGGTAAAGCAGTTTTAACCAGGAACATAGACACTGCACAGCAAAATTCCACCCCATCATGGATGGTGCCCTCATGGGAACTGCATGGCAGAGTCTGCTTTCAACTGATCTTTTGCTTACTATATATCCCCAATCCCTTCCAGTTAAGGGAGGGAGCAGAGCAACAATAGCTGGCATCTCAAGCGAGAGTCTTGGACCCTCCCTTTTTTCCCCTTATGAGGGAGGGAGTGTCCTTCCTACAGGCCTGACAATTGTTGCCATGGTTATCAGGGGCAAAGTCCAATAGTAGTACTCCATTGTACCCAGAGGGGGAAAAATCAGGATACAACATTCTAGTTTTCTGCCCTTATATATTTCCTGATGACATCCTATGAATGAAGGGAGCAGATAGTTTTGCAAGGCTAATGATATGGAGATCTTATTATAATGAAGCAGAGGACAGTCAGAGATCTTCTGAGCTTCTAGACAGACCCAGGTGGCTTAGCACACTTTTGTTCTAATTCAACTGGGAGACTCTGTCATTCCATTATCAGTTTTTGGTGAGAATGCAGCTGGCTTTTTAAAAACATTTTCCCTTTTGTCAGAGGACAAATTGGGCATCCTTTCTTAGTCTCATTAATAACAATAAAAATAAAATAAAACAAAGTTAAAAATAAAGCTCATGGGCAAATTCATTACCGGCTCAGAGAAGTACAGTAAGGCAGGCAACTATAAATCCTGGGCTTTTCCAGCAGAAGGAGATGAAGAAGAGGAAGAGAGAAAGCCGTGCCATCCATAAGAAGCCACATGATAGGAGGACTAGGGGAAGCTTTCGAAGCATGGGCAGGTCCAGGATGCCAGGGAACGCATGCCCAGCCTTTGTCCAGTGTATGAAAAAAGGAGAAGAAGGATGGTGCACTTTGTTATTTTGATTGACGTAGAAAAGCAGACGGACACATGGCAGAGGAGCCACATAACAGCCTGGTGATGCTCTTCAAGTGGCTGAGTGGGGTGAAGGCTTCTGGGGGAGATAAGTACATTATCTCATTACAGAAAGAACCATTCTCCTGAGCTCCTTGGCATGGTTTTAGGTGAATCAACCTTCATGAGAGGCAGCCTCCTGGCCAGGTGATTGACAGGCCCAGCTGGATTAATTCTTAAGGGCGGAAACAATAGTACATAATGTTCCAGTCTGTGGAGCAGATCACACTGTTGAGTCTCCACCCAGGGCCAGAGCAATAGTACATTCCTTTGACTAGGAGCAAATAGCTTTCCCTCAATGGTCCTCAACAGAGTCCTGTTAGCCATCCTCAATAGTCTCCGAGTTTCCTATAATGTTCTCTTCTTCAATAGTGGAGTCCCTAATCGCCCTGGGGTATGTCACTGGGTCTCAAACAGGTTATGTTACATAACCTACTACATTTGTCAGTTTTCTGACCCAAAAATGAAAGTTAGGAAGGTTTTTTTTTTTTTTTAACCAAAGTAGCATGTAAAAAGTTCCACAAGGTAAAAAAGAGCTTTTATTTTTAACTAAATGCTTGCATGGAGAAGAGAGACAAAACAAGAATTACAATTAATCTTTTCAACATACAAAAAAAATTTAGGCTATAAAATAATTTGCAAAACATATAATTTAGTAAATATAATAAATTATAAATATACAATAATATATAAAATTGTATGTTATATTATATTCAATAAATTATAAAGCATATTTTTGTGTATATTATATATAATAAAACATATGATTTTATGTATATAGTAAATTAAAAATATATGTAATTACTTATCCATTTCTATAATGAAACTTCAGATACCTAATTCTAGGGTATTCACCAGAAGGAATTAATTAAAAATTCCAGTTGGGCTGGAATTTTAGCCGCAACTTCACAGGTAGCCTGCAAACAGGTGTTCATTTAGTCTAGAGAGATAAGAAATTAGAACTCTCTCTGCATTCACTGCCTGTGGCTAGGATGGAATCAAAGCCATCTCTTGTTTCTGGCCAAGCTCAAGAATGAGAACAGCCAGTTTTGAGGTTCCTGCCTCTAAACCTGTCTAAACTGTCCTCATCATGACGTTTTGGGTTCCATTTCTCTGAGAAATTCTGCGGTAACCCACATGCTGCTCGAATGCTTTCGTATTCTTCTTTGGAAAACCTCAATTGCACGAAGCCCTGAAGAGCCTTTGGTTGGGCAACAGGGCAACTAAGCAGTGAGGATCTCTTGAGCAAGTGCAGCTTCCCCTCTTGGCTGTGAAGAGAGCGTTTCATTTTGCTCTCTTGCATGGCTGGACAGGGTGGATGAAAGCAAGCAGTGGTATTCAGCCTTCATATATTCAGACTTGCGATCACTTGTCTGTGTAGCTCCATCCTGTTTTCAAGGAACCTAGAGGCTCCAGGTCCAGACCCTTCTGAGTGTTTCTCAAATCACTTCCTCACTACTGTAGACATGTGGGTCCCTGATCCTTTTCCTTTAAAGTCTTCTGCTCTGGACTTTCTGTGGTCCACCATGGTTTAAAATTAATCTGGGTATTGTCCCTTCTTTTGTGAATTTCATCCAAATAATGAGCATAAGTAAATACTTACTCAAGAGATGGCTTAGAATTTAAGTTTAGGAAGAATCTGCATGTGTTACTATTTAGCAAGCAAGGGAAGCTCCCGTAGGAACTTAAGTCAGGAGTCTGGAAGCAGGAACTAAAGCAGATGTCCTGGAAGATTGCTACTTATTACAGGGTTTACAAGGAATTACAGGGTTTCTAAGGAATGCTGAGGTTAGGTATCTGTTTACCTCACAATAGTTCTTCTGCTTTTACCCGGTAAGAATTGGCCTGGTTTGGGCCTAAGCCATCATTTTAGGACAATGTCAGCAGCGGAGACATTTGGGGAGACCTGCTTTATGACTTAACAGCACCCAAACACTTTCTCATTTAGTCCTGGGGCCAGCTCATGAATAGTGCAGCCCACATTCAAGGCGTGTCTTCTGACCACCAAACACACACAAAAAAAATCTCTCAGAATATGCCCTTAAGTCAGCCCAATCCAGACATTTCTATGTGGAGACTGTCTTCCCATGTGATTTTAGATTGTGTCAAGTTGACAACTTAACCATCATACTCTGTCTCAAAACATTTTTAGGTCATCCTTATTAGCCATTATTTTTTTTTTAAATTGCATAATCAAGACTATGTAGTTCAAAACCTTACACCTGTGGACAATCTCACTGTGAGAGCTGTCACAGCTTTGATCCCGAGGTTGATGTGACTAATCCAACTGGCTGTTTAAGTGTCTGCTTCTTCCCAAAGCTGTGCAGTGGGTGGAAAGAATGACCTTCCCAGAATAGAAGAGGAGCGGTCTCAGATCAAGGGTATACCAGGAACAGGACTCCCTGTTAAAATGTTCCAAACAAGCCCCTCCTGCTAAGTCCCCAAGACCCCTATATGAAAATTTTAGCAAGTTAGTAGAGGGAATGAATCAATCACCTAAAGTGATTATATTTTTCTTCATAGTGGATTTTCTCTTATGCGTTTTATGTCTAACCACTGTTCTGACAATGACTTCTTCCATCTTTTTGTTTCTGATTACTTACTTTATTTTCTAGAAAGGGTTAAAAATAATATCAGTGGGGGGATATTCTGTCGTTCTAATTCCAACAGGTGTAAAAGAAGTTGGAGCTTTGGTTTCCCAGCTGCCCAGATCCGAATAATCACACAGAAACTATCTTAATTACAACACTAGCCAATGTCTCGGACATATTTCTAGCTAGCACTTATATCTTAAATGAACCCATTTCCATTAATTTGTGTATTACTATGAGGATGCAGCCTACCATAAGGTTCCAGCATCTTTCTCCTTTGGCAGCTACATGGTGACATCTCTCTGACTCTGCCTTCTTTCTCCCTGCATTCAGTTTAGTTTTCCTGCCTAGCTGTATTCTTCCCCGCCATAGGTCAAAGCAACTTTTTAAATAACCCATGGCAATATAACATATTCACAGCATACAGAAAGGAATCCTACATCAAGCAGGAATGTTTCTTGTACCATTAAAAGGCATAATTACATTGTACAATATTCTAAAATGTCTAATATATTTTTTAAATTATGAAGTGTTTTGGATTGAACTGTATCATCAGAATGTATGGCAGCAATGTACCCAGTTTTAATCTACCAACTGTTTATATTGAACTTAAGAAGGAAAACTAACTCATTCTACATTGTTCATTAATGGGTCACAGACCACAGGTGTCCTTCTGAACTGTCATTCCTTCCTTCCAGAGGACTTTGTTTCTCATGCTCAACTAGCACACAAATATGAAACTGTGACCACAGCGAAACAATCCTGGAAAGCCTCTACCATGGAGATTTTACTGTACGGTGTGGAGTGTGTTCACATTCCTGTGGATTCGTATTAATGTTTCAATTTGTTTGAAATGGTTTTCTTCCTTTTTGTATATGCTAGCACAGAATGCTTCCTGCAATTTCTGCAAAAAAGTGAAGACTAAACACTGTGTTGCAAAGCTAAAGACAAGTTTGCCCAACTAAAAGTAAATAATATTTGGATTTGCAAGCAGAGAACCCAGATTCAAGTTTGGAGCTTGCCTGATGTCTATTCTTGGGTTAGACATGAGATAATGCATAAAGTGATCATTATAAATACCCATGACTCAGCATAGAACATTAACCTCCAAACTTCAGTATCCTATGAGCTTTAATTTTCTGCAGGAACTTACATCTGCTTATAAGAGAGTCAAAATATCTCAAAATTGATGTCAAGGTATAAGGAGAAACTGGTATAATATATTGCATGAAAACAACATATTTTCTATATGAAAAGAAAAAGCGAATTTTGATAGCATAAGTTAATTCAATAAACTGCATTTCTGTTCTATACAGAATAACATTTTAACTTAAGTCAAACGTAAAGCAGAAAAATATTCACCACCTGCCCCCCATTTTTTAATCCTCTTTATTTTCCCCAAGTACATAAAAATTCATTACAGATCTCCACAGGCCAATTTTTGTTGATCTGCATTGAAACTTCATATTGAAGTACTAAGGGGCTAAAGAAATAGTTTGGACATTGCTGTTTGACCTTTTTTTGGAACCAAAAGCTCACAAATATTATTATGTTATTATAATTATTTCATATTATTAATTATGAAAGCTTGTCCTTTAACTTAGGCTTGGTTCCAACTAGCTCTTATATCTTAATTACCTCATATTTTTAATCTACATCCTGCCACATGGCTCTTTACCTTTCCTCAAAATGACACATCCCACTTGATCTGCTGACAAAATCCACTTCCCAGATTCCTTTCTCTGCCCAGAAGTCCCGCCTACCCTCTCCTGCCTAGCTTTTGGCCATTCAGCTTTTTATCAAACCAATCAGAAGCCACCTTTGGCAGAGACACATTTTCAAAATGTACACTATCCCACAATAGGGCAGAGGGCTGCTTACCACAGCAGGAAGACTTGCGTTCTGAACTTCAACACCAATGCAAAAAGCCAAGTGTGGTTGCATCCTGGAACTCACTGGAGAGCTAATATTGCTAAAGCAGTGAGCTTCAGATTCAGTGTGAGGGGCTGTCTCAATAATACAGCAGGAAGTGATTAAGGAAGGCACTTGGTGCTGATCTCTAATATACACACACATGCACACACACACATATATATAGGTGTGTGCATGTATATGTACATATGTGCATGTATATCCATATGCACAGATACATATGTGAAAATTAATAAATTTCACCACTCTCATTGTGCCTGGGTGCAGCTCTGCCATTTTGCCCTCTAACCCCAAAGTTTCAGTAGAAGCTCAGATTCGCTAACAGCTTCTCAAGCAACGTTGCCTTTCTAGTTCAGGGAGAACAAATGCCAGTGGATGCATCTAGCCTTTAAAGTCAAGACTTCCTCTGTTCCCAGCACCCACTGGTTGGAAGCATAAGAAGAAAGGCTATTCCTTCCCTTTTAAAGTATGAGCTGAAGTCCATTAGGGCCATGAGGTATGTGCAGCCACTTCTGTCTAGAGCCCTCATTTCAATCACGGGCTTGGTTGGGAGGATAAGAAGCATTCAGATATTAACTCCAGAAAAAAAATTAAAAAGTTGTTAATGTCTCCTGAGATAAAGCAGCGGAGAACATGGAAGTCGGTGAGTTCACCAATACCTTTCTCATCTCCCTGATCTTCTATAGCAGTAACCTAAGACACAAACAAAGAGCTTCACAAATAATCTTGTCACTGGTCAACTTTAACATTCAAGTAATCTATAATTTTCTTAGACTTTATGTGTGAGTTAATGCTGAGTCAATCAAGGAAGGGACAGTGACTACACTTGCTTTTAGTCCCTGTCACCCTCGACGCCATGTATGCTTGAGGAGATCATTGACTCCATCTTGAGTCGGAGCATCACAGGAAGAATTCACTTAGTCTCCCAATGGCTTTCCACATGGAAAATTAAACTCTCATGCCCTTAAGCCATTGAATTAATGTAATGAATCAATGTTCCTCAAAAAAAAAGAACTGGGATGTGTTACCCACACAAGGAATGAGAAAGTGGCCACTGAAGTCATGTGGTGTGTATTCTATGATTCTGATAAGGAACATATTTTAAATGGATGTAAAAGCTGAAATAGGCTTTGAAGTCAAATGGTTTGGGTTCCAACCTCCTCGAACGTCACCTCTTAGGAGATGTGTATTCTGCTTCTCCTTCTTTAAGATTTTTTTTTTAATTTTTAAATTTTCTGTGTATGGGTGTTCTGCCTACATGTATGCCTGTATACTACATGTGTGTTTGGTGCCCTCAGAAGGCTAAAAGAGGGCATTGGGTCCCCCGGATCTGAAGGTACAGAGGGTTGTGAGCTGCAGTGTAGGTGCTGGGATTTGAACCCAGGGCCCCTGGAAGAACAACCTGTGCTCGTAACTGCTAAGCTATCTCTCCAACCCCTCTTTTTCTCTTTCTCTTTTCCTTTCTTTCTTTATTTTACTTTTTACTCTTTAGCAGGCTGTGTGTGCTCAGAGTGAGGCTTCCTCACCAACACACAGGTGACAACAGGAGTCCTGACCTCTGGAGACTTGGGAACGGAGGCCTCGAAGGATCTGGAAAGAATATCAAGTCAAATGACCTCCCCTTCCCCCAAAAGGATGTGTGTTATTTACTGTTGCATATACTTCACTAAAATTCAACTTAATTACAAGTATCAGAAAGATGTGTGCTCACTATATGAGAAGAGTATTGTATTATCAAGAAATTCACACCTGATAAAATATTTTCAGATAAATTGTATCCTTATTCATCCAGTGCATTGTTGTTTTGAATTTTATAAGTCATATGCCAAATTTATCCAGCGAGGACACAGTGGCTCCACTAATGGATTTCTAACCAGACCATATTAGGTACGTTAAGAGCAGAGTTTCATGCCCACCTTTTAAGATGCTTATGTGATACAGAGGCAGAGATCAAACACCTAGCCAGCTGACCATCCCTGGTTCCTGGCAAGTATCCCTAGGATCCACAACCTTAAAATCATACAACTCAGGAGAGAAGTCTTAAGTTTTATTTGGCAGGGTTAAGCAACAGGATTGGGCTTTTGAACTAAGCCCTGAATTATCAATGATAAAAACACACATATTTCGCAAAGAAACCTGCGGTATGACATCCCTCTAAGTGCTAATAAGTGTGAACAAGTATCACATTTTACTGGTCGTGAAAGCACAGCGAGGGATGAAGCAGGCAGCTTCAGAGGGTGTGGAAGATGAAGGCAGAAGGGTGCTAGTCACACGTCCATTGGCTGTCACTGAAGAACGGACAGTATATGCTGTGCCTTTATCAAACACCTGATTTTGTGGTAGATTAACAGTTTCATTTCCATCTGCAGGTTTCTCTGGTTAGCCTGGTAGCAAATGCTCTTGGTTACTCCGAACTTGGTGCCATCAAATCCCTGCGGACGCTGAGAGCGCTGAGGCCCCTCCGAGCCTTATCCCGCTTTGAAGGCATGAGGGTAAGAAAAGCCAGCGGTGCTCTCTAGAACTCAAGTCAAGGTTCCATGTGGGACATGACTCAGACACACAGTGATCCCCACAGAATTAGATAATTCGGGACTAAAGCCACAGAGAACAGCAAGCCTTTCTTCTGGAAATTGCAGTTTATTTAAACACACACCCAGGAATTGAAACAGAGCAAATACCAGCATCTGGGGCTTGAGTTCAGAATTCTTGTCCCTCTCCCTTGCATCCCAACACACACACACACACACACACACACACACACACACACACACACACTCACACACTACAATTTCCATGTGTCACTATTATTTACATTGCTCGGTCACTTTGGAATGACTATTGGCAACATTCATCCCAGCTGGGCCTGCAGTAAATTTTAGTTCTCAAAAGGTTTCAGTAATAACATTTTTTAAAGGCAATGCTTTATTTCTTGAATTAAAGTAAGTCATAGCACCCAGCAAAACTGGTACATCCCTCACATCTACCGTGAGTTGCCAAGATAATTAGCTGCATATTTCTAACAAGCTGGCTTTGCTCCACAAATCTTCGAAGCACACATCTTGAGTGATGTTCAGTTTTTCCGCAGCACCAGCCTTGTCCTCCCCTGCTCTCCTCCTGAGCAAGTATCTCTTGTCTCACAACAGAAAATGCACGTCTGCCATGCCTTCAGGACTGCTTTGCACAGAAGGCCGGCTTTGTTTAATCTGCTTTGCAAAAAGCACATGGATATTGAATTTCTTCAAGGCCATGGGGTTTTTATGTTCGGAGGTGGTTTGTTTGGGGCAATAAACCCCTTCAGCCTTGACGGCAGAATTTACTCATCCTGGAAAATGAAACCACCCTCCAGCTGCTCTCGCAGCACTGTGAGCGGAGACACGCTTGGCTTGCCCGCAGCAAATTCTATGTCATTGCTTATGGTAACAAATTCATAAAAATCTCTTCTAAATGGCAGTCTTCTTTTACTGCTGACGCCATCTCAGCCTTCCTGATGCTTCGGAGCTTCATGTTGAAAACTTATTTTGTTTTATTTTTTATTTAAGGTAGATTATTTTTCTCAAATAATATGTCCGGATCACAATTTCCCCTCCCTTCCCTCAGCCCAGCCCTCTCCCCCACACCTGATACACTCCTTTCTATCTCTCAATAGAAAACAAACAAGTCTTCTAAGAGACAATAATAAAATAAGGCAGAAAAAGAAACCTTAAAGCATGGAAAGAAGATAAAACAAAGAAAAGAAAAGAGATCAAGACGAAGATATAAATACAGAGACCCACTCTTTCATACATTCAAGACTAAGAACAGGAAACAGGAAACCATAAAATATACACAAAGGGCCCAGAGAGTAAAAAGAGAGAAAATATACAAAATGAAATAAAAAGTAAGATAAAATTAGAGACAAAATAACAAAAGTCCTGGTGCAGTGTTATAAGACAAGGAACCTCCAAAGATGCTGTTGAATTTTTTTCCTGTCGGCCATCTACAGCTGGGCATGCCGCCTGCCCTTAAGAGTAGATTGTTTTCCGGTGAGACTCCCTTTGCGAAAGCTAGATTTTCATTTGCAAGTGGTTGTCAATTGGAGATAGCTTCTGGGTTATATAGATGGGGGCCTGTGTCCACTTCTCTTTTCAGCTCTAGGATCCCTCTGGAGCAGACCCCCGCATGCCCCGTGCATGCTGTGTCAGTCTCTGTGAGTTCGTACGTACATCAATCCTATTGATGTAAAGGTCTTGTTTGTTTACTTGGTTTCTTCCATCCCCTACAGATCCTACACTCTTTCTGCATCCTCTTCTGCAGGGTTCCCTGAACCCTGGCGGTGGGGAGGGATTTGATAGAGACATCCCATTTAGGGTTGTGTGTGTGCTCCAATGTATCTTACTCTCTGGATAATGTCTGGCAGTGTGTCTCTGTCTTTGTTCCCATCTGCTAAAGGGAGAAGCTTCTCTGATAATGGCTGAGCAAGGCACTGATCTGTGAGTGTACCAGACTGTCATTTTTTTTTTTTTTTGCTGTTTTTGTTTGTTTGCTCAGAACAGTATTGTTTTGGTTTTACCCGAGCTCTCAGGTTCTTGGTCACCCAAGCTGTGCCGGATATGGGTTCCATCTCATGGAGTACGCCTTAAATCAAATCAGATTTTGATTGGTTACTCCCACAAAATTTCAGCCATTATTGCAGTAGCATATCCTGCAGGCAAAACACCATTGTAGATCAAAAGGTTTGTAGCTGAGTTTGTTTACATTTCTATACATTTCTACTCCTGTACCAAAGATGCTAGCACATTGGCATGAAGGCTTTATGTAGGCACCAGCTTTAATTCTCCATGTTCAATGAGTTGTGTAGGTGTTGTCTTCAACAATGGGGCCTTGCCACCAGTTTTAACAATAGCAACTTATAGTCTTGGTAATAGCCTGGGTGGTTCAGGGTTCATATGGGACTTTGGTCAGCAATCATATTTATAGTTTATATCTGAGAGGAATTATCAGTTGAACAAGTCTGAAGACTTACAAGTTTCCTCTTATCTGAAAAATATTCTAAGATTAGTACTTTTAATTCATATGGAATACCTAAGATTTCAGCCAAATATAGCAACATCTATTTGAAGATAGAATTTGTAAAGGTATAGAAGAGGTCATTGTTCATAATTTTAATCTGGAAATAAAAGTAGCAAAGATAATTCACATGATTTAGTTTCAAAAGGAAATAAAATTCAATTAATATAGGAAAACACTACAGTTTTGTTTTTCAAATTTTGATGTTAGTTTACATTTTTTTCTGCCAATTTCTAAAATAACCTTTACTATATTTTTAAATAAGACCATAGCCTCATTGAGTAGGAATACTTAGCAGAGTAGTCCACTATGAAGTAGAATAAATGAAGTTAGAAAAGCTACTTTTGCTATCTGTGAGATCTTAAGTGCATCTTACTCTTTCCTAGATTCTGAGAAACAAAAGGTGGTTGTGCTATTTCTTCACTAAAGAGGTCAGCCTAGCCAAAATGGTTGATATAGGCTCAAGGAGAACATGTAGGAAATTGACAAGTAATAATCTGTTTGCTAGTCTTACATCTAAAGGTACATCTTACCTCTGGCTATCATTCATTCTATGCCTAAAACATAGAGATTCCCTAATACGAAACAAAAGACGTTTAAACCCCTAATGCCCACCTTCATGATCATACCTGACCTGAGGATACAGATTTTCTGTCTTTTACACGCTTTACCTGTGAAGGGGTTGCGTACTTACTCTTTCAGATCATCAGTAATTCACTCAAGTTCACAAAAATTAATATGCTACTGCAAAGAATTCCTACTGTTGGCATTTAATGCATATACTTTCCTCACCCCCTTTTCCCTAGTGTGCACATTCTGACTCCATCTCACTCCATCAGACTTTGTCTGTTTCTTTTCGATTCTGTTGTGTTTTGCTTGCCTTTCTTGCTTAGCTCTTCAGCTATATTGTTGCTTGCTTCTACCTGTCAATATGCAGTAGAAAACACACACACACACACACACACACACACACACACACACATATTCTAAGGCTTGCTGTCGACCCAGGTACCCATTTAATCCCTCCCAAATGTGTCTGAGGGCAGAATGCATATACATCTGCAACGGCTTCCACTTCAGCAAGCCGTGCCTCTGCTGTCCTCCCACAGGTGGTTGTGAATGCTCTTGTTGGCGCAATCCCCTCCATCATGAACGTGCTGCTGGTGTGTCTCATCTTCTGGCTGATCTTTAGTATCATGGGTGTGAATCTGTTTGCTGGAAAGTTCTATCACTGTGTTAACATGACAACAGGCAGCATGCTTAACGTGAGCGAAGTCAACAATTTCAGTGATTGCCAAGCTCTTGGCAAGCAAGCCCGGTGGAAGAACGTGAAAGTCAACTTCGACAACGTGGGCGCGGGCTACCTGGCATTGCTGCAAGTGGTAAGCGGCTACTGTGTGAACCCGGCAACATTCTGTGTTGTCCTCCGAATAATTTGTATTTAAAAGTAGGAAGGTAGTGGATGATACTTCAAATTAATTATTTGACTGTGAGGGAGACATTACAGTTATTTTATATCCTCCAGGAATGCAAATTTTAATGTTTTCACAAAATTTATTTATTCTTCCTGTGTTTTTCATGCTATATCACTGACCACTATTTCCATTTTTTATTTTTCTGTAAAAATTGTGTATATTGAAATATCAGTTACATGTTATATTTATGAATTAAATGCATGAATTTTTAGCCAGGTACTTTCCATAGTAATGTCTAAAATAATATAATGTCATTATACATGTGAAATCTCAAGGGATACATTGTAAAATGTGTAATGTTTATTTTTTTTAACTTTATAACAGCACAGCTGCTAGTCAGTTCTTAGTGAAAGTGAATTGTCTTTGAATGTAACCCAGGCTTCAACCACAAATTTTAGCTTGTTGCTGGAAGGACTTAAGATGAGATTGAGATGGGATTTTCATTAATCAAATCTCCAGTTATATTTTGCTATAGAAAAACAAAAAAAATAGAATTTCTCCAAACGGAAGAAAAGAAAACAAATTCTAAACTCTAAACACAAATTTGGATATTCAGTAGTAGGGAGGTATTTCATAGAGCCTCATTTGACTCCTTTCAACACCTTTGTGTACAGAGAATGTCATGGTGATGTTCATGAACATATACTTAAAACAACACCATTGTATTTCTGTCTGGGAAATGCAATACATTTAGGTGAGATATTCATACATATTCTAATATGTATTGTTTACAGGCCACATTCAAAGGCTGGATGGATATTATGTATGCCGCTGTTGATTCGCGGGACGTAAGTAGCTCGCAGACACTGTTTGCAGCTTCTAGATTGTCCCCGGTAGACACTGCTGAGAACTAACCTGAGAGACCCAGAATTCTATAGTGCATAAACCCAAAGTATTTACCAATGCTGGTAGAAATGGTTGTTTTAAGACAGGTGCTTTTGTGGGGAGAGTAGTTTGGTCCCTGTAGGTACAATATGTAATAGGTAATATGTCTAACTCTGAAAAGCTGTCAGATTACATGGAGGATGAGGCATCACATCAGCCCTGCAAATGGAGCTATTCCAAGTAGGCAGGGAGCTCAGTCCAGGGGGCGCTTGGTTTTCTGTTTCTCTAGAGAACACATCCAGTCAGTCTGGGAAACAGCTTCCAGGAATATTAGAGCACAAACAAGCAAGTCGACTTCAAGAAAGTTCAGTCTCAAAAGCAGGAATATAAAGAATTGGTTAAAGACGTCTGCTTACCCTGCAGTTTCTTCTCAGTTGATTTTCTGCTATTAAAATTTTTCAAAAAAATATGCAAAATATGTTGGGATAATGATGATGATAATGATGATGATAATAAAACAACAGGCCCAAACTGTTAGATGCATTTTTATCAGTGTTATTTGGGCTGTAGAATAGTTGGCAGGGAGGTTATAATGGAAAAACATGTTGGATTTAAAAAGTGAAATTTTCAAATGTCATGCTACTTTGAGAAAATAATTGTAAAATAATATCAGAAGACATGATAAGACAAGCTCATACGAAGTAATAGCACTCGCTACGTTATTTAGTTGAAGTGTCCACATTGCTAATAGTATTCATATTTTCACTATTGTTTAGGTCAAACTCCAGCCTGTATATGAAGAAAATCTGTATATGTATTTATACTTTGTCATCTTCAT
This sequence comes from Arvicola amphibius, assembly GCF_903992535.2. Classification (NCBI taxonomy): domain Eukaryota; kingdom Metazoa; phylum Chordata; class Mammalia; order Rodentia; family Cricetidae; genus Arvicola; species Arvicola amphibius. The sequence continues at coordinate 18,235,372 of NC_052053.1, forward strand.
CATCTTTGGGTCGTTCTTCACTCTAAATCTGTTCATCGGTGTCATCATAGACAACTTCAACCAGCAAAAGAAGAAGATGAGTGTCTCCCACGGCTCACCCTTCCCTGCTCAGAGCTCCTGTGTGGCACCCAGCCGACCAGATACTTGGAGTTATGACTCCAAGAGATTGGATTTATATTATTTCCACTCTTGCTCGGTGGCCAGTTAGGCTACAGTCCCTACTCAGTGGCTTCTCTCCTTTCACCCTCTGCGCAGCTATCTTTCTAACCCAGAAATGTAGCCATGATTTCAGGACATCCAGTGGTTACCCAGCTCTTGGCATGGCTTATGGAGTCTGTCAGGAATTGCCCTCACCAATACCTCAGCCTCCTCTTCCCCCACACCTCGTTTTTCAGCCCTGACCCTGTTACTTACTCATTCCCCCATTCACGCACATCGTCAACAGAACTTGTCAGATGGCAACAGCAGGAATCTTTCTGACCTTTTCTGAACTCAGACACACACTGCTGTCTCCATGGCTTTATATGTGATATTTTCTCTTCCTGAGGTGCATTGCCAGCAAACTCTATATTATCCTTTAAAGTCTTAAGCTTAATCCTGACTCTCTCGACTTGTTGTTGTGTCTACAATAACTTTTCTTCCTTTTTCCTGTTCATTTGCTTGTTCTTTTTTTTAATCCTTTCCCCTTTTGCATAAAATTGCACATTTATCCACTTTCCTTTATGATGACCTACCCACATAAGGAGCGTGACACCATGTTATATACCTTTGCAATTCTCATAGCAATCACATTTTTGATGAACAAAATGCTAAAAACAGTTGCATAGAGCAGTAAAACTCTCAACTATAAGAGAGGAAGAAAAGATATTTGGCTCTGTGAAAATAAATATTTGAGGACCTTAAAATGCATTGTGAATATAATATAATCCAATTAGGATGCTGTATTAATCAGAATTTTGCATGCTTATGGGCTTTGCACAATATTAAACTCTGCAGTATTTCACATAAATGAGAAAAGCAGATTAATGAATCTATATTTAGCAAGATGAAATCCACTTAAAATTGAGAAAAGATCAAAGGAAGACTCAGAAGTACTTTGGTTATTATGTTATTGGGACCCAGCTTGGGATTGTAACCAGGTTTTTCTGTGTGTTTACTTTGGAGGTCAGGACATCTTTATGACGGAAGAACAGAAGAAGTATTACAATGCAATGAAGAAGCTGGGATCCAAGAAACCCCAGAAGCCCATCCCTCGGCCTTCAGTAAGAAGGATATCTCATATTCATTAAGATTCGAAGATGAAATTTTAATTACAGTATCTAGATCAGAACACAAAGGGTGATACCACCAATCTATAGCACGATTCACAAATCTTATAGTGTGCAGTACAGTCTACAGATGCAAACTTCGTGACAAATGTCAAGTTCCTAAAATTCTGGGATGTTCTGAGTAGCTAGTGTGTTGAAATCTCCAGCTCAGAGTTCCCAAGAACTGACCCTGAACCAAGATTCACTCTCCTGCTGCCAATGTGTCTGGTGGCTACTCCTCTGACTTTGTCTTTTTAAGTAGATGGGGGTTCCCAGACAGCCCGACCCACCACCATTCCCTTGCTCTATGCTCTTGTTTCCTCCCTAGTATAAATCTCATTTTAGCTTTTCCTTCTGTTATTAGCTTTTAAGGGAGCACACAAGGTAATCAATACTTTTATAACATTTTCATACATGTGTATCATTAGACTCCGTTGTAACTTCCCTCCTCTGCTGTCCCCTTACTTCCTCTGCGCCCTGCATTCCGGTTGCCTTCCCGCAACCCCCCAATAGTAAGCTCTTCTATTTTCACATCACACTCATTTCATAGCTCCCCCTTACCCCTTCTATCCTCTCCTTCCTCATGCTCTTTTATCTATCTGGATTCATGGTATACTTTCTTCATATTAGCTATGACTTGATATATATTAAATTTAGATTCTGGACAGGAGAAAACCATTTGTCTTTTGGGGTTCTCTCACTCTTGGGACTAGAAAATATTTCCAACTTGCTTAAAAAGAAAAACTGTCTCAAAAACTTTGTGTCACCAGAAAGAGAATAAAGATCTTTCAAAGGCACAGTCTCTAACACTTCCAAATGTGGAATGGCATGATGATGGTGAGTAATGCTCACAGCACTACACCCTAACTCATCGACCCTCTGAGATAGGTAAAAAGAAAGGTAACTGAGGCCCATAAGGTAACTGTACCCCTGACCACAAATCCTGTGGTCATCAAAACTCTCAATTGAAAAGCTTCATGAACCCTTGTCAGTGACATCATCTTACTATGCATTGAAAGGTATTTGAAACTGGGAGATGTAATGAGGAGGAAGGATAGGAAGATACTGAACACAGAAAGGAATGAATCAACTTGCTTCACCAAAAGTCACTGACATCTGCAAACATGCTTGGTTTATGACCTTGAATTTTTTTCCATAAGCCATGTGTATTATAAATTATTTTTAGTTAAATAACAAAACCACATTTGCACTTGGATTTACATGGGACTTTAAAGGCACATGTCTCCTGAAATAGGTATTAATTAGACAAGCATTTTCCATGCATTTCTAAAAAGCTGTGTGTGGGAGGGCATTGGGCTTATGCATATGTCTGTGCACCATGTACTTGTCTGTACCCATGGAATCCAGAAGAGAGAATCTGATACCCAGGAACTACAGTTACAAAGAGTTATGAGCCACCATGTGAGTGCTAGGAATTGAACCTGGGTCCTCTGGAAGACCCACCAGTGCTCTAATTCTTTCATGGATTCTTGGTTGAGGCATAGATAGGAAAATATGATGGGGAGGAAACAGATAAAATAGCAAATAAACAAATAGAATTGAATAAGTATAACTAACATCATTTGAGAGAAAAATAAGGAATAACAGAAAATTCTTGAAATATTTAAAAGAAGCAGATTATTAATTGAAAAGTCTGTATTTGCCTTTTCATAAATCTTCACTATTATTTGAAATCATTTTTATAAAAACTTTCATGTTTAACCAAATATTATTTTTAGCCAGTTTCCACCAGTTTCTGGCTTATTCAGTTCTGTCTTACTATGTATCCCAAATGAAGCAAGTATGCTTGTTACTGGCATGTGGTATGGTTCTTTTCATTTTACAAAAAAAAATTAGGAAGTAAACTGGAGCTTAAATACTGTTTAGGGTATCTTAAGGAGGGTGCATACCTGAGGACCGTGTGTGGATTTGCGATGTTACAAGATGACTATTTATGTGATGTATTCAGTAACCTTATCTTCCCTCTCTTTCTAGAACAAATTTCAAGGGATGGTCTTTGACTTTGTAACCAGGCAAGTCTTTGACATCAGCATCATGATCCTCATCTGCCTCAACATGGTCACCATGATGGTGGAGACGGACGACCAGAGCAAATACATGACCCTGGTTTTGTCCCGCATCAACCTTGTATTCATCGTCCTGTTTACTGGGGAGTTTGTGCTGAAGCTCATCTCCCTCCGCTACTACTACTTCACTATCGGTTGGAACATCTTTGACTTTGTGGTGGTCATTCTCTCGATCGTAGGTAAGAGCACTTCAACCACAGAGACGTGCTCCTAGCAAACATTTCCCCCAAATCCTGCTGCAGAAATACAATGGGAGAATAATGGAGTATGCAGAATGATAATTTCAATGCTATCATATTTGGATAAAAGTTTGTAGCTTGAGTTTCTTCACCAGGTTAACGGGTCAGAAGTTAAAATATTAGTAATGGATTTGGGGGAAGGGTGAAGAAAGCAGGAAACAACTCAGCATCTCCTCTTCGTATTAGTTACCTTTCTCCTTGTTGGGACACAGTAATCAAGAGGAAGTAATTTACAAAGGAAGGGCATATTCTGGCTCACAGTTGTAGGGATACACTCTATCCTGGTGTGGGAAGCCTGGCATGGGACACAAGGTCAGCTAGCTAAAGTGAACCTGTATTTGAGATGGAGAGTGAGAACAGGAAATTGAGCTGTGCTATAAAACCTCAAGCCATGCCCCCCAGTGACCCATTTCTCCCCATAAGTCTTCAACTCCTGAAGATTCCACAACTTTCCAAAACAGCACAAGCAGCATCATGGCAAAAGTCCAAACTCTTGAGCCTAGGGGAATGGCTTACACTCAAACCACAACATTCTGCTAGTGGTGAATAGACTTAGGAATGAGGCACGTGACTTGAAAACACATCATCATAACACAGCAGTATCACTGTCTCACTGCCGTGAAGACACCATGGCAACTCTTACACAAGAAAGCATCTAATTAAGGGCTTTGCTTACTGTTTCAGAGGGTTAGTGTGATTGCCATGGCAAACAGGCAGGCATGGCACTGGAGCGGTAGCTGAGAGCTTTACATCCTGATCCTCAGGTAGCAGGCAGAGAAGGAATGAGAGATTGAGTCTGGTATGGGCTTTAGAAACCTCAAAGTCCACTCTCAGTGATACACCCACTCTAACAAGTTTACACAACCACTCCAACAAGTTTGTACGCCCACTTCAGCAAAGCCACCCCACTCCACCAAAGCCACACCTATTCCAGCAAGGCCATACATACTCCAATAAAGCCACACTTACTCCAAAAAACCACACCTACTTCAGCAAGGCTATAAATACTCCAATAAAGTCATATCTATTACAACAAAGCCATATTATTCCAACAAGGCCACACCTCCTAATCCTTCCCAAACAGTTCCATTAACTGGGGACCAAGCATTCAAACTTATGACCCTATTGGAACCATTCTCATTCAAACAGTACTATATATAATTCAAAAAAATAAAGAAATAGCCAACACTGCCCAAAGCATTTACATGCCTCTCAGAAGATAGATAAATGACATTTGATATGGCTCTTGCAAGAAGTTGGGTCTTCATAGGCAGAAAGAGGAAAGTTGACTATATCTGGCCTATGGTTTCTAAATTTAGAGTTTTATAATATCCTCAAACTAAAGAATACCACTGCCATTGAGAACAATGAATTAAGTCGTTTTAGAAATAATCTTTATTTATAATAGCCATATTTCATCTATAAGTAAAACATAGTAACTGGGAAGTATAACCACAAAGTGACATAGTAATATTTTAGATTATTTTGGAATTTGCAAATATCAGCATTGCTTCATAACATTGTATTATAAAGTCATTGAATAAAACTCTAAAACATTTTTTAAATGCCAATAGTAGAGTGGATTCAAGGGCAAGGGTTTAGTTAAGGCAAGTTCTTGTAAGGTTATATTTTAAATTAGACATACACAAAAAGCCACGTAGTTCACGCCTTTAATCTCAGCACCCAGGAAGCCGAGGCAGGTGGATCTCTGAGTTTGAGGCCAGTCTACAGAGAGAACTCTGAGACAGCCAGGGCTACACAGAGAAACCCTGTCAAAAAAAAAAAAAAGGAGCCATACACATACAACATTTCTATAAACATCCATATACTCTTTGTTCATCTGTCTTCTGAATACTTTTCCATAGGCATGTTTCTGGCCGAGCTGATAGAGAAGTACTTTGTGTCCCCTACCCTGTTCCGAGTCATCCGCCTGGCCAGGATCGGCCGAATCCTACGCCTGATCAAAGGCGCCAAGGGCATCCGCACCCTGCTCTTCGCTCTGATGATGTCCCTTCCCGCGCTCTTCAACATCGGCCTCCTGCTTTTCCTGGTCATGTTCATCTACGCCATCTTTGGGATGTCCAACTTTGCCTACGTTAAAAAGGAAGCTGGAATTGATGATATGTTCAACTTCGAGACTTTCGGCAACAGCATGATCTGCCTGTTTCAAATCACCACCTCGGCAGGCTGGGACGGACTGCTGGCCCCCATTCTCAACAGTGCACCTCCCGACTGTGACCCCGATGCTATTCACCCTGGAAGCTCGGTGAAGGGGGATTGTGGGAACCCATCCGTGGGGATTTTCTTTTTTGTCAGCTACATCATCATATCCTTCCTGGTTGTGGTGAACATGTACATCGCTGTCATCCTGGAGAACTTCAGCGTCGCCACAGAAGAAAGCGCAGAGCCCCTGAGTGAGGACGACTTTGAGATGTTCTATGAGGTCTGGGAGAAGTTCGACCCCGACGCCACTCAGTTCATAGAGTTCTGCAAGCTCTCTGACTTTGCGGCTGCCCTGGATCCTCCCCTTCTCATCGCAAAGCCAAACAAAGTCCAGCTCATCGCCATGGATCTGCCCATGGTGAGCGGAGACCGCATCCACTGCCTGGACATCCTATTTGCTTTTACAAAGCGGGTTTTGGGGGAGAGTGGAGAGATGGATGCCCTTCGAATCCAGATGGAAGATCGGTTCATGGCTTCCAACCCCTCCAAAGTCTCCTATGAACCCATCACCACCACTCTGAAACGCAAACAAGAGGAAGTATCTGCTGCCATTATTCAGCGCAACTACAGATGCTATCTTTTAAAGCAAAGGTTAAAAAACATATCAAGTAAATATGACAAAGAGACAATCAAGGGGAGGATTGACCTGCCTATAAAAGGAGATATGGTGATTGACAAATTAAATGGGAATTCCACTCCAGAAAAGACAGATGGAAGTTCCTCCACCACCTCTCCTCCTTCCTATGATAGTGTGACAAAGCCAGACAAGGAAAAGTTCGAGAAAGACAAACCAGAAAAAGAAAGCAAAGGGAAAGAGGTCAGAGAAAATCAAAAGTAAAAAGAAACAGAGAAATGTCTTTGTAATCAATTGTTTACAGCCTCTGAGGGTAACATGTATGTGTCAACTGGACTCAACGGAGAGGTCCATGCCAAACTGACTGTTTCAACAAATACTGAAGGTCAGTGCCTATACCAGACAGTGACCTCTCTGCCGCCGCCACTCTGTGAGACAGGGTATCAACATTGGCAAGAGGTTGCTGCGCCCACTACCAGCTGACACTGCTGAGAACTCCCTTGTGAAAGTGACCACGGCACCACCACCAAACACCGTTAGTACAGCGCTCCCATCCATCTATTTTTAACATCCACATTTGCCATATTTTTACAAAATCTGTCCCAGGGGATCTTCCTGGTCTCTGATTCATAGTCTGTTCATAACACTATGTCACTATTTTTGTAAGTGTCGTTTACGTTAAGGGAAAAAAATATATATATATAAGAAGCCTGTGTTCTTAAGTCCACAAATTTCTCCAATAATCATAAAAAATATTTTGCCTGAGAGATAAAGTCATTGCTCAAAACTAATTCTAATGTTAACAGTTTCAAATACTTCTGCTTTCTGGATGGCGTTAACTTACAAGTATTTTAGTCTGTTATGTTTGTTTTATACTGGAGCAGTTATGTGCCTGTAAAGTCTCCACTAATGTTTGAAAGATTATTTTTATGCAGAATATTTCGTTTCAACAAGTGCAAGTTGTATTCTAAGTTTCAGAGTTCTATATTTAAGTTTGATTAAATGACCCCATCCCCACACAAAGATATCTAATCTTTCTGTTCTAGAAAAATCTACCCAAAGTACCCCTTTAGAGTAGTTGTTTTTACTTTCTGTGGCAGTATTTCTTTGCCACCTTCCGCTCTCAGCAAAACTGACAGTTTGTGTCAATTAAATACCCTCTGTTATATAAATAGTTATTTTATCCTGTGGTGCATGTTTGGGCAGATTATATATATGTATATATATATAAACGTATATATAGCCTAATACACAACTTCTATTAAATCAAATATGTACCACAGTGTGTGTGTCTTTTGTAAGCTTCCAACAGGGAGGTATCCTGTACCATTCATCCCACAGAAATAGCTGGAAGGCTATCACTAATGCATGTTAATATTGCCTAAGCTGCTCTATTTTAATCAATCCATTTATCACACGTTTTTGGTAAGAAGAGTCACATGTTGGTGGGAGAACAAATTCAATCTGCTCCCTGTCTACCTGTCAAGAAAATCTCATTGATATTATTTTAAAACACCTTTATTTTTGCATTGTTAAATCGACTTGAGTATCACAATGTGTCTTTATTAATTTAAAGGAGACACACTGTATAGGGTCTCTCACTAAAACCTATACTTAATAGTTTCCTAAAAAAAAGTCCAAAATTTGTTTAAATATAAATAATGTAAAATATATCAGTTTTCTTTGTCAGCATTTGTACATAAGAAAATTATTTTCAGGTTGATGACATGGCAATTTATTTTACCTTATCCTTTTGCTTTTTATTTTTAATCAAAATTCCAAACTTTTGCATCCAAAAGACTTTTCAGCAGATAATTTCCTAAAATAAAAGTTAGACAATGGGTTTTGTGGATTTCTTTGTTATAATATATTTTCTACCATTCTAATAAGAGATATGTTGGTCAAAATCTCTAACCCTGACCATTTTCTACCGACTCTGGTTACCTGCAGATAATCCTTCACTCATGGAAGTTTGGTTTTTTTTTAACTCAACTTTTGTAGTATTTGCATATGCAGACTAGGCTTATTTTTTTAAATCCTGCTGCACTAAAGCTATCATGGATATAACATGGGCTCTGTCCTTTTTAGCCAGGAACAAAGTGACAAAGTTGTACAATTATCTAACATGATATAATTGGTTTTTTTTGCACAAACCAAAAGTTTAATGTTCATCCCTTTTACAAGACTATTTACTGTAGTATACTGATGAACTGCATGCAGGGAATTGCTACCCCTAAAAGAACGGTGAGCTACTTCATTATTGAGCCAAAAGAATAAATATTTCCTTTTTTTCTTTACAGTATCTCATTTGTTGGATTGAGGTTTTTTATTATTATTGGCAGGTAAAAATTTACACAACTAATGAAAACCTGTATTTGATTTGACATTTGTACGCATAAAAGTTCACATGAGTTTTGTAACACCCTGTTACATGATCTACCCAGAAGTTTGTCAAAATAAAGACTAGTTAAAAGCCGTTTTGTGAACTGTTTACTTCCTCGAAGGGCCAGCCCACACGATCCAACCTTCAGGTTCAGCAATATTTGCAGCGCCCCTCACCAGTGGCTGTGTATTTCAGTTAATTTATTAAATTGCCAGGAACCCAATCTCAACGCCTCTGGATGTAAATGGTGTTGTGTTCCAGTATCTTGGTGACTAACATACCACTCGTGGGCTTTATTTCCATAACACACTCTCCCACTTATAATGTATTAATGACACTGAAGTATTATTGATATTAAGAATTTAGGTTGCTTTCCCAAGAGCCCTTGAATTTTTTTTCAGCTCCTAACCAAACCTTTATCTCAGTGGGAAGCTCAGGTTTTAACAAGTATTTTTTATGATGGCTCAGATCTAGACATATATTTCTTCATTTCCCCAGAATAAATGACATGAGGTCACTAATGGGATTCATCGGCTTCTCTCTGCACAAGTCAGTCTACAGGTTTGACTGACACCAGAGGCGCCAAAGATTGATTTGCAAAATCCTAAGTCTTTTGAAGCATTTTGATGTGTAAGCAATAAGTAGGCCTCTGTGGCAGTCAGTTAACATGTATTACCACTACCTTCCAAATTAATTTACAAAGGCTTTGGATGGAAAGAGAGCACCTCTAGAAGATGCCTTTTGAGCTAAAGGTTGTTATGCAAACACTGGGGTGTGAATGTAATTTTGTAAACTTTTAAAATGGTTGCTTCTGTGCATAATAAAGTCCTTTCAGGAAAACTTTTATATTGGAATTTTGTTTGAGAAATAACAGTGACTCAATCAAATTCCTCCTCCTGGAAGCAACAAGACCATGAAATAAAGGAAACTTAGCTTTAGTGACCAAGAATATTGGCCTGAAGAGTGTCAATTGATTTTGAAGAGTGTCAGGGAGACGGACATTCTGATTTTCAAATACCGAACTCTGTAAAATGATGCGCCTTACGGACACTTCCGTTAAACAGGGTACAAGGAATACCATTCCTTTGCATTGCATCCACTCTGAGTATCTGCACAGGAAGTCAATGCTGACATATGAAAACATAAAATGAACCGGGCCAGCAGCCCTGACACATGACTTCACTTCCATTTTTGGCATCAAATTCAATGTGTAATCCAATCCACCTCACACTTTCCCTCTATTCAAGTATGATGACCTTGTATTAGGGTTTTGTTGTTGTTGTTGTTGTTTCTATGCATTGTTCCCAGAGAGTCCAAGTTTAACATTTGGCTTACATGGATACGTGGGAGGTTGAGGACAGTTTTAGCAAAGTTCGAGAGGAACACAGTGGATTGGGCAATCTGTAATTCTAAATGGCGGCTGGAGGAAAGAGATGGAGCGGGGAAGACAGACAGTCAGGCATAGAAGTCGGAGAAGCAGTGAGAAAGCCAAGAGCGTTGGAGAAAGCATGCTCTGGCTTCGGGCCATTATCCAGGGGGGAAAAGAGGAAAGAAAAAGGGAAACCATGCCGCCAGTCATACGGCACCCACTCTAGGTCCCCTTTCCAAAGACCAAGGATTGCAGCAGGAAGATGTGATTCCAAATAGGGACAGTTTATTAAGAAATGGAAAATGTCCTGAGAATAGACACGGGCCAGACAGCTCAGGGACAAATCCCAGACATTGAGCCATGAGATGTATGGCCCTTTATTGTACATTGACACAGCACCTACCCCCTAAGTTTGTACATAGAGCTTTGTCAAGCCAGGTAGGGATGAACTTCCAGCCTTTCTCTACAAGTTAGCTTATTATTGTTGGTATTATTGTTGGTTTTTTTTATATTTCTGTTTCCAGGCTCCATTTTCCTGTCATAATCATGCCTTCAATTGTATGTTCAAAATTAAACTGCATATTCTAAGTGAATTGTTTTCTTTAAATAGAAAACATTTACCCAGAAAAATATGTGTTGTCTGTCTTTAAAAGCAAATTACTAAAAACATTTAATGGACAGAAACACAGTATTCAACCTGACATTAAGAAAAGGTCATCTTTGTATCAAAGATTTTATGCTGCGGAGCTGAAGGATGCTCTAAATATGTGAAGGAAGGGCTACTATTTCTTCTCTGTGGTACAGAATTCTAACAGTTAGCATCTTGTATATAATACAATCAATTAAAGCGAGCAAAACACTAGTCCTTTGTAAAGTTGTCTCAGAGGAACAAACTTGCTTGTCATTAATAACATTGAACACCCACTCCAGGATGCTGAGTTAGTGCATATTTTCAACTATAGTTTTTATTATAAAGGAATTAAAAGTATGTATCAGTGCCTTATATAAGCACCCATAAGAGTATTCTGCTATAGATGAGGTGATTAATATTTTGATGCATCCACGTATGTTTCCTGTAGTCCTTCTGCCAGCAGTATTTCTCTTCTCTCCTCTCCAGAACTTTTTCTGTCCTCCATAATTTTGGTGACCCGCTGAAGGACATACCTAAAACCCTCCAAACAAAACAGTACCAAATCACCGAGAAAATCAATTTTCCTTGTCATGAAGTTAAAAAAAAAACCTGTATAATGTCCTCTACAAGTGATCCAGCACCACTACCACCTATCAGCCTCTTCTCCATGCCCCCCATTCCTTAGACTGTGTATTCTCCAGCACCCCAATGCCTTGACATCCCTTCGTCTGTACTTGCTGGCCTTTTTTTTTGGTATTTTTTCAAGACAGGGTTTCTCTGTAGCTTTGGTGCCTGTCCTGGAACTAGCTCTTGTAGACCAGGCTGGCCTCGAACTCAGAGATCCGCCTGCCTCTGCCTCCCGAGTGCTGGGATTAAAGGCGTGCGCCACCACCGCCCGGCTTCTTGCTGGCCTTTTTCACCTGAATGTGTTTCCTTCTCCCCATCTCTCTTTTTAAGTTTTTTTTCTTCACGAATTATTACCACCTTTCTAAAACCTCACAAGTCACAAGTCATCTTTCTTTAGTAAAAGTCAGGCTTTGGTTAGTGGACTGCTGCCTTTCCTCAGGGGTCCTAACATGCATATGAGCTGGCGTTTGTGGTACTGTGTTATCATCGCTTCCTTGTTCGTTCAACTCTTTTAATAGATCATAGTGTACACTAGATATGGAATACATCTCATTAATTTTCTCGCCTCTATTTTCTTCATAAATTATGATTAGCAAAGTATAGTACTGTCAATATTTAGATACACAAGTACTAAAAATTAATTATAAATTTATGATATAATTCTAAAATTTATAGAATAAATAATATAAATCAAAATTAATTATATAAGTAATAATTAATTATATAAACTTATAGATTTACAAATATGTAAATGAAAATAATATCTCTTAAATATTTATGAAAACAACTCTTTAATTAATTATTATCTACATTTACACAATCCATATTTATAATTGGGTGAAAATCAAAAACAAGAAAAAGGAAAGGAAGAAAGGAAAATACTATGTACCTTGTAATTATGGATTAGAGATAATAGTTATTCCCTAATAGGAGTTGTGGCACCAAAGAACTTCATTAAAGTAATTCTATCAGAAAGACAAGATCTCTTGTATAAATTGGGAGCATGGGGATCATGAGAGAGGGCAGCTCAATGAAAACAATAAATTTAAAAAATATTGCAAATAAAAATATCAGGTAGCAAAATTAAAAAATAATTCTATCAGTTAAAAAGTGGGTTTTTGCCGGGCGGTGGTGGCGCACGCCTTTAATCCCAGCACTCGGGAGGCAGAGGCAGGCGGATCTCTGTGAGTTCGAGGCCAGCCTGGTCTACAAGAGCTAGTTCCAGGTCAGGATCTAAAAAAAAGCTGCAGAGAAACCCTGTCTCGAAAAACAAAAACAAAAACAAAACAAAAAAAGTGGGTTTTTTAGTTGTCTTCAATTAAAAGTACCTATATGAATAAAACTACAGCTGAGGCTTTATTTCAACACTTAATCATTTAGTACTTGATTTTAATAATCTACAAGTACTTTAGTCATGCAAGGATAATGTCAGGATTTAGCATAATGAATGTATATATTTTTTAATCACTTGATGAGACAACTACTCTAAAAAAAGCCTTTGGGTCATCAACTATCTAAGCAGAGCGGGGGGGGGGGGAGGTTTTAAGTGGTCTGTTGAAATGCATGATGAACTCACAATCAAGCCAGAGAAATTCTCCCCAGCTGAGGGGATAAGGTGAGTGGCCTCTGAAGTCTGGAGACCCAGACTGATTTAGAGGCTCTGAGGTGGTGGTTCATTTTAACTGAGCTAAAATGCCTAAGGGATTGCTAAAGCCCAGAGAGGAGGAATAGCTTTTCAGTTAGACTGTTAAGATCCAGGGCATTGTAACCCAACAAAAGAAGGATCTGAAACCATGAGACAAATCTTGCCTTCCTTACATTAAATTGTCTCATGGGTGTTTTGGGCAAAGCCATGAGATAATTAATATAATGGAAAAATACCAGAAAATACTAACAAAATGCAAACTGGTTTATTTGTATTATCAAAATAAAAATAGTTTTAAGACTCCAGAGAGTTCTAAATGTTACCTATTGAACTCTAAATTTATGCATGAAATTGTCTGAGCTCCAAGGAGTTTGGGCAGTCCCACCACTGCAGCTTTGCAGCCTAGAGCACACACAGTTTAGCTTCCAGGCTTGAGCTGAAGCTCATATGTGCTACTGTCTTTGCTAGATGCCCCAGAGCTCTGGGTTCTCTGATGCAATGGAGGCTTCACCTTCAGCAACAACCTCTAAGGTCCCCTCTGTAGAGATTTCAAACCTGTCACAAGGCGCCAAACATAAATTCCTTTACATTCCCCTCCCACTCTTGTCTCTTCCATGCTTCCAAAACCAGTACCAGGTGGATTACTCTCAGATTGACAAGTTTGGCTACCAGCTTAAGGTTAGCCTTGGCTTCCTTGGACCCTAACTTCCAAGAAGCAACTCCCAAGGAAACGCTTTCTGCTATCCTGCTGAAGCACAGGTTTCTGTTTGATGGTGCTGATCTCTGACTACACCTGGCTTCTCAGGCCCAGCTTGAACAGCATTCTATCAGCACCGAAGCCCAATGGCTTTCACACCAGTGTTGCTGGTCTCTGGTTAATCACAGCTGATTCTTCAGCCCGAGAGCATCAGCACACATGTATTCTCAATATAAAATGGCACACAACCAGCCCCAGCTCAGTCTTTTCTTCCCTCTTAAATCTTAGAAGCCAGGCTTCCGGAGGTCACATTTCCCTCAGCCTTACTTCCTTCCAGGTTCCCACAAGAACAGCTCATGGAGCTTGGAACACTCAACAGCTTTTTATGGTTCAAAGTTGTAAATGTTTTTACAATCCTCCAACAGAATATGTGGAAGACATAAAGGACCACATGGTCAGGCATATCATAGAAATGCCCCATTGCTCCAGTATCTCTTTCATCTCATTGCTGTGAGAAAACACTGATCAAAAGCAACTTAGGGAAGGGAAGGCTTTATTTGACCTTATCGGTCACAGTCAGTCATTGAGGGAAGTCAGGGTAGGAATTCAGGCAGGAAATGGAAGCAGAAACCATGGAGGAACGTTACTTGCTGACTTGGTCATGGGCTTATGTTTTGCTAACTTTCTAATCAACCCAGCTACCTGTGCAGGAAAGAGTACTGGCTACAGTGGACTGAGCCCTCTTAAGTCAGTTAATACTCAAAACACTATTCCACAGACCTGCCTACAGACTAATCTTGGCTAGGCAGGTTCTCAATCAACCTTTTTCTCTAAAGTGACTCTAGACTGTCAAGTTGACAACGAAAGCTAACTAAGACAGTCTGAAAAAAATATCTGGTAAGTCATAAGAAGAAGAAAAGTATACTATACAATCAAATATTTTCCTGAATGATCGATAACGCAAGTAGAAAAAAAAACTTTAAAAATATGTGTAGCTCTTGAACACCACTATAAACACCTGATGTTTTAGACACCTGAAGAACACTGCAACATTTTCGAAAGTATTGTGAGTTTTGCAAATGTACCAGCCTCAGTTTTAAATGTGTTATACGTTAGGTCAAATGCCTTGCCAATGTCAAAGACTTTTCAAGAACTTTTCTGCCCTCATACAGGACCACGCCATGTTCTCTTGTCTGAATGCAAGTGAGTTAGGCTTTTGTGGGTAATAAACACTTTGGAATATATGGGGGGACTTCAGATAAAAATTCTAGTTTTCTCTCCTGAAAATCGTGAGGCAGCTGTCAGACAATGCCCCTAATGTAGAACTAAAAGTCCAAATAACCACAGTTACCTGGAAGTGGCAAAGAGACCTCTGTGGAGAACGAGAGCCACGGTGAGCGTCAGGATGACAGTTCTGTCAACCCGCTCTCATTATCTGCCATAACCAGGCAAAATTATCTTCTGGGAACAGAATCTAAAAAGAAGTATGTAAGCTGGGCATTGTGGATCACACCTTTAATCCCAGCACTCAGGAGGCAGAGGCAGAGGCAGGTGGATCTCTGTGAGTTCAAGGCCAACCTGGTCTACAGAGTGAGTTCCAGGACAGTCAAAGATACACAAAGAAACCCTATCTTGGGGAAATATATATATATATATATATATATATATATATATATATATATAGAGAGAGAGAGAGAGAGAGAGAGAGAGAGAGTGTTGAAAATGTGTGGCAAATGTAAATCAGCTGATTAGCCTCCTAACAAATTAACAAATTAGCTTAGTAAGTTTAGGAGATTTGGATGTTTGTATGATTTGTATTAGTGAAGTGGGCATAAACATGTAGACAGCAACTAGACGGGTACATCATGTCCCTTTAGCAAATCAACATCAGTAGCCTCCCTACTAGGGCCTAAGATCTCCTCATCTACAAGGTTTTGACTGGTTTGTGGTGCCAGATGTGAATTTACCTCTATGAAGCCCCACGTCCAATCAGAAAGCAGTTGGTTTCCCGGAGCAGCCTTGTTTCCTCTGTACCAATAGGCTAGCTCATCTGGTGAGGCTCTTGGTATTGCACACAGGATCCACCAGAAGAATGTTGACTGTGATTTCTCCCAGCAGGCTTCACGGTACCTGCTGGCGCCATGTGAGCTGTCCAGCGGGGAGGAGGAAGCTTTATGCTGGGGTTTCTGGCCCTCAGCTGCTGAGAGGCACTAACCAGACTCCACAGAAAACATACCTTTATCTGATTTTATTTTTCTTGTTAGTTTTGTTTGTTGACACAGGGTCTGACTCTGTAGCCCAGGCTAACCCAGATGGAACTTAGTAGATAGTCTACACTGGCCTCAGACTCCCAGTGATCCCCCTGTTTCGGTCCCTCAACTACTGGGTTCACACCCAGCAACAGACTTTGTTTTTAGTGCTGTAATTTCAAATTGTATGCAAAATTTTAAGCTGAAAATATGGACACTTTTTTTCTTTTAAATATTCATGCTACATCACAGCAATGTTGCTGGATGGAGGGAGTATTTGGCTTTCTAAGGGTCATTAATATTTGAATCAACTCAGTACATTAGAGAACCAGAAACACAGTTAAACTTAGCACAGAAGGGGGAGGGGTGTGGAAATACACACCAGATGCTAGAAAAAGAGCCCTGGAGTACAGCTTTCCTGGTGCTGAGAAAAGGGTATATGCATGGATTTTGGATAATAGAATTATGTCAAAACACATAGCATTATGTAAAAGTGTACATAATTTTGCAAATTGCTTTAAACGCAGGGAATTGAGGTCTTATTTCCTCCAAAATGGCCTCTCCTGAGCTCTTCGAGGATGTGGAACTCCAAGCAGCTTCCTTAGAGGACACATGGTTGTCAAGGAGACAAGGAGGGCCCTCCTCCTCTACCCTCTGAGCAGAAACCAGCCAGGCTGGTTTGGAAGCCACGTGGGAACACAACAGTCAGCCTTTCTGGGGCTGGCAGTGAACATCGAGCCTCAATCTAGTTCACTAAAAGAGAAGAAAAAAAGAACACTCGAACACACACATAAACACACATGCACACACAAATGCATACATACATGCACACAGCCACACACACACATGCACAGACTCACACATACATGCACACATACATACACACATACCCATACAATGGCATTAGGAACATGAAGAAAACTTTAACCACCTATGTACTCAGCTGAAATTTAAAGAGATCAAAGTATTACCTTTAGAAAAGTCATTTATTTCTTCGAGGCTCCAACCAGGGAAGAGCTACTACCTATCTGAAATCATTTAATCTCTCTATTAAAAAAAAATAGTTGTTAGTAATTTTTAAAAAGACATTATAAAAGGAATGTTTAAGCACTTTAGGAAAAATTGCGTATCAGTGGATTCATTGGCATCTGCCAGTCAATAAATCCAGTAATGCATACAGCAAGATAAGCACAAGCCAAAACTTGAGAATGATTAAAACATAAATAGAAATATGCAATACCACATTTAAAAAAAGAAAAATCTCTTCTTTTTCAAATATGCCCTATTTATGTTATTAAGTAAAACAAATTGATTCAACTAGATCTGGAAAAGTAATTCAAAGGAAAAAATACGAGCCAGTATAAAGGCCATAGTCTGCTAACCATTTAGATCACTACAAATAACAGTCCCCCTTTTTTCTACAGTTCTGTTAAATTCTAAACATAGCTACTTTAGTTAGAAAGCTTGTGGCGACAACGTCCATGTTTATTGTGATATCCTGTATCCTTCAGTGAAAATACAAACAGAAAAAGCAAAAAGTATTAATAAGTTTTCTTATTAATCCAATAACAGATTTCTCTACTGATGCAATAAATCAGATCGAACTGAATTGAAAAAAAAATAAAACAATAGGTTCATTTGGGCAAAGCAACTCCCAGGCAGGTTCTCCAATCCCAGAGATCCAAGCCAGAGAAGTAGAAAAGCCACACGCCCGAACTAAAGCAGGGAGATTGTATAGCCTGCAGGTGAGGCGCGATGATGTGACTACTACCAGCTGGGGTTATGCCCAAGTATGTTCAAAAGTTGGAATGCTTAGGACTTAGACTGCTGGGGGCAACAGGGGAGGACTTTGTAAGAGTCACCAGGAATGCAGAGCTGTGCCTTTTCTTTGTTGGTGACTCTCTGAGAGGGCAGGGTTTGGAGAGCGAGACAGAGACAGAGACGAGAGACAGAGACGAGAGAGAGGGGGGGAATGTAGCTTTCAGGATCAGACAGGGGCAAGCTGGAGGTTCCAACCAAGCAATTATTTCCATGTAAACTAACTATTGTGGACAGTCATGTCTCTTGAAACTAAAAATCCACAAGAAAATTCACAAAATTCTTTTTCTGGATATCGTTTGGAATCTTTTATATAAAAGTGTTGTGAGTGTGTTAGTTGATATAATATTCAATCAGCTGTGACCCACAGCAAGCAGAGGACCTGTCTTCTCTTCTCCTGATTAGGTCTACCTACAGAGAACAGAAACTCTTGTATCAGAAGGGCAGCCCAAATGGTCTCTGAACACTAATGTTCCCTTAAGACTCACAAGTAAATGGATAGAAGCAGAAATAATCATTCTGAATGAGGTAACTCAGAGTCATGTAGAAAAATGTCACATGGTCCCTCTTACATGTGGTTATTAGCTTTAAATATTTGATATGTGTGTTTAAATTGGAGTAGCCACTGAAGTTGGGAGACTAGTGAGGCTCTCTCTTAGGGTTTCTATTGCTATGAAGAGACACTCTATAACCACGACAAGTCTTATAAAGGAAAACATATCTTTGGGGGCAGGTTTACAGGTTCAGAGATTAGGCTATGATCATCATGGTGGGAAGCATTGCAGCATGAAGGCAAACAGGGTGCTGGGTAAGGAGCCAAGAGTTACACATCCAGATTGGCAGGCAAAAGAGAGAGAGAGAGAGAGAGAGAGAGAGAGAGAGAGAGAGAGAGAGAGAGAGAGAGAGAGAGAGAGAGAGAGAGAGAATGGGCCAGTCCCCCGTGATACACTTCTTCCAACAAGGCCACACCTACTCTAACAAGGACATACCACCTAATATCACCACTTCTTATGAGGCTTTGGAGGCCATTTTTATTGATACTACCAACAGGGTCCTCGAATGGCATTTCGAAGCTCGTACCAACCTGGAGGTGTTATTTCTGCAGGCTAGTTTTCATAGCACCAATCTGGAGGCGTTTATTTCTAGGGGCTAGTTTTCATAGCATTGAAAAGGACTGCGCACAGTTCCCGGAGAGAAAATGTACCAGTAGTACCACCAGTCAGTGAATACTGTGGATTGGCGAGGCAAGATATGCCCACTGGTGAAAGAGCAGCATGGGTACTTTGAAGGAATTAACCACTTTCTGGTTGGAATTAAAGTCTGGTCTACAAGACAGAATTCATACAGGGTACTGTTAACTGCGCATGAATAACTGGTTGATTGGTCATAAGCCCTAAGAGATTACCTGATGCATTAGTATACTAGTATTGGGCATGGTAATAAACTGCCCCCTAATTCTAAACTTTATTCCCATAGGCTAGCACATCTCTCAACCCCAGAGACAAGTTTCTCTCTTCGGGATGGAAATTAACACTCACATTAGGTCAACATGCAAAGAATAAGAGACTGTGGAGCATTCAGCTCTAAATACATTTTATTTGTCATGTGACACTCTTTCTGGGGCGACATGAACAGCCATCTACCAACTCCAGTTAGGGAACTGTTGACAGACCAAAGTAAAGACACCACTATTGACCAACATGGTCAACCACTGAGTTTTATTATGGCTACTTATAGAACACTGATGGGGGTTTATTTACAGGAGCAGACTCACAGACAGCTTCGTCACCAAAGCCCCTACCTGCGCATTTGAGAGCCCATGAAACCAGGCAACCTTGAACACACCACACAACCTGCAGACAGCTCAACAGGTTAGCGAACATCCTCTCCAAGTGACTCAGTTGCTCTGAGCCTCTTCCAGGAAGCTTGGCTTCCCCCAATCACAATAGGTTTGCTTACATTTCCTCTCTCCCACTCTCAAATTTTACTCCAAGACTCTGGTCTAACTTTAAATATTCAATGATCTCTTAATTTGTAGTTTTCACATGGGAGATAAAAGAGCAGAATTTATTCAGCTTCTCCAGATACTATTTTTAAGTAATTCGAAAACAGAAAATGTCATACACTTCTGAACACTGGAATTAGGATTCATTCTTGTGTATACTGGATGCAAAATTATTTTCAGATATAATTCTTATTTGCATGTGTGGATTGCCATAGATTTCAAGAGTGCAGTAGATTTGAGGGCAGCACATTTCCAATTTTATTTATTCTCTACATTGGTATAGTATGACTTTGGGGTCATTGGGTTCTATTCTTCTCCTTTATTCTCCATTCCAAGTAATATGATTGCAATTCTTCTTTAAAAGAAGAGAAGAGAAGAGAGAGGGGGGGAGAGAAAAGAAGGGAGGGATGAAGGGAGGGAAGAAAAGAGGAAGGAAGGAAGGAAGGAAGGAAGGAAGGAAGGAAGGAAGGAAGGAAGGAAGGAAAAACCTTCAACAAGAGAAGTTCTTTGCTTTGGACAGTACACGATAGGGACAATAATCATCATAAAATAAAATGATGGGTACCATAGGCCAATTTTAAAAGATCCATCCTCCTCAATTTGTTTCCTGGAACGCATAATTGGAATTGGGTTTTTTGTGACCTGTCAGCTGGAAACAGGCTCTGTGCAGAGGCTTCCAGATCTTTCTACTTCAGCGCGCTGCAACATGTTCACTTGCTAATAGCATACATTGTCATTTGCTCCAGAACTGTGAAAATCAGAAGTTTCTCCATGTGGGGTTTTGTGGGAGAATAGATAGCAAGGGCTCTAATATATAACATAGAACCCTAATGACAGTAACATAAATATGTAGTCTCCTAATTTATTTTATCAATGATTATATTTATAAGTAGCAAAATTATAAACAGCTATGATAGACCAATATAAGCTGTGCCCAATATTCATAAAATTTTATTCTATCTTTTATAAAATCCCACTGAGAAATGTCTTATCAACCCTATTCTAAATATTCAAAAATGGAATTTCAGCACCAGAACGGCACTTGGAAATGCAGCACTCAAATGTAGACTGTTGGTGCCAAAATCTACACAAATTCAAGCCACTGTGGGTACAGCCTCTGAAACTACCAGGCATAGAAGCTAACACAGTAGTACTTTTAGACACTATTACTATGACTTCACATTTAATGTTACTCCATACCCATCAGATATCTTTTTATGTAAATGTTATGGGATGTAAAGTAAATCCCTACTGTTCCTGCCCTTGAGCCTAAAATAGTTTCAGAACAATTTAGTATGGCTAGAAAGACTGATTACATTCACTATTCTGTTCTGGATGTAGGGCAAGACTGATTAAGCAGAGAATGCCTTACCCGGTTAGAGTCAAGGGGCACTGACCCATACAGAGGAAATAAGGAGACATCCAGTCAAAATGGGAACAAGGTGTTGAGACCGCGAGAGAGAGGCCAAGGCCAAGCACAAGCGAGTTAGTCTACAATCAACAGCTGGCACAGGTATTTGGCACCTTCTGTGCCTGATACTAGTTAATGCTGAGAAACGACCGGCCAAGAACATACCTTCCTCTGCTCTCACCTGGGTTACTGATGTCTCAAACAGCAACATGGAGGCTATGGGAGGCTGTGAACGTGCACGGTGCTGGAGTGGCTGAAACAAAGCTGACTAAGGGAATAAACTAAGGCCAGAGGCCCTGGGGCAAAGCCCTGCCAATTTTCAAATAACACTCGATGACTCGCCTTATAAACGGAATGAAGGAGCAGACAGGCGGAAGTAGGAACGGGAGGGGAATCTTGAACCCTGCCGCACAGTGACTTTTCTGTCTGTCACTGTGATGGAGTATCATGAGCAAGGCGAGATTGGGAAGAAAGGGTTTGTTTTGGCTTACACTTCCGGAGGGTTAGAGTCCATAACGGCAGGGTTGAGGCAGCAGGTGTGGTGTCAGGAGCGGGAAGCTGAGAGCGCACATCGCAACCAGAAGTGCAAAGCGTGAAGCGTCACTACAATGATTTCTCTAATAATCACTGGGGCCACAGGACACTGAGTACATATGTTATTTCATGCACGAAGACTGTAGAAGGCTGTTTGGAAGTTGACTTCTGATTCTGGGCATGCTTCTTTATACATAGGTGTGTTTGTGTGTGTGTATGTTGGTGGCCCATATGATACTCACAGTGAAAGTATGCACACCCACTCAGTGCATGGCGCATGCGGACTGATTTTTTTTTCAAGACAGGGTTTCTCTGCAGCTTTAGAGCCTGTCCTGGAGCTAGCTCTTGTAGACCAGGCTGGTCTCGAACTCAAGAGATCCACCTGCCTCTGCCTCCCGAGTGCTGGGATTAAAGGTGTGCGCCACCACCGCCCGGCGCGGACTGATGTTTTGCTTCTCAGCAAATCTTAACGGTTTCTCAGGATTCCTCTACTTTCTCAAAAAACCTTGAAAATGGTCATGTGTTTGTGCTCATATGTATTGATGTTTGCTTAATTAGAAAGTAGAATTCAGAAAAATTAAAGTATATGCACTTATTAATTTGACTTAACATAACATAACCAGTAAATAGCAATACAGGTGACAATGTTCGTGTATCTGAATAAGACATCACTTTCCAAAGCAAAGACTATGAAGTAAGGGGAGCTGTTTTATGGTTTCACATCATCTCTCAAATGCATGATTGAATAGGAAAAAGCTGCATTCCTGTATCTCCTTCTAGCCCATCAATATATCGATTTGATTAAAGCTTGTGAAGAACGGGGAGAAAATGGAGGAATTTTTTAATGGCTTTCCAGACACCTGTCAATACTGTTCTTTGAAGCTATCCTAAGATGTGCTAAGTGGGCGTGCACGGGAAGCTTCTCCTACCATCAGACTTTAATGCCCCCATCACATATATAACCTCCTGAAAATTGTTTGCAAACTGTTCTTGAGGCAGTTTTCCTGGCCTTGAACTTACAGTAGTACTCAAACTAGCATTGACTGTGGATCTGTCTGCTTCAACTACCCATATACTGGGATCTTAGATGTGTACCAGTCCCCCCGTCTTAGCTTTGCAATTTGAATGCTTCATAACCCACAGTCTTGTGTTCGTCAACTGGAAGACAGTGTCACTTACTTCTGGAGATTTTCCAGCAATAATGCTTTTTATTATGTAATACCAAATTCACCTTTGCCAGTGTAATCACTGAATTCATCAAAAAAGTTGCCTGGGAAGCTGTCAAGCTCGTGGCAGCAAATAGGAGTATCTAAAATTTGTATTTTTTTGAAGCTTTGAATTTTATTATCAGTAAAAAAAAAAAAAATAGTGTCGTCTGTTTCCCTTGAAGTGACACCTTATTTCATTCAGCTAAAAAAACTCACAAAAACCCACCTGTCAAGTCCCAGTGTCTGAAGTCTGAATAAGCCCGCTTGTCTGTCAGTTCTTTCAAGTAAAGTTGTCTTCCATGGCAAATGTAGGTGGCTTATTTTGCGGCTCAGACACCAAGGCTTTTCTTCAGGTTGCACGCGCAGTGGAAGGCTTTTCCTGTACTCGCCATTTTGTTACACAATCATTTCCAAATTCAAATGGGGGTAAAATCTTGAACAAATCAGTGGTCAAGTTCCTGAAACTGTTTTTTGTGGTTGAATCTGGCACAGTTTTAAATACAACAGGAATTAAAAATAAAATGTGACAGCACACACAGGACTCACTGTGGAACTTGCTGTCATTGGCTTGACACACTGGGACATCAGCCGTTCTGCACACCAGCGTTGAGTGCAGATGTCAACAGCAATGAAGGCAAATATTTGTGACTCTAGAGGCCCCCTGGAGAAGTGTTTGGGTCTCTGGGTATCCGAGCTACCACACCCAGGGATTGCTGCTTACCGGTGCATCTGCTGGAGGAACTGTAATCAACAGACCAAGGGCTTCTCACTCTTTCATCCCACCCCATACTTGTGTGAGGTGACAATGCTCAGAAAAGAAGGATGTGCAGTCAGACGCTGGGGACATAGTCACCGACTGTCGTTCTGACTCTTCTGTCTCATATCTACCTGCGGCATGACAGGACAACAGACCGGAAGTGTCTTGAAAACCCTTCTTCCCTGTGGCCTGTCCACTTGGCTGCCTTGGACTTTCGTATGCACAGTGGTCTTTGGATGGTTAATTTCCAGGTAAAGAGGCTGCTTTCCTCTGAGATCACAGTAAAAATTCTTCAATATGTTCAGCTGTTGAAATCTCTTGATTAGGGGAGTCAGAGAACACAAAGGCATCCCACGGAGAATATAGATTTACTCCTCTTTGGAAGGAGTTGAAACAGCTTTTGACCATCTAACCTAACACACACAGTGATTATTAGAGAAATCATTGTAGTGATGCTTCTCTCTTTTAAAAATTCTACACATCTTTTATACCAACTGTGAATAGAAAAGACTTCCTGGTTATATCAACAAAGGAAACACCCCAATATTACATCATGGACTTATTATCAAATGTTAACACGGTAGTGTTTTCTTTTACACTGTGTTCTGTATTCACTAGAACTAAATATCAAATCCCTGTTTCATGTGTACAGCTATAACCTTGTGCTGAGATCCCTCACAGGGTTACCGCTAGTTCCTGGCTGGAAAGTGGATTTAATTCCTTGAGGGGCACTTAATATTCTGTAACAAGGTCTTAGGAAATGTTACAATCATATTATTGCATGAGGGCATACAGTAAGTCTACAGTCAATGGGCTTCATGGAAAAAAATAGTGAAATATGCAAAGATACCAGGAAAGGCGTTAATTTTTTATTATGCTTGAATTCATCTTTAGAGAAATTTCTAACCAATTTTTATCTGAAGCCTCTCTGGAACGAAGCCTTCCTGAGAACGCTGTTGCTAAATACGATGTATTTTTAGTGAGAATTGCAGATAACCCCTTTGTTCTGTTTACAACCCACACGCTCGTGAAACCGCCCCTCTTTTCCTCACACACAAGTCAATTGCTGCAGAGGTCAGGGAAGAGAATCACATCTTGGTTACCAGAAACATGACTCACTTGGATGAGGTGCCACATTTCAGCAAGTCAAGGTTGCCATGGCAGATACGACGTCTAGTTCTGCAGATACGACGTCTAGTTCTGTGTGAATCCGAGAACGCACACTACGTTGGAGTCTGGTCAGCTCCATCAGTACAAATTCAGGGCTGCTAATTACAAAAGGCTTTCTTTCTTGTCTGAGAAAACACAGGAAATGCTGCCGGATCACTGTTTTATTCTGACTGGATGAAGAGTTTAATTTTTACCCCCAGAAAATTTAAAAGGAAACATAATGGCCAGTTAAGTGTTCAGAAGAAAAATGAGCAGAAAATATAGAGATTGCACTCCCAACGGAGTATATACTTGTCACAGCGAAGGAGGCTATGGCGTGACCTTAGCCTCCAGCATGCACCCTGAGAGCCCTGGTAACATTAAGGTCCATTCTTGTTCCTGTGCCTTCTACGCCTTTAGAGAGATGCAAATGCCACGCATCCATGGTAACTCGGTAGCTCTGACAGCCCTCTGTGGTCAGCTTAGCTATTATTCTTGACGCAGACCATTTTAGCATCTCTCTAGCTTTGTATTTTCCAGACACATGTCAGATTGCCATGTTTTGTTTAGTAACTTGCGTTTGTTGCCTGCTTCATATTCTCTTAACATGAGAGAATCTTCCAGCCGTGTATTGTTTCAGATGTCTTCTGTATTCCTCTGGAACCCCTACCGTGTGCTCACTGTGTGCGTATATTTCACTTTTCTTGCTTCTTTCACACACCCAGGCCATTTGTTCCACTTTTATGGAGTGAAGTTGGACTGTCTTAAGAAAATCTTTTAACACAGATCTAAGAGTTTGTGTTAAAGGGGAGAGAGAGTGAGATGTGTTTAAGATTTTTGGAGCTTGGGTTTCTCAGGTAGGAGAATACCATTCAGTTCTCTTATTTTTTCTCCTTTTCTTTCAATTTTGCAAGGTTTTATCGTTCTCAGCTCATGAAGTCTGCAGCCATACACAGTCCATCAATAAGCACACCAAATGCTTTTATTTCACACACAGGGCCTTCTTTTTCCTGGTATCTTTTTATCCTATTTCAGAATGCCCATTTCTGATTACATTCCCCTGTTGTCCTTTTGTGTGTCTGTTTTGTTCTATAAAGCTGCCAGCATAACTAATCTCCTTAGCTAAAGTTACTAGAAGCATTCCTGCATCCTATATATCTGCTCGGCTGTTTCTTCAGTGCTTCGCACTGGGTTTTCTTTTGTGTTGTTTTAATTTTCAGTAGACCTTGTGAGTTTTGGTTGAAGGGCAGACACGACTGGCTGAGTATGAGGAACACTGGCTAAACTGACCTTCAGTCATGAAATAACAAGGCCCGAGGAGAAGGGATGAGAGGCATTTGGACCACAGTAAATGACCCTTAGGCCTTTAGTGACGCAGAATGAGTCATAGCAGGAGATGGTGAGGAGCAATACGGACCCTGGATCAGGTCACAGCCTTTATGTGAGATTTTTCCCTTAGACCGTAAACATCATCGGTGCTCCTCAGTTTCCAATCTTCCCCCTTGGGGAGAACAGGGTGACTAGAGGGTCTGCAATTGGTGCTTCCCTTCTCTGTGTGAAGACTTGGAGGTGACTCGAATTTAACACTTCCATTCTCCCTGAGAAACCAGACCCTGGTAAAGCCCTCAGGACAAATACCTGTAGTAAGAGGTAGAGTCCTTGGAGTATATACCCAATGGGGGAATAGCTGGCTCTTCTGGTAGATCTGTTTCCAGCTTTTTAAGGAAGCACCACACAGATTTCTATAGTAGCTGTACCAGTTTGCACTCCCCCCAGCAAGGAAGGGGCTGTGCTCCCTTTTCCCCACAGCCACACCAGCAATTGTGGCCCTTGTTTTATTTTCGTTTTGATTGACCCTAGCCACTGTGACTGGGGCAAGATGAAATCTCAAAGTAATTTGAAGTTGTATTTCCCTGATGGCTAAGGAGGTTGAATATTTAAAATATTGTTTCCCAGGCTTTTGTCTTTCATCTTTTGAGAACTCTCTGTTTAGTGCTCTGCCCCAGTTTTTCTTTTTTAAATTGGGTTGTTTATTTTCTTGATGGTTAGTTTTCTTTTCATATTCCAGACACAAAAGCCTCTGTCAGACATGTGCTGGTGAACACTTCGATCCCATTCTGTAGGTTACCTCTTCACTCAAATGATGATGTCCTTCGCTTTACAGGAGCTTTTGAGTACAATGTGATCCCATTTGTCAATTACTGGCGTTGATGCCTGTGCCCCTGAGGTCCACACTGTAGAGATGCCTGCTTTCTGATGTCTGCTGCTGCTCTGCTCACGATAGCCTGGAAACGGAGAAACCTAGGTGTCCATCCACTGATGGGATTGAGATGAAAATGAGGCACATTTACACCATGTAGGTACTCCGCTGTTTAAAAACGAACTTGAAAAGTTCTCAGGTAGATGAATGGAACTGGAGACAGTCATCCTGAATGACGGGGCTTAGACCCCAAAAGATACACATTGCATGTTGCATATGTGGATGGTAGCTGTGAATCATCACACGTGTGTGCTGCATTTGGAATACTCCTAAGAGTCGGGAGAATGGTAAGAGGCTATGGGGGGAGGGGGAGAGTCTTTCAAAGGAGGGCACAGGGAATAAAAGAGGAAAACAAAAGAATAAACTGAGAAGAATTAGATGGGATGGGGTGGAGTGTAGTGATATTTTGTTTGTATTTTAATAAATAAAGCTTGCCTGAAGATCAGAGAGTAAAACAGTCACACTGGTCAGTCATACAGACCAGGCAGTGGTGGCGCACACCTTTAATCCCAGCAGCCTCACTAGCTCGCCATAGAAGCTGGGCAGTAATAATATACACCTTTAATCCCAGCACTAGAGAGGAATATAAAATGGGAAGAAACCGCTCTCAGTTTGGTCTTCTTCTGAGGATTAGTGGAAACAGAATTGTCATTTCAGACTGAGACAGAGGTAAGAGCCAGTGGCTGGCTGCTTTGCTTTTCTGATCTTCAGGTTGAACTCCAATATCTGTCTCTGGGTTTTTATTATTCGTGCTACAGCTGGGAGAATAGGGTAGAGAATGAAATAGAAAGAATGATAACCAATACCGAAGGCCTTTTGAAAATGCCATATGGTAAAACTGGAGAGACAGCTAAGCAGTTCAGAGCACTGGCTGCTCTTCCAGAGGGCTCAGTTCAATTTCCAGCACCCACATGGCAGCTCACAACCATCTGTAACTCCAGTTCCCTCTATGGCCACTCTGGACATCAAATACACATGGTACACCAATATACATGCAGGCAAAACACTCAGAAACATAAAATAAAAAAAAATAACTTTCAAAATTTTTATGAGAAAAATGCAATATGGAACTGCTACTATAAGCTTCTTAAAACACATACATTGTATACAAACACACATGCACACATACATATACATCATATATGCACATATGTACATATACATGTATACACACAATATATACATATTGATTGAAATTCTCTCTGAAATGATGAAATAACAAATTGAAAAATGTAATTCCCCAACAAACTGAGGAAAGCTGACACGCCCTTTTTTATTTGCCACTCAGATATTAAATAAGAATAAGAAATTGATTAAAGTAATATGCCATGTCAAAGTAAATATAACATACATCTAAAACAGAAAGCAACTTGCTTTATTTTTTTTATTATTTTCTTACTCCTTAGATAATTCTTAAGACGAAAAAGAAGAGGAGGAGGGAGCAATCATCAGACTGGGATGGTTTGACATAAAACTGGAGGTGGCAGCCCTCTGCGGGGTAATATAAAGAAATGAGGCCAGTAGAGTCTCCATTTTGCACCACCAGCTCGAGAAGTTATTGATGAAACATGCTTTTTTTTGGGGGGGGGGTTCGAGACAGGGTTTCTCTGCAGCTTTTTTAGAGCCTGTCCTGGAACTAGCTCTTGTAGACCAGGCTGGCCTCGAACTCACAGAGATCCACCTGCCTCTGCCTCCCGAGTGCTGGGATTAAAGGCGTGCGCCACCACCGCCCGGCCTTGAAACATGCTTTTTAAGCCGCCTGCATCCCAGTACACACAATAAACGATCCACAGAATGGGGGGAACTGGATTATCCCCTGCCCCTGTCTCATAATTCTCATAAATATTTTTACTGGCTTGCCAAACCATAGGGAAGAGCTATTTAAATCATTTCTTAAAAACCCTTGGTGAGCGATTCTACAGATGGAATTCATGAGTTAGTATAATGACCTAGATTCTAATATCTGTGAATCTTGACGTCTTCAAGAAATCTTGGAAACTTCTGGGCTTCTTCAAAAATGCAATTAAAATTTAAACGAATGTGGGAATAAGCTCATTGCCTCGCAGTTTCAGCAAAAGACTGCCACGGACAGCTTAACGTTCCATGTGCGTTCACCTCGGTCTAAAACAGCTAAATGCAATTAACTCTCCCAAGCCTGGGACACGTTCTCCTGGGACAGACTAATCTCTCCCTGCCGATGAGGATGGAATATGAATCACCAGCACCATACTGAGATAGGCTCATCTGATTTTTTTTAAGTTTAATGACCTTTTATTAATATACTAATCCTTGATTCCTGTATAATCTTCAACTCATTAATTGTCTTACGTCATCATCTTTTCACGCCCTTTGATCTTGGTCTGACACAGCTGGCCTGCTGTAACTGTGAGTTCTCAGTTGTGGAACTGAAGACAGAAGGCCAGGGAATGATGATACAGAGTACGTTGGGCTGCTGAATAAAGAGAGAGGGGCTGGCCACAGCTGCTTCTAGGGTCTACTCCAACCCCCGATAATCCTGTCTAGGCTCTTATCTAAGTACAAAATGTCAACTTTAGACAGCACAATCCAGGTAAGGCCAGAGATTTTGAAACCCTTAATGTCTTTCCATCTGTCATTACCTCTGTGACTATGCCACCATCAACTAACTTAGCCATTCTTCCAGTAGTTTCAGTATTACACACAATTTTGGAGAAAGGCAAACTATGTGTTTTACACAGCAGTAAAGAAAGTCTTGGCTATTAGAAAAGGGTCCATGGTAGAGAATACATATAAAATGTACAAAGCAACACCTAGTGATGGGAGGGGGAGTGATCCAGCCACTAACACAGCTAGTTTGTCCAGAAACTATAAATAGAAGCACACAGAATCCAATATTCACCTCCACACCACTCAGCATGTCCTTGGCAATTTGAAGGTAAAGGGGTCTAGAAGAGATAATTATAGAAATGACAATTATGTGTTCTGAGTACATAGTAGATTCTTTTCCTTTGATATAATTCTAGTACATTATTTTATTTTCTCTTCATGTGGGGGAGGAGCTCCTGTGCCACAGTGCGTTTGTGGAAGTTAGAGGAGAGCTTGCAAAAAAAAAAAACAAAAACAAAAACAAAAAAAAAAACAGTTCCCTGCTTCCATGTGTGACCCTTAGACTCAAACTCGAGTTATCAGGCTCAGAAGCAAGCACCTTGATTGACTGACCTGAAGGTATCTGTCTCTTAACATATTCAGTGGAAATGTCAAATGACAGGATTCTAGACTGGACTCTCAGGGAGCCACCGAGTATAGTTCCAGCAACCTGAGACCTGTGTTTGCTGCCTGTCAGTCATTCCCCATCTGCATAATCCGATCTTTGTTTTAAAATATGCTTTGCAAAAATTACTTTTACAGAGTCACTTACCTAGTTACTAGCATATTAAACATACTTTATGGTATTTTCCCTTGTGATTTCTACTGTCTCTAAATTGGCCAACATCCACAATTCTCTCTAAATGAATATCACATCTCTCTATCTCTGATGCCTCACATAAGAACATGATACAGGAGTGACCAAATACTCACTGTAACCTACCCTACCTACTGCATACCTAAATACACCTATGCACAAACACAGACACACACACACACACAAAACACACACACACACACACACACACACACATATATATATATAACCAACACACGATATGTGACTGTATTTTGTTGGTACTGGGCTATAAAGATATGTAGCTCATACACAGATAACGATGGTAACTTATTCATATTATTCCCTAAATACCTCCAATCTCATCCTCTAAGCAGATCCTGATGGGACATTCTGCTTTTGTCCCTCCTGTAGACCCCTAGCTCCTCCCACCTCATCCATCTCCATTCCCAAATGTCAGCCCTAGAATCACATTTTACCCAGAACCTCCAGTGGCCACACCTTTCAGGATCCCAGACAAATTACCTACCAGGCAACACACAACTACCACACTCTCCTAAGAACCAGAAAGAGCAGCAGAAACCAAGGAACAAAATATCCGCCCAAAAGCAAGACAAGACCAGATATCAGTACCTAGAATTACAACACTCCCAGCTCCAGATGCCTAGATATCAGTAATAACCACACAATCAATAACGGTCAGGACTGTACGTCTCCAGTACAGCTCAGCAACCCTGCCATAGTAATCTCTGGAGATTTCAGTATAGCTGATGCCCAAGAGAAAGACCTTAAAATAGACATGAATATGATAGATGTCCTTAGAGAAATTGAATGAAATTCTCCCTTAAATAGATCTATGGAAACACAAACAAACAGTGGAAGGAAATGAATAAAAACAGCCCAAGATCTGTTGGAAAGCAGAAATAGACTGAATAAAGAAAGCCGAAACTGAAGGAAATCTTGAAATAAAAATTTTAAGGACCCATACAGGAACCTCAGAGACAATCCTCACTAAAATAATATAAGAGATGGAAGAGAGAGCCCCAGGCATTGAACACACAATAGAAGAAATGGATACTTTGGTCAAAGAAAATGTTAAATCTCAAAAATCAAAACAAAACAAAACCTCCTGACACAACTAGAAAATCTGGGACACTATGAAAAGACAAACTCTAAGAATAAAAATAACAGATGAAGGAGGAAAAAACTCAAAGGGACAGAAAATATTTTCAACAAAATCCTAGAAGAAAATTTCCCTAACTTTAAAAAAGGAGATGCCGATCAAGGTATAAGAAGCATACAGAACACCAAATAGGCTTGACCAGAAGAGAAAGTCCCCTCAACACATAATAGTCAAAACATAAAACAAAACAAACAGAACAAAGAAAGAATATTAAAAGCTGCAAAGGAAAATGACCAAGTAACATAGATGACAAGAGAGACTTCAAAACAAAACTAATCAGAAGAGATAGAGACAGACACCATATGCTCATCAAAGGAAAACTACCAAGAAGACATTATAATTCTTAACATCTATTCACCAAACACAAGGGCACCCAAGTTCAAAAAAGAAACACACTACAGCTTAAAGCAGATATTGCCCCTCACACACACTGGTAATGGGAGACTTCAATATCCCACTGTCTCTGATAGACAGATCATCCAGACAAAAACTAAACAAAGAAATGCTGGAACTACCTAATGTTATAAGCCAAATGGCTTTATAAATATCAAACAGACACTTATAGAACATTTTAGCCAAACACAAAAGAATATACCTTCTTTTGAGCACTTCCTGGAACGTTCTCCAAAATTGGCAACATATAAAGTAAGTCTTGACAGATACACGAAAATTGAACTAACATCCTATGTCCTATCTGACCACCCTAGATTAAAACTGGATATCAGCAACAGAAACAAGAGAAAGTTTACTAACTTGTGGAACTACTCACTCTTGAATGAAAAATGAGTCACAAAAGAAATTAAAGGTTTTCAAGAGTTGAATGAAAATGAATACACAACACACACAAACTTATGAGACTCAATGAAGGCTGCTCTAAGAGCCAAGTCCATAACAATAAATACTTACCTAAAACAATTAGCAAGATCTCATATTAATAACTTATCTGAATGCTCTTGAATAAAAAGAAGAAATCACACCCAAGGGGAGTAGAAAGGATGGAAAATTAAAACTCAGAGCTGAAATCAATACAAGAGAAATGAAAAACAAAACAAAACCACAAAGAATAAAGAATCAATGAAACAGCCAGGCGGTGGTGGCGCACGCTTTTAATCCCAGCACTAGGGAGGCAGAGGCAGGCGGATCTCTGAGTTCGAGGCCAGCCTGGTCTACAAGAGCTAGTTCCAGGACAAGTTCTAGAAACTACAGGGAAACCCTGTCTCGAAAAAAAAAAAAAAAAAACAAAAAGAAAATAAAAGAATCAATGAAACAAAGAGTTGGTTCTTTGAGAAAACCAGTAACACTGACAAACCCTTATCCACATTACCTAAAAAGAAGAGAAAGAATTTCCAAAGTAACAAAATTAGAAATGAAAAAGGGAACAGTATCAAGAGACACCAAAGAAATCCAGAGAATCCTAAGGATATACATTAAAAATTCACACTTCATCAAATTGAAAAATCTAAAGGAAATGTGTAATTTTCTCAATAAATACCACTTACCAGTCTTAAATCAAGATCAGATAAGCAATTTAAACATAGCATAATGGCTAATGAAATAGAAGCAGTCATTAAAAGTCTTCCAAGCAAAAGAAAACAAACAAACAAACAGAAACCCCAGGGTCATCACAGAATTCTTTCAAAGGTATATTAATGTTAATACTCCTCAAATTATTCCACAAATGTCTTTTAGCAGCTGTTGTTCCTCCCTCAGCCTTCAAACAATTTAAAGACAACACAATGACATACATTCTCTGTGTATTTTTCATTTTTATTTGGCTTTATTTTAAACTCTATTTCTTTCATTTTTACTTTTATTTTTTGACTTTTTGAGACAGGGTTTCTCTGTATATCTTTGGCTGTCCTGGAACTCGCTTTGTAGGCCAGGCTGTCTTTGAACTCACAGAGATCCACCTGCTTCTGCCTCCCAAGTGCTGGGATTAAAGGTGTGTGCCACCATACCCGACTTCTTTTTTTTTTAAATGACTTTATCCTTTTTCTTTTCTCTCCTAAGCCTACATATATTTTTAATCACACTATAAACTGTTTAGAGGCTTTTTCATCTGAAACTATCTTTAATGTATCTCTTTTTCTGACCACATGAGTCTTTAATTTGCTAAGTGATATGGCCAGGTTTAAAGCTGTGGCTTTGACAGCTGGATCCAGCCCATTCCTTAGCTGAGAGTCTAGCCTCATGGCTGGGGTATCAGCCAGAGCCATGTTTATTATCACAACTCTATGGAGTTTCAAGGTCCCTGCCACCACCATGAAGCATACTGTCAGCAATTCATAAACACCATTTAAGTGTTTGGTGGCAGGGTCTCTTAAAAGAGCTGCAAGGTTTTTGCAGCTAAATCTGAGTCAGGAAGCCTCTCTTAAATGAGACACACTTGCCTCTAGCAAACAGAGCCCACCTGAGAAAATGCTGCTACTAAGAAGCTGTGCTTGACTCTATTTTGTGTCTAGAATTACTTCCCAAGCTCTCTCAGGTTTTAAGTGGATTCAGTTGTCCATATTGGCACCATTTTGTTGACAGAGGTTTCTGCCCCTTCTGGTTCCACAGCCGTTCAGTCCCAGAGAAACACACATGGGTCTACATTAATCAGAAACTGATTGGCCTATTCACTCAGGCTTCTTATTACCTCTTACATTCTATATTAACCCATAATTCTTATCTGTGTTAGCCACATGGCTTGGTACATTTTATCAGTGAGGCATTCTCATCTTGCTTCCTCTGTGTCTGGGTGAAGACTGCAGACTGCATCTTTCCTCTTCCCAGAATTCTCCTGATATCGTTGCCCTGCCTATACTTCCTGCCTGGCTACTGGCCAATCAATGTTTTATTAAAGCAGTACTACTGACAAATCTTTACAGGGTACAAGATCCTTGTCCCACAGCAAGCTGCTAGGTCAAAGACAAGTGAGCTATAATCCATAGAAACATACAGATTCAATATAGAGTAAAAGACTAACAAGGAACAGATAGATTTTTCTAGGAATGGGAAATAATATAGATAGTTATGGAAGGAGAAGATAGAAACTGGAATGGGAAGACCAAATGGAGAAGAAAAGAGGGGGAACAAGGGAGGGAATACAGGGAGAGACAGCTGGAGTTAAGGGCCATTTGAGGTGGCATAGGGAAGCCTAATGCAGGAGTAACTTTCGAAAAGTGTATTCATATATGAAGGAGATCTAAATGAAATATCTAAATAATAAGGGAGACATCCCAAACCAGACTTCTCTTGTCACCACGTGAAACTTTCTGTACTGGGAACAGATTACATCTCATGGAATTGTTGGCCAAAAGGGTTCTAACCCAGGCTATTGTCAAGACAATATTGATTGCTCTCCACAAACTAACAGAGGCTCCATTGTTGAAGGCAACACCTACACAATTCATTGAATACAGAGAAGTAAAGCTGGTGCCTATACAGAGTCTTTATAACTTTGTGTTAGCCTCTACTCTACACTCTGCCAAAGAAGAATTATAAACACCCATCCAGCTACAAAACTTTTGATCTATAATGGTGTCCTGCCTGCAAGATATGCTAGTGCAATGGTGGCACAAATTTTGTGGGAGCAACCTACCAAAATATGATTTGACTTAAGGCCCACCCCACGAGTGAAAGGAATCCACACCTGACACTGTTTGAGTGACTAAGACCCTGAGACTAGATAACTGAGGGACCTAGGATAAAACCAAATTATACTGTTTTTTTTTAAAAAGCAGTAAAATGACTCATAATGATATTCTATTACACTCCTATATCTGTGTCTTTATCATCCATTATCAGAGATGCTTTCTCCTGCAGCAGATGGGAAGAAATTCAAAGTCCCCAGGCAGACACTATGCAGAGAATAGGAAACCTTAGAACATGCAATGTCTCCATCAAATCCCTCCCACTCAGGATTCAGGGAACCCTGCAGAAGAGGAGGTAGAAAGAGCTTAAGAGTCTGAGGCGATTGAGGACACCAAGTAAGCAAAACCTTCTAGATCAACAGGATCAATTCAGGTACCAGCTCACAGAAACTGAGGCAGCGTGCACAGGACCTCCGTGGGTCTGCACCAGTTGGGGTGCTTGAGCTGAAAGAAGGAATGGACACATGCCCCCATCCCTAGTCCGGAAGCTATCTCTAAACTTATAACCACTTGAAAATGGAATTTTAGTTTTCTCCAAAGCAGTTTCCCTGAGGCAGAAAACTACTCTTCTGGAAAGACTGCATGTTGAGCAGTAGATGGCCATTAGAACACAAACTCAGAGGGGGTGTGTGTATATGTGTGTGTGCATATGTGCATGCGTGTGTGTATGTGTGTGTGTGTGTGTGTGTGAGTGTGTGTGTATGTTGTGGGTTTTTTCTAAAGTGCTGCCTGAAGCTCCAGGCAGTCTGTGGAAATAATGACTCTCACTTTTGTGGGGCCCGCTGTTAATGAGAAGTTAGGGCGTTCAGAGGCACCCACACTTTCCATGGTCTGACTGACATCTTCATTTGAACCTTTGCAGAGAACTGCTTCAGAGTCACAGTTCTCCTCAGCAGAACAGGTCCCCTCAGCCACTAATAATCAATTAGTGCTGGCATTCCAGATGGAACTTGCCACGCTAAGCCAGATTGTCTGCCTCCTGTACCTTTATCTAAAATAAACTAAAATGATCAGAAACCAAATTTTATATTGCTACAGAAAATAAAACAAGTTCACAAACGTGTAGAAAATACCATCTACCCTGAGTTAGTTTTCCTTAAATGGATGTAATTCGAGGGAATAAGACATTTTTTCAAGTAAAAAGTCTATTTTATTTTTATATTCAAACCTGGTTTAGGTATTTAAAAAGATAGGATTTCATTAATTTCCATCTTTAGTTAAATTATTATTAACTGTATAATCAGTTGTGAGTCTGTAAATCAAAATTCTGACACCTAATGTTGAGCAATAGCTCAGGAAGAGGTGGGCAAGCTCTTGATGCCCATTAAGACCCCCCAACAAATATCTCACAGGACTTAGTCATAGCCATGGAGGGTAGAGAGAGCTGACACAGACATCTAAAAGCACTAAATTTTGGTTGCCATGGTTTTGTATCCCATGTCATTTTTTAATAATCACTTGAGTAAATATTGTTGCCTAATAAAGAGTGATCAAAAGTTCAAGGTGGCTCTCAAACTCGGGCTAACATATGAACATGTCTAAGTTTGAACTAGTTAAAAAAAATAAGTGAGCAATAGAATGACATAAATTATAGGTTTCCTACAACTGTGCATTGTTGCCTGATTTCTCTTAGGAAATCAGATGAACAAAACTATGAAGACCAAATTTCTTATCACTGTAGTTGATAATCTAAAACAGTGCTTCTCAAACTTCCTAATGCTGTGAGTCTTTAATACAGTTCCTCATGTTGTGGTGACCCTGAAATATTTGTGTTGGTACTTCATAACTGCAAATTTGTTGCTGTTATGAAACTTAATGCAAATATCTGTGTTTTTCTGATGGCCTTTGGCAATCCCTAAATAGGTTTTGACTCACAGATTGCCAACCACTGATCTAAAACAGGAGATAAAATAACCATCATCTGACCATACACAAGAATTTCTGCATTTGGAAATACTGAGTAAGTATATGAAACAACAAAGACCGCTATTTAGGGCAAGAACAAGAATTAGAGAGAGACTCCCAATTCCCTTTCCACTTAAGCCTGCCTGACTCTAGACCTCTTCCCCGACCCCCCCCCCCCCCACCTAGGAAAGTGGTCCAGAGCCATCAGGGGGTTCTTTGGTACTTGAAATGTGCTTACCAAAACTGAAATGCCTTGTTAGTTTGCATTACTGTTTTCTGAAGGCTTATCACCAAAGTATAAACAACGTATTTATTAAAACACACATTTTCAGATCGTATGTCAGGCCCTTGTGAGCTCTTCTGAACGCTTTTGTAGGATAACCTGTAAAGTTTCTGACTGAGGGGCTGTTGAGGCACAGGACTTTCCAC
Source organism: Arvicola amphibius (assembly GCF_903992535.2). NCBI lineage: Eukaryota > Metazoa > Chordata > Mammalia > Rodentia > Cricetidae > Arvicola > Arvicola amphibius. Next base: position 18,273,118 of record NC_052053.1, read on the forward strand.
AGGATAACTTTAAATGTGTAGGATAAACCAGGACAGGGGCCCACCCTACTTGTATATTAAATATTGCGTGTCTTTTCCATGTTTTTTTTTTTTTACAATTTTTTTTTTTTTTTTTTTTGGTTTTTCGAGACAGGGTTTCTCTGCAGCTTTAGAGCCTGTCCTGGAGCTAGCTCTTGTAGACCAGGCTGGTCTCGAACTCACAGAGATCCTCTTGCCTCTGCCTCCCGAGTGCTGGGATTAAAGGCGTGTGCCACCACTGCCCGGCTTCCATGTTTTTTTTTTTTTCTTTTCTTTTTTTTTTTTTTTTTTTTTTTGGTTTTTCGAGACAGGGTTTCCCTGTAGTTTCTAGAGCCTGTCCTGGAGCTAGCTCTTGTAGACCAGGCTGGTCTCGAACTCAGAGATCCGCCTGCCTCTGCCTCCACGCCTTTAATCCCGGCTTCCATGTTTTAATGTAAAAGAGATTCCGTAATTTCTCCAAATTCACACTGCCTCCACATTCAATCTAAAATGAGATGGTTTTCATCAATTTTAGGGGGAAAATAAGGTTATATGATAATAGATGAATTTATAACCAATGTTCTCCTGATAATGGATAGAATCCTGAAAAAAATAATACTTGTCTAGGATATTGTCATTGTCACTTCTTTCTAAAATCTAAAATAAATGTGCTATGGAAGTAAAATCAAGTCTCTCATTCAAACTCTTTTAAATGATTTTTCTTATTTTAAATGAATTTAATGTTGTCATGTCATAAAAAAAAAAAGAATGGGGACAGAAATCGAACTCACCCCGTCTAGTCGGTATTCTTAAGCACTTTCTAAGTGCTGTTTCCACTGGAGAAGTTCTGATCTTACTCTTTTCTACAATTTATGCACATTAATGATATATAACATACTGTGTCGTTTGAGAGTCTGGAAAGAACATCTGCTGAGACCTATGTGTGTCCTGTGAACCAGGTACTCCCATTTCCCTCTCTTCTCGCCTCACTAAACAAAAACACAGAGAGATGAGGCATCTTTCTCATGGAAACAAATCCTCAGCACACGGGTTTAACAAAGAAAGACAGCTTCAGAACCCGTGTTGCTAAGGGAGCCCTTCTACGTAAGAAGCTGCAGATTCCCTAGAAATAATAATTTTAGCCCCGTGCATTTAATTAGGGTTTGTCTGCATTCACATGGGTGGAGGGATATTTCTTTGAGCAAGGACAACCTCCCAACAGCTCCACTGTTTTTAGGAATGTGACGTTCAGTCTACAAGCAACTACTAACTGCCTACAACTTCTTTTTTTTTTTTTTTTTTTTTTTTTTTTTTTTTTTTTTTTTTTTTTTTTTGGTTTTTCGAGACAGGGTTTCTCTGCAGCTTTTTTAGAGCCTGTCCTGGAACTAGCTCTTGTAGACCAGGCTGGCCTCGAACTGCCTACAACTTCTAAGAGAGGGGTGGGGACTTAAAAACCATCTCCTTACCCATGCTGGAGAGTTCATCAGCCCCATCTTGCAGGTAGCCATTGCACTGAACTCGTGGGCAGTATAACCTCAGGCCATCCCAAAAGACAGCATCTCTGGTTCTTACATTCTTTCTACCTACTCTTTCGTGATATTCCCTGAGCCTGGAAGGAGGTAGATATAAGATGTCCCATTTGAGCCTGAACACTGAATAGCCACTTGTTCCAAGCATTTGGACCAGTTATGAATCTCTGCATGAGTCATCACCAGCTGCAAAAAGGGCCCTTCTCTGGCCAAGGCTGAGAGCAGCACTAACCCACGGGTATTAACAGACATATTTAGGAGGTAATTTGATGCCATGTACCTTTAGCAAAGCAAAGCAACAGCATTAGGTCCCCTGGAGGGTCTGTGACCTTCCTAGCCTCTCTGACCAGACATGGATTTCTTCTGTGGAACGGGCCTTAAATCCAATTTTAAAGCGGCCTGGCCGATTTGTATTGTGACTCACAGGGTTCTCAGCTGGGGAAAGCCAAAGATGATGTTTCTCTCCCAGCAGCCTGAATAGGACCTTCTGACGCTACAAAAGCCTTTGGCTCTGTTCCAACTTGATTTCTATATCCCCTGCACCTAACATGTACAGTTTATTTAGCAATAGAGATTTACCATCTTTTGCTGGGCAAACAGTAACATAGCAACGGCCTGTGTTTATTCAGAAGTCTCTCAAGCGTCCCTGGCCAATAACTAATTGGGAGGTAGCCCACATCTGGCACTAGGATTCTTAATTTACAAAACCTATGGCTTCTGAGAAGGATGTTATTCAGCCATGCAGGACAATTCCCTCTATGTTTAAAATCAGTTCACAAAATACTTTTCCATATGTAAAGCCCATATGTGAACATATTTTAAGATGTCATTTTACACACTTATTTTTTGCACTTTTGAGAGTGTGTGTGAGAGAGAGCTCATGTGTGTGTGTGTGTGTGTGTGTGAGAGAGAGAGAGAGAGAGAGAGAGAGAGAGAGAGAGAGAGAGAGAGAGAGATTGATTGTGGATGTAGATATGAAAAGACAACTTTTGGGAGTGAGTTCTCATCTTGCTTGAGAACCATTCTGCTTGGTAGCAAGTGCCTTTACCTGCTGAGTCACCTTCTAGCCCAATGCCCTCAGTCTGGGATTTGATTTGCCATTTGGTTTGCGTTATACACTGTCTTGATAGTTTTCAAAATACATAAGCAATATTCTTCTGAGGATTTTGCTTCTGTAAAAATGGCATTGTGCTCTCTTCACTTGTGACATTAAAACTGTGGTTTATGTAAAATCCTTTGCTTTCAATCTTTATGCTTATTACATATTGATTGACTCATCATTATCCTGCAGACATTCCTTAGTGATAAGATTGTGAGCATAGCTTTTAACCTTTTAACCTGTTGTTAGTAGGCTGCTTCTATTGGCCTCGGTGCTTCAGAAATGGAGAGATACTCTACTAAAATTAAAACAGAATTGTTTAGGCCTGCCTGAGAAGTTTTGTTGCAAGGCTTGTCTCAACATAGAAAACTCTCTCGCTGGCCAACAGTAGTCCAGAATGTTTGTCATCAAGCACAGCTGGGGCTGGGGCTCTGGACAGTATTCTTCCTTGGAGTGTGCAGTTTTGAGATCGACTTTCTCTTTTGGACATCGCATATCTGTGATCTTTCACTGCGCCTGTGTTATTGCTGTGCCCTTTGTCTTGTATTCTAAGAAAGCTGCTCATTATTCATGGCACACAGTCCACTTTTGCAGTACTAACTCTTTCTTTTACAGTATTCCCTGTGAGTTCTGATCTAGGTAATGAAATCTTTGTTCCCTGTAATCCCCTTTTTATTCTATGAATCTCCTTTTCTATTTCACCCTATTGCCATTTCAGCAGCTAGACCCCCCCTCCCTGCTCTCCTCTGCTCTTGTCTCTAAAATCCCTACCTTAGGCATTATATCAGATGTCATCATTTATTTCATAAAACAGCATTCTTAGGACGACCTCCCCTCAATTTTTCATAGTCACCATGATGAATTCCTGTCCAGGTTGTGAACCTTTGTTGGTACAGGCATTTAGTAAATAAACAAGCTAACTTTACCTCTTGCCCTCCTGATTCAATCTCTCCAGTGAATAACCTACAAGGCTGTAACTAATAAGCATGCTTCAAGCTCCACGCTAAATAAACAGCAGCTTTTAACCGCAAGGTTCCTCTGCACTGAAGTGGTGGGACCTTTTACTCCCACCTTCTCTCAGGCTCTCTGTGCATTTGTTTATGCTGAGCTGGGAACAATGGAAGCTACAGAAAATCCTGATATCCTCAACTCTGGGCGTCTCTGTGCTGGCATGAGTGCCATAGTCTCCAGGTTTCATCATGGCACTACCAATAAATAGACCGCTACCCTCCGTCTACCTGGTATCCTTCCAAATGCTACAACTTCTGTTCTCTCTCTTCCCCTCCCTTTCTCCTCCCTCTCCCTCTCTCTCCCCTTCTTTCCTCTCCTCTCTTTGTCTCTCTGCTCCATCTCCCCTCTCTACATCCCCCTCTCTCTTGTGCTTGTGTGTGTGTGCTTGTGTGTGTGTGCTTGTGTGTGTGTGCTTGTGTGTGTGTATGTATATATATATATATATATATATATATATATATATATATATATGCGCCCACTTCTCAAAAGGAGTTAAGGAGAAGATGTCAGAGCAGCAGCCCAGTTTTCCCACATTTGTTAGTTCAGTCTCTCTAATGTGCATGTCTTCAGGGCAAGGGTGACAAGCAGACATGACACAGAAAGAAAACCATTTTTCTGCTCCTTCCAAGCACACAAAATAGTATCAGGTTAGGAGTCTGTTGCCTATACTTCACTGCTCTTCCCAAGGTTCTTTGAGGTAATGGTAATTCCTGTCAGATTTCAGCAGGAGGTTAAATGTCACCCTTGAATTGTGACAATTTCCCTTTCTTTTTCTGTTCACATGGCTACATGGTTGATGCTGCCAAAGTGTTCCTGAAATTGGTTATAAAATACTTTTCACTTCTCTTCGTTATTTCGGATGTCTTTGAAGTTCAATAGAATAACAGCTCACACTGCTTTTGATCTCTGATGTCTCCGCACAGTGACTCTCTGAACACGCTGGGTGAGACAATTTACATATCAGCCTAAATAGCTCCAAAGATTCACACAGTGCTTTGAGGGCTGTGCAGGAACAGGAACACTGTCATCCAGTTCAGATCCGTGTTTGGTTCTGTCACCTCTGCTGAGTCACCTCATATGTAATTGGGTTATCTGAAAAAAAATCTCAACAACAGCATTTGGTTTCCCTGGTGTCTTTAATAGCACAGTCAAATCGAAACACCCTCTGTATTCAAGCATATTTCTCCATGGCGATCAAGTGGGATCACACAGTACCAAGGTTCTATGGACAGAGTCATCCCGTGCAGGCTGCTGCAGTCCGTATTTGCATCAGGAAGAGATGCACTGGCATGACATTTCCATTGCTGCCATGGAAAATCAAGCATTTGCATTAGCAGTGTTATATATTTGGATTCAAAAACAAATCTGCTCTCAGGTTGTCCTAATTGGAGGTTCAGTACCATATACTACTGTTATTTGCTTGACAATCTCTACAGTTCAGTCTAAATGCTACCTCTAAGATGCTGCACTCTCTCGGAATTTACCTGCGTCTTCAGCACTGTATTTCTCAAGACTTTTTAATGGGAACTCCTCCTAAGAATCACATTCGGCAGGCGTGGAACTTTGAATGGCAAGGTGCACTATTTAAAGACCTGTATTTCCCAAACCCATCCACATGTGAGCTCCCCACTCAAGGGCAAGGAATAACATTGTCTCCCACTTTCATCTTCATCAACATTAAGTTTCAATTAAAGACTTTGCCAGTACCTCAACCAATAATATAAATCCATCACATAAATCCATGAGAAAAAAAGACTTTAACTTCTTTTCTCTTAATTGCATTGATTGGTAGAAAGGAAGAAAAGAAAAAGAGTACCAGGGAGTCACAGATGCACTGTGGTCAGCAGAGCTGTGACCTTTCATAAGAATAAGCAGAATAAAAAGTCAAATTTCTTTTGTAATATATTTATTTATTGCACACCTTTTGTAAGTGAAATTATTGTGAGCATTGTAAGTTCTGGATTTTTCTATCTATGTTTAGAAAACCAATGAGTTTTGTGTGTGTAGTACAACACTAAACAGCCCAATAGATTGAATAAATGAACTTTAAGTGGCATAGATGTTGTGGGTATCTTGAGATTAGTTCAAAAACTTGTTTCCAGCATTTCTCTGACATTGTTTCCAGCATTTCTCTAGTTGATAAGTCTCCTGATGTTTTATTTAGAAAAACTGAAAGACACAAGCAACATCAAAATGAAAAATAAAGTCATTGAAGAGAGATAGCTTATGTAAACTAGGAATTAATTAGAAACAGTAAGACAACAAAAACTTCTCATTACATTAATGCAGCCATTTCTTTTATTCAAACAATTTACTTTAATTATGAACATATACTGTTGGGTCTATGTAAAAATATACATCTTCATTTTGCCTTTTTTTAAAATGTGTTTTAACACTCGGGAAAGCAGGCCCTGCACCTCATCTGGGAAGCACAATAGAGCCAAACCTGTTGGTGACGTGGATAAACCAACCCCAAAGTTGTGAGCATGGGAGTACTGTCTCCACTACTTGCCTGTCATGCCTTGGTGTAAGTGAGGGAGAGATGCATCATCTACTTACCCCTCGCCCCTTACTGCCTGGGACAGACTAGTAAGCTGACCCTCCCCATTACCAGCTGTAGCACTTGGGAAAGTTGACCCTTCACCTCACCTGGGCAGCACAATAGAGCTCACCCTGTTAGCGGAGGTGTGAGCAAGATGGTCCTGAAGTTGTGAGCATGGGAGAGTTGTCCCCATTACTCACCTGTCATATGAAAGCCTAGGCAGGGGAGAGAGGACCCCCATCAGTGCCTAAGGCAGGTCGAAAACCTGGTCCTGAGGCCATAAGAGCAGGAGAACTGGTCCTGCCCCTCATCACTGTGGCCTTTACACTTCTCCTGGACAACACAATAGGGTTGGCCCTGAAGGTGTAGGTGTGGAAGAACCAACCTTGAGGGTGTGAAAGCAAAGAACTGGCCCCGCCCCTTGCTCATAGCTAAAAGGGGTGAACCAGCCAGGGCAATAAGAGAGCCCATCCTGGTGGTGAAGACAGGGAAAAGCTGGCAGACTGGCCAACCCTGCAACTACCCAGGCCCAGATCCAGGGCTATGTGTTGGCCCACCCCAGCATCCACCCCATCTGTGATCTGCTGAAGCACCAGGGTAGGCCTGGGGGTGAGGCTGGTCCTGTGGACATAGGGCTGCAGGAGCTCCACAACACAGGGCAGCAACAGGATATCCAGGAAGAGTTCTGGTGAGGGCCCAGTGTTGATGGTGTAGCAGAGACTAGGGGCCTTGAGCCAGAACAATGACTCTTTGCAATGAGCATCTGCCTGTAAAATTATATGGATAAATGAGTTTACTGGGTGGCTCACTGTGTCACACTGTGGCTTCCATAGTGAGATTTACCTTTCTCTCTTTTCCCCCCATTTTTTTTCTTTTAAATTTTATGTTATTTTATTCTGGGGAGGAGGGAGATGGTTGGGATCAGGATGCATGATGTGAAAGACACAAAGAATAAATATAAAGAAAGTTTAAAAAGTATACGTTTTAAAGTCTGTGGAGATGAAATGGAAGACTGACGTACATTTGTAACTTCCTAATCCTAAATGACCAGCTGCTGCCCAGCTGGTGGGTACTTAAGAAATAAAAGCTTGTTTTAAACTCACCTTGGAAAAGCATCCCAGGGAGAAGAGAACTGCCAGGAAAATCACATCCTGTGTTCAACCTGTTTTTGAATTGTGTACTGCTATTTTGAATTATACATTGTGGTTTTGGCAGAAAATATATTATTCATATCATGAAACAGCTGATGCATCAAGAGTCAGGCATAGTATTTTGTGCTTAAGTGGTTCATTTTATCAGCAAATCAGGAGGATTTTCCCTTCTAGACAATAGAAGAGAATGTACTTTACAAGGTGTAGAATTCTCATCAAAACTTCACAAACATCGTTTTCCCAGTAACACGCAGGTTTTCAATGCTGTTATCCAGAATGTGTCTGAATTTTCATTTTTGCCTTTATCTTGTAAACTAATTTCTGTATGTACATACATATTTTTTAAACTGTTGGCAAGAGTACAAGAGCAATGAATTTTGGATTAATCACGGCATTTTAATTTTCTGAATTTCCAATAATTGTCCATCTGAGGTCTCGCTGACACCAGAAGAGGAATTGCTGGCCAGACACAAGCCTTGCATGGCTTCAGTTAAGAGCCCCACACCCAGCTGCCTCCTTTAGGTGGACTTTCAACCTTCGGGACTCTTCCCTCCCTTGTGTCAGCACCAGAGCTTAGGGAAAGCGTGCACACGGCCATTTCTAAGTCAGCTTGGCTCGCTCTCCTGGCCTTACCTGTTCTTTCCCAAACAGAGAACAAAAGAAGTCCCCCCCCTTTCCTCACCCTGCTTTCTTGCTAGCCCTGGCACCCTCTCCTTATGGGCACTGTGAGTAATAAACAGTCATTTCCGGGTCAGCAAGCGTCCAATCTAGGGTCTTCATCACACCTGAGTAGAAAAAGAATTAACATTTTAAAACGCGATTCACCCAAGTGCAATAAATTGTTGTTTCCAAAAATTCCCTGGTTGCTACGAAGTACACAACAGGAGAATGGTAAAAGAATTTTAAGGAATCGAGCATTTTCTAGCTTATTCCACCCCCATCCCCAAAATCTCTGCCTTCGCTCTGTATCAAAACAAGGACTACTCTGGAGAGAGAGAACTCACGTGCCCCCAGCTAAGTCAGCTCTGCAGACTGGAGTCTCACAACTAACCTCAACAAAAGGGTTGTGGTCTGAGCACACAACAGACACCTCTGCCAGTTTAGGCCACACAGATGGGATGTTCTGGCCAGGACCTCTGTGCTGTAAATGGCTTCCTGGAGCCGTTGTTCTTTCTGAACAGACTCTAGTTTCTCAAAGTACTTTGGAGAAAGTACAGCGAGAGCATTATGTTAGTAATTCTCTTCAAGGGTTTGGCTCACCCCTCCTGGATGATCCCAGAAATGCAGGACATTCAGGAGGACCCCAAAAGTTTCAAAATATTTCGTGTTTTCAGTTTAATTCTTGACCCACAACGGTATTTACTTACCAACAAGAGCTCGGCTAGATTTTCATATTTGATTTAAAGCTTCTCACTGCAACATAAATTGAAACTGACTGTCAAAGTCCCTTTATGGCGCCCCTCCTGTGTGTCGTTTCCGGAGTCTCCTGGGATGTTTCGGCATCTCTCCCTTAACCCACCCCATTGTCTTTCCAGCATCCCAGGATGCACCGCAGTCGAGGCTCCGATTGCCCGGATGGACTGATCCTTAGGCTGAAGCTGCATATGATTTAATATTCTGTGCTGGCATTGCCTCGCTGCACACACTTTCTTGCAAACCCAGTCCCCCGTACCAGCGTGTACATTCTCTCCCATCTTCACTTGCCTAGGGAAGTTGGTTCACCCTTTTCTATGGCCCTCGAGAAGCAGACACAACCTGTACTGAAGACTCAGCTTATGGACCTGTGGTTGCCAGGGAAGGTAGATTTCTTCTGTGCAGCCAGGCGATCCTCAGCTGTCATTCATTCTTTTTTATTTTGTTTTTGTCAAAGTTCTTGGCGAGCAATGAGCTCCCTTTCATTCTACTTTACCACTTACCTCCCTCCTTTCACCCAGACACCGTTGTTCATTTTCCGCCGCTCTCCCTCCCCAACACTGGCAGATCCCATTACTTTCTATTCTCCTGCTCTCAGGCCCTTGCCATTCGCTAGTCTGGTAGGTCTAAGTGACTCCAGGTCACCTTCTCATCCCTTTCCTAGAAGAGCAAACTGGTAGATGAGAAGCCTTTTCCTCTTCTTCAGTTAGAAAGCTATGATCCAGGAGGCTCCTGAAGTCCTGGGTAAAACTGCAGAAGTGAGTAACAGTTTACAGGGCTGAGGGGGTCCGTGGTCACTTGGGTTCAAGTCACAACAACTCATAAAAATGACAGTGTTAGAAGACAAGCCATCATGGATAAATAAGAAGAGCATCTAGCGACACTCTAGACCTGGTTGGGTTATGCCAGCGCTATGGACAAACCTGGTGTTGCTTAAGGTGACTCAAGTTAGAGTTCTGTCACTACCCAAATAGCTTAATAGAGAAAGAAAGCGAGCTTGGAAAACTGAAACAAAAAAAGTTCAAAAAATTAAATGGCTCCAGAAATTCTTTATTTAAAAGACATTTTATTAGCAAATATTAATTATACATAGTGCATTTCATTGTGACATTTACATACATGCATATAATGTGTATTGACAACACCTATGTCATTATCCTTCTGGTTCCCCTTCTCACTCCTGACCTCCTTTTCCCAGTTAGCTCCTCTTTTTTTTTAAATGACCCATGATTTTCATTAGGGCTGATTACAGGAACGTGGATGAGGGCTTGTTTACAGGGACCCCAGGGCCACTTACCAGTGGCTACAACACTGAAGAAAATGTTTCTTCCATCAGTCAGTAGCTGCATAGAAATTCTCCCAGAGTAGTGGGATTCTGTGTGTGCCTTCTGCATGGTGACAAGATGCTGAGGAGCACAATCTTGTGCAGATAACCTGTCCTCTGAGTGCAAGTGGGCAGCAGCCACAGAGTGCCCTGAAGGCAGCGTTACATACAGACCCTTCCTTTGGCCATCACGTTCCTTTTTCCTTTTTCTTCCACAAATTCCCCAAGCCTCAAAGATACAAATGTGGTACAAATGTCCCAGTTATGGCTGCATATTTCAGCCACTCATGCTCAATACTTTGGCCAGAGTTTCTGCAGCTACTGCTAGCTGCAGTAAAAAGAAACTGCTCTGCCCAAAGCTGGCCACCAACCAGTCTAGGGCTATAAACATAGCTTTCTTGAAGGCAATTTGACCAGCACATCCTTTTAACCAAACAATACAAGTAGCTTCCCTACTAGGGCTTACACGACTTCCCAAGCCATGGGTTTTTTTGACCAGGTTTACAGCCCAGGATTTGAATTCCCTTCTGTAATGTCAGCCTCAAAACCCAACCCAAAAGCATTGGTTCCTCTCATAGCTCACCAGACATTGTTGCAGCAGCGATCACATCCTGCCTGACCAGTCAGTTTCCAGGCATTGAGTAAGACTATTGATAATTTCTCTTAGTAGCCTGCCAAGCACTTCCTGGCACTATGAAGCAAAGCCAGTAGGCAGGAAGCGCATTGCCATCTTGGTTTCTCTATGTCCTGTGACTAGATCATGTGGTATCTTTAACAACAGGGCCTTACCAGCATGCTCTGGTGGACAACCAATAGTAGTGCCATTTGCCTGAAGGGTCTTAGGGATCTCCATTCATAGGGAGATAGCCCGTTCCTGGCATTGGGATTATTAGAATAAACTAAAGCATCTGTGAGCAGATTTATTTAGTACACAGAGTACCTCTGCCGAAACTGGCTTTTTTTATTAGCTTACTTACTGAGTACCAGATTTTCTATGGGTTTGTTTCATTTGTTGTTAGTTTTGGTTGACTTTCTCCTTGCCCCTTCCTCTCCCCTATCCCTACCTTCCAGCTTAACCATTTCCAGCCCCACTTTTCTCCCTTCTACCTTGAAGCACATGCCCTTAACACTCTTTTCAGAAGGAAAACACTTTTAACACCACTAAACTTAGACAAGCCTTCAGAACATTGGTGATTTCTAATGAGACGATCCGATTGGTGTTGGCTGTCAATCATATGTCAGGTTTGCAGAATCAAACTCAATTATTAAAAAAAGAATGCTTTGAAATGAGCACAAGGTTCTGCAATGTAAAATACAAAATAATAATTGGTAAAGAATTTAAAAGATTCTTAAAAATAATTTCAAGATACACTACTATTAATTCTAGCCTTTTAGAACTTGAAAAAATAAAGAGAAAGAAAGAAAGAAAGAAAGAAAGAAAGAAAGAAAGAAAGGAAAGAAGAAAGCATCTGTGCTAATTTGGTCAGTGGCTTCCAAAAAGTCTGTGAGAAGACAAGAAAATCAAGGCAAATTGCAAATTTGGCTTTGCACTGACAAAGAATTGAAAATGGTAAAATGTTAATGCAAAAATCTCTTAGACCCTAAGGATAGCTAGCAGTTCTGAAACCAATAACTAGTCTGTATTGGGTTTTTTTTTTTTTTTTTTTTTTTGGTTTTTAAAATTTTAAAGTCTAGCAAGTCCTGTCTAGATCTTTCAAATATAAAAAGGAACAAAAGTTGTCTACAACTTGCTTTGAATTTGCATTCTTTACATGTCGCTCTTTCACATTGACAATCCCATTGCATTTTTTTTTCCATTATGTAATATGGTTTAAGAGCCACGGACTCGGTGCTGGCTGGGAGCTGCAGATCCTATGTAATTTTTCAAATGGAAATTAATTCAGCAGTCTAGGGAAATACTATCACAAACAATACCCTCCTGAATCTCATTAAATCAATTTGGAAAGGCATATGGGCGGGGAAGTAAAAATAAATCAATAAGATTAAAAAGGAAGTCTATTGCTTTGCAGGGAATTGGGGGTGGGGATGTTATAGTACATGGTTGCTAAGTGATGGCTTTTAAGTAGAAATTCTCTGTCTTCCTTGTAAGAGAAAGCAGTTTTGAGAACTGGAACTAAATGGTGTTTGCATATGGTTCAATTTTATACAAACTATATTTCCCTCAACAAGACCTCACTCCATCTTTAGAGAGATGAGCTTTTGCAGAGGATCCGTTGCCTAGCAACAAGATGCTAAGAAGGCTAGCAGCAAGCTGAGTCTTCTCTAGAAACAGCTCCCCCACTCCCCACCGTGCTGCCTGCTGCAATGACCTCCAGCACACACAGATGCCCTTGAGAGAATCACCTTACAACCAGAAAGCCTCGATGGAAGAGTTCACTAAGATCCCTGCAAGGTCTGTGCTCCCTTTGTTTTGCAACAGATAACGCTCATGCCCTCTACACTTAGCACTAAACAAAACAGTTTCAACCTGCTTTTGTGTGTTTTAAACCTCTAGCTCGAATCAGTATTGAGTCTCATTGTTGACCCACCCCCCACCCCCAACCATATACCCAAGATATACCGCTCCTGCCTGGGTCTCTGAGGTGTGAGATGTGTCCTGGGAGATTTTCTTTGCTTTGACCTCAAATGTTTAACTCTCACCCTGCCCTAAAACACAGTAGCAGATCCTATAACCTCTTCACAGGTGTCTCTGTCTGTCTGTCTGTCTGTCTCTCTCTCTCTCTCCTCTCTCTCTCTCCTCTCTCTCCTCTCTCTCTCTCTCTCTCTCTCTCTGTGTGTGTGTGTGTGTGTGTGTGTGTGTGTGTGTGTGTGTGTGTATTCCTAATTCTCACCCTTCTTGGATAAAGATTCTAAGTCCCGATTCTTTTTGTTTTATGTGGGTCTTTATTGAGGAGGTAGTACTAAGTACTGCAGACAAAATCAAGAGCATCGTTTCCACAGAAACCTAAAGGGAACCATGGCAGTAAAAAAAAGAGTCGTGGAATGGCCAGAGAAACCTACAGGCGCTGGGGAAGCCAGCGTGGAGGCGCTTCCTCCACTGGGAGATCAGAGCGGCTTCAGCTAGTCCGCAGGCAAAGCAGTGGGTGTGGCTGGGAGTGAACCAGAGGCTGACGGGCGACCGACTGCGGAGTCAGAGAGAACAGAGTGTAATGGTCTGTTCTGTCTCTTTAAGAGACAAGCCATTCCCACTCCCTCCCTGTCTGCTGAGACAGGCTGATCTTCAGCTTCCAGCCTGAGTTCTCTCTCCTCTCTCTTCTCTCTCTCTCTCTCTCTCTCTCTCTCTCTCTCTCTCTCTCTCTCTCTTTCTCTCTCTGTCTCTCTCTCTCTCTCTCCCCTCTTCTCTTTTCTCCCCTTTCCCTTCCATACTTCCATAACCCACTTAATAAATATCCAGCCTCACTCTGCATGGCTTGCCTATCCATCTGTCTCTCACCTGCCACAGCCTCGTGGCTCGCTGCCCAGGACCAGCCACCTTCAGAGACCTGCGGCATGGTCACATGTTGCCTGCTGCCTTGTGTCTCCCTGCCCGGAACCAGCCACAGCTCAGGGGCTTGGGGACCTGTAATGTTTCTGCTGCCTGCTGCTGCTGCCGGGATAATCCATTACACTGAGGATTTGAACTCACGAGTGAAAAGAATATGGTATTTAGACACCAAACCTCCAGTGGAGGCTGTTTGTAGCTCAGACCATTCAGAACCAATAATTCTGTGACTCACAGACAGGGGAGCCAGCCTGGGAGCTTAGCAAAAATGAACTGTAAGGAACAAGTAGTAGTGGACCCCAGGCCCACAACTGCTCACTTTGTTTAAATAGCTAACTTTGCATCCTTGAAGAAATGCTAAAAGAAATCCCAGATTCCTCTTTCAAAATGTCTATCAGTAAAGGAGAAAAGGGACTAGACCCAGCACTCAGGAGGCAGAGGCAGGCGGATCTCTGTGAGTTCGAGGCCAACCTGGTCTACAAGAGCTAGTTCCAGGACAAGCTTCAAAGCTACAGAGAAACCCTGTCTCAAAAAACCAAAGAAGAAGAAGGGGGAGGGGGGAGGAGAAGGAGGAGGAAGAGGAGGAGGAAGTGAGGAGGAGGAGGAGGAGGATGAGGATGAGGCTTAGAGGAGGAGTAGGAGGAAATTATGAGAATGAGGCTGTCTTCCTGATTTACCTTCTTACTTCTGACCTTCGCTTCTGCGTTTTTCTTCCTTCTTCCTTCCCTTCAGTATTAGTTGCCTCCCCTTCCTGAGGAGAACGTAGGAAAGGAGAAGAATCCTGAATGATCCAAAGGAGAGATGGAGGCATGAGAGAAGGCAGAGCATATGCAAAGTTTTTGCGAACCTGAGAAATGATGTCATCACAAGAACACAGGAGGCTGACCTTCACTGTGGGGCGGGGCTTCTGTTATGGGAGGTGGGGAAGGATCCGAAGCTGGGAGTGTCAGCTTTTGTGTTTCAGAGCGTCCTGTTGAAATGGCTTCTGCGGATTGTTTATAAACTCTTTACTCTCACTAGTTTGGGTGTTCTGGGGTTAGATGATTATCTTCCCCTCCCATCTGGTCTCTCCTTCTGAACCACTGTCCTACTCTATGACGTTTAACACAGTGTGCTAAATTAGATCTCATCCCAAGAAAGACTTTAGACACATTGATTACCTTCCTATTTGAGCATCCGCAGCCACTACAAAGGATACTGAAGAAGTGAGTGGAGTAAGACAATGAGTCAGAAGCCAGGCGCGGTGGCTCATGCTGGAAGGCCAGCATTTAAGAGACTAAAACAGATCTCCTCCATTCAAGACCATCCTTGGCTGCAGAGCAAGACACAATTCTGTCTCAGAAACAAGAAGAGAACAAGGGGGAGATAAAAGTAAAAGTCAGAAGCTAGACATGGTGGTGCATGCCCTACTCTCATGGTTATTTATGCCTGTAATCCCAATACTAGGAAGCTGGGGCAGAAGAATTGGCACACTTCTGAAACAGCAGTTTAGGTTGGGCTACCTATGAGCTCCAGGCCAGACTAGACTATGGATCAAGACCTTTACTCAAAAAATAAGAAAAACGAAAAAGAAAGAAAGAAAAAGAAAGAGGCAGAAGTGGAGGCCCTGGCAATGTATTCAACTAAATGTCTTCATCTTCCTTCCCTGCCCAGCTAAACTTTTATCACGCATCCTAGGTACTCTGAACTGTTGCCTCTTATATCATGGCATAGTATCTATAATCAAGATTTCATGAGTGCCTTAGTTTCTTGTTGAGTTCCACTTATGAAATTGTTGCGACGACTATAGGGTAGCCCTGGAAGTCCCTACATGCTCTTCTTTTTTTTTTTTATTTTTTTTATTTTTTTTTTTTTTTTTTGGTTTTCGAGACAAAGATTGTTTCTTCTTCTCTGTAGCTTTGGAGGCTGTCCTGGAACTAGCTCTTGTAGACCAGGCTGGTCTCGAACTCACAGAGATCCGCCTGCCTCTGCCTCCCGAGTGCTGGGATTAAAGGCGTGCGCCACCGCCGCCCGGCCCACCTGTCTCTTTCTAATGACTCATACTTGCACTTCCTGTTGCTTTAGCTGAAACTTTGAATAACAATCATCATTGTTTTTATGGGCTGTTATGACTGGGTACCTTTTATATCATACACACATGATAATATATAAAATATGTCCTGATAGTGATAGAGAAAACGGGAGACAAAAGGAATCTCGAGGACACTTCTTGGGCAAAGGCATGGTGCTGAGGCCATCCCTTTTCTGTAGGATGTTCTCGTGGAATTCTCTTTAAACTCCTCAGTCATCTTTAAGAATAACTGGCGATGAATAGCTATCTTGTGGGAATGGCAACCAGTGGTGAATGGTCATGAAATACAGTTCTTTCCTTACATTAACTATAGAAGTAAGGGGAAAACATTCTAAGAGGTCCTTTCATTTTCCCCGCTTGGGCCACCCTGTCTTTTTGAACTCGAGACCTCGCTCACATCAGCGCCGGGCGCTTAACAGGGTGAGCTATCGCCTAGCTTCACCCTGTCTTTTTTGAGGAAACCTCATAGTCCTTTTTATAATACTGGGCACAAAGTGGCTTATCTCACTGTGTGGATCTCACTGTGTGGCTGTCCTAAAACTCAGGATCCTGCTCCTTCTCCCTCCCGAAGTTGAGATTCCAAGCATGTGCCAGCCATGTCCGGCTTAGTACTTACTCTTCCTTCCCCTGAGTTGCCTTATCACCTAACTCAGAAAGCAGAGCCGACTAATATTACAGGTTAGTATAGTCCTCTATGGCAAATGGTCTAACATTTTCTTTTAATATAACATGCTGTCAAGCAAGCATTTCTTCATTTGGGAAAGTTAGTCTGCCTGGCAATAAACAAAAAGCAGCAAGTATCATTTTGTGAAGCTTGTCATTCCCAGTCTTTTCTCTCTGATACAGGATTGCACTACAGACACTTAGGAAAAAAATATTTCAAAATAAGCAGCATTCAAAGAGGCAAATAAACTTCAGAAAAGCTTTCATGTGCTTGTTAAAAGTAATCCTCAAAGCAGCTGGTATTAAAAGTCGCTACTTTCTGCCATCCAACAGTGTTATTTCATAATCATTAATAATTAATCATAGGTCTCTGATTCACTCTTGAGCACTCTAAAAATAGGATGCCATGAATAGGCTTAGATCCTTAGCAACAGAATATTGAATAACCCCAGCCTAACCTGGGCGCCTATTCACGTTCTGGAAACAGTTCCTTCTCCAGACTGTGAAACTGGAGCCAGCCATGGTTCTCCTGGTTGCAGTTATTTGAAGGGGTCTCCGTAAAAGCCTCGGTGTTGGCAGAAGACCAAAAAAAAAATCTATAAAATCATATAAAGGCCACTGAGATAGACACCCTCAGTTGTGAGACCAACAGGCCAGCACCAGCCTGGTTAACTGTTTGATGGGCATTTCTGTTGTCTATCACATGATGGACATTTAAACACATTCTGTGTGAGAAAATGCCATTGACGCTGGTATTCACAGGGAGCATCTAAACTCTTACCTTTTATTTAACATATTGAAAGACAGCACAAAGCACTGCCGTGTACACTGGTAAAACTTGGGGTCATTTAAATTTTACAACACTAATGGGAAGCTAATCCGCAAGTGTCTACCCTCGAGTTCCACACCTAATAAGTGGAGAATATGGGAGTCAAGCTTAGGCAGTCTGGATCCTAGCTCTTAGCCTAACCTCTAGGCAACCCACCAAACCAGTGAAGCACAGACATAACTAACAGATGAACGCAGTTATAGATCACAGTTAAGTAAAAGAGGCAACAAATAAAGGTCCCTTGTAGTTTGTAACAACGAGCCCTGGGCTTTCCAAAGAGTCTGAAGCGCTCAATTTCTTTTCCCAATGGAAAAGTAGCAACTTTTTTCTCTTTTCTTTTCAAAAGGAAAGATGTATATACAGCTGGAAAGAGATGACAGATGATGGATGGATAGATGATAGATAGATAGATAGATAGATAGATAGATGATAGATAGATAGATAGATAGATAGATGATAGATATAGATAGATGATAGATAGATGATAGATAAGTGCATACATATATTAAAAATAGATGGATGGATGGATAGATAGATAGATAGATAGATAGATAGGTAGATGGATAGATAGATAAGATAGATAGATGGAGAGATCATAGATAGGTAATAGATGATAGATAGATAGATAGATAGATAGATAGATAGATAGATAGATAGATAGACAGACTGACAGACAGGTAGATAGGTGCATATACATATTAAAAATATATGGATGGATGAATTGATGGATAAATAGTTGTATAGGTAGATAGATTAATGGATGGATAGATAGATAGATAGATAGATAGATAGATAGATAGAGATAGGTCTTTCACCATTCCTTTTCTTTTTCTCTCTCCTAAACTAGACCCCATAGATGTTTCTCTTGTGTCTAATACAATAGCCATGAATCACATTGACCATATAATTTAAATTGATTATTAAGTTAATATGTTAAGCTAATTAAGTGAGTTTAGATGTAGCTCCTCAGTCTGTTTACCATGTTTGGCTGGTGGCTTTTCCTAGAGAGTGCAGACATGGAATGTGTCCATCACCACGAAAAGTGTTGCACTACAGAAAGATGGTGGCCACTGCAAGTCGCATTTCCAAGAAGTGGTGCCGACTCATCGTTTCTGAGTTCCTCTGCTTTCATGTCAGTGCGGAGCTACACAATGAGGCACAAGTGAAGCATCTTCTATAAACATCGAAAATATCTGGCAAGGTTCCCTTTACCAGCTACATCCTCTACTCTGCCAGCTGTGCTTCGTCAAGTCATTGGCATGAGCCTCCAGATTTTTTCAAGTCTTTTATTTTTCTTTTGAGACATCCTTCCCATGGGCTTGAAGAAGGAGGCTTAACAAATGCATTTTTTTAAAAAAAGAATTAAAGTATAATTGCATAACTTAATTCTTTTCTTTAACTATAATGAAAACAGCCTCACTCTAAATGTTATTAGGTAAAAAAAAAAATCTTTACCACATCATTTTCTATATTAACATGGATTCATATAATTTATATTTCAGAATTTCACCCCCCAAAAAAGAACAACTTGAAGAAGGATGCTTAAAAGAAATCCCACACTAGCTCAGAATTGAGAAATAGATGGTTATTTATTTAGGTGTAGACACGCAAATCAGAATCCTCTGCTTGAACGGTAATCAGAAACCAAATCCTGCAGCCAGAAAAGAGAGCAGAAGCAGGCTCTACATCAGCATAAATAGTATAAGAGGCCACGCCCCAGTGGGTGGGTAACCACTGGCTGTAAGACTTCCTACAGCAACAATTTATGCACTTAAGTTCACTAATATATTATCAATGGCAGGAAGGTTATGCCACTAAGTCAACAACTAAATAAACTTGGGAAAAAATCCTATTGATCCTGAATATTAGAATGGATCTTCCATAACCTCTGCCCATGAACATATCTATTGGTCTTTATAGGGTGGGCCCTCTGCGCTCTACATCACAACTGAAACAAAAGTGTGTTATCTGGACCCTTCGAGTTCATAGGCTGTCTGTGACTGCCTAAAATTAAATTTCTGTTCATAGTCTCCAAAACCCACATAGGTCCAAAAAGGTAGTGAATAAATTTATCCCTAGCCTTTACTGACAGAATAACAAGTGACAGAGAATTCAAGAACTTTAAAACAAAACAAAACCAAATAGAAACTCCATATGGCCCAGCAATGCCACCCTGGGCATCAAGCCGAAGGAAAGGAAATTGGTATAGGAAACACACATCTGTCCTTGCAAGTTTATATTAACACTGTTCACAATCACCAAGATAGGTGCAAACTAAGTATTTACCATTGGATGTGTGAATAGAGAAAGCATATAGGAAAGAAAGCACATTGACTCTTGTGGGAGTCCTGACCTTTTCTGAAAGGAAATGGAGACGAGACGGAGGAAGAGTGATGGAGGGAACAGAAGAAAGCGGGGATGGGAAACTGTGTGTATAATAAATGAAAAAAATAACAAAAAGTTAAATAAAAAAGCATAAATTCTAGCATTCAACAGAGCAATAGGGTACCTAGAGTTAGCAATAATTCCTTGGCTATTTCAGACTACTTAGAGGAAAAGATCTTAAATGTTCTTCAACAAAGAAATAATAAATATTCTATGTAATGGATATGTTTTTATTCTAACAAGCATTGCAGCTGTATCTATGCACCAAATATATGATAAATAAGTACCATGGATCTACTAATTAGAATTTTAAAAGTAAAATAAATAAACATGGAAATGGAGGATATATCACTCCTGGAAAGGAAAAACTCCACCAGGAGTGGACCAGTCCTAAGAGCATTGATGAGACCTAGTGCCCACAGCACCCATTCCTGGAATTATGGAGGAGGGGTTTAGGAGGGGGGAGGGGCTTCTGTGGAAGACCACAGCCGCTGAGCCAGGCCACACACATGATCTGAACATCAGTGGGAAGGAAAAGAAGACAGGTTAGAAATTTTAAAAGGAAAGGAAAGAAAAGAAAGAGGAAATGAAAATCAGAAAACCCACCTGCTCCACTTCCAAGAGCATTGTCTGTCTTAACAGCTGGACTTCACTGTGTAATGAGACATTCTGCAACCCTGGAAACCACCCAGATGCCACCTGTGCACATGGACTTGAGGAGACAGAAGGCAGCTTCAGACATACAGCCGCCTTGCAATGTGGGACACGTGGGCATGTCCTCAGGGAGGTACTGTGGGACAGGTGGGCGTGTCCTCAGGGATGTGCAGGGAGTAACTTTTGCTGGCAGAGACAGATGGGGACATTTCAGGACAGGTGCTAAAAATAAAGACATATCTTTTCAATAAATTCATTATATGTGTTCTATACATCTATATGCATATTTCATTATATAGATATATAATTGTTGATCTGAAACGGAGGGAAAAAATGAACAACTAATGAAGCTGATATAAATCTGACAAAGCCAAAAATATACAAATGGCAAATTGGAATATAAAAGAAAAAAATGAAATATACTCACCGAATATCGAATAGAGATGGAGGCCATAGTGTTAAATCAACAAACTAAATAGTTGAGGCCCCCATAAGGAGTAGAGGCGTTGCTTTAAAGGTGAGCACTGTAGGAAAATCACAAATATCCATGCATGCACAAGTAAATATTCTGTCCCTCATATGTCTGTCTCAGGAAACAGACAGCATGGGAAAGTACAGCTACGAGAATGTATCCAGTACGTATACAATAACACGGCACTGTGGAAGTCACCGTGTTATGCCCATCAATATACAGACAAGCTTCAAGCTTATAAAGAGATCCAACCCTACTTGACTTACAAAGCATACTTTTAAAAAAATTGTGAATGATAAATATGAAGTGACAGACCATGCTCTCCCAGGATAAAGAGGCAGGGTAGATAATTTTGAAATTGGACTAGCTATAAATCAATTCAGAAGGCAATAAAGTAAAATAATAAAAAAAGATCATGAATATAATGAATGGTAGAAACGGTGTTTTTAAATAATATGAATCACTACAGACACTCCAGGAAATAGCAGAAGAGATGATCAGAAAGACACTAATAATATGGTCCCTGGAAGAATAGCCCCAGGCTGAGAAAGGCAAGCAAAGAAAACTGAGAAAGGGTATTAAATGCTTCCTCCACAACAGTAAGGAAGGCCTGTGAATATATTAGAAATGTGTCGTCAAAGCTTCCACGTCCTTGGGCTGGCGAGATGACTCACAGGATAAAGGAGCTTGCTGCCAAGTCTGACAGCCTGAGTTTGATTCCCAAGTCCAGCATGGCAGAAGGAGAGAAGTAACTCCTGTTTGTATGCACTGTGGCACACACACACACCATACATACACACCACACACCACACACACACACACACACACACAGAGTATATTAACAAATTGACAAGCAAGTAAAATGTGATAATAATATTCAATGACTAGATTATATTTGCATAAATTGATTTCACGTGTTATCAAATGGGGATTCTCAATAATATCTATAAAATAGAAGTATTCCAATCAATATTCTCTGGCTGTGCAAATAGAAAATGTGAAAACTCCCTGCTACTGCCTGGTGCAAAGGGAAACGCTGAACGGAAGCTCACCATTTCTATAAAAGTTCTCTCAACGTGGGACGATGCCATGTTTGCAGGGAAGTTCAAAGCTGTGAGCATCCACATCAATATAAATGGAAGGACAAAATTAAAAGAATTAATATTCCACCGGGCGGTGGTGGCGCACGCCTTTAATCCCAGCACTCGGGAGGCAGAGGCAGGCGGATCTCTGTGAGTTCGAGGCCAGCCTGGTCTACAAGAGCTAGTTCCAGGACAGGCTCTAAAAAAGCTGCAGAGAAACCCTGTCTCAAAAAACCAAAAAAAAAAAAAAAAAAAAAAAAAAGGAAAAAAAAGAATTAATATTCCAACCCCAAATCCTAGAGAAATAAACATTGTGAGACAGGAGCATGCAAACGAGAGAAAAATGGCAGAAATAAAAATGGAAATAAATAACAGGAACGGGCTTGCCTTTAGGGCTACCTTCCTCATCAGGATTTGGTGGCTCAAGGTCCTGGAGGCCTGTTCTGCACTGCCCAATGACCCTCGGTGCTGTTGCCGTGAGTAAGAATTCCGTTTACATATAACGGAATCAAAGCTGTAATCACAGTGAAATCCGTCCTCCTGGCAGGCACTCGGAGAGTGGTGACGGGGATCCTGCCTGAGTCTGGCCAAGTTGCCTGCCTCAATGGGTTGCAGATGTGTGTGCATCTCATGCAGAATATGGTGTCAACCTGGTGCTGAATTCCTCAGGGATTACACCCATATACATTTCAGACCCTTGATCTCATGGGCATCTCAACCTGGCAGAAGGGTTTGAGATGCTTGTAACCTGTGAAGACCTAACCGGGTGGCCTGATTAATGCAGGTAGAACCCACTAATCCCTGTGCACAAGGCTGATGTGCTGTGAGGGTGAGATCTGGAACT
Organism: Arvicola amphibius; assembly: GCF_903992535.2. Taxonomy (NCBI): domain Eukaryota; kingdom Metazoa; phylum Chordata; class Mammalia; order Rodentia; family Cricetidae; genus Arvicola; species Arvicola amphibius. The sequence continues at coordinate 18,295,686 of NC_052053.1, forward strand.
TGCTAACCATTCTGACCTAAGAGAGATCCTGAGAGGTTAGGAGACGAGGGGCATCCTCCTTGCAAAGACATCCATCTGCCTGGTTTTGTAAAGTTCCACTATGGAGACAGGATTAAATAGCTACTGTTTGAGGCAGTGGAGTTGGGCCAAGCTTGACCCAAACACCAACCCACCCACTACCACAGAGGCTTACCTACCTATCACAAACCTCAGCTCGCCAAACTCTCAAGCTTCCAACAAGACTCTAGCAGGCTTTCTTGGACCACCAGCCCCCAAATCATGACACAGGGACTTATTACTAATTATGAAAGCTTGGTCTTAGCTTAGGCTTGTTTCTAACTAGCTGCTGTAATTTAAATTAACCCGTTTCTGTTAATCTACATGCTGCCTCATGGCTCATGGCTTTTGCCTCTCCTCCTGCATGTCCTGCTTCCTCTCCATGTTCTCTGGCATCTCTCCCGCATCTAGATTCATCTCCTCTTCTTTCTTTCTCTGCCTGGAAGTCTCACCTAACCTCTTTCTGCCTAGCTATTGGCCATTCTGCTCTTTATTAAGCCAATCAGAAGGTGCCTTGGTAAAGACACATCTTCACAGTGTACAAAAGGATTATTTGATAATACAAGTCACAGGCTGCTCTAAACCAAGTTGCTTCAGGGAAGGCAGGTGGTCTTATAAAAGCTGATTGTCTATAACAAAGGGTCATGTAAATAAATGGCTCTTTTGATTTACAGCATACCCATCGGCATTTATGTCAATAGAGATGAAAACTCAGGAGCTACAATGCCAACCCAAAATCCTAGGGCAAGGAAACAGTGGAAGCCACAGGGAAGGAAAGTGGAAGGCAGAGGAGGAGGGAGAAAGAGGGCGAGGGGGAGGAAAAAATTATAGAGGAAATAGAAAAAAAATTAAAATGCTTTTTTGGGGGGAATAACTAATTTCCTTGGTAATAACTTGCCTAAATATGCCCCATAAGAAATACCCACTGAAAAAAGGTTTTAGAGACTATTTTAAGAAATAATTTTATATGACTCTGTAAAACAATATAAAGACGAAATGATAGTAATTTCCTAGAAAATTTAATTGGTCAGATTTAATCCATTAAATATAATTAGTTTAAGTCAGCTAATTTCCATAGAAGGAAGTTACCTCATCTGTATGTCAACTGTTGACTTCACATGACCTCCAATAGGAGACATCCCCAATTCTGTGTGAATTGTCTCAGAGCACTAAGGAACTAAGGAACACCTCCAGATTTTCTAACAAAGTAAGTATGACATGGGTAACTAAACCTAATGAAGCTGATGTAAGAGAACCAGTTAATGACTGATCCCACAGAAATGGAAGAGGCTGAACACCTCATCTCTGGGACATGGAGGGAACTTAGCCTGAAAACCCCAAGGGCCAGTTTACAAGCAGGAGGCAGGGTGCAGAGTTCTAGGGACATCTGAACTCTGGTCATTCACAACATTGCTATGACGAGGCCTGGTACTGCAGTGTCCAGAGAGATCAAAGGGACAAGGCTTCAATATTGAATCCAACAAGGAAGCTTAGCTCCCTTGACTCCAGACCAAGGCTACCATCTCATTAAGACAAACTTGAAGCAGCTGCAGCCCCTCACCCATCCATTTATATGTGTCCCAGCTTCTTCCACTTACCTCCCCCCCTTTTTTTCTTGTGCATGTGGAATGTAATGAAGAAACAACTAGCATCCTGTTGGCCTCACTCTGGTGGAGCCTACTTCTACAGAGGGTAGAAATCTGACTGATTTTTACTTTAAAATACAGCATTATTAAAAGGGGGGCATAAAAAACAAGGTCAGAAAGTTATACCAGAATGAATATGAGAAATTTTTTCTGATAAAGGACAGCAAATGACATGATTTGGGCTTTAAACTAGGCGTGTCAGCTTCTGGGTGGCTTCCTGCCACAGAAAAACCTTAGGAGACTAACGTCATAGAAACATGTACCTCTCGGGGCCTGACCTCAGAAGCTTTTGTTCTGTGCTGTAGATAGTACCAACAGAACAAGAATGTCATCATTTCTAGGAGCCTGTGAGAAGTCTCCATCTCAAGTCTGAGCACCTAATTCTCCAAAGTTTTGTGAATACATTGAAGAATGAGAAACAGTTCCTGAGATTCAAGATAACATCTGAAAAGAAAACATTGGAAAGAATGAATCTGTGGGAAATTGTGTTTCAAAAAGAGATAAGAGGGGGCTGGAGAGATGACAGTCTGGGGTGAAAGTGCTCTTCCGGAGGACCCAAGTTCAATTCCTGACACCCACATCTGCAGCTCACAGCTGACTGTAACTTCAGCGCCAGGAGACCTGAAACCCTCGTGTGACCTCTTAGAACACCTGCACATATTCTCTCTCTCTCTCTCTCTCTCTCTCTCTCTCTCTCTCTCTCTCTCTCTCTCTCTCTCTCATGCATACACACACACAAATATACATAATATGCATAATCAAAAATAAAATCTTATAAAGTGGGTAAATGCCAAAAAAGGCAATAAATAGGCTTAAAACAGGATGACCACAGGTTGAGAAGAACAGGCCTGAAAGCATCTCACAGTGACTGACTGCAGTTAATGCCTCAAGGCTGCATTGCTGCTTATTGCAGAATAATGTAAATGGGTAAATCATAGTAATATTTCAATCAGATAAAAAGGTAAATCAATAGACATCCTGTGATTGTGCCTTGAACTCTCCAAGATTCTCTCCGGCTGGAGCTTTTAAATGAATCTGTCCATCTGAGATCCTGTTTTCTCTCTTACAGTGTGGTAGATTTAGAGTCTTTCCCCAAAGTTTCCTTTGTCACTAACCTGGGCATTTCTCCAAGCCCAAAGATAGGAGGGAAATTATACACTCTTCCTACGTGGTTTTCTTTTTTAGGCAACTAGATCTGGCTCTCATCTAAGCAAAGTCTCAACCTTTTGCTGTGTGCAACATGTTTTGTTGTTTGAAATACATGCACCTCTGAGTCTTTATTAAAATAGAAAGTTTTCAGAAAAATCTGAGCTCATCATTGTACAATAAAGAGCATGTTTATAGAATTTTCTTACTAAAGATAGTCAGATTTTACAAATAAATAAAAGATTGTCAGAATGATTTAAATGTGAAAATGCCTTAAAAATCCAACCCCCTGAAAGTTGGCAGTCACTAATATAGAGTGCTTTCACCTCTGTTAATGATATAGAAGTGAAAACAGAAATAATAAATAGAGATAGCATATGTGAAGTGAAAAGAGAGTTCCTATGTGTGACACAAATATGCTAACATGACTTATGGTTAGAATTTAAAAAGTTCATTTAATGGCAGCCTATTCCTTCTCAATAACAAAATAAGTGAGTTACAGACATGCTAATTTAAGTATCTGATTAGAAACAGAATAGTAAAAGGTAAATGGTTTTGTAATGCCTCCAAAAAATCTTAATGCCCCTTCAAAGCCAGAAAATGGTAGAACTTCATGGATTAAGATTAAATGGATTTAAATTAAGATTTCAATAATCTCCCATTCTTTTTGTACTAACTATTGAGCCCAGGGCCTTGTGCATGTTAGGCAGACATTGCACTATTGAGCTATATCCACAGCCCAATAATTCCATATTTCTTTCTTCTGCTCTATTTTCCTCTTAAATTTATAGTGAGTTTTTTATTTGAAATTTATCTACCACCTCTGAATGTATCACAAATTCCCACCAATTTATTTGTATTTATCCTATGTTGTAATTTACAAATATATACCTCTGAATATCTTTTTTTATCTAAGAATTAATCATCGATGGTGGCTGCTCTTTCATTTAATATCCCAGCTGCCCAGACCTGAATAATCACACAGAAAGTATATTAATTATAACACTGTTTGGCCTGTTAGCTCAGGCTTCTTATTAATTAACTCTTACATCTTAAGTTAATTCATGTCTATTAATCTCTGTATTGCTACTAGGCAGTGGCTTATTGGTGCCAGCATGTTACTCCTTTGGCAGTTACATGGTATCTCTTTGATTCTGCCTACTCTCTCTCTTTCTCTCTCTAGATAGATAGATAGATAGATAGATAGATAGATAGATAGATATCTGCTTGGAACTACTGCCTTGCTTTATTCTGATAAGCCATTTATTCATCAACCATTAAAAGTAACACATATGTAGAAGGACATCCCACATCATCTCCCCTTTTCTGTCTAAATAAAAAGAAAGGTTTTAAATTTAACATAGTAAAATTACATATACAAAACAGCTATCAAGCAAGAATTATAGTTACAATATTTCTTTGTGAGTTTAGAGTTTCATATATAATTTATCTTTTATCATGACTAAGGAAAACTATAACTATAAATTCTTCAACTCCATGAAAGATTTCAGAAGAATATAATATTACCAAAGTAAACAGGAAATGCATTGTAAGTAACTTCCAAAACTTTAGAATTGACAGAGATATCTTGCTACCTGGACAGTCACTCAAAGTTCTTCTGTAACATTGGGGCATCCATATTCATTCTGTAGGCCCATAGTATCTGGAAGACTTTTCTATGAAGCAGGAAATTTGAAAGGCTGTTTCACCTATCTTGGCAGTTTGTCAGTTGCTTTCTTCTGTATCCTTTAGAATGTCTGACAGTTTCTTCTGTGAACCAGGAACCCTGGAGAGCCATCTTATTTTAGGCAAGTTCAGCAGTCACTTTTCTGTGAGTCCTGCATGTCCAGTTCATACAGCATACCATCAAGCAGTCCAGGTAAGAGCAGTTTTTTGCCCAAATGGCTAACAAACTCCATAAAGCAGCCTCTTTGATGCCCATCATCCTCTTGAAGTATATTGGTGCTTCCAGGAGATGTGCCTCATTGTCAAGTAAAGGTTAAGTTCTTAAAACATTTTAAATGCCATATTCTATAGGTCTTTGAAAGATCAGAAGAATACTATGCATCTGAAATATATCTCTGTACATCTAGACAACCTAACATGACTACAAGTTTGACTATTATAAATGACTATCTGTTAATCCATAATTATAATTATATTTTACATTTTTAAATGAACTCACAAACACATAATACCTTAAACAAGAGTAGAAATATACATATAACAAAATAGGCCTTAAATTTGTATCAATAAACCAAGATCCATACCAATATAAAGTATTCATCTCTATATCATATCTCCCTTATTTTTTAAAAGACGAGGTTGATTCCACCTCTCTTGGTTTTTCAATATGGCAGAGGTATGTTTACTACTAGCTCTGGGACTGCCGGGTGGGAGCCGTGCTCATCGCTCCAGCTCCAAAGACACAGTAGATGTATGTCACCATTAAGCAACTAGTAGCATGCTGCACACAAACCCCATTAAGTGCTCTGTAACTGCACCAACATAAACCAGGAAGCTGGCTCTTAAAGGAGCTGCACAGTTTTTGCTGCTAATGCTGAGTCAGGAAGCCTTTTCTTAAAGGAATCATGCTTCTGCTAGCCTCTAGCAAACAGAGCCCATCTAAGAAAATGCTGCTACCAAGAATCTATGCTTAACTCTGTTCACTTGTGTCTAGAATTCCTTTCCAATCCCTCTCAGGTTTTATGTGGGTGTAGTTGCCCTACGTTGGCATATCATTTGTAGGCAGTGACTGCCTGTAAGTTTCCTGGCAGCTCAAACCCAATTAATCACACAGAAACTATATTAATTACAATACTTCTTGACCCATTAGTTTAGGCTTCTTATTAACTAACTCTTACATTTTAAATTAACTCATTTATATTAATCTCTGTATTGTCACTAGGCTGTGGCTTACTGGTGCCATCATGTTACTCCTTTGGGAGCTACATAGCATCTTTCTGACCCTACCTACTCTCTCTCTATCTCTGCTTGTAATTCCCACCTTGCTTTACGCTGCTAAGCCATTGACCAAAACAACTTTATTCATCAACCAATAAAAGAAACACATATACAGAAGGACATTCCACATCAATTAATTTCCAATATTTTCCATTTAAAAACTCAAGAAGTATCTGAAGTATACACAGGACCTCTCCCTGTCTTTACAATTGACCTGCACAATTGATTTCATCATGTGTCTGAAGAAAGTAGGAAGCATGTCCTTTTCCCCCTGCTGTGCTGAAACACTTGCTCTTCATCCATTGCTCATGCATCTTTGTTAAAGACGTAAATGTGCGTACTCCTTTGCAACATGCTAACTCCAAGCTCGTTTGAGCACTACATAGAATAGCTACTTTATACCAATTTTCCAGAATGTATGGCGCTTTCTGTACTACAGGGATCTCTTTACTAAATGAACAACTTTGCTTTATATGACACAAAAAGTATTGATTTAAACAGCTGAACAAAACATGAATTTTAAATGTAAACATTAGAAATAAATCTTTTTTATAGAATGATTAGAAATCTTTCACAAATTAGTTTTAAATTTTTCACTTAAATACACATCAGCAGAAGAGAACTTGCTCCCAGCTCATAATTGTATAACATAAAAGTCTCTGAGGGTCTGGACAAAAGTAATTGGCCAAAGCAAAGAAACAAAATATGGATGGCATTAGCATTTCCTAGACCAGAGAGTTGGAATGGTCATGGGATAATTAATTTTCAACTGAACAGAAGGCAAAGTACCATTCAAATTAAATAAGGAGATTAAGGCAGGGGACACCAAGTATACATTTATGCTTACTAAGGTTACAGTCTCGGAACATGGCTCATTTATGAGCGGGTTACTTAATACAGTGGACAATGTAGATATTGTAGATATTTTAGCCAGACAAGGTGGTGCACACCTGTAATCCCAGCATTTAGGACTATGAATTCTAGGTCAGTGTGGGCTGCAAAGCGCGATATTATCTCAATAGAGAAAGGAAAGCAAACAAAACAGGTTTGGTTTTTGCTTTCAGTAGCAAGACCATGAGTGAAGTGGGTTTTAAACCAGCATGTGCATTAGAAATTGCTAAGAAGACGCTGTGAAACGGGGTACTGGGATAAGCAGCATTCATTCTCTAGATTATGTGGACCCTGCCTTAGATGTATACAGGCAGACATGTGGGTCTGTTTGAGTCACTAGCTTTCATCAGTACCTTAATTTAAGCCCTGATGAGCCAAGACATAAGGCAGGAATACTGAACTCGTGACTGGGTGGCAAGTCACCCTAGAGAAAGAAATAGGATGTCTGCCATACGGAGTTCACAGAGGCCTTCAGGAAATTCACCAAGTAACACTGCAACTGGCCTGTCTCTGTGGTACTGTTTCCAACTTCATTGGATTTAGGAAGTTTTCAGTGAGCATTTTTCCTGTTCCTTTTTCTTGAATACAGTAGGAATCAGAAATGTAAAATATAATCCTTATTCTCACAGGCACATTGTAAAGATAAACATACATAGACAACACACAAAACCACATTCAAAGAAAAGCTACCCAAACAAATGGCAAAGGAAAATAAATGAACAAGAAGGCCGGAGAGAAGCAGCTGGTACGGTGGGGCCTGCAGGCAGATTGCAGGGACAGGAGGGGAGAATTCATTGTCATCATCACAAAGAGCTTTTGTGATGTGCTTACATTTCTGTATGTAATATTTTTAAGAGAGATAATATGGTGGTTTGAATGAGGCTGGTCCACATAGGCCCATATATTTAAATGCTTGGTCCTCAGTTGCGGAAATGTTTTGGAAAGATTAGGAAGTGTGGCCTTGTTGGACGAGGTGTGTCACTGGAGGTGGGCTTTGAGGTTTCAAAAACCCACACCAGGCCCAGTCTCTCCCTTCCCCCACCCCCAGGTCTCTCTGTCAGGGAAACTCTCAGCTACCGTACCAGTGACATGCCTGTCTGCTTCCTATAATGATGGTCATGGACTAACAGCCTAAACCCATAGGCAAGCCTCCAAATGCTTTCATTTGTAAGCCTTGCTCTGGTCACTGTGTCTCCTCACAGCAATCGAGAAGAACCTAGGGCAAGTGCCTAAGACTACTCTGAAAGGTGGAATTATAGACCAGAAAAGGAGTCTGCCTAGAATCCACCAAAGCAGCACTTTACCAGTGGTTCTAGGAGCCTAAAATTTCAACTTTCAATGTTCTGACAACTTCCCAGACACAAACACCTAAGAACTTGGCCATGCTAGCTAGTTCTTTGCCCAGGGCTTAGAAGGTTAGTCACATACAACACTTCCTTCCCCTCACTGGAAATCAGTCAACAAATGCTGGGTTTCACTGAAGGATTCCACTAAGGCCTGCCGTCATAGGTCAGCATCTTGCAAGAGGTGCATTAAATCTCAAAAGAAGTAAAATGCTTCCATCTAGTGGTTGATATACAAAACTGATGTAAACACCACCGTGAGATCATATTACCCAGAAGCCACCAACGCCCAGGATGTGAGGGGGGAATGCATGTTTCCAGGGTCTGCAAGCAGTACAGCTACACAAAGCAAACAAACATTTCAAGACTTCAGATTCTACGTCACACAAGAGGAAGGTGTTTCTGTTTTAAATACCACGGGTGCCCTATGGAACTCTGGCTGTCCTCTGCTACCTCAGATCGTCTGGACCAGCCGAGGTCTCTCCCCTTTCCCATTTTAGATTGGTTTCTCCAACTAACAGAACTGACAGAAACACATGGGGAGACACACAGTAAAGACAGGCAGCGGTGTCCACCACACAGAATAAAATCAGAGATCAGGTGACGCGTTATGGGGATCCCAGACATTTAAGTTAGAACCACGCCCAGTTTTATCTTGTATCCCGTATTGAAGGTGCCATAAACTGACACAACTCCAGATAGGACAGATCCAGGAAACTTCCTGTGGTTTCCGATTTAGGTTGGAGGCTTTGGGAACCTCTGGGTCAACAGGACAGAAGCAGGAAAAATTCCCGAGGGCCTGGAACTTCTCAGGGTATGTAACCCCTAGGAACGGTCTGCTCCCGGTACTATCAGCCCAGAGAGGATGCAAGGCCTTGGGTGTCTAGGCATCTTAGTCTCTGGGAATCTCACTGGTAACTCCAAAATATTGCAAGATAGTTCACCAGAGAAGAGAGGGACATCCCTAAAGCCAAATCTAAAGTCTGTATTGCTGATTGGGAGCTGCAGAGGGAACGTGCTGAAATCACACAGCCCCAAGCCTTACAGTTCTTAGCATTTTATGCATCAAATCCATACCCTGGTTGCACATTTTGGTTTGCAAGAAGTAGAACCACACTATACGAAAAAGCAGGGACTTTTCACTAGGGGGTTTCCCAGCCACATCCTGGAACCGTTGCCTTAGCCTTCACTCTGTTTTGGCACACGAGCCAGGTCTTTGTTGCTGTTTTGATTGTGTGGCTGCCGGCATTCTGGGTTCCAAGTCCTGGGTGGCGCTCCTATCATGGCATCACCGTGCTAAAGTCTGAGGGCTTGCAGGCAGTCTGGGGACCTGTTACCTTGTCTCCAGAAGAAGTGCTCTTCTCTTGCTGGGAGCCCCAGGAAGACGTGATTCTCCACGTGTGCTTCATTCTCCAGCCGTCGACACCTTTTTCCTCTTAATTAATCTGGCTAACCCTTCCCAGCTCTGTACGATGGGCATGGTACACAGACTGTGCTTAGTCCTTGTGGGAATGAATAAATAAATGAATGGGAACGAAAGGATAAAATGAGTGGGTGGCTATACAAAGAGATATCCCTGTCTCTCTTTGAACAAAAATGCCCCCCACTTTGAGCACATACATCAGCCTCCAAGGCTTGTGGTGCTGGCCCCAAGGCCATTGATTAACGCTTCAATGGGAAGGGTTGGGAAGCCTGCACTGGCACTTACACACCAAAGCACAGGGAAGAAATGCAGAGAAGGTTGAGGTTTGTTGCTGAATTCCTTGCCCATGTGGCAGTCTTCCGTGGCCCACAGAGTGAACCTTATGCCAGGTTCTTTCTGGAATGTTACTATAGGTTCTGTAAACAAAGTCCTCAGAAGGCAACACAGGGCTGAATCAATCCCTGGCTTCTCTGTGTCTGTACTCAGCATCGTTTGTGGGTCAGGGACTCTCAAAATTCTCACTGTGATCCAATGATGCTGGCATCTGTGATTTAATGAGATTGCTATTAGTATTTATTTGATTTTGTGTGCATGGAGATTGTGTCTGTGCACCACATCTGTCTGCCTGATGCTCAGGGAGGCCAGAGAAAGCATCCATTGCCCTGGAACTGGAGATCCAGACAGTTGTGAGCCACCACATGGGTGCTGGGAGTTAATCCTGGGTCCTATGGACTAAGAGCCAGTGTTGTTAGCCTTTAAGACATCTTCCCATGCCCAGATTGGCAATGTTGGATGCTTCGTGCTTAGAATGACTGGTTTGCCCTAGCAGCCGCAGGCTGGGAACATCCTTCATCTGCAGGTGTTTGTTTATACCGGGCTCTAAGCTTTTCCAGAAAAGCCTTTGTTTGTTTCCCTCACTGCTGGTTTGGAGCTTCCTGCTCCTCAGCTCCGTTCCTAAGCTCTGTGCCGACAGTGTTATGTTCGGAACAGCCTTTTTCTGGAGAGCTTGATTGCATCGTAGTGTGACAGACTGCAGGAGAATTCTCATGTATCTACCTCACACTGTCAGCACCATGGCATAAATAAAAAGAGACTCCCGCTGTCTGCCTGGGCACAGAGACAACTGGAGGACAGGACTGTCTTTCAGCTAGAATTCCATTTCTCTAAAGAACATTAGGTATTGGAAGAAGTAGGGCACAGGAGGAAAAAAATACAGAATGACATGCCTGCACACACACAGGCACACACACATACACACTTATGCAAGCACAAACACACGCACAATCAAAGGCAAGCACACACATGCACACACAGATGCACACACATTCAGCCCCGTGTCTTACAGAGCTCCATTGGTCTTTTTGATGAGTATTATATTTTTCTAGTTTTACTTTCTTTGGCCTCTTTCAACATCTAACATTTTTGACTTCCTCCATTACCCATTTCTAAAAGATAACCTTTCTTCCCAGAGCTGCCCTCTGGTTGTTAAGAAACCAAGCAACTTTGGGCAGAATGTATGAATTCCATTAAACAATAACTCATATTGGTAAAAATGTCTTTTGCCAAGAAGACAGTCTTAAAACATAAAAGTATCTACTGCTTTGCTGTGAACTTTATGGAATATATGGTTTGCAAGATTGGTGTTTGTACCAAACAATATCACTGGCTGTGCTCCCTGCCACTTACCCTCTGCGTCTGCCAATAACACCTCCCTTTGGATTCAGTCTATAATCTTAGTATCTCTGCTTACTTCCCCTTGGTCTACTGATCATGCCATCTACCGCCAACTGTCATTTGTATGCTATTGGCAACACAAATGATGCCAAAAAGTTTAACTCCCGTCTCTGATTATCAGTTTTATACGTTGACTACTCAGCTGATTTCTGAAATCTTTGTTCTCACCAATCTGGATTCCAGTTTTTTGGCTCCTATAGGATGTCTAAGCTTGTCATTTATAGACTAAGTAACTAACTCTCCCCTTGGGTATCTTATTTTGGAAGACTCTATGAAGTACATCTTAGCGATCTCATGTGGCTAGTCCCCTTGAACTAGCAGGTTAAGAAGTTTCTTTGTTGGGTGTAGTTTTATTCTATCCCGTCTCAGTTATTACTTCCTTCCATTCCTTTTAAAGTTATTTTATTTTTATGTGTGTAAGTGTTTTGCCTGCAGGTATACATGTGCACCATTTGCATGCCTGGAGCCCAGGGAAGCCCTCTGGGACTGAAGTTACAAACAGTTGTGAGTGGCCAGGTGGGTGCTGGGAATCAAACCCAGGTCCTCCGCAAAGAGCAGCCAGTGTTCTTAACTGCTGAGCCCCCTCTCCAGCCCCTTGCTCCTGCTTCGCAGCACAGCAAACACATTGAGTGCTTCTCTCACGAATTTATCGGTCGTAGGCACTGGGGTTGCTCCCACCTTTTAGCCGCATAAATGATGCTATGGTGGCATAGTTTATAGCATCTTTCCCAGCTGAGATCTGCTCAAGGTAAATATCTGTCACAGGAGAGCACAACATACACGTGAGGGAGCCAGAACCTGAAGGCTCAGTGTGACATCAGGAGTCAGGAACACAGAAGCAGGTGTCACTTAACATGGTAAGGGTACATGCCTTACTGTAACAAGACTCTTACAATTAGATTACATCAAGAGGTAAACTTTGGATACTGCTAATTACACAAAATTTATAAAAGAAAATTGCCAGAAGTTCCAAATAAAAGGATTAAAAAGTTTCAGTTAAAAGCACAAGGAGTTAGAATCAGCCAAGAGTCATGCATGTTGACAGAAGAGGAGAGAGGATCAAGTGGTTTTCACATAACTACAAAAAACTATAAAGTACAACTTAAAAACATCAATCACAAATAATCCACATAGTGTGAAAAAAGGTAAAATATTCCAGAATCACAATTTTATTCGGTATGCCTTGTTCATCTTCCTCACAGATTCATGTCTGACTAGAAGTTGTTATCACTGGACAGGAAATGCCCTTACTCACTGAGCCTTCTTACAACCCATTATATTAAAGTTTTAAGTAAAAACTGACCTTCCTTTAGTAATTCCATGCAGTGCACTGCTCCCACAACTGTGGCCCGTCCCTTCTCTCCTCGTCCTCGCCCTCCTGCCTCCTTCCTTCGTCTTCACATGAGTCCCTCTGTATATCAGTCGCTTTCCCATTGCTATATTAAAACACCATGGCCAAGGCAACTTACAGGAGAAAGAGCTGATTTGGGATTTTAGTTCCAGAAAGATTGGAGCCCCCGTCATACGGAAAGTGTGGCTGCAAGTGGCCAGGACGGGAAGTTCCAAGTTCACATCCTCAACCACAAAACCTGAAAGCTGTGTGTGTGTGTGTGTGTGTGTGTGTGTGTGTGTGTGTGTATGTGTGTCTCTGTGTGTGGCACTGTGCATGTGTAATTGTTAAATGTTTTTAATTAACTATAAAAATCCTTTGATTCTGGAGAATGCAAACTCCAGGGAACATGTCCTAGATAATTCTGCCCTAAATCAAATCTTACAAATATTATGTAAACTACAGGAGATAAGACATCACCATTATCTTTTTGGAAGATCATTTTCATGTCTTAAGCATCTAATAAATTTTTCCTAAAGGGCTTCAAAATGAAGAAAAGGAGGAAAGGGAAGAGGAGGCAGAGGACAGGGAAAATAAGTACATTGGTGTCACAGGAAACCAGACCTTAGCACAACTGACGCCATGATGGAAGGACCATTCAGGCCTTGGAACCCCGGCACATAGACAGCCCCACCAGACAAGATGAGAACAAAGACCTAATCCATCAATGTCTGTAGTTCTAGGAAAGTTCCAAAATGTAATAACCTTGCCCTTTGACTTCTGTAGTTCTGATTCTGGCTAATTGTTCTTGTTAACTGGGGTATGTCAACCAAAGATGAAGATTTTGCATATAGAAGCCTACCTTAGGGCTGTACTGGGATTATGAATACCCAGTGAAGTCACCAGTAGGCTCATAAAGTCTTTCTTTTGGCTTACACCCATGTTCAAGTAGTCTCCTCTGAGGGATAACTCATACTATCCATAATATTACTATCTAGTTCTAATCCCAGAACTCAGGAGGCTGAGGCAGGAGAATTAGGAGTTCTAGACCAGTACAAAATAAGACTATCTCAAAAATTAAATTAAAAAAATCAATAAAAGAAAGACATATTTCACTACAGTCTTCGTGCCAAATTTCCTATGGAAATCTAATGAAAACAGAAAGAACTAACAGAACAATTCATGAAAAAGGAATAGCCAGAATGACACGGAAGAGGCTTGGGCAGCTACTGAGACTGACTTTCCTGTAAGTGAACCCTAGGGCACAGAGCCACATCTTCCAAGTGTTCCCTGGAGGAACAGGCCTGGAAATGAGCAAGTCTGGCTAAGAGCAAAAGTCAGCAGGCTATGGCTTATATGGGGCAGACCACAGAGCACTGCCTCAGTCAGTCCCCAGGGCCAGTGGTGACCTCAGGTCATCCCATTAGCCATTGCTGGGGAACAATAGCTCCAGTCAATGCCATACTTCCTGCAGCTCGTGAGTCCAGCATCCACAGCAGGCTCTGGCAGATGACATAATTCCCCCGTGGAGTAGAGCGGACCTGCGCTCCCCAAGGAGGGGTAGTCTCCACAAACCAAGTACAAGACCTCATGTTTGATTGGATTAAGGAAGTGAGGAGGGAAGCCATAAAGAAAGGGCATTGCCGGGACAATGGAAATATTTAAGGGAGCCATACACAAAGTATGTTTTGTCATCGTTAAAATTTTGAATGTGATCGTTTTCCTCACACAGAGAGTGTTCCTGTGCAGATGGAAGAATTTATGGCAAAAGTGTGATGAAATCTAAACTTCCCCACAAGCAATTCGGTCACAAAGATAATATTAATGTATATGTGTTCACATAACTACCTACACATACATGTCAGCTTGAAAACATAAATGCCTATATGTTTGCATACAAGTATATATGTGTATATAGAGACTGAGAGAGAAATGCCGGGTATTCAAATCTGTGAGCCCATGGGAGGCATTTCTTGTTCAAACCACCACATGAGCCATTACCATGCAGGCATGTTTTATTAGCCTTTCTTCCTGAACTCCATATCCAACATAGCATTTACATGTGACATGTAAATACAAGAGCACAGAATGGTCTAAAGAAGTAAAGACAGCAAATAAGAACAAGAGACTTTTTTTTTAAGACAGAATATCACCACATAGCCCTGGCTGTCCTGAAACTATCTAGGCTGGGCATGCCTCAATTAAAAGAGATCTGCTTGCCTCTGCCTCCCTGGAACTGGTGGGTACCACTATGACTGGTGGAAAGAGAAATTTTAACCTATCAAAAATCATTCTTGAAGTAAGCTGACTATCTGGCTTTTGTTCTGTACTCGGAGTTGTGTGTATTTTATGGAATACTTAATTAAATATTTGCAGTATTTTAAATCAACTACTATCTTTCAGTTCTAGCTTTCCTTTTGGTTGCCTAAATGCTACAGATGTCATGGATGTTATCTCATGAAGAATGGTAAATCATAATTTTACAAAAGATTGGTCTTTAATATCTGAATTATTACAGCCATTTTTTTGGTGAGGAATAATTGTATTTGTCCTGTTATTTTGGTATTACAGAAATCCGGTATCATTTTAAAGCACTATCTTTCCCATGTAGTAACTACTATTAGCAGGGATGGAAGTCAGGTGTGGAGGAGAGCTGAGTTCCAGCACAGCTGTCTTCTACTTTATCCCGCAGTCAGAAAGTGAAATGGGACTCTAATCACTGCAGTTTTTCAATATTGCTCATTAACTGTTCATTGGTACAACATAATACTGTGTAGTCTTTTAAATCTCACCTAACCATCTTATATGACATCTTAATACTCATGTAATCAAGAAATGTGTGTTTGTAAGGTACTAAATATGTTGTTCTTGAAAAGATACCTCTTGGTATGGAAGAAAAGTTTTAGTTAAGATCTTCAGGTGTCATTAACAAGACCCAGTGGAGTAAAAGTTAATTTATGAAGTAATCAGAAGTCCAAGCAGGCCAAAAGCCTTCCCACAGCCTATGTTGCCTATTAGCACATTTAATAGAAGTAATAGAACCAAGTCTTACTGGCTATACCAAGTCAACATTCTTCCCTTTGTTCTTAGTAAGAAAAAGTTTCTGTGCTTTTGTGCTAAGAGTTTGGGTTTAAAGTGGTTATGCCCACAAATGGATCTCTTTTTGAAAATTTAAAATAAGCTTTTGGTTGTGTGATATTTTGTTTGTGTTCTGACAAAGCTTGCCTGGAGATTAGAGGGTGGAGTGAACTTCGATTTAACCACAGAAACTGGGCATTGGTAGCTCACAACTATAATCCCAGCACTCCTGGCTCACACCTTTAATCCCAGCACTTGGGAGGTGGGACAGGAGCTGAGTCTTTTTGGACACAGGAAGGAGACAGGTAGGAAGCACCTTGCAGCTGCTCCTGGTTCTCTGAACATCCAGGTTTTTACCCGGATATCTGTTTCCTGGTCTTTATTGATTAAGAGTAATTAGATTTATGCTTCAGTTTTTGCCAATTTAAACACTGGACTTTTTTCTTAATCCAAATTATATTGAATAATGAGAATCATTTTTATGGAAGTCATAAAAAGTTCAACCCTTGTAAACATAAAATCTTGTTTCAAGTGGGGCATGAAGTCTTTGAGCAAACAGTCCTGACAGCACAAAATCAACACGAGAACTCAGTCACATCCCCGTTTGTAGTTTTACCAAAATCAAAATTAGGATTATTTCGATCATGAGGATTATATATAGGAGTATACCGAAGGAAACCTCAAATAAGCTCAGACGTCTTTACGGTACCTAAATCTAAAAGAATTATGAAGTTCAACACAGTGAGAATTGGTAGAAATGTTGTTGAAGGGGTGCAGAGTGTCACTTGGGGTACCCACTTGTCAAAGCAGCTGAAGATGAGTTCCCCCCCACAGCTTTTCACAAGCCAGCAGCGAAGTTTACACGAAGCTCCACATGATTTTCAGAAGTTGGCACAGGGTTGAAATGAGCAACATGAACACAAGAACTTATCTCCTTGCTGCAGTAGCAAAGGAGATGCCTGAAGGACCTAGCCCAGTCCTTTCCTTCCAGGCTGGAATGAGTCTTTCATATGTGTCTTTTGCCCAAGCAATGAAGTCACCTGGTTTGAGCGCCTATCTTCCTAGTTCTTCACCTCCTTTCATTGCTGAAATACTTTGTATCTAATTCTTACTTTTAGTTATCTATGAGCTTAAAAAAATTTTTATTATAATAGTATAAGGGTGTCTTCCTTTGTTATAGATGGTATATAAAGTCCTTTGTTTTTTAGTGGGTATCCGTTACTGATTTTATGAGTAGATTGTTTTCTAAAAGGTATAGATCTTAAATTACAGGAACTAATGGGTAGGTAGGGCTTGCACTAACAAATCCTAACATTCTAGTCAATTTGACAATTAGTGCCATTTGTTAGTTCAATGAACCATCTAGTGAGCTGACGGTCACAGTCACAGTGAAAGTTTTGTCCAGTTGGCCACATTATACAAACAGAATTAAATATTTGCCTACAAAAATAAGTTTCATCATTGCTATGCAATTGAGTGGAAATGTGGCAAGTAAGAATAACTCTTTTTGAAATTTTTTATTTAATTACCATGCATGTGATTGATGTGTGTGGGTGTGGATGTGTGTGCTTTAATACCCAAGTGGGGATCAGAAGATTTGTGTTTTCTACTTCTGTATTTTAAAAAAGCTGTTTTTAATGTGTATGATGAGTGCTTTGTTTGCATGTATGTAACTGTACCAAATGTGTGATTGTGCCTTCAAAAACCAGAAGAGGGCCTTGGATCTCCTAGAAGTGAAGAAGTGATGATTGTCAGCCACAATGTGGGTACTGGGTTGGAACCCAGGTCCTGTGTAAAAGCGGAAATGCTCTTAATTGCTGAGCCATCTCACCAGTCCCTCTCTGTCTAATTTTATGTGGACTTAGGGGATTGAGTTCAGGTTGTTGGGTTTGTGTCATAAGTCGCTGACCTGCTGAGCCAGGTCAGAATAATCAGCCCAGAGTATTCATTTTTAATAGAATTTTTCCTATTGCTGTTGTGGTGATTTGAAGGAAAACGGCACGCAAAGAAGTGGCGCTATTAGAAGCTGTGGCCTTGTTGGAGGAAGTGTGCAGCTGTGGGGGCAGGCTTTGAAAACTCTTTTCTCAAGCTTCCCTCAATATGACACTCAGTCGACTTCTTACTGCCTCTGAGTCAAGATGTAGGGCTCTCAGCTCTGGTACCACACCTGCCTGCACGTCATCACGCTCTCCATGATGATAATGGACTGAACCTCTGAAACTAGAAGCGACCCCTTGCCCAATTAACTGTTGCCGCGATCATGGTGTCTCTTCACAGCAATAAAAACCCTAAGTAAGACAAAAGTTGGTACCTGGGACTGTGGTATTGTTGTGATAGGCCTAACCATGCTTTTGTTTGGAGGAATATGCACTTTGGTCCCTTGGGTTAGGCAAGCAGTGGAATGCTTGAAGATCTGCTTCATGGGGAACACTGGCAGGAGCATGGAAGACAGTGGTGCTGATGATGATTTAAAATGTTGGTAATTCACTCAGGGAGTTTCAGAGAAGAATTTTAGTATGCTGCCTAGAGAGTTCTTGTGATATTTTGACGATGACAGTGTTTGCCCTTGTCTAGAGTCTGAACGAGGCTAAAGTGAAGCATTTTGGATTAATTCATTAGCAGAAGAAACCTCAAAAGTGCCGAATATAGACTCTGTCATGTGGATATTAATGATAATTCTAATGAGATTTATAGTAGCAAACTGAGCATGGTAAATTACAAAAAGAACATTTGGGGGAGAAAAAGAGTACCAGGAAGTGGAATGGAGCTAAATCCTATGTTCAAGGAGATTTACAGATTAACAAATAGACTAAAGAGGGGGTGACCTCAGGGCAAGATCCCATCCTGCTTAGTTTCTAACTTGTGGTGAAAAAAAAAAACTAAAAAAAAGCTTGTGTCCATGTGGTGGTGCATGCCTTTAATCCCAGCTGGGATTTAATTCCCACTGGGAAGGCAAAAACTGGCAGACCTCTGAGTTTGAGGCCAGCCTGGCCTAAGGAATAAGTTCAAGGACAGCCAAGTTTAGGCAGTGATAGAAAACAGAAAGCTGATGAAGATGTAATTAAATAAGGGGGTCATGTTCCATCCCCAAGAAGCAGCAGAACTTTGCAGCTTCAGCCACATAATTCTGGCTTTAAAGTTTAGGACAGAAGAAAGTAGTTATGGAATAAAGCCACTAAGGTCAGGCATGTGTCAGGGGTGTCCCTGAACAGAGGTCTAGTAGAGAGGCCACTACCTGAAATTGTGAAGTTAAAGCTTGGATTGCCTTGGAGAACCTAAAATGTTAAAGATGCCAGAGTTATGGGATACCTGCTGAAAAGAGCTACTAACTGGGAGTGGAACCAGCCCAAGGGAAAGAAGCATGTTGCAGTTGTCAAAGTTGAACAGAGTTGGAAAGCTGAAAAACATTTTGATTAAGGGCTTGGAGTTTGCCCAGCTTGTTGTAGGTCCTGCTTTGGTCCAGCCTTTCCTTACTATGCTCCCTTACCTGCATTTTAGAATGGTAATGTATATCCTGTTCCACTATGTAGAAAGTATGTGATCTGCTTTTTTTAATTTTTACTTTTATAAGGGGATTAGAGATAAGAGATTGTCATGCATCTCAGAAGAGACTTTGGACTTTAGACTTTGAAACCAGATGAGACTGTTAGAGACTATGGGACTTTGGAAGCTGGGCTGAATGACCTTTTTGCATTATGATATGACTGTAAGTCTCTGGGGGCCAGGAAGTGGAATGTGGTGGTTTGAAAGAAAATGGACCCAAAGGGAGTGGTGGTATTAGGAGGTGTGACTTTGTTGAATGAAGTGTGTCACTGTGTGTGTAGGGGAGTGGGGGTGAGTTTTCTCAAGCTTCACTCAGTGTAAGTTAGTCAATTTGTTGCCTCTGAGTCAAGATATAGTACTCTCAGCTCTGGTACCACGTCTGCCTACACACCGAGCCCTGATGATAATGGACTGAACCTCTGAAACTGTAAGTGAGCCCCACCCACCATTAAACGTTTCTTTATAAGAGTTGCCATGGTCAAGGTGTCTCTTCACTGCAATAAAAAACCCTAACTAAGACAGCTATGACAGTAGATAACTGGCAAGGGAAAGTGTTACCCAATAAGAAAGATAAGCTTAGCATTGGGATCAAATATGAATGCCAAGAAGTAGGGACCTTTCTTCCATCTTTCCTTTCTATTGCAGATACTACCTTCTACCTATTATACTTGGGGTCGTGGTCTTAAGAGTGAGCCTTAGACTTGCAGCAAAGCTGAAAGTAGAATTTCCAGCAACATGAATGGAGAGGTAGAAACTTGATTAGGAACTGCCAGGTAATCTGTGCCCATCGAGACCATGTTTGGGAGATTCAGGACAGAGGCTGAAGGAGACGATGACCATGTTCTGCTAAAGGTTAAGGCAGCAGCCGTATTAAAGAGGGTCATCCAGCAGTGTACCCACGAGAATGTTGACCCTCCTTATCTCGGGGATGATAAGAACAAACAGAAGAGGACAGATGATGTCCCCGTTTGGAGCCACGTGGCCTGAAAGCTAACCAAGGAATACTGAAGTCAGTCCAGCTGCAAACTACTCACACATCAAGGGTTTGCCTGACGTCACACACAAGGCTGCTGCCAGCATGACTGGGAGAAGGAAACCCCTGCAAAGATTTGTCAATCCTTTAATATCAAAAATGACTTGCCTCAAAGAGGGCACCCAGGTGAGCACAGAAACAATGGGGAAGAGAAGAGCAGGGGGAGCCATTCTCACCCAAACCACCAGACTCCACTTGCTGGTATCCACCGGCATATGGCCATGCCAGATCGCGAAATGTGTTTAGTACAACTTCAGTCCTTGGGTGTCTATGCTGCTGTGAAGTCTAAAGTCCAAATTCTCTCTGAGACTCAATATCTGTTTCGAATCCCTGTAAAATTAAAGAAAAAAAATAACTAAAACATTGTATACTTCCAACACACAATGGTACCCGATATACATAAACCATTCCAGAAGGGGGCATAGTAGGGAAATACTGGACCAAAAACCAGAACCCAGCAGGGAGAAGGTCAAATCCTGAAGCTTCATGTCCCTTGTTAGAGGCTTAGGCAGCTCTGCCCTTCTGGCTTTGCTGCCTGCAACACACTTCTTTCTTTGGGGGCAATTTCCCTCTGTCTGACATTCTCTCCTAGGCAGTTAGCAGTTATCCCACATTCTGGAATGTACTAGCTGGGCTTTTTTTAGTTGGACCTGATGACATGTTTTGTTCTCTCTCTCTCTCTCTTTCTCTCTCTCTCTCTCTCTCTCTCTCTCTCTCTCTCTCTCTCATCTCAGCTTTGACTATGTTGCCAAGAGACTGAGATAGGGGAAATTTTAATTAGACAATTTGTTGTTAGGTTTTCAATTTAAATACACACACACATATATACACACACACACACAAATATACCCCAGGCCTTAAGTGGTCCTTTCATGTAAAAATTATCAAACATAAAATCTCTGTCAAGTCAGGTGGTTTTTAAGGGTCACTAAAAGCAATTGAATGTTTGAAGAAAGGGATCAGCCCCAGGTTCTACAGGGAGTATCGAATTCTGACTTGAGGAGTTTTTTCATTAACTTACTATTTTGTGATTGGTTTAATAAATTGTATCAGTGTTTTATGTGCACGTATGTCTGTGTACCATATGCATGAATGTCCAGGGAGGCCAGAGGAGGGCAGTGAACACCTGGAACTGAAGTCAGACACAGCTGTGCACTGCCATGTGGGTGCTGGGACTCAAACCCTGGTCCTCTGGAAGAGCAATCAGTGTTCTCACCCCATGAGCTGTTGGGACCATATGGAGTCCTGGCCTCCAGCTGCTCTTCTGATCTGTACTTTCCTTCTGATTTGAGTTACTAAAAGCTGTGTCAAAGTTGTTTACCAGCTTTGCTTCACGAGCACGTGTTGCCTTGGCCTTGAGGATCAGAGGATGAGGTTTTCACCTGTTGGCCCACTTGACTGTGTTGGGTATATAAGCCTCCATGGTGCTATTGAATAAAGGGCTTCTTACCAGTGACTAGAGGTCCGTGTCTCTGTCTGTCTGTCTCTGTGTGAGTCTTTGTTTCCAGCCCCTTGTCCGAAGCTCACAAACTGTATGGTAGCACATAGAGCGCAGACAGGCGTTGTGCGCTGCACTGAGCCATCCTTCTAGTCCCAAACCTTAAGAATCTTTACTAACTCTTGACCATAGTACCTTGGTTTCACCCGTGTCATCTTTTAATCTTTGTCAAATGTTTACAACATACTTTAACCATCTGCATTGTCCTCGTTTACCTATTTCCATTTTTAGTAATGCCTTTTACACAAAAATCTATCATTTTTTTAAAAAAATCTTTCTCATCTAACTTCGTGTTTTCTATAACATTCTTTATATTAAAAAATTACAACTTCTTCCTAGTTGATGGCTCCCTTTTTTCCTTTATATAAGTTAGAAAATGCTTCCTTCTTTATAAAATATCTCTGTCGTAAGTGAAGGCACAGAGAGCTCTCGGAAACCCTGAGAATAAGGAGTAGCTTGAATATCTCACGGTTACATGCAAAATGTGCTCCAGGAATTTCTGTCCTCCTAATAAAATTCAAATTTGCTAATGTTCAGTTTCTTCCACAGCAGGCATTTGGGGCCTTTGCTCTTGAAAGTCTCTTGTTTTGGGTACAATACAACTAACAACCCATTAAAGCCTGGCATTTCTGCTTTTACTCTGTTTTTATCTATTTTACTTCTTGGTCCTCTGTTTACCTATGTAGTAAGGATGTGAATCATTTAACCAGCTTTTCCCTAAATTGTTTTCATTCCGTTTTAAAGCTCAAAGCACAGATACCTTGTAAAAGAGTTGAGCATAGTTGACACTTGAGACATAACGAAACACATTGAGATGACTCACTCGCATCTGTAAACTTGGAGATGACGTTGGTAAAGCACTAATTAGACAGCGATAGTTTGGCTTTTTAAAGGACCATTTTTCCCGTTTAGTCCCAGTCTTTCAGATTTGTATTATACCAATGTTTGGCCAGGGCAAGGATCTCGAAAAACATGTTTTTGCAAAAAGGCAACAATATAGGGATAGAGGAAGAAAGCACACACAGCCAGGAAAGTTTCCATATCAAATATCATAATCACATGTTTAAAGGTCACACTAGAATGTGAAGACACACACACACACACACACACACACAGCTTAAATTAGGCATTACTGGAAGAGCAAAACCAATTCCATCAATGAAAAATGAGGGATGAAATGGACACAGATTTTACTATTCTGTTATATGCAGGAATCTTAGGAGGAGATTGAGTTTTTTCCCCATGTTTTAGACCCAAGATAAGACACAGAAAACTAAGCAGAAACAACCACCACATGAAAATATCATCAATTGCAGTAAGTCAGGGAGTACTTCCGGTAGAAACAGGGTCGGAAAGTTGTTCTGTATCTGTGACTCATAAGAAAATTGACATCCCATGGGGAAGCTCGGTGTGTCCACTGTGGTTAAGATCTTTCCTGTTTAAGAACGAGCCAGCAGAGGAAGTCACCTGTATTCGGCTTCTTATCAGAGTCCAGATCACGTGACCCCAGCATTTCTGTGTTTTGCATTTATCTTGCAACGCCACTTCGGATAATACCCAGAGTAGTACAAGGATGCAGAGAAGTGGTCCCAGACAATGGGTAGGGAACTTGCATTGAACAGAGGAGGAAGAACTCATGGGGGAAGCACACAAATTAAAGTTGAATAAATCAAAAAGCTGAAGGGAGGGGGTGAGATTCTAAGCACAAGCTATAAATCATAGACAAGTGGAGTCTAGCGATGGGCAATTGTCCATGTTGATGCTTTGGGGAGATTTTGGGGATGCCACTACAGTGGTGTGATGGAGGCCTTGCTCCATGAGTTCTTGGACTGTGTTCTGAACCTGCGCACTTGATTTCAGGGAAAAATCATAAACTGAAAACAGTAGATACATCAAGGAGATAAGGACTCTAGCGTGTTCGCAGCTTTGCCTTTTTCTTCTTTGCTTTTGTCTTCCATTTGACTAAAAACAAGGGTTGCACAGGTGACAATGGGGTAACACTGTATAAGTGGCTGGCCTGCCTGCCTGGTCAGCTGTGTGGACACACACCTGGTGAGTTGCTCGTTTCCAGCACTTTGTACTGGAAGTCGGACCTGCCAGAGCATGGACTGTCTGTCTCAGCACCACTGTGGCTGGTTGCACCTCGGTGGCTTCAGTGGCCAGTGGGGAGAAGTTAGCCAATCGTCGCTACATCTGATAGAGGCAGATGTAGCCAAAGGGAAAATCTTAGCTGCATTAAATGCTACCTGGTTTATTTCAACAACCTGACTCAAATAACCCAGAGGCTATAATTCTGGCATGTCTGGTAATTATATCCATGCAGATAACCCCTGTCAGGGAAGAGGCCTTCTGGGTTTTTCTTCCAGTGGCTTTGTCACATCCTTCCATACTTGTTTATATTAATAACTCCCTCTGTTGAAGGCCTGGGGATGGGGTACTGTTTAAATTACTTAGAGTCCCAGTGACAGCCACAGAAGTATTAAACTAGAGCCCTGCAGTTCAGACAGGATTAATATGTCACAGAGACTACCAACACATCTGCATGCCAGCAGGCTCCCTATGGAATCTGATATATTTGAGACCCACCATCTGTGTACTTAGACCCACAGTAATGATGACATGAATGTGGCCCAATTACTTTGGCATATCCTTGCAAAGCAAAAGGCTTGCAATCATATTGTCTCCTGCTAAGAAAACAAAGATGATCTTTGCCACACTCTGAGGCTTTAACTGCTTACACTTGTTCATTATTCCTTGTGTTTCTCTTTGGCCCAGAGGCTGCTGGGGACTTTCCTCTTGTCATCCTTACCGTTTGGTGCTCAGCATTGCAGTGAACTGCCCCTGGTCTAAGTGATGACCCATCCCAAAGAAGAAATAAGAAAGGCGGTGATGTAGGGAGCAAGTGAAGTCCCGAGTTTAGTATCTTTTCAACATGGGTGCGCTCATGCCAAGGACTCAAATGCCTTAGACCCAGAGGAAATAGGCAAAGCCTTTCCCCACAGGGTGAAGCTCAGGGTGGGGGGAAAAACTTTCCTCTCATCTGAGTGCAAATGTGAACAGTGTGTGTGGTAGTTTGGATGCAATTGGCCCCCACAATCTCATAGGGAGGGGCACTGTTAGGAGGTGTGGCTTTGTTGGAGTGGGTGTGGCCTTGTTGGAGGAAGTGTCACTGTGGAGGCAGGCTTTGAGGTTTCCTATGCTCGGGTTACCACCCAGTGTCTCAGTCTGCTTCTTGTTGCCTACAAGATGTAAGACTCTCAGCTGTTCCCCCAGCACCACATCTGCCTGAATGCCGCCATGCTCCCTGCCATGATCATAATGGACTGAACCTCTGAAACTATAAGCCAGCCCCCTGAATCAAATGTTGTCTTTATGAAAGTTGCAGTGGCCATGGTGTCTCTCCACAGCAGTAGAAACCCTAAGACAGTGTGTGAAGAAAATGTCAGCCATTGTTCTCTCCCCCGCAAAATGTACTGCTTAAAGACTGTTGCCCCACAGAGGCTGCTCCTACTGAGATTAGCTAAACCTGTCTCCTTGTTCCAGGCGTGTATCATAAACCCTGCCGCCCTATTCAGTTGGATAGAACAAGCGCTCTGAGCTTCTGGAGTACCGAAGCTTCTCCAGTCATAAAGCACAGGCTACCTCATCCCAACTTTTCTGTACTGTCTGTCTTGTCTTCATTCCCTCTTGGCACCAAGTTATGGCTTTGGGACCCAAGCCATGAAAGGATGTGACACCCTTAGAAGTGGAATGTTTGATGTTCTATACAGTCTCTCCTCCCTGTAGGTGTTTCCCTAAAGCAGGCCATAATAATCTTTTCCTTTGGGGTAGAATTGTGTTGTGCCCGGAGATAAAGAATCAAGTGGAAAGGCCAGAGAGGAAGAGTTAGACTCCTCAGAATTTATCTCTCATTCCGACACAATATATGAAATTTTCTTTGTTTCCTGTTCACCATCATCTGTTTTAATTTTATGCTGTTTCTAAAACTTGTTATTTTCCTTAATTAGCAACTCCATTATTTCTTTCAAAGCTTTTAAATCTACATTAAAGTTGGGCCCCCTTCGTGACCTTCAGTCCTATTGCCTAGGACTTCCAGTCAACATACAGAAAAGAATGTTTCCCTGCTGACAGAAGCTTATGCAAAATTACCTTTAGTTAGATTTTCCCATCTGATTCCCACATATTTGTTGAATTGACGTAATTACCAAGCTTAAAAGCAGCCAGAGTTCCAAACTGATTTATCTCCAATTACCTCATCCTTTCTTGAATCTCTCTTTCCCATTTTTCTTCTAAAACTTGAAAGATTCTCCATGCTACATACAGAGATATGTGAATTTTGGATCACATTGGTTTGTTGCTTCTGGAAGTAGCTACCTCACTGTTTACCCTCATGTTGGTTCCTTCAAACTGTGTCTTTGACTTGTCCTGAATATTTACAAGAAACATGGGGGTGCTCAAGATACTGGGTAACCAAATGTTTTGTGTGTGTCTCCAGGTATGCCAAAAAAGTTCCTTCCAACTTAGGAGTGCAGTATAATGGGAGAACATCTATGAAGTGATTATACAGTGTAGGATGTTCTCCTTGGAACCTCAGAGATGTTGGGATAAAGGGAAGAAGGATCTCTTATTTTCAGCATCTTTATTATGATCCGGTAATCAAGCTTGAGGTTGCAAGGTTGCAGAAAGCAGAAGCAGTCACAGAAAAATGCAGAAGTAGATGCTAGAGAGGTGTCGAGATAAAGGGCTGAATGTCAGAAACAAACATTTTGAAAATAAACAAAAATGAATCAAAGGCTCTAAAACCAAAAGCCCAGAGTACAAAAAATAAGATAAATAACCAAAATCAGACCTACGTATCCAGCTCATCATGAAACAATGGACTGTAGAACAAACTAAGCTTCAGAAAGAACTCACCAGCATCCACCCAAGGAACAAGCATCTGCCTGAGGACAAGGTGCCGGTGCTGGTGCCTGGTCCCCATCTGGGTGACTTCCCTTAAAGAAGATTGTCGTAGGGGTCCCACAGTGAGCAACAAGAACTGCCATCATCAAAGCACAACATTCATCTCAAAGAGAATAAGAGTTTCTTCTGGAGTTAAATATTAGTGAGCATGGATCAGTGACCTCAAATACCATGTTTCAATGTGGTAACAGTTTTGTGATGTTTTCACAGTTACAAAATAAAAGAAAATCATGAATACTTTTCAAATATATTAGTAGAAATATTAGGGTTACAAGAAAGTGGGGGAATCTCTACTGTAGGCTTCAGATAGAGCCTGATGATATCACCAGTCTGAGGGTTAGTGGAAAATAGTGGCTTAGCAATACATTACAAAAGGATTTGTCTATCGAAAGGACTCTACCTTATACCCCTCAGAACGGCTAAGATCAAAAACTCAAATGACAGTTCATATTGAAGAGGATATGGAGCAAGGGGAATACCCCTCCATTGCTGGTGGAAGTACAAACTTGTAAAGCCACTTTGGAAGTCAGTGTGGCGGTTTCTCAGAAATCTGGGAATCAATCTACCTCAAGACCCAGCTATTTTGCTCTTGGGCATATACCCAAAGGATGCTCAATCATAACACAAAGACACTTTCTCAACTATGTTCATAGCAGCTTTATTGGTAATAGCCAGAACCTAGAAACAACCTAGACATCATCCAACCAAGGAATGGATAAAGAAAATGTGGTACATTTACACAATAGAGAGGTACTCAACTGTTAAAAATAAGGACACCTGGAAATTTGAAGGCAAATGGATGGAACTAAAAAAAAAAAATCATCCTGAGTGAGGTAACCCAGACCAGAAAGACAAGCATAGTATGTACTTACACATAAGTGGATATTAGCTGCAAAATAAAAGATAACTATGCTACATTCCACAGACCCTAAGAGACTAGGTAACAAGAATGGTTCATAGGGGATCACCTAGATCTCCTTGGGGACGGGAAATACCAAAGATTTTGTGAGTGGACTGGGAAAGGGTGGGGATAGGAACATGAGCCATCATTAGGTTGTGGGGGAAGGGGTAGGAGAAGAGTATTGAAAGAGATTACTGGAAAGCGGGAGACATGTCAGGGTGAAAACCTGGAGCAAGGGAATCTTTCAGGAATCTACCAGAATAACCCCAGCTAAGACTCCTAGCAATAAAGAACACATAGCTTGAACTGGCCATTTCCTGAGACCAGATTGGTGCCTAGCCTGTTGTCAGAGAGGTGTCATCCAGCAACTGATGAAACAGATGTAGACCCACAGTCAAACATCAGGCAGAGTTCGGGGAATCCCACAGAAAAGGGAGAGAAAAGATAGTAGGAGCCAGAGGGATCAAGGACACTGCAAGAAAATTCACAAAATCAACCATCCTAGGCTTATAAAGGTGAACCCAGAAATTAAACTGACAACCAGGGAGCCCTCATGGGACTGACCTAGGCACTCTGCATATATGTGGCACTTGTGTAGCTTGGTCATCTTGTAGGACTCCTAACAGTGGGAACAGGGGTTGTCTCTGACTCTTTACAGGTTTTGGGACCCTACTCCTCATACTGGATGATATTGCCCAGCCTGAATACGAGGGTAGGTGCTTAGTCTTACTGCAAATTGATATGCCATGTTTTGTTGATACTCATGGGAGACCTGCCCTTTCCTAAACAGAAATGGAGGAGTAGTAGATTGGAGGGTAAGGAACAGAGAGGGGGTGGGAGGGAGAAATAGAAAGGAGGGGAGGGAGGGCAAACTGCAACCAGGATGCAAAAATAAATAATCTTATTTTTTAAAAAATGGTTTTCCCTGATAGTTGCAAAGCTGTTAGATCAAACACATAGATGAATAAGTATTAAGACAATGAATATTAAGGTGCTAAAAATAGCCCAAGATATCACTCTTGTGGCACCTTTATTACAGATGAAGTTTCTTTTTGTGGAAGCAGCAGCTCAGAATACAAGCAGGTTTTTTGTTGGTTTTTGTTTTTTGTTTTTGTTTTGTTTTGGTTTTGTTTTTTTGAGACAGAGTTTCTCTGTAGCTTTGAATCCTGTTCTGGAACTAGCTGTAGACCAAGCTGGCCTCAAACTCACCGAGATTTGCCTGCCTCTCTGCCTTCTGAGTGCTGGGATTAAAGGCATGCACCACCACCGTCCAGCTAAAGCAGTTTTTATAAAAGCAAAAATGTTAAAACATTACTAATAATTAGTATATGTAAGTATAACATCATTGACTTAAGTCAAATACATTTTTTCAAGTACATATTAATAGCACAGTCGGAATTATTCAAAAATGAAACAAACGTTTAAAAACTGTTTAAATCTTTTGAAAAATACAGGATAATTTAAAAAAAACCTACTCTGCTTGTTGAATTTGAGAAGTTTCATGAATATTTAATTGTAAGTTCTTGTTACTTGTCCAAATGTTGATATCTCTCTTGCGCCATGAAGCACACAATCGCATGGTGAGGGGAACGGTGTGAACTTCAGAACAGCTCTGAGATCATTGACTCAGGCAGGCCTATGCTATCATATAACTATTAGAACTAAAGGATTTCATCAGCAGCATTCCGCCGTACCCTTTGTAGGACCATAACGAAGGATAACTGAGGCCATTCAACAACTCTTAGTGCCAACTGTGTCATCAGCTCAGGACACGCACTGTCACACATAGTGCCAACCGGGCATCAATTATTCAATGAACTAATCCTTATTTCCTGATTCCTTCAACCAAACTACTCATGAATGAGAAAAATAGGAGAATTTTTAACATTTTTTCAAGTAATAATGTAACAGGTCTTTCTTTGGACTGTCAGATCCCAAATAACCACATGAAGACATTTTATTAATTATGAAAGCTTGGGCTTAAACCAATCAGAAGGTGCCTTAGGCAGGTGAGGTTAAACAGAGACACAACGTTACACAGTGTACAAAAAGATTATCCCAACAGTCTCTTTGGCCACACCCATCCATCTTTCTCAACACCACTTTATTTCTTGCTATTTTTGTGACTAGGGATACCACATTTAGACTTTGCTTTTATCTCTAAATTTCAAGACAGTTGTCAAGAACTGTGGTTAAACTACTGAAATAAAGGATCTTGGAGGAATAATGAACATTGACTGCAAACTAAAGTGAATTTCACATATTCTACCCCGTGATTGAAGAGGCCAGGCCTCATCACACACTGTAATTTAATGAAAAACAGGTCATACACAGAAGACTCCAGACTTTCAAATGCGCTGCTGATGTAGTGTACTATGTTACTGTGTTAGAAATGAAGAATGCCTCAAATGTGCCTCAGGGACTAAAAAGGATGTTTGTTTTCCTTTTCATCCCATTTAAATAAGAACAGGAAAAGGTATTTATCTTTTGTTTTATTTCGGTTTATTAAAAAGTTAATGAAAATGGCCAGATGGAAGGATTTAAAAACCAGGAACCTTCCAAAAATTATGTTTAGCTAGCTTCTTGATTCAACAAATCTTTTACGTGGCTCTGATGCCCGAGTCTGGGCTTTCGAGTGTCGCAGTCCATCAATTAGTGGCACATGCACGGCTCATTTGAGTCACAGCTAACTGCAATCCCAGGGCTCCGAGCTAATGCAAATTGCGCTTTTTAAAAAGGTAACTCTGAACTGGTCAGCCTCTCACTGATCATCCAATGATAATAATGTAGGCAACCAAAGATGCTGCGTGCTGTGTAAGACTTCTGAAATGAGTAAGATTCACTCATCAATCAGCTATCTGGAAATCATAATAGGTTGTCACGAGTGGAAATAAATTTTAGAGAGTGGTCAGAATTTTATCATCGAGCTAAGTTTGTTCTGCTGAACAGGAAGAGATAACTGTGGCAAAATGTAATCAAACAAAACACAAATTCAATAGAATTACATTAAGAAATCAATGTTTTAAATTTACGTAGAGTTAAGTATAATGAGAACTCAATTGAGCATGAGGATATGTGGTTTCTTATCGTGTTCTGCTACCTACCTATGTTGCCTTAGGCAAATTGTCTGAAGCATATTTGGTAGAGAGAAGGGAACATGCACTGTTTTCTTAAATTTTTAGGAATTGTCTTTAATTCTACCCTTTGATCACTCGCTCAGTACTATATAAGTGCCGGGAAATAATTTAAACACAACTTCACGAACTGCATGTTCTGTGTTTAATTTGTATCAGTCCAACAAATGTTTCTCTGGGGTCTTCTCTATGTTGGGTACTGTGTCTAAAAGGCACTTTCTGAGTGTGAATATAGGCTGTTCCTAGCTTAATCCATTAGCAAAATACAAAATAAAACCAAACTTTCGTATCACTGTGTATTCCTTAGATTATCTGATATTTTACATCTGTCAACCACCAATTGGGAAAGACATACAGTAGATAAAAACCTGTGTATAGTGCTTATGAGTTGTGGAAACAGTATAGTACTGTATAGAGACAAACATGCGTGTATCCTATGACTCAGCAGCACCATTACATGTTTACTAAGAGAAAAAAATGTCTGTTATAAGAACTTAAATGTTCACAGCAGCTTTTTACATGGTGGCTGAAAACTTGAAACAACTCAAACTCATGAATAAATGAATAAGTAACTAGGACATATTAATTAAGGTGTCTTGTTCAATAACTAAATAACAAAAATTATATTTGCATAGTGAATCACAAAATAATTAAATTAATGAAGCCAAAACCTAACTGATCAATTACCATATGATCTCATGTTCGTGAAGATTCGTAGCAGGAGAAACCAATCCACAATGACAGGTGGCCAATTAGCGGGAGCTCATGATTCAAGGTGAAAGTCTAGACTCTCACGGGCAAGAGGGTGACAAGGGGGTGAGGTGTGTGTACCATTTCCAAAAGCAATAGAAGATAGGGTTGAGATGGATCTTCCAGGCTCTTCTAAGAGGTTGGCCAACCTTGGTAAAATGACAGGAATTTGAGTTGAGCAACCATGGATGATGATGATGGTGTTTCAGAACCCGTAAAAGTCAACTCACAAGGGAAAGAGAAAACTCTCGTCTTTGAAGACGTCTGTCTACGATGGCATCAGTCTTGTATGAACCTGAAAGAAGATGATTGTCACATGCCAGGGTTTCCAAAATCTGAGTTTGACAGAAAGGAGGGTGACAGTACCAAAGAGACAAGGCGACTTATCCTCCATTGTCTTCCTGGGCCACAAGCTTCAGACTGTTGGGGGGGTGGGTGTAATTACTAATGTGAGGTCCTATAAACCTCTTATCCAGATGTTGGGGACTGTTGAAAATGTTATTCAGTTGAAGAATGGATAAAGAAAAAGTGGTACATTTACACAATGGAGTATTTCAGTGGTTAAAGAAAAAAATCAATGACATTTGTAGGCAACTTGATATGCCATGCTTTATTGATCCCCATGGGAGGCGTTATCTTTTCTGAGGAGTGGATGGGGAGGGTATAAAGGAGGTGGGGAGAGGGAAAAGTAGGAGACGAGGGAGGGGGAAATGTGGTTGGTATGTAAAATAAATGTAAAAAGTTTAATTAAAAAAAAAGAAAATACCATTCAAAATGCTCCCAATACATCTTAAGGGAAGAGGTGAAAACACAGAAATATTAGGTCTCAGTTCATATAGTACGTTTGCATGCCAATGGATCTCCCCTACTAATAAGGAACCATGACCATAGAACTCACTTTTCTTCTCTCTACTTCTGACCAGGTTGACTAGAAAATCCAAGTCTCCACCACCGTAGTCAACTAGGATTGGGAGCAGTACCATTTTATAAAGAGGGCTGTGGTTGTGCTCTGTTCTAGAAGAAAGTGTGTGGTAGAGACAAACATTAACACTTTAAACAGTATCATAAGCATCCTGTGTCAGAAATGGAGACAGACAAATTGGTGCTCTTTAACATTAGACTCCATTCAGTAACAATCCACTCATAAGACTATGCTGGTCTTGCTGGCTGGAGCTTTCCAATTAATCCTGACTTCTTTTGATACCTGGCTAAGTCAGACACAAGCTCTTTCGTTCAACTCTTAACCACAGATAATAACTTTCACCTTACACAGGAAAACATCTATATGCACATACATAGGCATATACATAGGTTAAAGACTAGCTACAA